>NW_027206401.1:1532500-2137500 GCF_024711535.1 Dipodomys merriami | reverse complement strand
CGGGGCGCTGGCCTCCTGTGACAGACTCCTGCCAGAGGCCCGGGCTGGCCTTGCCCCCCCCCCATGCCCGGGTGCCCCACACGGGAGACGGCTGACGCCGGCAGAGCCTGCTCCTTCCTCTGCTCCCCTTTTTCAACAAATCACTATTCTGTAAACTCAGCCAACTGGGAACTTGCTCTGGGACTTTGAACAAGTGATGCAAAAGAGAAGAGTGGCCAGGCACCAGTGGCTCACGCCTGTCATCCTAGCTACTCAGGAGGCTGAGACCTGAGGATCACAGTTCAAAGCCAGCCAGGGCAGGAAAGTCCGTGAGACTCTTCCCTCCAATAAACCACCAGAAAACTGAGAGTGGTGCTGTCACTCAAACGGTAGAGCGCTCGCCTTAGCGGAAGAGCACAGAGACAGCACCCAAGCCCAGAGTTCAAGCCTCATGACACAGAGACAGAGACAGAGACAGAGACAGAGACAGAGACAGAGACAGAGACAGAGACAGAGACAGAGAGAGAGGAGTGTCAGGGACTTCCTCATTGCTACCCTGGCTCACCAAGCCCAGAGAAGACCTAAAACCCAGCCTCGCCCCACCTTCCCATCATCTGTCCTTGGTCCTGGAGGTGCCACGTGACTATTGGCACCCAGGGCCCACCAGCCAGGCCCCACCAGCCAGGCCCTTCTCTGGTTCTAAGTTGGATCTATGGGCTGCAGAATCCTGACTGGTGAATGGAATCAACCATTTGGCAACTGTGACTGCCCATGGGTTTTCTGGGATGGAAACTCCATCCCAGAGTGATGGGCCAAGTTTGGTGAAAAGAACAGTCCTGAACTCCCAAAACTTCCTCCACCTGCCAAACTCCATCACCAGCTTACTAACGTGACCTGAGTGAGTCATGTCGCCTGCTACCTTCCACGGCGGTGGTGTTAGAATTCATGAGCGAACATTCAAAAGTACTTTGTGCTTTAAATAGTGCCTTTCAGCAGAGGAGCGCAAAGAATTATAATCACCAGAGCTGCACAATAGGTTAGCAAGATTCCTCAAGAACTGTCATATTTATCTCAAACTTTTAATGAGAAATTCTGACGATGACAATGGAAAATGTTCCCTTCCACAAGTGGCCAAAGTATTAATGAGAGGAAACGTTTAAAAGGGGAGGAGGGCATGGAAATGGAGGTGCAAGAGCAACATCCCTGAGCAAAACAGCGAAGCAAGAACACTAGCCCTGAGTTCAAGCCCAGTGTCAGCACACACTCCACCATCCACATCCCACCCCTTCTTCATTCCCACACTCATCCCCAGCCTCCTCCCACAGGAGCCGCTGCAGCAGGCATGCTACACCTGCCTGGGCTCAGAATAACAGGACCCTGGAGCTCAAGGATCTTTCCCTTTACTTTATGAGAATTTCCTTTGCCTTCATTCTAGAGTCTTTCCCTAAGCTAGGTGTTGTCTTCTCACGCCACAGTCACACACCACCGAACCGGGTGGGAAGATGCCCCGGAGGGGCGGAGCTGCTATACACGTACACTCGCATTGAGGGTACATCCAGCACTTTCCAGAACATGGGTCCTTCACAGAGTGAGCTTGTGCATCCTGACACGGGTCCTCCAGAGAGAGAGCTTGTGCATCCTGACACGGGTCCTCCAGAGAGAGAGCTTGTGCATCCTGACACGGGTCCTCCAGAGAGAGAGCTTGTGCATCCTGACACCGGTCCTCCAGAGAGAGAGCTTGTGCATACTGACACAGGTCCTTGCCCCAAGGGGACATCTACTTGATGGCCTAAGCTAAATAAGATTCTCATCTGCTTGTCTTTGACATAATAAAAACTGGGGGAAAATACTGGACTGCCAAGGTCCCAGAGATCTGGAGATGTGTAGGGAGGAAAATTCAGTTAATACTGTCTGATGGGGAGTTAGCCACACATCTACACCTGAAAAATCAAAAGGAAAAAATGCCGCCTTCACGAGGTAGTCTACAAAGGTCGAAGTTATGCTGCTGTTTCAATTAAACTCATTCCACAGGAACCTTAAGAGAGTAACTTCACAAGCCACAGAGAAAGCAGGAGAAAGGAAACAGGTAAACTCCAGGAAGAACTGGAACAAGCAGCTCATGTCTACAATCCTCGCTACTCTGGAGGCCAGTAGCTAAGGGTCACAGTTCAAAGCCAATTCCCAGGCAGAAATGTCCAAGAGCCTCTTATGTTTGATTAACAGAAAAAAGCTGGAAGGAGAGCTATGGTCAAGTGATGGAGCACCAGCCTGGAGTGAGAAAGCTGAGTTGGCACCTAGACTCTGAGTTCAAGCCCCAGCATCAGCACCAGCACAGCATACACAGTGAGTAAACCAACAGCAGACCACTTATAACTGAGCTCCTCACGCGGCCCAGGGCCGGCCATTTTCTAGCTTCTTGGAAATGAATGCCAGGGCTGGTTGGTACTGTCAGGACTGGCCGGTGTGTACACAGCTCCGGCCAATGTAAGGGCTGTGTTTCTCTTTCACGCTTAAAGCTTGCTTGTGGGACATTATTTATGTGCTGTTAAACCTCACACAGAAAACACTAAAGGTCTCTGGAATCCGCTGCACACAGGAAACAGGCGTTCAATTGTGCCATTTGACGAGGAGCTTCCTGTGGAGTGAAATCTGCGCCGCCAGCTGCGTGCGTCGGTAGCGTGCCGCCTCCTCTTTGGTAGGTTTAATGAGACGATTGACAACTTGACCGGCGACCAGCCCTGAGGCCTTGAGCTGCCTGCCAGGCATCGATCAGCTGGGAATGTGTCCACGTGGTGCCCGCAGCTGTGGAGAACCGGGACTGCGTGGGACACGGCAGGGTCCGGGCCGGGGACTGGCTCTGGGAACGCCCGTCCTGCGGGCCACCTCGGGAGTGCACGCCAGCCGTGGTCGCTGCGTATCACCGTTTTTGGCAAACTGTATGACTTACAGAACATGAGCTCTCTGAGCTCCCTGGCTGTGAGGCTGGATGCCGTGCGGGACCCAGGCTTGTGGAGGTCAGCAGCCTGAGCCATGTGCGCGGCTCAGCCTGAGTCACACCCGGTGCTTCACGCACCCAGGAAACACGGCCAATCCACAGAGCCGCTAAGCGGCTGGGGAGACACGCCCACAGCACGTCCCGAGAGTTGTGTCTCCTCGCAGTAAACTGTTCTGTTTGCTGCAAACACTGACTGCTTTGGCTAAGCCAGCCCTGGCGCCTGGGCAGATGTGCACCTGTGCCCTGGGCACACGGAGAGCATGAACAGAACGGCTTTGGGGTCCCTGTGGTACCCGGCTCTGCTTCCCAGCTGGGTGGAACTCGTGGTGCTGGGTTTCAATGCACCAGGTGGACAGCCCTGAGCCCTGGGGATGAACACTTTAGAAACCAAATCAAAGCAAGAATGGATGAGGAGTGCCCGGCCCTGGGGGAGGGCAGGGACCCGAACAGGGCCTTCTTTAGGCACAGGAAACACAGAGGGATTTTCCTGATGGGTTCAAGCTGAAAATGCCCTGTCAGGAGCACTGGCCTTCGGTGGGATGGAGCCAAGGTTTACATGCCCGGCCCATTCATTTTCAACCGATGGCGGAGTCCTCAGCCAGCACCGGCGCTCTGCTGTGTGAGCTTTCTACACACGTAATGATGTTCTTGGTCCACCATATAAATCTAATCACTGTGGACAGCACCAGTGTGACGTGTGTGGGCACAGAGCTCTTGGTACAACTTCTGAGCAACAATTGAAGTCGCCCCAAAAGAATGCTTCTTACAACACCAGAGCTCTGATGGAGCTGACATCCTGGGCTGTAGGTTACTGAGACTTGATAGTGTGAGTCTCTGGCATTGTTAGGGAACACAATGCAAACAACACTTAGAAGAGCACAGAGGTGTGGCTAAGATACGAATATATGTGTGTGTGTACATATACATGTACGGGTTGGCTTATGCGAGGAAGATCTGAACCAGTCAGCACCAAAACTACGGGAAGAAAGGTGCTTGTTATCAAGCTAGCAGGCCGGAACCTAAATCAAAGTGTAAAACACTCAAATGCAAATTAGCGGCTTCAATGCACTGGGCTGCCTCTCCTACCCTGCCTGACAGGTTTCTGACTGTGAAGCCAGCCAATTCTCTAATCATAAACCAGTGGAGCTGTTTACTTATTTGGTTTATTTTTAGTCACAGATGAGGGGAAACACAAGTCTAGTTTTTCTGACTTTCTTTTGTAGCGATACAGAGGTAAGAACACAGTTAAGAGGGACGGGAGACAATGATGACAGCTGTGTGACATTGAGAAATGTTGACTTGAAACCTATGTAATAATTTGTTTCGTTGGTTTTGGGGCCTGAACTCTGGGCCTGGGCGCTGACCCTCAACTCTCCAGCTCAAGGCAAGTGCTCTACCACTTGAGCCACAGCGCCACTTCTGGTTTTCTGATGGTTAATTGGAGATAAGAGTCTCACAGTTGTTCCTGCCCAGGCTGGCTTTGAATTGTGATCCTCAGTTCTCATCCTCCTGAGTAACTAGGATGACAGGCGTGAGCCACGGGCGCCAGGACTGTAATAAATTTTTTATAAAGAACGTATTTCACTTAAGCTGTGAATTTCCCAGCACACAGGCAAGGCTGCCTGAGCTTCAATCTTAAATCACATCCTGAGGGAGCCTTCTGTGGGCCCAACCAGCAGCAGCCAGGACCACCTTACAGCCACGCAAGGAAAGTGGCAGGGAGTGTCACCTTCACCGATCGCCTGGCCACTTAGACACAACGGTGACGGATGATCACCCTCTAATATGCCAGTGAGGGACACGTGTCTACAAAGCCGTGGCAGGAAAGTGGCCTGAGAGTCTGGGCCACAGCTCCTTCGAGGGGGAGGAGCCGGGGCGGCAGGCAGGACTGGGTTGGTGGCAACAAGACGGGCGCGTCCACCGCCGCCGCAGAGGCGTCCTGCTTTGGACGCCGGTCGCTGCGTTAGCCAGGAAGACGTCCCCCCCGGGCCAGGGCCAACACGACTGCTCCTCATCTGGGGGTCCGCGCACGCACACACACATGTGCACACACACATGTGCACACACATGCACCCGCGCCCGCACAGGTGGGGATTCATGCGAAGGTGAAGGCAGGGATCTACCTGGCGGTGTTGCCATGAGTCAAGGAACCATGGGCCAGGCTGACGCCCACTGCGGGCAGGGAAACCACTCTGCTCCCAAAGCCTGGGGGCGGCGGTGCTGCTGGGGTTTTGTGAGCACAGAGGGGTCCGCTGCCCGGTCCTGCTGCGCCTGACCGCTTGCCCCTAGGTCCGTGCGCCTCTCTATTGCCGCGTGGCTTGGGGTCTGGGCTTCCACTGCTGCTCGGGTCCTCAGGGCTCCCCTCTCTTCTCTTTGGGGCCAAGAGCCTCAAAAGCACAAGCTGGCCTTGGTGTCCCCTCCCCGGCCCGGCCCTGGGCTGAGCCCCTCCGCTCCCCACTCTTCCTGGCCCCTGAATCCCTTTTAATCTCTGGAAACAACTCAGGGGCTCAGAGAGCTTTAGTGGATGCTTGCTCCACGTATCGCTGTTAGCTGCATTGAAAGCTGAAAGCTGGTTATCAGCTCATTTCAACCGCACCATCTACAGCCATGAAGAACAACCCCGCTTTCAGAAGCCGAAGCGATTTGCAGAGAAGAACAGCATAGCACCGGTCTGCAAATCTCCTGACTGTGGCCTAGCGGAGGCCGACGGGCCTTCACGCTCGCCCAACTGTTCTGAGGCTGCTGCTTTGAGGGCGGCCTGTGAGGAAAAGCGGGGAACAGGTGGACTATTCTGGCGGGGCTTCAGTAGCCCGTGGAAATGCGCCTTTGCCCTGTGGCACTGATCTGTGATGTGGGATTGGAAGCCATCTGCCGGCTTTTTGCTTCTTCTTGTGTGTGTGTGCTGGTCCTGGGTTTGAACTTGGAGCCTGGGCGCTGTCTCTGAGCTTTTGTGCTCACAGCTAGCGTTCCACCACTTGAGCCACAGCTCCATTTCCCTGCTGATTTCTTTGTGTTTGTGAATCCCCTGGGCAGCCCCCCTCCCCCGTTACTGGGCAGCCCTGGCTCATGGAGATGCCCAAGGGAGGTGAGCGTGCACACTCTGAGAGGCCCCAGCGCCCAGGGGCGCGGTGCGGGAGCTCGCGCTCGGGAAAACCCCTGCCCAGCTCAGCATCAAAGACCCTCGGCTCCATTCCTGAAGTGCAGACTCACCGCAGTGCACGGACGTTTCCAAACGTTTACTTTTCCCCTCCAAAGCAAGAGCGTTAACCTGTCACACGCTGCCATTTGTTCTCGTGAAGTGACAGCTGGCGTGGAGAAACTGCCCGGCACGGGACATACGTGCAAATGGCTACGGCATGCCTGCTGTTCTTTCAAGTGGAATCAGGATTTCCATGAAAAAGGGGGGTGCTGATTCCAGGAGGTCCACAGTGGCCCGGGACGCTGCTGTAGCTCAGTGAGCAGCACCACCCTGGGCAAGATTAAAAGATGCACATTGAAGTGGCGCTGTGGCTCAAGCGGTAGAGCGCTTGTCTTGAGCTGAAGAGCCGAGGGACAGCGTCCAGGCCCAGAGTTCAAGCCCCTCGACTGACAAAAAATAAAGTGTCTGTAAAAGATGCACATTGGTGTCCAAGCTCGGCCAAGGAAGCATTCTCCCTCCACCCCGCCCCGCTGCAGGACCCACGGGACAGTCAGGTCAGTACCGTGGGCTGCGTGCACCTCTGCGGTGATTCACGCCCTGCACCGCACCAGCATCCTCACCACCGAAGAGAAAAGCGAAGTCACAGCGTTCCCATGCGAATGCCTGGGTCAGCCAGGCCCCCTGGGGCATCTCAGGGACAACGCAAGGGTGGGGGGACAAACTTCTGTTTCCTGGGAATGCTCTGCACACCTGTCTTATCCAAGCTGACTTCCGGGCTGCCCGCCTCGCGCTGCACACCACGTAAAACCAACTGAGCGCAGTTACGCCCCTTCCCCCGTGCCATCAGCTTTGTTTCTTCATTCCCACGGTCTCCGTGCTTCCACTTCCAGCACTGGGCGATGGGAGCCCTCTGCTGGTGAGCACAGGACGTGGCAGGCTGGGAGGGGCATTTCCTGCAACCACAGGCCATGTCACACAGGGAGTTCTGGCTCAGAGATCCAACCTCCAGGAACCCCGCGCCATCCCAGACCCTTCCAGAGCACAGGTGAGGCCCGTGTAACAGAACGCTTACCCTGGCTTCAGAAACCCCAGGCGGGGGAGGGGGGAGACGGCCCCCCTTGCTTCCTCCCACTTCCTCTCTCTCACTGGAAGACCACTGCATCCTGGGGCGGTGACCCCTCACACAGGCCCAGAGCTCACACACAGCCTGGGGCGGGGCTGAATCACGCCTGCAGGCCTGGAGCGTGTGTCTCTCCTGACTCCCACTCAGTATTTCCAGGCATTCAAACCCAGCTTCAAACCCTCTCTTTGGGTCTCAAGGGCTCCCCTGTGTGGGGTGAGCTCCGCAGCACCCCTCACGGGCTGCTGAACTAGGCAAGACACGCATGGATGAGAACACGTTCCCCACAATACATGACGAGAACACACTCCACACAACACACGACGAGAACACGCTCCCACAGCACACGATGAGAACACATTCCATACAATACACCATGAGAACACGTTCCATACAACACACCATGAGAACACGCTCCACACAACACACGACGAGAACACGCTCCACACAACACACGATGAGAACACGCTCCACACAACACACGATCAGAACACGCTCCACACAACACGCGATGAGAACACGCTCCATACAACACGCGATGAGAACACACTCCACACAACACACGATGAGAACACGCTCCCACAGCACACGATGAGAACACGCTCCATACAACACACCATGAGAACACACTCCACACAACACATGACAAGAACACGCTCCACACAACACACGATGAGAACACGCTCCACACAACACACGATGAGAACACACTACACACAACACACGATGAGAACACGCTCCACACAACACACGACGAGAACACGCTCCATACAACACACGACGAGAACACGCTCCACACAACACACAATCAGAACACACTCCACACAACACGCGATGAGAACACACTCCACACAACACACGACGAGAACACGCTCCCACAGCACACGATGAGAACACGTTCCATACAACACACCATGAGAACATACTCCACACAACACACGACGAGAACACGCTCCACACAACACACGATGAGAACACGCTACACACAACACACAATGAGAACACGCTCCACACAACACACGATGAGAACATGCTCCATACAACACAATGAGAACACGCTTCACATAACACACGATGAGAACATGCTCCACACAACACATGACAAGAACACACTCCACACAACACATGATGAGAACACGCTCCACACAACACACGATGAGAACACACTACACACAACACACGATGAGAACACGCTCCACACAACACACGACGAGAACACGCTCCACACAACACACGACGAGAACACGCTCCACACAACACATGATCAGAACACACTCCACACAACACACGATGAGAACACGCTCCACACAACACACAATGAGAACACGCTCCACACAACACACAACGAGAACACGCTCCATACAACACACGATGAGAACACGCTCCACACAACACACGATGAGAACACACTCCACACAGCACACGATGAGAACACGCTCCACAAAATACACAACGAGAACACGCTCCACACAACACATGATGAGAACACGCTCCACACAACACACGATGAGAACACGCTCCATACAACACACGACGAGAACACGCTCCACACAACACACGACGAGAACACGCTCCACACAACACACGATGAGAACACGCTACACACAACACACGATGAGAACACGCTCCACACAACACACGATGAGAACACGCTCCACACAACACACGACGAGAACACGCTCCACACAACACACAATGAGAACACGCTCCACACAACACACAATGAGAACACGCTCCACACAGCACACGATGAGAACACGCTCCACATAACACACGATGAGAACACGCTCCCCACAACACACGACGAGAACATGCTCCACACAACACGCTAAGAGAACACGCTCCCCACAACACACAACAAGAACACGCTCCACACAACACACAATCAGAACACGCTTCTCACAGCACATGACGAGAACACATTCCACACAACACATGATGAGAACACGCTCCACACAATACATGATGAGAACACGTCCCATACAACACACGAGAACACGCTCCACACAACACACAATGAGAACACACTCCACACAACACACGACGAGAACACGCTCCACACAACACACGACGAGAACACGCTCCCACAACACATGATGAGAACACGCTCCACACAACACACGATGAGAACACGCTCCATACAACACACAATGAGAACACGCTCCCTACAACACACAATGAGAACACGCTCCCTACAACACATGATGAGAACACGCTCCACACAACACATGATGAGAACACGCTCCACACAGCACACGACAAGAACACGCTCCCCACAACACACGACAAGAACACGCTTCCCACAACACACAACAAGAACACGCTCCACACAACACACGAGAACATGCTCCATGCAACACACAATGAGAACACACTCCACACAACACACGACGAGAACACGCTCCACACAACATGCAATGAGAACATGCTCCACACAACACGCAATGAGAACACGCTCCACACAACACGCAATGAGAACACGCTCCACACAACACGCAATGAGAACACGCTCCACACAACACACAATGAGAACACGCTCCACACAGCAGTCCCGGGACGAGGCTCAGGGGAAGGCCCCGACCCAGAAACTAAAGGAACTCAGCGATGAAGATGACGTGAGAAGTGTGCACGTGACCACAGGAGCAGACAGCATCAGGACACTGTCACCCGCCAGGACCACAGCAGACGGGACCCTCCGACTGCAGATCCAAGTCCTTGGCTGTGGGAGAAAAGGCACTGCACGCCCCGCCCCCCCGGGACCCCACACGCCCAGCTGCCACCCACGAGCCGTCCCCCCGGGACCCCACACGCCCAGCTGCCACCCACGAGCCGTCCCCCCGGGACCCCACACACCCAGCTGCCACCCACGAGCCATCCTACCCCCGGGACCCCACACGCCCAGCTGCCACCCACGAGCCGTCCCCCCCCAGGACCCCACACACCCAGCTGCCACCCACGAGCCGTCCCCCCCCCGGGACCCCACACACCCAGCTGCCACCCACGAGCCGTCCCCCCCCGGGACCCCACACACCCAGCTGCCACCCACGAGCCGTCCCCCCCCCGGGACCCCACACACCCAGCTGCCACCCACGAGCCGTCCCCCCCCGGGACCCCACACACCCAGCTGCCACCCACGAGCCGTCCCCCCCCCGGGACCCCACACACCCAGCTGCCACCCACGAGCCGTCCCCCCCCGGGACCCCACATGCCCGGCTGCCACCCACGAGCCATCCCCCCGGGACCCCACACGCCCGGCTGCCACCCACGAGCCATCCCCCCCCGGGACCCCACACGCCCGGCTGCCACCCACGAGCCGTCCTACCCCCGGGACCCCACACGCCCGGCTGCCACCCACGAGCCACCCCCCCCGGGACCCCACATGCCCGGCTGCCACCCACGAGCCGTCCCCCCCGGGACCCCACACGCCCGGCTGCCACCCACGAGCCGTCCCCCCGGGACCCCACACGCCTGGCTGCCACCCACGAGCCGTCCCCCCCGGGACCCCACACGCCCGGCTGCCACCCACGAGCCGTCCCCCCCCCCCGGACCCCACACGCCCGGCTGCCACCCACGAGCCATCCCCCCCCGGGACCCCACACGCCCGGCTGCCACCCACGAGCCGTCCCCCCCCCACCCCACACGCCCGGCTGCCACCCACGAGCCATCCTACCCCCGGGACCCCACACGCCCGGCTGCCACCCACGAGCCGTCCCCCCGGGACCCCACACGCCCGGCTGCCACCCACGAGCCATCCATGTGTCCCAGGCCAGGCTTCACCCGTCAGCTCATCCTGTGAACCTGGTTTAATTTCCACATATATACATTGAATATTATGACTATGTGCACCCAAGCTGCATTGTACCCATCAATTGACACACTGAACTGAAATTCCTTGGTACAACAAATTAAAGATCATTTTTAAATAAGTAAAAATAAAATATACAAAAAATACTGTTGGGTTTAGAAGTGAAAGATTTAGTCTTTCTTATCTTGCTTACTGTTTCACTGAAACAGGCACTACAAAGAAAAAGGGGGCTGGGAAGGTGGCTCAGTGGTACCGTGCTTGCCTCGCATGCATGAGGCCCTGGGTTCGATTCTTCAACACTACATATGCAGAAAAAGCCAGGAGTGGTGCCGTGGCTCAAGTGGTAGAGCACTAGCCTTGAGCTGAAGAGCTGAGGGACAGCGCCCAGGCCCAGAGTTCAGACCCCACGACCAACAAAACAAAAGAAAGAAAAAGGCATGGATATCTGAAAAGAAGCTATTTGCTCACTACCTGCTGGGTTTAAACACAACAACTAACCAACTATGATTCCAGAACTCTGAGTTGTGCCGGGTTACAAATGTGGATGAACACGCTAGTGCTTCTTCCATAAGTGCAAGACAGCACACAAAGGTAATTCCTGTCAGCCACTCCTTCTCCCCAGAAGGAGCCTGGCTTCCTCCTCTGTGAGCTACTGAGCCCAAGAGCTGGCCCGCCTCCCGACGGCCAGCCAATCAGAAAACACAAACAGCCAGCCCTGGACCTGGCTCAGGGGCCAGAAGGGCTGGGGACCACAGCATTACATGTTCTCTGCCTTCCCCAAGCCCTGCTAACTCCTGTGGAGATGGAGAATGGAGGGTCAGAGCCACCAGTGAGGAGCCTGCCAGCCTCTGTCAAAAATTTACAGTCCCTACTTTCAAATAAAAAGCTTCTGCACAGCTAAAGCTATCGCAACCAAGCTAGAAAGACAACCAACTAACTGGGAAAAAATATTTACCAGCAATATATCAGACAAGGGGTTAACATCCAGTATATACAAGGAACTCAAGAAACTAATCCCTCCCAGACCTTACAAACCAATTACTAAATGGGCAAGGGAACTAAAGAGAGACTTCTCAGAAGAAGAGATAAAAATGGCAAAGAAACACATGAGGAAATGTTCACCATCCCTGGTTGTGAAGGAAATGCAAATAAAGACAACCCTGAGATACTACCTTACCCCAGTCAGAATGTCCCACATCCACAAATCAGCCAACGACAAATGCTGGAGGGGATGTGGAGAAAGAGGAACCCTATTACACTGCTGGTGGGAATGTACACTTATACAACCACGTTGGAAAGCAGTCTGGAGGGTTCTTAGAAAGCTAAAGATTGACCTCCCCTATGACCCAGTCATACCACTTCTAGGCATCTACCCTGAACAATAGGAACCAGTATACAAGGACACATGCACCTCCATGTTTATTGCAGCACTGTTCACAATAGCCAGGATATGGAAACCACCCAGATGACCCACCACAGATGAATGGATCCAAAAATTGTGGTATCTCTACACAATGGAATATTATGCAGCCATTAGAAATGACAAAATAATGGCATTTGCAGGGAAATGGATGGAGCTAGAAGAAATCATGTTGAGTGAGGTAAGCCAAGAGCAAAGAGACAAACGGTACATGGTCTCCCTGATAAGTGGCTGCTAAATCCAAAATGTTAGGTGATACAACAAAACTAACAGGATTTAAGAAACAAAGAACTCCCACTCATCTGGTTGATCCACTACTAAATAATCCCATGCTGCTGATCACATGTATGGTGTATATGTGTACACGGTTATATGTTATAGACCGTGATAGACAATTTGCTCCAGGAAAGTTAGAATGAACTTGTGACTTTAAATGAGCATCATTATTCCACAATACTGTGAAATTTGGGAAATTATATAATCACTTAATCACAATAAAAAAAAACCACCAGAAAAAAAAATTTACAGTCCTGCTCAGACGCAGATTCACACATGGGAAGACAGCTTTAAAAACATTCAGCAAGAGGGAAAGCGTCCAGGCCCAGAGTTTAGGCCCCAGGACCAGACCCAAAACAAAAAACAAAAAACAAAAAAAAACATTCAGCAAGAACAAGCAGATTGTGCTACCTTCTTTCTCAAGCCTGAGATCAACTCCTGAGACAGGCATAAGTTTATTCTATGAGTTTATTTCTTGTTTTGTGCAACATTAGAAAGATGACACTGGGGTTTTCCAAAACATTATTATGAGAAATAATCATTCTATGGCCACAAAGCAATTTTAGACGTCAATAAATTGTATGTCCATTAGCATGCTGGTGATAAATGTTTGGCCATGGATGCCTTTTCTGTGCTCTCTTGGTATTATTTGCCACCGAACTTCAGAAAGAGAGGAGAAACCTAAAAAATTCCACCCGATTCTCAGTGGCACCTCAAGGTCAAGGCCCAGTGTGAGCCATGGTCTGTGCAGGGCTGAGAATTCCCCGAGTTCCCCGGGCGTCGGCCGCCTCGGCTGCTTCCCTCCCGCAGGCTCTAAAGACACAGGAAATGGCTGGTCCCAGAGCGACAGCGGCTCAGGCGTGCACTGGGATTTTAGCCAGCATGGAACTACGGATTGCTTCCCTAGAGGAGAGTAGAAAGTAGAAATACACACTCACGCACGATACACACACATGTATGCACACACATATTTGAAGCAAGTAGCTGTGTCCAGGCTTCAGAGCACTCGGGAACGTAAGCTCACTGACAGTGAGGGCCGGCCAGCCCGTCGGGCCGCACACCTTACCCTGAGTTTAGTGAACACGTTTCTCTCTCCTCCAACCATCACTGAGGACATGACGAAGCCAGGGAATAACGGACGCCGTCTCTACACCCGCGCCACAGCCAGTGGCTCTGCGGGAAGCGCCAGGAGCAGCCACTGCGGCGACCTTCCCACCCTCGCTCACGCCCAGGCTCACGTAAACGGTCGTGCATCTTCACACAGCGACCGTGGTCAGCCCTGGGGATGAGCACATGCCACAGCATGAGCCCACGCGTGTCACACACTCGACTCCCACACGGCACTCACCCTACCCCCAGGTGTGAGCACACACACACACTTCTTCCTCTGTACCTGTCATCGCAAAACTGAGACAACTGACTTCTTCATTGAGCATTTATCTCTAATGAGAGCTATCTGCTTTGCCACTTCGTTTTGTTTTAACCTGGAAATATTTAAGCCCCATGGCTCTGCCTTCTTCCTCTTGGTTCTCTTTTTTTCTTTTTTTGTCAGTTGTGGGGCTTGAACTCGGGGTCTGGGCACTGTCCCTCAGCTCTTCAGCTCAAGGTGAGCACTCTACCACTTGAGCTACAGCGCCACTTCCAGTTTTCTGGTGGTTTATTGGAGATAAGAGTCTCCCGGACGTTCCTGCCCAGTCTGGCTTTGAACCGTGATCCTCAGATCTCAGCCTCCTGAGTAGCTAGGATTACAGGCATGAGCCACCGGTGCCCAGTTTACACGGAGGTTTTACAGGTAACACAAGAGAGATCTCTCTGTCTGCCCCAGTCATTATTTAAAATGACTTTCATGTATTTGAGAGTTGTTTAGGACTCAGGAATTCATTCACATCCCACACATCTATAATGTGTGTCTAGTCCGTCTCAAATGCTGGGTGATGCCCGAAGCTCAGAGACTGAAGTCAACCCGCTTGCTCTGGGGACACAAGGCTCAGGAGAGCAGGGCTGCCAGGGAGGAAAGGCCTTTGTTCTAAACTACCAACCTACCGCAGAGCCTGTCCTGGGAGAGAAGAAGAAACTGGACTCCGCACGTTGGTGAGATCTCCGCTGTGGTAGTTCCTATTGACCCCTGCCAACCTAATGTCACGAGCACATGAAGGCCGCGCGTCTGGCCGGCCTCCGGCGCTGGGACGCGAGGGAAGCGGGTGAAGAGCTTGTGTGATGGCTGCTCGTGGGTCGGTGCTCCAGCAGCCCCAGACAGACCGGTGACCCCGTGTTCTCAGGGGGTTCCCTCTCTCCTGTTAGAAACGATGCTGCATGGCATGCTGCCATTCGGACCTGCAATGGTTAAAAGGCGAGGGCACCCAGCTTCCCGAGGACTCGCGGCCCAGCCTGTGCCCGGAGCCGGCAGCCTGCGGAGCACGCGGACACCCCAGCGGGAAGCACATGGACAGAAGCTGCACCCCGGTCTCTCAGCCCGGAGATGACCGAGGCCCAGAGACCCCAGGAACACTTTCAGACTGAGCCTCCCCTGCTACAGCATTCTAGAAGCCGGCAGAGAGGCTCCGCGGTGTCCAGACCCCATCCTGTGGGATCTGAGTTTCTGGCCCGGCGGCCGCCGCTCCGCGTTTCCGGGGCCTGCCCTGCGTGTCCTCAGCCTGGGCCTCCTTTCCACACCAGCCTCGGCTGGGAAGCCCTGCAGCCTCCACACTCCACTGGCTACCCAGGCGCGGCTTCTGCGCCGCCTTCGCCTGTGACCCCGTGGAAGTGGGTCAGGCACCGCGGGGCAACGCCAGCCCCGGGCTCACGCCCCACCCCCAACTCCTCTGTGCGCGATGCCTCCCGTCCCTATCCCACCGCACTGGACTCCATGTCCACAGGGATGACTCGGTTTCCCCCAAGCCATGGCTCCCACAATCTTCTTCTCCACTCAAAGTGGTTTCTTCATTCACTTAACAGAAATTACCCACCTATCTACACATAAATTCATACACATGCATATATGTGTGTGATACATCACACACACACACACACACACACACACACACACACACACACACACACACACACACGCACATCACAACTCCTGACTGTAAACACATTATCTCATATAAACCCATTCTTTCTCTCTTTTTTGTGGTAAGGAGGTTTGAGCTCAGGACCTTGCATTTTCGGATGGGCTCTCGCGACCACTTCAGACACACCTCCAGCCCTTTCTGTCCCCTGCACAGCCAGCCCAGATGGTAACTTTTCTACTTCTGTGTCCCACCGTAGCTGAGGCTATAAGAGCATGCCACCGCACCAGCCTTTCTCCAGGGAGACGGCAGCTAACAAACATTCTTCTTTTTGCCTGAGGTAGCCTTGAATCCCATTCCTCGTGATCTCAGCCTTCCCAGGGGCTGGGAGGAAAGGTGTGTGCCACTGTGCTGGGTGATAAAGTGATTCTTAAGGAAAAAAGAGAAAGAAAGAAAGTGAGAGAGAGAGAGAGAAAGAAAGAGAGGAAGAAAGAGAGAGAGAGGAAGGGAGGGAGGGAGGGAAGGAAAAGAAGGAAGGAAGGAAGGAAGGAAGGAAGGAAGGAAGGAAGGAAGGAAGGAAGGAAGGAAGGAAGGAAGGAAGGAAAGGAAAGGAAAAGATAAAAAGAAGAGTGAAATTTTGTAAAGGAATAACATTTAAAATCACAATCTTTTAGGCCCCCAAGCAAACATTCACTTATATTCACCCTGCCTCTTTTACAAACATTTTATAGTGTTAAATACACCTAAGCACTTCCTGCCGGTCCAGCACAGAACTGTGAGCTTTGTCCCTTATTTCATCTTATGAGGGAAATGGCACTATTATCCCTGTCTGACAGAAAAGGGACACAAAGGCTCAGAGGAACTAAGCAATTTTCCTAAAATCACATGCATAGTGACTGACAGAGATGGGGTGCAAACACAGGTCTCCCCAAGAAAAGCACAGCACTTCCTGCAGGGACACCCATAAAAACTCCAGTTCCCAGAGATGAAGGAGCCACCGGCTGGGAGAGGCTTGCTGGGGACAAAGTCCACCCAGGGTCACGGCTGGACACACTCCATGAGATGCAGGGGATAAAGTCCACCCAGGGTCACGGCTGGACACACTCCACGAGACGCAGTGGCCTGGCTCTCCACAGCGCGTCTGCCAGGCTCTGAGGATCACAGAGGCCTGGCTGCGCAGGTGCCGGCTGGGGCGGGGAGTGAATGTCACCATGTCCTTCTAGGCACTTCCCCCAGGGGTCAGACAAGGTATCCGCTCAGGAGCACCAACACTCCCCTGGCCCAGGGCTCCGAGGACGGGGTGGCTTTGTATCTGGAAATCCTCACGAGACTCGGGAGTCATCCCCCTCTGTTAGGGTCACTTGGGTTGGTTTGAGCAGCACGTGGAAACCTCAGTCCACATAAATCACGGATGCAACAATCCTAGAGTGAGTGGATGCGGGCTGGCCCTTGAGCGAGCGGAAGCCGGGAGTGAGCTCTGGTCCAGCAGGACTGAGCCTTCCTCATGGCAGTAAGCGATCTCTGTTCACTGAACGCTACAACGTACCCAGCTTTGTTTAAGAAAATTATTATGCACATCTTCAACTGCGGGGGCTTAAGGGGTAATTGGACACAACACAGGCTTAATTCCAGGGAAGGGCATAAACACAGGGGTAGGGTAGACGGGGCAGACGCGGTGTGTAATTACACGGTTCCCATGTGCCATTGTGGTGGGTGTAATTACAGAATTGTGCGGAGTGCCTGCCTGGGAGCCTTTGCGGCTCTTAGCCACGAGATGGCAGTATGACCAGGCGGAAAAGCCCCAAAGAGCCTGAGATGTTCGCGCGGCTAGTGATCCCATCTCCCAGACCCAGGGTTTTTTTCTAGTCCATGCCAGATACGCGTGTGCTCCCACACATGTTCTAGGACATGAGACGGGAGACTAGATGAAAAGCTTGCTGTAGTCACTGCTTATGGCGAGAGGAGAGAGGAACTGTCCGGACAACTAAGCTTAAATATAGGAGTTCCCTGCCTCGTGCCATGGACACTACAGAGAAAGCAAAGATGAAGAAAACTATTTTCTTCTCTGGTCAAAAAGAAAAGAGTGCTTGATGGTCTGAGGATTCTTTTGCCACAGAACAAACAATAAGCGTTAGGTACAATGAGTCTGGACGCTCCCGAGCCCGGAGCCCACAGAGGCTGCGGGCCGCGGCCGTCCGGGCCTGCACGGCCCCTGCGGGGCAGCGACCTCACGGGAGGTCGGCACTGGCCTGGGCGTCCTGAGCAGACCCGTGAGCAGGGCACAAGGTTCTCTGGTGGGAAGCATGGCTCTGTTGAGAATCTACCACCACAGCCTGGCGTGACGGGGTCCCAGAGTGCCGGACAAGAAGGCGTTCACGGGTGGGCAGCGGGGACGGGTGCCCGAAACCGGAGGAGACAAGCACACCTCCACTGCACCCCACCCCACGGCGGCGGACGCAGGCACGGCCGGAACCCACGGACGGCAGCAGCGTCACTCCAGATTTCAGCCAAACACCCAAGGCCAGGATTCGGTGGCGTTAACACAGACACATGTTCACTGTGCTGAGAGAAGAAAGGTGTGGCACTCACACATCGTCCGGTCACAAGCTCTCTGCTCACCACTGGAGGATTCGCTTCCTCGGCCATCCACTCGCGTGTGCGCCCACATCCATCCACGCAAGCGACTACTCACTCCTTCCTTCACATGCATCCACTTGTTCAGTTGTGCGTCTATTCAAACATCACCCACTCATCGTTCGCTCCATTCACTCACTCCTCAAAGCAGTCCCTGTGCTTTTAGTGGGGTAGGATTGAGTCTGCCATCAGACACTGGGGGGGGGGGGGTTGCCTCTGTTCTGTCACTGTGCAGATGAGACTCACCCAGACTTCCCCAGACTCACCCAGCCACCCCTAGGTGGCAGCAAAGCCGAGGAGGCGGTCCTGGAGTGGAGGACCAGGGTCCTGGGGTGGAGGGGGTGGTGCTAGGGTGGAGGACCAGGGTCCTGGGGTGAGGACGGGGTGAGGGCGGGATGAGGGTGGGGAGCTGGGGTGGAGGACCAGGGTCCTGGGGTGGAGGACCAGGGGGCTGGCCAGCTCTCAGCCACACTGACTTTTCAAGGAGTAAAAGTTATAGAGGGGGAGGGAAGGGGAGGAAGGGGAGGAAGGGGGAGGGAGGGATCATGAATCACACCCGAGTGCCCTGTGTACAGATTTTGGTGTTTCTCTGGGGCCCTCAGGCCTCAGCCTTGTCCCGTGCACTGCTGCTTCACAGCCCAGACCTGTGTGACCTGTTTCCCCGTGGGGTAGAGGAAGCCCAGTCTGGTCCTGCCCCCCTGCAGGTCCCTAGCTGGGACAGGCCTCCTGCTCCTCCTCGGAGCTCCGGCTCAAGCTCCTGCCTTTACTCCCAGGATGCACGCCTGCCACCCGCGGCTCACGCACCACAGCTCACGCACTGCAGTTCACGCACCGCAGCTCACGCACTGCAGTTCACGCACCGCAGCTCACGCACCGCGGCTCACCCCAGGCTGTCCAGCCTTCCCCTCCTCCTTTTGCTCCTCTGGGCCGGAGCTGCACCGGCACAGCGGTGTCCGGAGGTGGCTGTGGCCTGAGATCTGAGCCGAGGCTGCCGCTCACTTGGGAATCCTGTGTGTTGTAGGTTAGCTTGGGAGGGGAGGGCCTGTGCACACACGTACGTGCACGCACACTCACACACACACACACATCTTCTTCCTTCAGGTGAAGGATAGCTCTCCTGCCCTGCCCACCCCGGAGGAAGTCACTCGCACACAGCCGGAGCTTCCTCCTGGTCTCCCCCTCTGCCTGCCAGTCACCCTTGTAACTCCTGGCCACTGCCTTCCTGTCTCGGGCAGAGGCCCACGGTGACCATTGGGCCTCTGGTGGAGGCCTGCGGTGGCCTCCACGCAGCTCCTGGGGCTGCCCCTCTCCTCACTGGCCACGTGCGCCCGCCACTCCAGCAGCCCAGCCCCAGAGCCTGCAGCCGCACCGGCTTCTTCAAAGCCGACCAGGGGCACGCACGGCCGGCCCTGGGGCACACAGGCCCGGCCACACGGGCTGCCCCCCACCCCAGCTGCTTCCCCGCCTACTCGACAGAGGGACCGACTTCGATGGTCACAGGACTGCACCGTGCGGTCCCCAGGCCCCCGAAGCACGACTGGTGCAGCGTCCCCAGATTCCCGGGGCCCCGGGGGGGCCCCCCCCCCGAAGCACGACTGGTGCAGCGACCTGACCGTCCTCCGCAGGCTCCGCCCTCCACAGGCTCGGCAGGGGACATGGAGCCAGAACTGACAGAGCCCTGGCGGGCGATCCTGGGCGGTGCTGGGCCAGCCTGCTGGGAGAAGGGCTGAGGTCCGCGTGCCGCGGTCAGCTGCGTGGTGAGCTCTGCACACTTGCAGCCGGCCCCGTGTTCCTGGCGTGGCTCATGTCACCGCCGGGCTGCGGGGCCAGCAGGGGCTGGGGGGAGCCGGCGGGGCCCGGGCCCGTGAACGCGCTTGGCCCGGCTGGACTGGACGCCGCTGCCCTCCACCCGCCTCGGGTCCAGCAGGCGGTGCGCCATTCTGTGACAGTCACCGAACGACATGGTGTGGGTGGCACATGCCAAGGCGCACACTGCAGGAGCCACACTGCCCCAGGCGGGGCTGATCCAGGAGCAGACACCCGTCCACTGGCCCTGCCCCCACCACCAGCCCTGCCCCCGCCGCCAGCCCTGTCCCCACCACCAGCCCTGTCCCCACCACCAGCCCTGTCCCACCGTCACCAGCCCTGTCCCCACTGTCACCAGCCCTGTCCCCACCACCAGCCCTGCCCCCACTGTCACCAGCCCTGCCCCCACCACCAGCCCTGCCCCCACTGTCACCAGCCCTGCCCCCACTGTCACCAGCCCTGCCCCCACCGACACCAGCCCTGCCCCCACCACCAGCCCTGTCCCCACCACCAGCCCTGCCCCCACCGCCAGCCCTGTCCCCACCACCAGCCCTGTCCCCACCGTCACCAGCCCTGTCCCCACCGCCGCCAGCCCTGCCCCCACTGTCACCAGCCCTGCCCCCACCACCAGCCCTGTCCCCACCACCAGCCCTGCCCCCACCACCAGCCCTGTCCCCACCGTCACCAGCCCTGCCCCCACCACCAGCCCTGTCCCCACTGTCACCAGCCCTGCCCCCACTGTCACCAGCCCTGCCCCCACCACCAGCCCTGTCCCCACCACCAGCCCTGCCCCCACCACCAGCCCTGCCCCCACTGTCACCAGCCCTGCCCCCACCACCAGCCCTGTCCCCACCGTCACCAGCCCTGCCCCCACTGTCACCAGCCCTGCCCCCACCGACACCAGCCCTGCCCCCACCACCAGCCCTGTCCCCACCACCAGCCCTGCCCCCACCGCCAGCCCTGTCCCCACCACCAGCCCTGTCCCCACCGTCACCAGCCCTGTCCCCACCGTCACCAGCCCTGTCCCCACTGTCACCAGCCCTGCCCCCACCACCAGCCCTGTCCCCACTGTCACCAGCCCTGCCCCCACCACCAGCCCTGTCCCCACTGTCACCAGCCCTGCCCCCACCGACACCAGCCCTGCCCCCACCACCACCAGCCCTGCCCCCACCACCACCAGCCCTGTCCCCACCGTCACCAGCCCTGTCCCCACCGTCACCAGCCCTGTCCCCACCGTCACCAGCCCTGTCCCCACCACCACCAGCCCTGTCCCCACCGTCACCAGCCCTGTCCCCACTGCCACCAGCCCTGTCCCCACTGCCACCAGCCCTGTCCCCACCGTCACCAGCCCTGTCCCCACCGTCACCAGCCCTGTCCCCACTGTCACCGGCACTGTCCCCACTGTCACCGGCCCTGTCCCCACCGCCACCAGCCCTGCCCCCGCCGTCACCAGCCCTGCCCCCGCCGTCACCAGCCCTGTCCCCACTGCCACCAGCCCTGTCCCTACTGTTACCAGCCCTATCCCTACTGTTACCAGCCCTGTCCCTGCCACCAGCCCTGTCCCTGCCGCTGGCCCTGTCCCCACTGCCACCAGCCGATGCTAGCCCTGTCCCTGCCACCAGCCCTGTCCCTGCCGCTGGCCCTGTCCCCACTGCCACCAGCCCTGTCCCAGCCGATGCTAGCCCTGTCCCTGCCACCAGCCCTGTCCCTGCCACTGGCCCTGTCCCCACTGCCACCAGCCCTGTCCCAGCCGATGCTAGCCCTGTCCCTGCCACCAGCCCTGCCCCCACTGCCACCAGCCCTGTCCCAGCCGATGCTGGCCCTCTCCCTGCCACCAGCCCTGTCCCTGCCACTGGCCCTGTCCCCACTGCCACCAGCCCTGTCCCAGCCGATGCTAGCCCTGTCCCTGCCACCAGCCCTGTCCCGGCCGACGCCAGCCCCATCCCTGCCACTGCCAGCCCTGTCCCTACTGCCACCAGCCCCGTCCCTGCCGCTGCCAGCCCTGTCCCTACTGCCACCAGCCCCGTCCCTGCCGCTGCCAGCCCTGTCCCTGTCTCTGGCCTCCCAGGCTGTTCCGCAGAGTGAACCGTGGGTGCCGTCCAGTGTAACAATAGTACCTTCCACCTCCTGCGTCAGGCTGCTCAGCAACCCGTGTCCCTTTGCTTCTGTTTGCATCTCCTGGCTGCCTGTCCCTTGGCCTTTGGACGGAGCCATTGGTCAGGGCAACTTGACAAGCCACGCGGCAGGGAACCGAACCAGGAAACCGTGGTGCCACGGCCTGCTGGCGGCCGGCCCAAGTGTGTGGGAAGGCAGGCGGGGGGCGACACCTCCCCTCCAGAGCCCTGCGGGGGCTCCCCACCTAGGACCCTCAAGAGTAGGGACTCCTGCCCGGTCTCCCTCAGTGTCCCTCTTTCTCCCTCGCCTTCCTCTTCCTCCTCCCTCTTTCTCCATGCAGACAGACAGAACACTGGCGGAGAAGGAGAGTGAAGACTGCTCTCGGCCCATGGGCGGAGGGTGACGGGGATCCGTGCCGCGCCCCCTCCCTCCTCTGAGCGCCCCCTGTGCACCCCACTCCCGAGACCAAGTTCAAGGACCGTCCTGTCAGCCGCACCGCCCTGCCTGGTTCATAGCAGTCTGAAGACTTGGAGGTGGCCCCTGGGTAACCCAGGACGGCGGCCTGGGACACAGGTGACATCCCTGAATGCGGCAGAAGATGGCCACCAGGTTCTGACCAAAGCCGTGAGCAAGCTGGCCATCCGAACCGGACCTGACATTCTCTCCTTACCGGGAGAGACCCTCGCTCCAAGGCCACCAGTGTGGCGGCGTTGGCCGTGCGCAGAGTGGGGCTGGGAGGAGGGCGGGCCTCTGGCTCCGTGGGCCTCTCATGCGCCCCCCCACCCCCACCCCGGGCCTGCGTGGACAGCTTTTCACCAGTTCTCAAGGGAGTACGGGCGGGGCCTGCCTCTTCTCCTGCCCCTCGGCTGGGCTGACCACCGTGAGCTCCGTGACCCCTCAGCAGCGCAGTGACCGGAACTGCATACAGGGACGGGCAGCCTCTCCCCTCTCACTAATTCCACCACGGTGTCTCGTCCAGATCCCTGGCTAAATGCATTCATGCATGTTGTTTTAAAATAGCCATCTGCCTCTTCAGCTTTGAGGTGTCCGTTGGTCCCGGGGGCACCTAGAGGAGAGTCAAGCTGCTTCGCAAGGCTCTCGCTTCCGGCCGAGGTGTGCGGAGCACAGGCTCCAGGCTTGTCTGCCGGGACGCTCCGGAGCGCGGGCTCCAGGCTTGTCTGCCGGGACGCTCCGGCCTTGCTGCGCTGCTCGGTCTCGGAACCTCCTCTCCTACCTGCAGATCCCTACGCAGAAGATAATCCATTTGTTCCCACCAGGCCTGCTATGTGGAGCAACCTGCAGGGAAGAAGCCTTCCTCATTTTGTCTCCACAGCTCAGCATAAGCCCCTCTCCCATAAAACCGTCCAGCAGACAACCAACATCTTGAATTCACTGTTGAGCCTGGAATATCTAGACAGGGATGCCCTTCGCTGCCAAAGGTGCTTTCCACGTAGCCACAGCCCACTGCTAACTGCCCATCTCCTGGGCTCCGATGCCGCCCATGTGCGCAGCAGGGAACAGTGATCAATCATTATTTCCAAAATGAATAGCAGGTAGGACTTTTATGAACTCACAAAAATCTATTTTTTTTGTAAACTCAAAAACAATCTGTGTGTCTCAAACACGGACTCAGACTCGGTGTCTGCTTTTTACGCTTGTGCTCTTCAAGGTCTTCCCGGGGCTTTGTTCCAGGAAGCACGGTCCCAGGTCCGTATCGATCACGAGGCCATTCTCTCTAGCCACTGCCCCATTTCCCAGGAGTCCTGCAAAGTGTCATGATTTGAATCTGTGCCTCTGTAGCTAAATGTGCCTGAGGCAGAACGCATTTTTCCTTTTATTTGTGTTTCTAGATTCAGGTTATCCTTACCACTGGCTGACTGACCTCTGTCCTTGACTGGGGGGGGGGAGGGGGGAGGGGTCTCCAGCATGGTCTCCAGCACGGTCTCCAGCACGGTCTCCAGCACGGCCTCCAGCATGGTCTCCAGCACACAGCCTCCAGCACGGCCTCCAGCATGGCCTCCAGCACGGTCTCCAGCACGGTCTCCAGCATGGCCTCCAGCACGGTCTCCAGCACGGTCTCCAGCACGGCCTCCAGCACGGCCTCCAGCACGGTCTCCAGCACAGTCTCCAGCATGGCCTCCAGCACGGTCTCCAGCACGGCCTCCAGCATGGCCTCTAGCATGGCCTCCAGCACGGTCTCCAGCATGGTCTCCAGCACGGCCTCCAGCACGGCCTCTAGCACAGCCTCCAGCATGGCCTCCAGCACGGCCTCCAGCATGGCCTCCAGCACGGCCTCCAGCATGGCCTCCAGCACAGCCTCCAGCATGGCCTCCAGCACGGTCTCCAGCACGGTCTCCAGCATGGTCTCCAGCACGGTCTCCAGCACGGCCTCCAGCACGGTCTCCAGCACGGTCTCCAGCATGGTCTCCAGCATGGCCTCCAGCATGGCCTCCAGCACACAGCCTCCAGCACGGTCTCCAGCATGGCCTCCAGCACGGCCTCCAGCATGGCCTCCAGTACACAGCCTCCAGCATGGCCTCCAGCATGGCCTCCAGCACGGCCTCCAGCATGGCCTCCAGTACACAGCCTCCAGCATGGCCTCCAGCATGGCCTCCAGCACGGTCTCCAGCACGGCCTCCAGCAGGGTCTCCAGCATGGCCTCCAGCACGGTCTCCAGCACAGTCTCCAGCATGGCCTCCAGCATGGTCTCCAGCACGGCCTCCAGCATGGTCTCCAGCACGGTCTCCAGCATGGCCTCCAGCACGGTCTCCAGCATGGCCTCCAGCATGGTCTCCAGCACACAGCCTCCAGCACAGTCTCCAGCACGGTCTCCAGCATGGCCTCCAGCATGGCCTCCAGCACACAGCCTCTAGCACGGCCTCCAGCATGGTCTCCAGCACGGCCTCCAGCACAGTCTCCAGCACGGCCTCCAGCACGGCCTGCAGCATGGCCTCCAGCATGGTCTCCAGCACGGTCTCCAGCATGGTCTCCAGCATGGCCTCCAGCACAGTCTCCAGCACGGCCTCCAGCACGGCCTGCAGCATGGCCTCCAGCATGGTCTCCAGCACGGTCTCCAGCATGGTCTCCAGCATGGTCTCCAGCACAGCCTCCAGCACGGCCTCCAGCATGGCCTCCAGCACGGTCTCCAGCACGGTCTCCAGCATGGTCTCCAGCATGGTCTCCAGCACGGCCTCCAGCACGGCCTCCAGCACGGCCTCCAGCATGGCCTCCAGCATGGCCTCCAGCATGGTCTCCAGCATGGCCTCCAGCACACAGCCTCTAGCACGGCCTCCAGCATGGCCTCCAGCACGGTCTCCAGCACAGTCTCCAGCACGGCCTCCAGCATGGTCTCCAGCATGACCTCCAGCACGGTCTCCAGCATGGCCTCCAGCATGGTCTCCAGCACGGTCTCCAGCATGGTCTCCAGCACGGTCTCCAGCATGGTCTCCAGCACGGTCTCCAGCATGGTCTCCAGCACGGTCTCCAGCATGGTCTCCAGCACGGTCTCCAGCACACAGCCTCTAGCATGGCCTCCAGCATGGCCTCCAGCATGGCCTCCAGCATGGTCTCCAGCACGGTCTCCAGCACGGCCTCCAGCATGGCCTCCAGCACGGTCTCCAGCACAGTCTCCAGCACGGCCTCCAGCACGGCCTCCAGCATGGCCTCCAGCATGGTCTCCAGCACGGTCTCCAGCACGGTCTCCAGCATGGCCTCCAGCACACAGCCTCTAGCACGGCCTCCAGCATGCCCTCCAGCACACAGCCTCTAGCACGGCCTCCAGCACGGCCTCCAGCATGGTCTCCAGCATGGCCTCCAGCATGGTCTCCAGCATGACCTCCAGCATGGTCTCCAGCATGGCCTCCAGCATGGTCTCCAGCACGGTCTCCAGCATGGCCTCCAGCACACAGCCTCCAGCACGGCCTTCAGCATGGCCTCCAGCACGGTCTCCAGCACAGTCTCCAGCACGGCATGCACCAACAGGCACCAGAAACCTCCTGTCCCTTCCCCTCGCTCAAGGCCCACAGGCTTCCCAAGGAGGAGGCTCCACCGAACAGGATGGGCGTCTGGCACAGTCGGCCCCTGGCCACCCAGCGGTGTGCCCGCCTCCAGGGGGTTCTAGACAGCACCGTCCAGAGGGGTGCCTTCCCAGGCCCACCTTCCCTCAGCAGCGGCTTTCGGCAGGCCCTCACCAGCGGAGTGGATTGATTCCTAGGCCCAGACACGAGAGCGGGAGTCTGCTCTCTCTTCATCCTTCCGGAGTCTGGATACAGAAAGTAAGGGGCTCTCAGGGATGCTGAGGGCCAAGGAAGATCAGGCCGCCAGGCCTGATCCCGGAGTCTGGGTCGTGAGGAGAGATTTCCAGCCCAGGAAAACAGCACACCACATTCTGCTGCGTTTGGGCCTTTCATGTGTGGACTCTGTTGTTGCTGATATACTACCACACTGAACAAGGCAGGAACACCAAAACCTTCTCCACACTTCCCTCCTGACGTCTCTGTTCACTGCTTTACTGCTTGAATGAAATCAAGAGTCAGAGAGTGCTGGCAGATGGCTGGGGCTCAGTCCTCAGGATCTCGTGAGACGTTTGGATGCTCTTCCTGTGCCCCGACAGCCCCTTCGCGTGTCACATTTGGTTTTAGATTACCTGTGAACACGGACCACCCTGTACTCGCAGAGATGGGCCTAGGCTCATAGCAGTGAGGATGGAGAGCAGATGGATTTAGGATTCACTTAGGAAATACAGGGGAAAGAATTTCTTTCAGGCCTACCTATGATGGGCCCAGGAAGAAGAGAGGTCCAGGCTGGCTCCTGGAGTTTGGGTGCGGTGGGTGCAGTTCCTGAGGCGTATGGTACAGACTGGGAGAGAGATGAAGACCCAGGCAGGAGGAGGAGGGGGGCGAGAGGTGGAGATCAAGTGTGGGGATGCCACAGGGGCGTGGCAAAGCCCGTGGAGAGCCACCCTGTGGGGTGAGATCTGGCCGTATGGACACGCAGGAGCTGTACCAGGCTGGGAACACACGGGCCTGGCCACAGCCAGGACGTAGAGACTGCAGGAGGGAGGAAGCAAGCAGCCACCGGGCTTGCAGGCTGCATGGACAGGGACCGGCCCGGATGCAGGACATGGGGCGCGGGCCCCTGGAGACTCAGGACAGGACAGCCTGGAGGGGTCACTGAGGCCAGCCAGGGGGTCGGCCAGACCCAGACCTGGTGGAGAGGCATGGGGCGGGGGGCACAAGGGCCTGGAGATTGTCCGCACTAATGACGGCCCACAGAGCCACAGGGCACGGTGTCGGGGAAGGGCAGGGGTCTGTGACACAGTCAATCAAACCACAAGCCCACAGCTGAGATTAACACCGGAGTCTTGAGGAACATGAGATACATGACTTTATCATCTTCTAAAGCTCCGTCTGTGTCCCCCCCCCCATGTACAGCACTGGGTGGTCAAACCCCTTCTAGGGAACCCTTCACCCAGCATCCTCTGCTCCCTCCCTTCTCCTGACACCATCAACCGTTTCTGAATCTATTTTCTTGTCAATTTCTTGTTTCTTTACTCTAAGGCTCAGTTACTGATTTTAATCTAATTTCTTCTTCACTGGATCCCGAGACCTAGAAGAGTGTCGGACGGGAGCCAGGAGCGCAGTACACACACAACGCACGGACGATGCCCCCTGATCATGTACAACACTTGCCTCTTGGCAGGAGACAGGGACATGAAGCAGGAAAGGGGGCGCAGCATGCCGGAAAGTTCTGGAAGGCAACCCACTGGGATTATGGTGACAAGGCAGGAAATGTGGCCAGGAAACTCAGGAAGTCAGAAAGCAGCCCAGGAACTCGCAGCAGGCGGGCATGTTTGCACCCGGCCCTCCTCCCGCCGCACAGATGGAAATGTTTTGACTGCTCACCAGCGTCAAACTGCATCTAAATAAATCGCTGACAAATGTGCTAAGTTCAGTGCTTTCTTTCTGGAAGCCTCCAAGGCCTTCATCCATACACATACGCCCCTATACAGTCTGTACAAGTTTATAAGCAACATTGCCAGGATAAAAACTGTATTTGACAGTTTCTTTTAATAATAATATCTGGGGCGGTTTTTTTTTTTTGGAAGTCTAATTTGGTTCTACAAAAGGGATGGAACTTGTGTGCTTAGAAAAAGGAACTTGCTTCGTGATTTCTCCGTCCCCAACCAGCACCGACCCACCAGGAAACGTTACAATTCTACTGGCGTAAAACAATTCAAAAGAAACAGTTCAATTTCTGCATGCAGCTGTGAGTGACAGTTAGAGAGTCACACTTTATGAGGCCAAGGAAGACACACCTCACGTTCGGGATCAGGCAGACGTGGGCAGAGCCGTGGCTCAGACGCGTCGTGGCACCTGGCTCTGGGCTCAGCCTCGGGGACACGGGACCCTGCTGCTCACCCTGTGCAATGCTGCGGGGCCCTTCGTGAGCGTGGCACATGCTGGTGAGCGTGGCACACATCCAGCGAGTGTGGCACACATCCGGTACACATGAGCACACATCTGTGAGCGTGGCACACATCTGTCAGAGCACCAGGCACAGAGCACAGGCCCTACTATGGTGGCTGATGAGCCATACCTTCCATAGCGAGTCCAGTGGTAATGTTACGGGAGGATGCTGAAGACCCTTGGGCCTGTTATTACAATTCAAAACTCCCTGCAACGTTTAAAACTCAAACTAGGTACAGAAGCACCCACATATTTCTCTCACAATAAGGCTTCCATGACAGCGAAGGTGACGGGCAATACAGAAACGTCTAGTGCGTGGTGTCCCGCACTTTTCTGGGAAGAACAGGGAAGTGGCCTGCAAAATCTGGGGACAGCACCCCGACAAGAACGTTTTAAGGGACTGTAGATGGAGAATCCCCTACCCAAGAACGGCCTCCTTCCCTGGAGGCCGCTGGAGCCTCCCCGTCCATGAGAGGGCTCCTGAGCTGTGCTGTCCCTTCCCTGACACCGGAGCCTGCTGCGCTAGAGCAGCCACCATGGGGGGGAAGGCCTCCCACGCTCTGTCCCTCGGCCATCCGAGATCTGGTCACCCACGGCGGCCCAGAACGGCTGGCAGCTTCGCTGGCCAGGCCCTAAGCTTGCCTGACTAGGGAGAAGGGACTCAGGCACAGAGCCCAGGACCCACAGGTGCCAGCTGAGGGAGCAGAAGCATCCCAGAGAGGGGCTCTCAGAACACGCGTGTGCTCCGCCCTCCTCCCTCAACGGTCCTCCCCAGGATGGGAGCCGCTCACTATCTCTATCTTTCTCTCCCCCCTCCCTCCCTCCCTCTTTCCCTCTCCCTCTCCCTCTCTTCCTCTCTTCCTCTCTTCCTCTCTTCCTCTCTCTCTCTCTCTCTCTCTCTCTCTCTCTCTCTCTCTCTCTCTCTCTCTCTCTCTCTCTCTCTCACACACACACACACACACACACACACAGGGCCACAGTCAAGTCTTATTATGTAGAGTCCATGTGTGTGACACTATCTAGTCACTACGTTTGTTTGTGACCTGCAAAGCAACTCTTCCGTCCGCTCATGTGTGGACGGGCACAGAGCAGTGAATGGCCACCAGCTCCGCCAGGCCAGAACCCCCAATCTCGGGTGGAACAAGGCCGCACTCAGCCTTCTCGTTTCCTGTCACGCTCCACACAACTGTCTTCCCATGCTCTGCTCTCCATCTTTTGGTGCTTTTTCTTGGTGAATTTGCTGTGAGTAGAGTCCCTGAGAACCGTGCCATAGAACCGTTCCCATTCCTTATCACAAGAAGGCCGGGCTGTGCTCCCCAACAAACCTGGACTTGCACGGGAGCGGCAGCCAGAGAGATGGTGACGGAGATGGGGGACCCCAGCAGGGATGACAGGGGCGATGTGGTAGTGAGGACAAGGCTGATCCTGAGGGACACAGCGCACCGGGGGCCTAGGCAGGGGTGACAGTGTGGTGACAGCGATGGTGACGGTGACAGCGACCGTGCTTGCTCTGATGTGAGGGCGATGTTGACATCGAAGGTGAAGACGATGATGGTGATGATGACGGTGATGATGGTAGTGCTGGGGGTGGTGCTGATGGTGACTGCGATTATGACGAGGACGACGACCACAGTGCAATGGCTGAGTGAAGCTACAGCAACAGGGATGGTGGCACCGTGCAGTGGTGGTGGTGACGCTAACAGTGGAGGTGGTGGGGACGCTAACAGTGGAGGTGACTGCTGGTGATGCTAACAGTGGAGGTGACTGCTGGTGGTGGTGGTGGTGGTGGTGGTGGTGGTGGTAGTGTGGTAGTGATGTTAACAGTGGTGTTGACGTGGTGGTGGTGGTGATGTTAACAGTGGTGGTGGTGGTGATGGTGGAGGTAATAATGTGGTGATGATGTTAACAGTGGTGGTGGTGGAGGTGATAGTGTGGTGGTGATGTTAACAGTGGTGGTGGCGGTGGTGGAGACAGGCACTGGTAGTGATTGTGATGCTATTAGTGGTGGTGATTTTGATAGTAATACGGGTGGATAGAGTTGTGCTGCTGGTGACGTGGCAGTGGTGGTAACAGTAGTAGCTGTGGTGATGGCCACGGTGATTGTTCAGAGTGATGGAGGGTCCGTGTTGGTGAGCAGCACTGTGTGTTCGGTACAGCACGGTCAGTAGAACGAGGCTATATTCTGATGCAGGACTCTCAGGAGGCAGCGTAAGCAAAGGCCGGAGCCAGCCCTGGCTTTCCTTCAGTTCAGAGCATCAGCACTGGGTTCTTCGGTGTTCCAGTGACTTTACAGCACAACTACCTTGAGTATCAAGGATTGACTGTGTGTGTACAGTTACACACAGATGACCTCCACAGGCATTCATGCATAGACATGTGAAATGGCACCCGTCGGGGGTCATATCTTGGTTAAAGGAGACATGGGGTCGGCGTCCTGCGGGGTGAAAGCCAGAGCCCCCCAGGTAGCTGTGAGAGCCTTGTGGAAGGAGCCCATGGTGAACCTCAGCTCTGTGAGATCGGGGTGAGGGTCACGCCCGCCCATCTCACCTCCTCCACCTTCCCAGGCGTCTCTACCTGACACGGCCAGGCTGGCTGGCGAGCTGCCCATGCGGGGGGGCCTCTCTCAAGGCAGCTACGTAGTAACACCCCAAAATTTCAGTCTTGTAAATGTCTAAGCACCACAAGTTATCTCCAAACAGTTTACATTAAAAACTTCAGGCACTAATATCCTAAACAATCACACACACACACACACACACACACACACACACACACACACACACACACACACACACACACACACACACACACACACACCAGCTGGCAGTTCAGAGAAAAAGGAGCATTCCCTGTGTCAACCTTCGGAGCTGTGTGATCACACAGCCTGCAGTCTCCATAGCAACACATCCCACTGCCTAGGCAACAGTGGTCTTATGATGTCACCAATGAGCTAAACTTACTCAGAAACACACGGACAGTTCCTCCTGGGAGCACCCACGTCTTACAGTTTTATGCAAGTCTTCTGGGGTTGGAGTGCCTAGAATGGCTTCAGGGACAAACAGGGAGAGTGGAGCACACAGAATTCCAGGATTTCAGGATTCCTGCGGCAGAACATCTTGTGGGACTGACCCCGCCCCCGTACCTCCCATGCCGTCCCACAGAGAGCGCCCCAGCTGCAGAACAGAGGCCAAAATGAAGACAAAATAGGCAACCACTGGAAAGAGGCACCGAGGGGTGGGGTGCGGAGAGTCTAGTGATCCTGTCTCCCATTCAGCCAAAGAGGGTCACACTGGAAAAAGCTGAACCATCCTAGGCCAGTCTTCTTTCCTGAACTAAGTGACTACCAAAATGCAGGTGCCATCTGGCAATATTCCCACACACTTGCTCTCTGGTGAGCCAGAGTCATACTCAGGCAGAGGTGTGAGCGAGAGAGGGTTACAGAAATGTGGTAGATTCTGCAGTGGGTTCAAGAGCAGGGTGCCTACACTGTCCTCTGCACTTCCTCTCATTCTGGTCTAGAAAATATATGGCATTCAGGAGATATTTGCCTGGGTTGGGCTTTGGTTTTTTGGTTGTTGGTTTTTTGGTTTATTTGGGTCTCAGAACCACTGTCCTGATGCATGTGTTGACTTCCCTGAATAATGGAGCACTTGAGATTGAACTTGAAGCAGCAGTGTGATTTCTTTGTTGCTTTGTATGTCCCTCCCCCACGGTATAATTTGATGTTGGTATAATTTGTGGAGGGGAAGGGAAAAAACAAATCGTTTAAATAGGGATACAGGTGGACCCATTGTAACAATGAGATGTACAAGTCGTTATGTCGAAAAATGAACTTTACACCTTTGGCCCGGGGGGGGGGGGCTGATGGGAGGGGGGCTTGGAGGGGGGAAGGGAAGGGATGGGAAGGGGAAACAAAGGAGGAGGCAACAATGCTAGATAAGAAATGTGCTCATTATCTTGCCCATGGAATTGTAACCCCTCTGTACGGTATTTTCACAATAAAAAAAAAATGGCATGGGCTCTGCCAGGAAAATGCAACTAGTCTAAGTCCAAATGAATTCTCCTTCCCAAAAGTGAGAGGCATGCTTGCATGGCTGTGTCCAACTGGAAGGGTGATATTCCAGGCTCTGGTGAGGCCTGGGCCGAGAGAGAGAGGAAACAGGCACAAGGCCGGTGGAGAGGCCTTCCCCCACACCCGCAGCACGTTTAAAACAAAGCCACGTCACAGACTAAATCACTATGATGATAGAAGAGAAGTAATCTGGGAATAAGACAAGAAAGCATGAGCAATCCTGCATCTGTGACAGAGCTGATATTCCCTACACAGTTGCAAGAGGCAAGGAAGGATGGAGCAGCTGGTGTCACAGTTTTGCTCCTCATTTCTCTTCTCCATAGAAGCAGGACACGGGACAGGATAAAGCTGTTGGCTCTTTGCTGACTGGTATGGGTTGTAAGCCTTTCCTGTTTTCACTCAGTACAGCCTCAAAAGGCAAACAGTAGCAAAACCCGAGGTATACTCCTGACATGAGTCACATGGCATCAGTGCCAAATCTTTTGAGACCCAAGTCATTACCACAAAGCCAAGTAATTACCACAGACCCAAGTCATTACCACAAAGCCAAGTCATTACCACAAACCCAAATCATTACCACAAAGCCCAGTCATTACCACAAAGCCAAGTAATTACCACAGACCCAAGTCATTACCACAGACCCAAGTCATTACCACAAAGCCAAAGTCATTACCACAGTCCCAAATCACTACCACAGACCCAAGTCATTACCACAAAGACCACATCAATACCACAGACCCAAGTCATTACCACAGACCCAAGTCATTACCAAATACCCAAGTCATTACCACAAAGCCCAAGTCACTACCACAGACCCAAGTCATTACCACAGACCCAAGTCATTACCACATACCCAAGTCATTACCACAAAGCCCAAGTCACTACCACAGACCCAAGTCATTACCACAGACCCCAGTCATTACCACAAACCCAAGTCATTACCACAAAGCCCAAGTCACTACCACAGACCCAAGTCATTACCACAATGCAAAGTCATTACCACAAACCCAAGTCATTACCACAAAGCCCAAGTCACTATCACAGACCCAAGTCACTACTACAGACCCAAGTCATTACCACAGACCCAAGTCATTACCACAAAGCCAAGTCATTACCACAGACCCAAGACATTACCACAAAGCCAAATCATTACCACAAAGCCAAGTCATTACCACAAAGCCCAAGTCACTACCACAGACCCAAGTCACTACTACAGACCCAAGTCATTACCACAGACCCAAGTCATTACCACAAAGCCAAGTCATTAGCACAGACCCAAGTCATTACCACAAACCCAAGTCATTACCACAAACCCAAGTCACTACCACAGACCCAAGTCATTACCACAAACCCAAGTCACTACTACAGACCCAAATTACTACCATAGACCCAAATCATTACCACAGACCCAAGTCATTACCACAAAGCCAAGTCATTACCACAGACCCAAGACATTACCACAAAGCCAAATCATTACCACAAAGCCAAGTCATTACCACAAAGCCCAAGTCACTACCACAGACCCAAGTCACTACTACAGACCCAAGTCATTACCACAGACCCAAGTCATTACCACAAAGCCAAGTCATTAGCACAGACCCAAGTCATTACCACAAACCCAAGTCATTACCACAAACCCAAGTCACTACCACAGACCCAAGTCATTACCACAAACCCAAGTCACTACTACAGACCCAAATTACTACCATAGACCCAAATCATTACCACAGACCCAAGTCATTACCACAAAGCCTAAGTCACTACCACAGTCCCAAGACACTACTACAGACCCAAGTCATTACCACATACCCAAGTCATTACCACAAAGCCCACATCATTACCACAGACCCAAGTCATTACCACAGACCCAAGTCATTACTACAGACCCCAGTCATTACCACATACCCAAGTCATTACCACAGACCCAAGTCATTACCACAAAGCCAAGTCATTACCACAAAGCCAAATCATTACCACAAAGCCAAGTCATTACCACAGACTCAAGTCACTACCAGAAAGCCAAGTCATTACCACAAAGCCCACATCATTACAACAGTACCACCTTATTACCACAGACTCAAGTCATTACCACAAACCCAAGTCATTACCACAAAGCCCAAGTCACTACTACAGATCCAAGTCACTACCACAGACCCAAGTCATTGACACAGACCCAAGTCATTCCCCACAAGAGCTTGCAGGCTTCTTCCTTGACCTTCTTTAGAAACCCCACTTGGATGCTTCAATCCAGGCCAGCAGCAGCCATGGCTTTGGCATTGTGAGAATCTCGTTTTCATTCTATTTCTGGCGGCATTTCTGAGACAACCCAAAGTTGGAGCCAGTCCTAAAGCGAAAAGGTGAAGTGTCTATCAGCAACACGAGCTTTGACGGGAAGGGACTCCAGAGAACAAAGCCCCAGCATGCTGTGGGGCTCCGACACTGGGCTTGTGAACAATAGCAATCCGTGAGGAACTCCACTCCGCACAGAGGCTGGGTTGACATTCCTATGGGAACATGAATTTGGAACATGCCATGATTCCACTTTACAGATTCTTTTAAAATGTTGTCAGTAATGATCAGAACTAATGCCAGTTGCCAGTTCCTAATTTGCAATCTGTTAAACCAAACACATTCCTGTAAAACCTGCCAGTTCCAAAAAGTTAAAACGTCAGGATCATGAGACTGAGTGACCTGATTCTCCCACACGTTCCCTTTGGCCCTCACGGGGTTACAGAACTTGACCTCAGCTCAGCCTCCACCAGCAACCGTCGTATCCAACAACCCAGCACCACCATAAACGACGGAGGAAGAGGACGCAGCTGAGGAAGAGGACGCCCCTGCTGCTTAGGGTAGCCCTGCACGCACACTGACCTGTGTTTATATTGATTGTGGTGCTGCACACTCTCATCAGGGGACCGGGAAAACAAATTAAAGCCAGAAGCCGATTCCTTTTGGTCAGCAATTCCCAGCACTCTGCTTCTTCCATGCAGGAAGAGCCGGGTACCAAGGGCTTATACCTGTAACCCTACTGCTCAGGAGACTGAGAGCTGAGGACTGAGAGGCAAAGCCAGTGGGATAGGAAAGTCCCCGAGACTCTTATCTCCATGAAACTACCAAAAAACCTGGAAGTGGAGCTGCGGTTCAAGTGGTAATGCTCTAGCCTTGAGCAAAAGAAGCTCAAGGACAGTGCCCAGGTCCTGAATTCAAGCCCCAGGACCAGCACCAAACAACAACAACAATACACGCACGCACACACACACACAAAATCATTAAACCTTGATTTGCCCACGAGATGCGGGCAACCACACTTCCATTACATTTAACTATAATTAATTACAATCAGAAGTCAGAATAGCCCCATCCGAATCTCCTCTCCCCAAATGGGGAACTCTGGCCAATCCTCTGCCTCTGGCGGGCAACAGAAAACCAATGAAAAATGGTTCAAAACAGAAGTCTTAGGACCAAGTGAACTCAGTATCTTGAAAACATCAGAGCTTTGCAGCAGGCCCTTAGTAGTTCCTTCCCCTGGGCAAGATGGCAGCAGGAACACCCAGCACCTCCCTTGGGCCGCTCACACCAGGGAAGGGGGCTGGTCCTGCACTGCCCAGCCTCTTCATTGGCTTAGAGAAAGTCCTTTCCCCCCAGACCCAGCAGATCCCTCCTCCTGCTTCCCAGGCCCCTGCCAGGTTGGACGATGGCTCTCGGTGAGAGTGGCCATGACTGTCTTAGATCAGTGATGATTTGGGAAATGAAACAGGCAGAGAGGCAGGGAGGGAAGGTGGTGAGTGTCCCACAGCGGCCCTGCCTCCAGCTGGGAGCAGACGTGCGTCAGGGGTGTGCAGGGCAGCCAGAGGTCTGCGCTGAGCTCTGCACAGTGGACACTGGACTTGCAGATGGCACTGAGTTCGCAGTCACTGAACTTAAAACCAGGGTGTCCAGATGTGCGCACATATGCACTATGGTCTGTGTGATGGATGGTGGCGTGTGCAATGTGTAGTGTGTACATATGTATGTGAGGATGTGACAAGTAACTTAGTTATAGATGTGATCTATGACATGTGCAGTGTATATGTGTGTAAAATGCAGCACATGTGATGCTGTGTGTGTGCTGTGTAGTTGTGTGTGTAGTATATGTGGTAAATGGTGTGTGGTGAGTGTGCACTGTGTGTATGTGGTTGTGTGCAGTGTGGTGTATATAGTATGTGGTAGTGTGGTTGTAATGTGGATGATACGTTAAGTGTGTTTGTGAGGTGTGGTGTGTGGTGTGTGTGGTTGTGTGTATGTAATGTGGGTGACATGGTATGTGTGTAGTGTGTGTTTGTATATAATGTAGGTGAGGTGGTATGTGTGGTTATGTTGTGTAGTTCTCTGTATGTAATGTGGATGAGGTGGTATGTGTGGTTTTGGTGGGTAGTTGTATGTATGTAATAAGGGTGACACAGTATGTGTGATTGTGGTATGTGGTGTATGGTATGTGGTTGTGTGTATGTAATGTGGGTGATGTGGTATGGGTGGTTGTGGTATGTGGTTGTGTGTATGTAATGTGGGTAAGGTGGTATGGGGGTGGTTGTGGTGTGTGATTGTGTGTATGTAATGTAGGTGAGGTGGTATGTGCGATATATGGTGTGTGGTTGTGTGTACATAATGAGGGTGATGTGGTATGGGTGGTTGTGGTGTATGGTTGTGTGTATGTAATGTGGGTGACATGGTATGTGTGGTTGTGGTATGTGGTGTATGGTGTGTGGTTGTATGTAATGAGGGTGATGTGGTATGGGTGGTTGTGGTGTGTGGTTGTGTGTATGTAATATGAGTGAGGTGGTATGTTGATATATGGTGTGTGGTTGCGTGTACATAATGTGGGTAAGGTGGTATGTGTGGTTATGTTGTATAGTTCTGTGCATGTAATGTGGGTGAGGTGGTATGTGTGATGTATGGTGTGTGATTGTGTGTATGTAATGTGAGTGACATGGTATGTCTGGTTGTGGTATGTGGTGTATGGTGTGTGGTTGTGTGTATGTAATGTGTGTGATGTGGTATGGGTGGGTGTGGTGGTTGTATGTATGTAATGTGGGTAAGGTGGTATGTGTGATGTATGGTGTGTGGTTGTGTGTATGTAATGCGGGTGACATGGTATGTGTTGTGTGTAGTTGTGTTGAGATGTGGTGATGGTGGCATGCATGTGTGTGTGTGGTGTGTAACCACAAGTGTGAGTACATGTCTGAAAGGGGGTGGGCCTGCTTCCTGTCTGGCCAGGCCAGGTGACCACGGGAAGCAGGCGTGGGTGCAGGTGGGTGCAGACCGGGTGAGGCTGTCGGCCAGAACTGGGGACTGGGCTGCCAGTGGTGGGGCGCTGTGGGCAGGGCTGAGATGGGCCCAGGAGAGAGCCACAGGAGCTGACGCTAAAACGAGCCGACGGAGAACTGTCCTGGCTTGGCATTGTGTGTATTTCTCTGTTTATGAGTGTAGACAGGAGCACTGGGCCTCTGAGTTTCTTCTGTGTCTACCTCGGCTTGCTGTAAACGGCCTGCCATGAACACAGGAGCAGAGCAGCCAGTTCACCTATGTCAGCCCTGGAAGAGACGAGCGCAGCAGCGTGCACCTCCACAATGTCACAGTCAGAACACAGTCAGAGAGGGAAGTTTCTCCCAAGATTACCTCCTGTGGGTAAAGCCTGGGTGTTACCTGGAAAAGATCATAAGGAGGATGAAGCCAGAGCATCACACACAGGCACGCGCCCACGCACACACACACGCGCCCTCTCTGTCACCAGGGCAGTTTTGTGACGGCTGACTTGAGTGTCTCCAGATGTCTGGGACCACGTGAGCAGGCTTCCTCTGCCTCTGCGGTCCATGAAAGCAGCTGCCGGTCCCCCTCAGGGCTAGAGCTCCCTTAGACAGGCAAGGACTGCAAAGCATGACCCCACTCGCTACTGAGCTGAATGTGCAGCTCTGAAGATTAAAAAGCAAACGTAATAAATGAAAGCTATCTTCAATGTTTTGATAGTTGAAGTATCAAGTGAGAAAGAAGTAACTGATTCCTTCCTTCTTTCAAAGTAAGGCCATCTGTTTACTGTCAAATGGGTGGAACAGTGACCCAATGTCACCACAGTCACCGCAAAGCCTGCTGGGATGGCCCTGTGGGGGGGCGTGTGGGAGATTGTGAGAATGTGAAGATTACCCGAGAGCGACCAGAGTCACTCTCACCAGGGCAAGCCTGGAAGAAATCGGTGGCGAACACACCTTTGTCCTCACGCAGACAGATCTGCACACCCAGTCTTTTCAGTCTTGCAAACAGTTGGCTGAATCCAGTGAATGACGGAAGGAAGGACTGCGCGAGGCCCCTCCCAGAGAGCCAGCCCCTCCCGCCCATTCTCAGCACACAGTGGAGGTGCCAGTCTCAGCGAAGTGGGGGGCAGGGGCGGAATTATTGCCACTGCTTTGACCCAAGCTTTGACATTGAACATAGGTTACTGCACCTAACTTTAGGGAGCAAAATGTGAACATACCCTACCTAACCACGGCACAGATTATATAAAAAAAAAAAAATCATGCCGGGCGCCAGTGGCTCATGCCTGTAATCCTAGCTACTGAGGAGGCTGAGATCTGAGGATCGAGGTTCAAAGCCAGCCCAGGCATGAAAGTCCGTGAGACTCTTATCTCCAAAAAAAAAAACACTAGAAAACCGGAAGTGGCGCTGTGGCTCAAGTGGTTGAGCGCTCGCCTTGAGCTGAAGAGCTGAGGGACAGCGCCCAAGCCAGAGTTGAAGCCCCATGACTGACCAAAAAAAAAACACTCTAGGAAGGAAACAGCTGTACAATTTGGACTTATATCCTAGAATGTATCTACTAGTAGTTTAAACTTTACAGCTTGTAAAACAAAAAAGAATGCACATATTTGCCAGAAATCTGTGCCAACTGCCTTTTGGGGGAGAAAAAAAAAAGCAAAATTCTATCTACAGTTAAAGGTAATTCGGGTTCCCAAGCTTCACCTCAGGAAGCAGAAGGGCCACCGAAGCCACGCTACTTCTAAATCCAGAGCTGACTGGGTAGCGACAGCGGGTCCCGTGCTCCTTCTGCTGGCCACCGTTGCCACGTGCTCAGTCATCCCGCACTATCAGCCTTCAGAACCTTCTGTCACCCAGTAGGTGTTTTCCGGAGCTTTCTATGACCTGTGAAGGCAGCCGGAGGGCTCACGAAGTGCAGTGTTGGTGCGGCCCTCTGCACAAAGGTTTTGGGGTCTAAAGGATGAGATGTCACAAAGAACATGGAACAAGGCGATGGGGAAGAATGTGTACCACGGGTTTTCTGAGGTGAGATGAACAAACATTGCAGAAAATACTTAGAAAAGTGCAGGGGGAACCTTCGGAGCCCAGGGCCAGGCTGAGTCTTTAATACTGAAGTGTGATGTGGGCAAGGGTGGGTGGACAAGATGGAGCTCACCTCCATGGCCCAGGCACCCCTAGTTCCAGGGCGACGGTGCTCAGGGTGGGACCAGTGTGAGATGCTCCGCCCCGAGGACACCGCCCCCACGAGCGGACGGGGATCATTGCTGGTGTTGGTGGGGGGTGGGGTGGAGTACTTGCAGGACGTTGGCTGGGGAGTAGAGTCATGCAATGGCCGGAGTCCGGAGCCAGCAGCTCTAATCACGCGATGGAATTGGGTAGAATGCCACACACGAGTGCACACAGAACTTGTAAGTGAGGAGAGTATGTGAAGACTCCGGGCCCTATTCATGATACTAGACTGTAGTAATGCAAGACACCACCATTGGGTTAACTGCAGTAGGAGCACATGTCTGGGACTTCAAAGTAATTCTTACAATTGTATAGAATCTTACAATTGTATAGAATCTGCCTCTCTTTCAGAAGATTTTATTTGCTTTTATTTATTTATTTATTTTTACCAGTCCTGGGGCTTGAACTCAGGGCCTGGACACTGTTCCTGAGCTTCTTTTGCTCAAGGCTAGGGCTCTACTCCTAGAGCCACAGCACCACTTCCGGCTTTTTCTGTGTGTGAGGATGGTAGCAGGAGAGAATCAAGGCGCCTTCCAGACACCAGCAATGACGCGCCACATCCCACCCGGGAAAATATCAGACTTTCCACACGGTCCCATGCCCTGCACCTCGGACGGCGGCGTGGGTCACTGAAGAGCTCCTTCAGCCTGGGAGCTGTCCAAACAGCTCCATGTCCTAGCGAGGCCTGGAACTTCCCATCAGCAAGAACTTCTGCTTTGAACGGACATTGGGTGCCTTGCTCCTGCGTTTGCAGCAGTCTTTAAAGCTTGGGTGGGGCAGGAGGGAGGCAGAGAGGAGAGAGAACTCACTGGAATCCTGTAGCACTCTCAAGGAGAGCCAGAGAGAACCAGCGAGCGCAGCCCGAGGCAGGAAGGCGGTGCATTACACACACAGGGGGTGAGGGGAGAGGCGGGTGTCAGAGGCGAGGCTGACTCCCGGGGGTCAGGGAACCGTGGGTTCCGCGTCTCCCTGGGGACCCTCCCGAGGACTGGGAGCCCCCTGCTCAGAGTGCCCACAGGGAGTGTCTGCAGGAAATGTCTCAAAGCCAGCAACAGCTTAAACAAATTTCTCCACATTCATATCTTAAAATGATCATATAAAACAGCTGGGCTGAAACACAGTCATAATAAAGTGTTTAAAAGGTGGTTTACAAATAGTAACGATAACAAAAATATTATTTTGGAAACGTGTCAGTGCATAATCAGCTATGTGCAGATGACTTAAAGGATGCACACGCATTGGGCTGCGGGTAATCAGAGACTGAATATTGCTCTGTTATTGTTTGCATTTTCTCGCTTTTCTTTCATGAGCATTATGAAGAACTATATAACCCCATTTTAATACATAATTCAAGGTAATTATATATAACTGGTATATCATTATATATTCATTTACACCATTTTATACAATATTTTAATACTTATAAAAATCTGTGAGGGTCTTATCTCCAAGTAACTACCAAAATGCCACAAGCGGAGCTGTAGCTCAAGTGGCAGGGCACCAGCCTTGAGCAAGAAAGCTAAGGGACAGCACCTAGGCCCCGAATTCAAGCCCCAGTACCCACACATGTGCGTGCGCATGCACATGTGCACACAGGTACACAGGTTTCACCAGCAGACTTTCCCCTCCAGACACGTGGAGATTACATTCTGTCTGTATCCAAATGAGCTCACACTTTGCATTCTTCATCCACACACTGCTGAGGAAAGCCATCCTGTACATGGAAGCCCGGGGAGGAAGGAGAGACTCCATTATTTAAGCAGCAGCTCGTGCGCTCAGAGCACTTCCTGTGGACACCCGAGCACTGGGCTCTCCAGGCTGTGGCTCCTCCAGGGAGACATGGAAACCCGCGAGGTTCACTGACCCACAGCCACGCTGTCTCTGCGGCTCTTCCCCGGCCTCTGGGCCGACCCGGTGAGACACAGAACCAACTGTGAGCTGAGGGACTGAGGCGGGGGCCGGACCACGCCAGCTTCACAGGAAAGGCGCCGTGGCCTGCACCAAGGTAGAGCCGGCCTGAGCCTTCTAGTGTAACAGGTGGCGGGGGCCACCCGGTCCCCTCTGCCCACAGGCGCAGACAATATCTCTGCCTAGAGCAGTAACGGGAACGCAGTGGGACCTCGGTGCGCATCTACCCAGCCGGTGAGTCAGAGGGGCCCCTCCAGCACCCCCACCTTGTACCGCCTGTGTGCACCAGCCTTGGGAGAGGCGGACAGAGGTTGGGCCCTGCTCCCTGGTGTTTGAGCCTTGCACAAACCACTCACCCCCCATTCCACAAGACTCTGAGGCAGAAAGAGTTGTTATCAGACTTGATTGTGTGCAGATATGAACTGGGGGGAGGGGCTCTACCCAGTGACGCACAGTGGTCAGCAGCTGTGCCCACCCTCTTCCCCTTGTCTTCCAGCTCTGGGAAATCAGCGTCTTCTGTATGGAAAAGTTCAGATACAAATGTTTGCTCGTTTCTTAAAAACAAAAACAGACACTAGCCAGCTGTCCTCAGGGCTGTTTCCCAACGCTGTCCTGGGGAAGCAGAGACCGCAGCCCAGAGCCCGGCAACTGCCAGGACAGGGCTCTGGGAGGGATGCAGGTCAGGTACAGCACACACCTGTCAACCAACGCTGCCACAGTCCCTGGGGCCAGACAGATTTTAACTGTTGACACACTTAAGTTTTGCTCTTCTGGGGCAAGAAGGATGATAATAGAAGCAGACACTTAAAATACAATCGAAATGTAATTTCAGCTTAACTCATCTCACTGACCGACACGCTTTGTTACTGGAGTTTTAAAATTTAAAACCCATTTCTTTTGTTCTGTCCCATCTCCCTCTCTCCATTCCCTCATGGGATAGAACTGGAGAATGGCCTTACAAACTAGACACAGTGGCTCAAGACTGCAATCCTAGCTTCTTGGAAAATGTCTTTACAAACTGGATGAGGTGGTTCCTGCTGTAATCCTAGCTTCTTTGAGGCAGAAATTAGGAACTCAAGGTTGAAAGCTAGCCAGAACAGCAAAGTTCTCAAGCAACGGCAGGGTGCTGCGGCACACACCTGTCATGTCCCTCCACTCAAGAAAGCAAAAGTAGGAGGATCACAGTTCAGGCCAGGCCAGACATAAAACCAGACCCTACTTGGAGAACAGCCAATGCAAAAAGGGGCTGGAGATGTGGCTGAAGTGACACAGCACCTGCCTAATAAGCAGGAGACCCCAAGTTGTTCAAGAATTGTTAGGCTGAGTGTGGTGGCTCAGACCTGAAATCCTAGCTATTAGGAGGTGGAGATCAGGAACACTGGGTCCCAGGGCCTGCATGGACCAAAACATTCACAAGACTCCACCTCGGCCAACAGAAGCCGAGTGCCGTGGCTTGTGCCATCATTTCAGCTACACAGGAAGCGCAAACAGAAGGAACATGACTAAAACCAACTAAGACAAAAAGGCTGGCGGGATGGTTCCCATGGCAGAGCAACTGTCTAGTAAGTGCAAGGCTCTAAGTTCAAACCCCAGTACAGATGGATGGATGGATGGATGAAGAAAGAACTGTCTACCTTTCAGATTATATTTATTTTCAGAAGAAAGGCCCTTTGAGAAGCATGCTGTAGTGTCTTTACCCGGCTTCTAGTCAGGCTCGGATCCAGGCTCGGATTTGCAGTAAACTGTCTGCAGACATGGCCGGCCCAGAGGCCGCAGGGAGGGAATGCTGTATTCAAACGCATTCGGGGGAAACTCGAGAGCACACAGACATTGGCAGCCACTCACTAACACCCACGCCAAGTGCAAAGTGCAAGCAGGGAAAATCCACCGACCACTCCTTGTTGGAAAGCAGAACCTACTGGAAACAAGAGCCTGGCTCTTAGCATTCACTCTCGGAGAGTTCCCAAAAGGCTTTGTACAGTTTTCCATCTTCTGGACGCTGGGCCTGATGCCCCGGGTAGACTCCCTTCCTGCTCTGAGCAAAGCGGGTGCCGGGGCCTTGTCCACATGGTGCCTGTCCATGCCCGCCCGCCCGCCTGGCTCTCGAGCACCTTCCGGCCCGCAGGCCTCGGGGGTCTCTCCAGAGCCGCCCCCACGTAAGCTCACAGCTTCCCTGTACTAGAGGCCCTGAATGAAGCGAATGCGATTTGTGGCAGAGCATGAACTGAAGCTCATGGTAAAGTATGGGAATAAAGGCAATGTCCTCCACACTCAAGAAAAATTGCTCTTTTTTTAATGAGAAGTGTTTATAGGATTCAAATTGGTTCATCTTCAAGTAACTCTTCGAGAAACTGTGAGCACCACGAACCTGAGGGCTGCTGTCCTGCTCCCCAAGGAGACCGCAGCGGACGAGGCCCAGCGCCCATCCCACAGGGGCCTTGAGGCCAGGAGAGCCCAGGATGTGCTCTAGCCCTGTGCCCTGCCTGGGCTGCTGCTTGCGCTCTCAACACAGCAGCTCACAGGACAGGAGGTGGCAGCTGGTTTCCCTCCCCCAGGATTCTGGAGACTTCCGTGGGACAAGGATGCCTGATGACTCGCAGACGATGCTTTAGTAACTCAGTAAGAGCAAACGTGGAGAAAGGACGTTGATACAAGTCTTTCTGAAGCCAGTGGAAATCCCCGATCTTACACCTGTCAAGGCATTGCTTTCCGGGAGGTCAAGAAATCCACTTCATCTGCTCTCGGCTCAACCCAAATTCACCCCAGTCCGCAGTGAGCGTGCTGTGTCTCCCAGCTTTCCTCCTAGAGTACTCTGTACCTGCGATGCTGAGCACCTAGCCGCAGCACCCACCCACGTGACTCCACCCCACTGTCCCGGCCTTCGTGATTTCTGAATGGATGCCCTTCCCAACAGGTGTGTTTTTCTTTTCCTTATAGAAACTTTGCTTGAGGGCTGGGAAGGTGGCTCAGTGGTAGAGCGCTTGCCTTGCATGCATGAGGCCCTGGGTTCGATTCCTCAGCACCACATAAGCAAAAAGAAAAAAGCCAGAAGTGGCGCTGTGACTCAAGTGGTAGAGCGCTAGCCTTGAGCTGAAGAGCTGAGGGACAGCGCCCAGGCCCAGAGTTCAGGCCCCACGACCAGACCCAAAAAAAACAAAAAACAAAAAAACCAGAAACTTTGCTTGATAAATGTATGGTCCTACCTCCATTTCTAAATATTCCAGTTAGGTCTGCCAACAACCACAGTCATCTGTCACAGATGGATTGAGAGACCGCAGAGGGATTGAAAAATGCCAATTTACAGTGCATGCGTGTGTGTGTGTGTGTGTGTGTGTGTGCATGTGTGCGCACAAAGGAAAATCTCACTAGAGCCTGCTCGTTTTTCATTTCCTCTCTGCCTGAAGAATGATTTTAAAAGATGCTGAGAATGTTGGCGGTTTTGCTCTGAAGGCCGGAGGCACCGTGGAAGTGGCTGCTTCCTCTGTCCCGACACACCTGCTCGCCCGTGCTGGCTGCCCACCCCGCATGGGCAAGGACAACATCATTGCTTGGGTACCAAAACATGAATGAGCTGGTTTCATGGCTACTAAAAAGCATAGCATACGCGCTTATCCCCAGCTCTGGATGCCACTGAGCACACACGAAGAGCAAACACACGTAGCCACTGCTGTTTCCAAAGGTCAAGTCATCACACTTTCAGCCAACGGTGCGGGTTTCTCTTTGCAGGACCACGTCATATCTGGAAGCTTCCTTACTTCCAGCTCCGTGAGACACCACCACACTAAGACTCAACTGGTGCCACCGCCCTAGGGCTGGCCTCCTCGAAGAGCAGCGTCTCCACATTCTAGAAGGCGGACACACAGCCCCCTCCTGCGGTCAGCGCCCCCTCCTGCGGTCAGCGCCCCTCCTGCGGTCAGCACCCCTCCTGTGGTCAGCATCCCCTCCTGTGGTCAGCACCCCCTCCTGAGGTCAGCGTCCCCCTCCTGTGGTCAGCACCCCCTCCTGCGGTCAGCACCCCCTCCTGTGGTCAGCGCCCCTCCTGCGGTCAGCGCCCCTCCTGTGGTCAGCATCCCCTCCTGTGGTCAGCACCCCCTCCTGAGGTCAGCGTCCCCCTCCTGTGGTCAGCGTCCCCCTCCTGCAGTCAGCTCCCCCTCCTGTGGTCAGCACCTCCTCCTACAGTCAGCGTCCCCCTCCTGCGGTCAGTGCCCCCTCCTGCGGTCAGCGTCCCCCTCCTGCGGTCAGCGCCCCCTCCTGTGGTCAGCACTCCTCCTGTGGACAGCATCCCCCTCCTGTGGACAGCGCCCCCCTCCTGTGGTCAGCGTCCCCCTCCTGTGGTCAGCGTCCCCCTCCTGAGGTCAGCGTCCCCCTCCTGTGGTCAGCAACCCCTCCTGTGGTCAGCGTCCTCCTCCTGAGGTCAGCGTTCCCCTCCTGTGGTCAGCGTCCCCCTCCTGAGGCCAGCGTCCCCTCCTGTGGTCAGCACCCCCTCCTGAGGCCAGTGTCCCCTCCTGCAGTCAGCACCCCCTCCTGTGGTCAGTGTCCCCCTCCTGTGGTCAGTGTCCCCCTCCTGTGGTCAGTGTCCCCCTCCTGTGGTCAGTGTCCCCCTCCTGTGGTCAGCGTCCCCTCCTGTGGTCAGCGGGGCCCTCCTGTGGTCAGTGTCCCCCTCCTGTGGTCAGTGTCCCCCTCCTGCAGTCAGCTCCCCCTCCTGTGGTCAGCGTCCCCCTCCTGTGGTCAGCACCCCCTCCTGTGGACAGCACCCCCCTCCTGTGGTCAGCATCTCTCCTGCGGTCAGCTTCCCCCTCCTGTGGTCAGCTCCCCCTCCTGTGGTCAGCTCCCCCTCCTGTGGTCAGTGCCCCTCCTGTGGTCAGTGCCCCTCTGCGGTCAGCTTCCCCCTCCTGCAGTCAGCTCCCCCTCCTGTGGTCAGCGGGGCCCTCCTGTGGTCAGCGCTCCCTCCTGTGGTCAGCACCCCCTCCTGTGGTCAGCACCCCCTCCTGTGGTCAGCTTCCCCCTCCTGTGGCCAGCATCCCCCTCCTGTGGTCAGCACCCCCTCCTGTGGCCAGTGCCCTTCCTGTGGTCAGCGTCCCCCTCCTGTGGTCAGCACCCCCACCTGTGGTCAGCGTCCCCTCCTGTGGTCAGCGCCCCTCCTGTGGTCAGCGGGGGCCCTCCTGTGGTCAGCGCTCCCTCCTGTGGTCAACGGGGCCCTCCTGTGGTCAGCGCCCCCTCCTGTGATCAGCACCCCCTCCTATGGTCAGCGTCCCCTCCTGTGGTCAGCGTCCCCTCCTGTGGTCAGCATCCCCCTCCTGTGGTCAGCGGGGCCCTCCTGTGGTCAGCGCTCCCTCCTGTGGTCAGCATCCCCCTCCTGTGGTCAGCGTCCCCCTCCTGTGGTCAGCGCCCCCCTCCTGTGGTCAGCGCCCCCCAGGTCACAGGGCGCCCTGCCGGCCACGGTTCCACCCCGCTGTTCTCCACGCTCCAGGATGAAGTACTTGATCCGGGGGAAGAAAAGCCCCAGCCAGCGTTGAGTCTCGAACTCAACTCTGTGGGAAGAGACAGATGGCAGAGGCCGACCAGAGCGCCTGAGCTTGGCCTGACCACACGGAGGCCGGAGGCCAGGGAGAGCCGGCCGAGCTGGGCCCCCAGACGGCACCTACCTGCAGCCAGCCGCATCCGACGGCAGCCTGCCCAGGACGCCGCTCCCCGGAGGCCAGCACAGGGCGCCGTGCTGCCCGCCTGACCTCGGCCTGAGAAGCAGTCAGCAGGGCGGAAACCCACAGCCACCAGAACACAGCCGAGCCGCACTTGTGGCCACGGCACGCCTGTGAGCATGTGCACCTGTGACCGAGGTGCACCTACGTGTGTGCACTGTGACCGAGGCGCGCCTGCAATTGTGCATGCCTGCAAGTGTGCACGCCTGTGAGTGTGTGCGTCTGTGAGTGTGTGTGCCTGAGTGTGCACGCCTGTGAGCATGTGCACCTGTGGCCAAGGTGCACCTACGTGTGTGCACTGTGACTGAGGTGCACCTATGTGTGTGCACTGTGACCGAGGCGCGCCTGCAATTGTGCACGCCTGCGAGTGTGCACGCTTGCGAGTGTGTGCGCCTGTGAGTGTGTGTGCCTGCGAGTGTGTGTGCCTGTGAGAGTGTGTGCCTGTGAGTGTGCACGCCTGTGAGCATGTGCACCTATGGCCAAGGCGCACCTACGTGTGTGCAGTGACCAAGGCACGCCTGCAATCATGCACGCCTGTGAGTGTGTGCGCCTAGGAGTGCACGCCTGCGAGTGTGCACACCTGTGAGTGTGTGTGCCTGCGAGTGTGCACGCCTGTGAGTGTGTGTGCCTGAGTGTGCACGCCTGTGAGCATGTGCACCTGTGGCCAAGGTGCACCTACGTGTGTGCACTGTGACCGAGGCGCGCCTGCAATCGTGCACGCCTGCGAATGCGCGCACCTGTGAGTCTGCACGCCTGTGAGCATGTGCACCTGTGGCCAAGGTGTACCTACGTGTGCACTGTTATCAAGGCATGGCTGCAATCGTGCACGCCTGTGAGTGTGCGCGCCTAGGAGTGTGCATGACTGCGAGTGTGCACACCTGTGAGTGTGTGCACCTGCGAGTGTGCATGCCTGTGTGTGTCTGAGTGTGTGCCTAGGGTCAGGGCCACCTGTGAGTGTGCATGCCTGTGAGTGTGCACACCTGAGTGTGCACGCCTGCAAGTGTGCATGCCTGTGAGTGTGTGCGCCTGCGAGTGTGCATGCCTATGAGTGTGTGTCTGAGACTGTGTGCCTAGGGTCAGGGCCACCTGTGAGTGTGCACACCTGCAAGTGTGCATGCCTGCGACTGTGCATACCCGGGGCCAGGGCCACCTGCAAGTGTGCACACCTGCAAGTGTGCATGCCTATGATGGTGTACACCTGGGGCTGGGGCCACCTGCGAGTGTGCACACCTGGGAGCCCGGGGTTGGGTCCTAGCCCATACCCACTCCAGGAAAGGCCACAGAAGCCAGCCTGTCCAGCCTACCCGTGCCCTCAGGACCCCTCATCACCCCACAGCCCCCGGGGACAGGGTCGTGTGACAAGGCACAAGAGCGCGGCCCGTGTGCAAACGCTGCGGAGACACCAGAGCCACAGCAAGCACTGGAACCCACGGGACACACAGGGGAGGGGGAAGCTGTACCCAGGACACAGTCAGGGGCGGGGTCTACCCCAGGCAGTGGCGAAAACCCCAGACATCTGACCTCCAGCCTGCAGCTGACAAACCCACCCGCAACCCCCAGAAGACGGAAGGGTGGAGAACTTGCACCTGGGTCCTGTGATTGCCACCCTAAATTACCAGAACACAGAGAACTCTTTCTGCAGTGCTGTTCTTAGCATGTGCAGTTGTCCATTTCTGTTGTGCATTGTTTTGATAAGTATATACACACACATGTACATATCTTCCTTTTCTCTCCTTCCCTCTTCTCTGTGTCACCTTTCTCCCAGTGATTGAGAGGTGATCACCGGCCGTGGCCAGGGCTGTTTCAAGCAGGCCGCACAGGACTGTATGGGTTTAGAAGCATCTCCTCACGGCTCCTTCCTGGAATAGACCACAGGTTTCTCGAATTTTTCTCTTCCTTACACTCATTCCGCTCTTCCTCCTTTCCTCTCTAAACTCCTCTACCATCCCTCTTTCACCCACAGATTATCTGGGAAATGATTCCTCTCCGTCCTTCCCTTACCTTAGAACCTTAATTGTTTCACGCAATGGATAAGCTTTAATATCACTGCTCCCTATCACAACTGAACTGCATTCCTGCACAGAATGGTCTTCATAAAAGTAAATCTCAACCAAAGATCAGACTCGACCAATTAGCCAACTGAGAAGAAAGAAAAAAACCTATTAGGAAGATTGCAAAACTAGGGAGGTCTTCAAATGACTAAAACCCATCACAGATATACATGAAATCTGAGAAATCAAGAAAATACAAAATTCAAAGAAAACAGACAACAGAACAGATAAGGCCCCGGATGAAACTTCACAAACTAGATTAAAAGATCTGCTGATAAAAAATGATTAGTGGAACTGGGCACTGGTGGCTCTCACCTGTAATAGCTACTCAGGAGATCTGAGGATCACAGTACACAGCCAGCCTGGTCAGGGAAGGACATGAGACTCTTATCTCCAATAAACCACCCAAAACCAGAAGTGGCACTGTGGCTCAAGTGGTAGAGTGCTAGCCTTGAGCTGAAGAGCTGAGGGACAGCGCCCAGGCCCAGAGGTCAAGCCCCATGACTGGCCAAAAAAAAAAAAAATCAATGGAAAAACAGAAAGCTTTTACAAGACATTTTGTGAACAAATCACTGGAAGAATTTATGGAGAAAACAAAATGCTCAAGGAATTCCAAGAGATGGCAAAGGAGTCCACTGGAAAAAAACCACTCAGTTAAAAAAAGATGAAGTCAATACAAAACCTAAAAAAAAAAGACTTCAATAGAAAACCTCAAATATGACCAAATAGAAGACAGAAAAATAAAAAAATAGAAAGCTTCTATAGCAGAATAGATGATGTAAAAGACAGTCTCTGGGTTGAAGATAGAATAGATACAATAAAGAGGGGAGGTAACCACACAAAAACCTAAGAAGCAAGAAGGGAAAAACTTGGAGGAACCTGAGGACTCTTTGATAAACAAGAACATTAATTAGATCGTCTCATCAGCTGGGTCCACAAGCTCCCCAAGGCAAAGGAAAACAAACTCACTGGGGGAAAAACCCTAAATTTGTCATTTATAGTTTTATCTTGAGCTCTGATTACTCAATGGATTAAAATCCCAAGCAACCATGTATGCTGGCACACATGAGTGTGCATGCACACACACACACACACACACACACACACACACAATGAGCTAGGCCAGAATTATTATTATAACTTAAAAAAAAACAGTTAAAACTTAGAAAAAAAATGTTACCCTATTAGGCAAGGGAATTTTCCAGATGTTGAAGAATGCGACTTTTTCCATCCTTTGAAAGTTTTCCAAATTATTCACTGAGGTTTTTGGTAGGCCTTTCCATACATATACACTACTCACACATTCACACATACTAACACACACATAGGCTGGTGTGCACATATTCATACACATACACATGTACAATATCACGCACCATGTGTGCATATTGATAAACACATACATTGATGTGCTTGCATGCACGCACTAACACACTCGTACACATTCACAACTATGCTAACATGTACAAACAGGCATGCACAAACACACAACACACCTGCACAGAGAACAAAAGTCATCTCGACTCCCCACGCGGGCTCCTCATTGTGTCTCACCAAAGGACTGAACAAGGACATAATATATGTGCGTGATTTATTTCCAAGAAGCAGTATAAAGATTGTACGAGATGCCTATGAAATCCAATGGGGGACTAGTCATCCATGTGAGAAATGACAAGGCCCTGAATTAAGATCATAGCGATGGGAAAGACACGAGGAGTGATGAAAACGTTATCCCTCCACCTCTCACTGCAGAGCTGGGACTCCGGCCCTGAAGCGGCTCCGGAGCTGGCTGGGTGACGCAGAGAGGCTGAGGAGGCCCCGCCACCAGGAAGGGCTGTCCATGACTACCCCAAAGATTGACTAAACCATGAGATCAGACACCTACACACACATCCTCCACCGGGCCACAGAACTCCAAGACAGGACTGGACGTCCAGGAGACGAATCGGAGACATCTGAGCCTCAGACCCCATCTCAGACCCAAAGTTAGAGAAGGAGCGGGGGGCCATGGAAAAGTGATGTCTGCAGAAAGAGGGGACTGTGCGTGGGGGAGGCTTGGGGAAACGGGGGGGGGGGGGTGTCAGGGAGCCAATCTCGAGGAGCTGGCTCTGCACCGGCTCTGCACCAGCTCTGCCCACCCACAGGGAGGCCTGCAAAGGGGAGGGGTCTCGTGACCCCCTGCGGGCTCTCAGGGCCCTCCCTCCCCCTCTTGGCGCTGCTGTCCTCACCATGTTTCTCCGTCCTCCACACGCCCTGCCTCTGCACCTGCGGCTGTTTCTAAGCTCTGGGTCTTGGCTGCCAGTACCTGTGCACACACTGAGGGAGGGAAGGAGGGAGGGAGGGAGGGAGGGAGACTCGGCCCAGGGAAATAATGTTTTTCTTCATTCCCCTGCAGTGATTCATGCTTTAAACTGAGACCTGTGCCTTTTTTTTTTGGGGGGGGGTCAGTCGTGGGGCCTGAACTCTGGGCCTGGGCGCTGTCCCTCAGCTCTTCAGCTCAAGGCTAGCGCTCTACCACTTGAGCCACAGCGCCACTTCCGGCTTTTTTCTTTTTGCTTATGTGGTGCTGGGGAATCGAACCCAGGGCCTCAGGCATGCAAGGCAAGCGCTCTACCACTGAGCCACCTTCCCAGCCCCCTGTGCCTTCTTCAGACAGCTCACAAAAGTCTACACAGTGAGCAAGAAAAATAAGAGATGAAGTAACCAGACGAGGGGCCTGGATGAGGAGGGAGGGATGAGGAGGATGAGGAGGATGGGAGAGGGGCGGGACCAGGTGAGAGTGCCGGCCAGGACCGGGTCCCGCTCCCCACGCAGGCCAGGACCCCCGCAAAGGCCAGGACTCCGTCCTCACCCCCAAGCCTGGGCCGCCGCTGAGGATGAAAGGGGGTTTGGGGGTGGAGTTTGCTCTATACAGACAAAACAAATGATCTGGCTGCCAGAAACTTTGGGGGTCACTGGTGACAGCCATTCTCCCTGAACAACCAGAAACCATTTATAAGCACAGGTGAGTCGCAGAGAGCATGTGTGGTGGGTGCAGCCGGGGAGGAGAATGGTCTGGGTGCTGTCTTTGGTGCTGCGTGCGAGGCGGTGGTGACGGCGCGGCCAGGCCCGCAACCGCTCACCACAGGCGCGGTGACCACAGTCCCACGCAGGGGCAGCCTCGCGCATTCCCACGCAGGGCAGCAGTCACAAAACTCAGTGTACAGCTGGACGGCACCGCTCCACACCCGGTGTCCCCTCCCAGATCCAGTGACACCCTCACTGTCACACCAGGCTGCCAACTTGCACCCAAGGTGTAAAACGTGTTCGTGTTACACCCAGAGGTGTCCTGGGGAGGCGCTGGGCAGCCAGAGCACCTTCAGAGTCGTGAGACCGCAGGAGGCGGGTGGGCAGAGGGCACCGACGACCACGGGGCAGGAAAGTGGCGCACGGTGCCTACAACATTCCATCCCCAGGGGACAAAAGAGCTGATAAAACAGAAGCTGGCAGGAAGAGGCAGAAGTGGGAGGCGGTTTACAGGGAGTTCCTGCCAAGGCTAGGTTGAAGACAGGAGAGGCTGACGTCCTGGCTTTCTGGGGCTGATGGGGGAGCGGTTCTCCTTGAGGAGGACAAAGAAATACCCCGGGTCAGCATGGGAGAGCCCAGGCCCCACAGGGGTTTCTACAAGGAAGGCAAAGGTATTGATGACAATGGCTTTGTCTGGCTAAGGAGAAGCAGAATCAGAGTTCCACACCAGGGTAGGAGGGCCATGGCCCACAGGGAGGGAGGAGAAAGTCACCAGGTCCCATGAGATTCTCTAATCCTGACAAAGTGACAGGAAAATCCTTGGCGTATCTCCCACAGGACTGTGTGGATTAAAAGATGAAACTGCAAAAGCCATACGGCCATATCTGCGGCAGCTGGAAACCACTTGGTAAAGATTCTGTCTCCAATGTGCATTCTTGATGAAAGATAAAGCAATAAGTGGCCCGTGGCTAGCCAGAGGAGCCAGCACTGCACCAACTGGCTGGGGACCGAGACGATCCCACACCTCCAGGGGGAGCCCCAGACGACCCCACACCTCCAGGGGGAGCCCCAGATGACCCCCACACCTCCACGGGGAGCCCCAGACGACCCCACACCTCCACGGGGAGCCCCAGACGACCCCCACACCTCCACGGGGAGCCCCAGACGACCCCACACCTCCACGGGGAGCCCCAGACGACCCCACACCTCCATGGGGAGCCCCAGACGACCCCACACCTCCACGGGGAGCCCCAGACGACCCCACACCTCCACGGGGAGCCCCAGACGACCCCACACCTCCACGGGGAGTCCAGGGAAGGGTTCTGTGTGTCACCACAATGATAAACACCAACACCACGATGCATCCCCACAGAAAACCTGTACTGTAATTGTTTAATGACATCCTGGCACCTGGAGGCCATACAACAAGCATTGAAAACACAATTCTGAAAGGAGAAAGCCAATTGGCTGGAGTTGAAGAGTTGGTATGAACTTCTGATGCTGAGTGGACAAAATAATCATAAATACGTTAACAGTAAGTAATTGTACTATCTTAATTCTAGGTTCCTCTTTTGTTAAGACAGAGGGCTTGAGATGGTGACTCTGTATGAAGCTGAAGCAGTCCTGGATACCACAGCTGACCAGACATTTCCAAAGATAATTGGTATGACTTTTTGTAAATTGGCATGTAGGCAGCCATAGTTTTTATTTCCTTCTTTTGCTGTTGCCTCTCTACCTATCAAATCGAGACTAGTTGTATCTCACCCTTGATGGAAAAAAATGGAAGAATTGCATGTCCTTCTCTGGTGACTCAGCTTTACCTCCAAACACGCTAACCGATAAAATACAGAGTGACGTCAAACTTGGCTGTGATCAAGGATAATAACTGAGGCCACAGTTCAGCCTCTCTGGGACGGGGGCCGGGGGGGGGCAGGGGGGAGGGGGCGGCAGAGGGGAGAAAACCTGCGCTGTAACAAAGCACCTCACTCAAAGAAAAAAAATGTAACTATTCCCAAGCACCCTGGAACGAAAGATTGTGAACTGTGTGTGAAAAGTTTTCAAAGGCCTAAAGTTGATGTCAGAAAGGTGAGTGTGCCATTGGCTCAGTGCGGAAAGCAGAGAACATTCTGTTCCACCCTCTGGGGGAGAAATCCGACGGGGCACTGCCACCTACAGACAGGAAGGAGGTCGGCGCCCTAGGCCCCGCCCGCCCCCTGGGCAGGGCCCTGGAGAGGACCTGCCCTTCTTACCCCCTCTCCTCTCCCCTCACCCTACCAAGTGTGTCCCTCCTCCCATTCGTCAAGACACAAGTGATGCGTATCACTAAGTGACAGGTGACAGACCTGGCACACAGGTAGTCGCAGAGCAAAGGCAGGCTGCCAGCAACCATGCAGGAATGCTGGATGTTGGGGGGGGGGGGGTCCACGATCGGTGACGTAAGAGAACCTTAATCCAAGGCAATTTGCTGCCATTGGTTGGCTGATTGATTTTCACTAAAAAACGACTAGAATTCTGGCACTGGAGTCCATCCACTTGGCCAAGGTGGCTGTGAAAGGAAGCCTAGGCCAGGGATTTTACCACTTTTTCCAATCACCATAAAAACGTATCTGAAGTCAGTCGTGATGACACGTTCCCATAACACCAATGCTGGCAGTTGAGGCAGGGAATGACAAGTTGGAGGCCAGCTCAGGCTACAAGGTGAGGCTGTGTCAACAAAAATGTAATTTTACAACTTTGGCGGGGGGGGGGGGGGGGGGGGGATGGGAAAGGGGGAGTGGGGGGGGAGATGGGAAGGGATGGGAAGAGGAAACAAAGGAGGAGGCAACAATCTTTGATAAGAAATGTACTCATTATCTTGCCCATGTAATTGTAACCCCTCTGTACAGTATTTTCACAATAAAAAAATGTATTTGATAACAGAACCAAAGTCACTAATACCTCCTTCTCTTTTCCTCCCCAGCTCTTTGTCCGTCCCCTTTCTGTCCCCCTCCTTCTCTTCCACTCCACTGACTTTTAAGAAAACACGGTTAGGACTCTATAAAAACACAGACTTGATGAGTCACAAATAGGCCACTTTCCACAACTCAAAGACATCCTCTGACATGGAACCAGGGGCACAAGCACGCAGGTATGTTCTGTGAGTGAAAGCCAAAAGGAAGTTTCACTGAGCTGGCTGAAGTGGATTAAAGGACACATTGTATCACAAGTGATGAAGTAGTCACCAAAAAAAACAAAAAACAAAACATCTCAAGCTGGGCACCAGTGGCTCACACCTGCCATCCTAGCTACTCAGGAGGGTGAGCTCTGAGGATCGAGGTTCAAAGCCAGCCCATGAAGGAAAGTCCATGAGACTCTTATCTCCAATAAATCACCAGAAAACCCAAAGTGGCGCTGTGGCTCGTGTGGTAGAGCGCCAGCCTTGAGCTGAAGAGATGAGGGACAGCGCCCAGGCCCAGAGTTCAAGCCTCATGACTGACCAAAAACAAAAACAAAGCCCACCTCTCTAGAAGTCACGCCCACCCCTCCCACGGTCTGAGGATGGCAAGTCTGAGCCGTCCAGCTGAGACCACCAGGGAAGGACATGCAGACACAAGCTCAAAACCAGCCCAGCCGAGACAAGGGAGACAAAGAGCCCCAGGAACCTGAGAGAGCGGACACAACCGGAACGTGGGCTTTCCTGTAAGGATCTGTCCGCTGTCATTGTCTATCCTCTTCAACAGCTTGGCAGTTTCCTTCTTCAATAATACGATAAAATGTCTAAACTGAGGCATTTTTGCAAAAAAAAAAAAAAAAAAAAGCAACAACAACAAACCTAAAAAACCTGAAACAAACTGTTTTCCTCTTATATTTCCTATTATCTACAGACACAACTCCTAAATGATACTGAAATTTAATTCATATTTTCCCTCCATCTGGGAATTTCACTTGTGATTAGTGCAAAGCCTCTTACATCACCAATATGTGGTTCCTTTCTTTCGCGTCTTTCTTCTTTCTACACCCATACATGCTTGACAGGTGACACCTCAGAAACACAGGCGTCTATTTGTTAAAAATAAATACACAAAAGTAGTCTCAGGGCCTCCCCTGCCATTCACCAGCACCAGGACCACAGAGACACGTGCTGCACACGCTCACCCTCGTGCGCAGACTCGCCCGGCCAACAGGAGGAAGAGCGACCTCCCGAGGCACGGAAAGGTGTTCCGACCCCCAGCACTCCGCCACGCCTTGGGAGCTCTGTGACCCTGTCCAGCAGGTAGGACGCAGACGGCGCGGGGTACTGGGGGCTCGTCCGGGTCCAGCTCTCAGAGCACTCTCCTGTTGAGTCTCCAGGGACTTCCAGGGACACCCTGTGGTTGCATGCTCTTTCTTGGGGTTTGGCTGTCGTCCCGAGAGGAGCCTCACACCACAGAGGCGCAGAAGCAGAAGCAGAGACAGACTCGTCAGGAGGCGTGGCTACATTCTGGAATTCACTCAGTGCTTGGCACATCCAGAGAGAAGTGGCACTAAGAAGCAAGTGTGGGTGCACATACGACACACCCAGGGCGCTGAACTTGTGCCAGGCTTGACGCTAACACCGAGAGACGCTGGAAGAAGTGGGGGAGGAGCTTCTGCCTTGCTGGAATCCTATTCTCCTGGGCAGAGGCAGAAAACACAGACAGGCGAAACAAGAAAGTGCCAGGCAGCACTCTGCCCCGTGGGCTGCCCGGCCACCCTCACCTGACCAGCAAGGCTGTGCCCACTCCTGCAGCCCTGGTGCCCGGAGCAGAGCACCACCTGGCACCTGAGATGCATTCGTGATGTATTTGACACTGGAATAGAACGCATGTCAGCAGGGACACTGGATAATCCTCTTCCTCAAATGGGAAGAGCAGGCTCTGACCACGATCAAATGTTCCAGCCAGCATCAAGCTAGGAGGAGAAAGTGGCCTCAACACAGTCTGAATGAGATGGACCTCTACCCAACTGTCAGCTCTGATACCAAGGCACGCGAAGACTGCTGCTCAGGTACAGAGGCTTCCAGGGACCAGAGCTGGCCCCACGCAGGCCTGGAATGGTGGGAGCAGGAAGGCAGCTTGCACCTGAGCAGGCTGAGGGTTCTCAGGCACTGGCTTGAGCTTGTGGGCATTTGACTCCAACTGACACCAAGGGAAGCGCCCGTGGCCTTTGTGATCTGTTGACCCAGGTGTGGGCAGAGGAAAAGGGGACACGTTGCTGCTCCCCTTTTGACCATCCTTACCCGGTGCTCATACCAGAAAATCCAGACTCATACCGGAAAACAGACTTTTACAGGTATGCAACTCTGTGTTGTAATGACTCCCGTATGTTTCATGTCAGAGCAGAGTTTCCCTCGTGAATGAAAACGTTCACAGCTGAGTATATGCCAGGCCACTGGAGAGCAGAGGCAGCCGAGAAAAGCCACTTCCTTATACACCACCGTCCCAACCGTTCTTCGGGGTACTAGCCTGAAATCACTCAAACCTGCAAAACAAGTTAGGTGCTAAAAGTTCCTGCTGACCTCGGCCATATCAATCCTGCATGTGACAACCAGACCCTGTGCAACCTCTCTGATACCAACCGGGGAGTTCGCTGGGGGCGTACCCCAATACACTTTTATTCACATTTACCTCCTCCTGCGTGTTCTTTCCTCGCCTGAAACCTGACATCTGGTGCGGAGCCTGGAAGGTGCTTTGCTTCCCTCTAGGGTGACCGATGGCAGTGCCCCTTCTGGGCCTCTCTCTCCCTTCCTCCTTTCCAGAGGCCTCCTCCATCGGGAGCACAGAGCTTACTTTGGCCTAAACAGCCACCTGAAAAGACCTGGTGGCCTTTGCCTCTGTAAGCGGTGCATATCCCATGGACGGCCACCTAGTGGCTTGGGATATTATTGGACATCTGTGTAAACCCAGCGGAGGGCGCTCTCTCTCTCTCTCTCTCTCTCTCTCTCTCTCTCTCTCTCTCTCTCTCTCTCTCTCTCTCTCTCTCTCTCTCTCTCTCTTCTCCTCCTCCTCCTCCTCCTCCTCCTCCTCCTCTTTCCATCAGACCAGGACCTCAGCCCGGCCTTCTGCACATCCACCACATTCAGACTGGGTGAGTCCTTACCCTTTGTCTCAGGGTGTGCTGCTCTCTGGGAACTTGGTTCCTTCTGTTTCTGTCCATAAAAGTCACGTACGCTCATGCCCGAGTCTCGCTCCGGTCTTTGGCCTTGGTGCTGAGATCGATCAGGGATGCTGGTCTTCTCTGTCACCCCGTTTTTATTTGATAACTCTTTGGCTAAGGCAGGGATGCCTTCTTCAGCCTTAGTTTTACCCCGGGCTGCTTGGGCACCATGGGAAACCAAAATTCCAAACCAGACCCACACACTCCCCTGGGTTGCTTATTGGCTAACCTCAAACCTCTAGGCCTCAGAGCTGACCTTAATCTTCCTCTGTAACCGGGAATGGCCTGTGTACCAGCTGGACAACCAGCCGCGCTGGCCTGAAAATGGGACTTTCAGTTTCAATATATTCACCAATCTCTGCAAATTCTGTGAGTGGACAGAAAAGTGAGCCAAGGTTCCTGACATGCAGGGATTCTTCTCCTTAGGCTCCGTCCCTCCCTCTCTCTCCTGTCCCTCACCCCAGATCTTGCTCATGTGGCAAGATCCCACCAAAAGCTCTCCCCCTCTCCTGACCATCTTGACTCTGTTATCTTCCCCACCTGTGCCATGTCCCCTGCCTTATGCACTACCTGACCCCACACTGGGACCTGTTTCTGATCCACAAAGCCCTTCCTGCCCTGTCCCAACCCCTGCCTCAGCTTTCCCTCCCCGTTGCTGGCCGAACTCACGCCCAGACAAGACCACTGGAACATTTGCTTCCCTGCGCGCGGTGGCTGGGGCAGATGACCTGGTCTATCTCAGACTGAGGCTAGCCTGGGGTCTTTCTCCAGTGACCCGTCCACCTTTATCAGGGAGTTTCGCTATCTGACCCAGGCTTGTGAGCTTGCCTGGCATGACCTCCACGTTATCCTCTCCTCTGCTCTTACCATGGAGGAGTGTGAGTGAGTCCACCAGGCTGCTCAGGCTCATGGGGATGAGACCCAGGCCACAGCTACCACCGTGCCCGTGGGAACGGAGGCGGTCCCCAGACAGGACCCTTCCTGGCCATATCAGATAGACACAGCTGAGGGTCACAATGGCCGCTTGCACAGATGATTCAGCGCCTTTGGCTGGATTACAGGCGGCCTCCCTTTGGGTTATTAACTTTGACAAACTGTGGGAAATGACTCGACTTCAGGATGAGAACCCTGCTGCGGTTCTAGCTAGACTTCCTGAGGCCCTGACTAAGTGCACCCGCTTGAGTCCCACCTCCCAGCCACAGCAAGCCTCTGGTCTCTCATTTCATATTTCTCAGTCAGCCCTGACATAAAGAAAAAAACAAACCTTAAAAATGCTGAGGATGGCCCTCAACCCCTGCCCGTGACCTGGGGAACATGGCCCCTAGTTTTCCATGCCTGGGAGGGACAAGAACAGGCCGATAGGGAAGCCCACTCTTGCCAAAAGGCGGCCTGCCAAGCCAAGCTCTGGTCGCTGCCCTAAGGCCTTGTAGGACACGGGCTCCAGAGGGGTGCATCAATCACTCGGACCCTGCCTCAAGTGCGGCCAGGAGGGCCGGTGGGCAGGGCAATGCCCTAAACCCCGCCCTCCCCAGGCACCTCGCCCACTGTGCAATCAAAAGGGACACTGGAAGACTGACTGCTCCGCCACTGAAATGGTTTCACAGAAATGCTCATTTCATTCAGTAAGGAACTACTGTGGTCCCACTACATAGTGGCATAATGACATGGAAGGGTAGAATAGTGGGGGAGAGAGGAATCAGTACCCAGGTGAAACCACGCATGAGCACATTAGTAAACGTCTCACTGGCCTTCGTGAGTGTACATCCTAACTGAAAAACAAACCAGGAGCCTCCAAACATGAGAAATACATAAAAGGCATAAACTCCAAACTTGGGGCTGTAATTACATAAGAATTCAACATGCTATGTAGTTATATGAACTAAAATTTTAGGTATCTCCTAGAAAGAATACCAATATCCTGTGTTAAAATAATACAATTTTTAATAACAGTTCTCTTGCCAGCATGACCCTAATTCCCTAGATGTATATTGTATAGCAAAATTACAAACCCGTGTCTATGTATCATAGCAGAGATGGGCAAAACACAACGCCAGACTGCACTGGCCAGTCTTAATATCCCTGTGACCGAACACCTGAAAGACTGACCACCTGACGGGGGGAGGGAGGACTGATTGACGGATTGGTTGGTTGGCGGGCTGGTTAGTTGGTAGGCTGACTGATTTATCTACACAGTTTCAAAGCGTCAGTCTGTCATGGTGGGCAGGTGTAGCGGTGTGGAGCAGCTCATACCCTGGCAGCCAAGAGGCAGAGAGAGAATTCCTGAGCTCACGGGATTTTTCTTTCATTCCATCGAGGGTTCCCAGATTGTGGGATAACACAGCCCCTCCCCTTATGCTTCACGCTCCCACAGACACAGGCCAAGTGCATGTTACTCATCTCCTCGGTGCTTCCAACCCAACCAATGACAATCAACATCTGACACCAACCCGCCATCCAATATCTGCTTTAACCAGAGGAAAGGAAAAAAATAGTTTCAACCCTAAAATCCATCACAGGGATGATCACCCTGTGGCTGCGACTATTTGAAATTGGAGAGCTCTATCCATTGATCTGAGGAGCGGACATACATGAATCTCTGAGGCAGGTATCTCTGAGAACTGCAGGTCAAGCTGCCCAAGAAATGGAGGCAGCTGTGGGCAAATTGGGATTTGGTGTTCAAAATGCTATCACATCTTTGACCCAACTCGAATAACAACAAATAAAAATATGCACATACTGAAAAAGTACCCTATGGTTGCTTGTTACAACAGTATTTATTGACGCAAAAGACTAGTTTGCCACCATGCACTGGTGGCTCACGCCTGTAATCCTAGCTACTCAGGAGGGTGAGATGTGAGGATCGCAGTTCAAAGCCAGCCCAAGAAGAAAAGTCTGTGAAACTCATCTCCAATAACTTACTCAGAAAGAGCCAGAAGTAGTGCTGCGGCTCAAGTGGTAGACCATTAGTCTTGAGCATGAAGAGGCTCAGGACAGCACCTAGGCCCCAAGTTCAAGTCCCAGACAGTCAAAATAAAAAAAATACTAGTATGTTGAGTATTATTTAATATTAAAAAGGAGTAATTAAGCCAATTACAGTACATTGTACCTTAGAATACTATAAAGTATTACACAGACAAAAATTATAAACAGATCTGTATATTCTGATAAATACCCAAGCTATATGTAAGTCAATAAAGTACAAGATACACATAGAGAAACATGTAAAGGTGCATGTGTGTGCAGGATATCACATGCACATTCTGTGTAACACAGGGTTGTCTCCAGCTTCACTTAGCCTCATACAAGCCTGGGAACCCAGCAGCCTCATGGCCAGGTGTATGGCAGAAGGCATACTACACATCCACGCACCTGCTCCTGACATTTTACCTGGTATGAGATTAAAAAAAATACTAGTATGTTGAGTATTATTTAATATTAAAAAGGAGTAATTAAGCCAATTACAGTACATTGTACCTTAGAATACTATAAAGTATTACACAGACAAAAATTATAAACAGATCTGTATATTCTGATAAATACCCAAGCTATATGTAAGTCAATAAAGTACAAGATACACATAGAGAAACATGTAAAGGTGCATGTGTGTGCAGGATATCACATGCACATTCTGTGTAACACAGGGTTGTCTCCAGCTTCACTTAGCCTCATACAAGCCTGGGAACCCAGCAGCCTCATGGCCAGGTGTATGGCAGAAGGCATACTACACATCCACGCACCTGCTCCTGACATTTTACCTGGTATGAGAGCTCATTGTGTGTGTGTGTGTGTGTGTGTGTGTGTGTGTGTGTGTGTGTGTGTGTGATGGTTGAGGGTTTCTTTTTATTGAAAGTGCTCCTCTAGCTCACAAAGTGAAGATAATTTCTGTTGACCTGAGATGCAAATGTCCTTTTGTACTGTTGAGTCTGGCTGAAGAAGAGAGAGGAGCAGCTTGGTTATTACATGGCTTCCCCCAGTCCAGTTCTGTGTTGGAGGGAAGAGGGGTGAAACTGGTGTGTGTTTCTGGAGCCGCGGAGAACACTAACATAGGCTTTGCCTCTTTATAATGTAAGCTGGTTGTTCTAGACGACAGGCCAGACGTGTTCTTCCTCCATGACACTCAGAGCTTCTGCCAGTTCCAGAACAAGCTTTTCTCCTGGCTCCCAGCTCTTCAGATGGTCCACTCTGCAGACAGTGTCCTCTTCCTGGCCTCTCACATTCGTGAGAGACCCCTTGCTTTGCTTCTCTTGTGGGTGTGGGTTACCCGTTAGACTGGGGTGCCGTTATCGCTCATTCATCCTTCATCCCGTCACAGAACTGGACCGCCAAGGTTATCTAACGCGTTAGCTGAGAAGAGAGGCACAGAGGGCTGCCTTCAACTTAGAGAGAACTTCCTTCCTGTGTGAATTGGGGGAGGGTAGAAACGTGAGCGTGATAGCACATACCCCGTCCTAGTGCTAGGCGGCCGAGGCAGGAGGTTGGCAAGGTTGGCAAGTTGTGGGCTGGCCTGGGCTCCACAAGGAATCCTCCCCACAGCAACTAAACAATTCGGGGGAGTGTGGTCAGATCCAAGAGTACAGCCCACGCCTCATCCCCCTCCGCCTGTGCTGCTTTCCCCACACCTCACCTTCCTCCCACTCCTTCTTCGGCCCACATGGTAACAGTGGCTTTTCTGTGGCCCAAGAAAGTAACACAAGAGCCAGCCAGAGGTCTGAACTGTAACTCTACCATCAAACTCTAAGTGTGTGCTTCTGTGATTGTTCTCTTTGACACTGATTTCTTCTTCAAAGGGTCATGCCCACACTTTAATGATAGTTAATGTAATGTAATGATTATGTTGATTGTAAGTCGTTCATGTATATCAAAATATTTTTCGTAGCAGATTAAAAATGGTGAATCTGTTCAGCTCCATTAAGAACGTTACCCTTAGATGACTTTAGGGGATGGGGCAGCTGTAGGGTGGTTAACAACCTACACATTCACTTCCTACCGGCTTTGTGGTATGGACTTCTCCGCCTCCAGTTCCAGACTCCCCCAGGGCCAGCTACACATTATCAATATAGGAGGTGAAAAATGAGAATTATTCTGACAGTAGGAAGGCTCGTGGTTAGAAGCGGTCATCCACTTAATTGGCCACAAATTCAGGGGACAGTGGAACAGGCACCTGTAGATGCCCACACGTTTCATTTGGTTCCAGAAATCCCAAAAATGCAAAATCTGAGTCCCTTGGACTCATGACATTAAATTTTATGTAACTGAAATTATTTTGCATCCAAGGGCCATCTTGGGGGGGGGCGGGTGGCTCACGCCTGTAACCCCAGCTACTTAGGAAGCTGGGACCAGGAGCATCAAGTTTCAAAGCCAGCCCAGGGAGAAGTCTTTGAGATGCCATCTCTAATTGGGTTTGAGGCATGGCTCAAGGGTAGAGTGCAGGCCATGACCAAAACAAGTTGAATGACATGCAAGGCCTTGAGCTCCATCAAAGAAAGAAAGAAAGAGGGGATGGGAAGGGAAGGAGAAGGGAGGAGAGGGGATGGGAGGGTGGGAGACTGTGGATCTGGACCTCAGAGACACTTCGGGAGATGATGATGATAAGTACCTCTGGAGTGATCGGGTTTGATATCACATCTCAATGCAGAGTAGTGACAGAGGTCTGTGATTAAACCAAGGTTTCCATGTAAATAATAATGCTTTGAAAAGAGACTAGTAGGAAAAAATACGTAGAGAGTAGACAAAGGTGGAAGACTGTTGTCATGTTATGAAATCAATAAATGCAATTATTAAGTATTTACCTCATAAAAACTCCCCATGAAACCTTCAACATTTCCTTCATCTTCATGGTTAACACTGTGACATACTCTTATTTATTTCTAAGTTCAAAGCAATGAAGACAAGTAGAAACAAAAAATAAATGTGACTGGCACTGTCCATTTGCAGGCCAAATTTAAGTTATTTAGACAAAAACCTTTAGAAGTATAACATTACACGTAAACGTAAATATTCTCCATCAGTATAATCTACATCCATGCTGGGCATAAGGCTAGCTGAAGTCCTCAAGGAGGTTCACTGCACATCACACACACACACACACACACACACACACACACACACACACACACACACACACACACACACACACACACACACACACACACACACACACACACACACGCCTGTCAAAAAAACCTCAGTAGAAATCCAAAGAAATGTTCAGCCAAATCTTGGATGATATACTGTAGGAAAATCACATCAAATAGGATGGACCTCGCCAAGTCAGAGTAGAAAACAAACTCATCCATGTGTGAGAATGGCTCATTCATGACCCTACCACAACCCTCAGAAGTCATCTCCAAGGAAATAGTATCGACCCAGTGTGGCAGCACCATACCACCACCCAAGCACATCCACACACATGGGCTGGCCCCAGTACCTGGTGGGGTTAGTGGTAGGTGAGGACATGGAGAAAAGCAGTGAGTTTTGTTCAAGTCTCCATCACACTCTTCCTTCCTGTCCTCTGCCCATATCAGCCATGTAAAACTTGAGGTCAGATCAAGTTCCTGCCCGACGATCTTAGAACCAGTGAACACCACTGAACGAGCCTTCTTCCAATACCTTTCATGGCTGAAATGCACAAACACCTGCTTCCACCTCAAAGTCCTCTGCGTTTCAATGTCAGCGAGATCTATGCTCCAGAGGGACTAGTGTCCATTTGGCCTGGTGGCCAGAGCTGAGACTGAGGACAAGGCAGGTGCCGGGGGGTTTCCTTTCTCCTGTTGTCCAAGGATGGTCACAAACACAGCCGGCCATGAGCTGTGCACCCACAGTAACACATGGGTGACGGTACACACCTCCGTGCTTTGCAGTCCCACAGTCCTCAACAATCACCAGAAAGAATTGTTATTTACCAAATGCTAGAGATACAGGAAAATCTTTAGACCTTTTGGGTTCTTTTCAAAAAGAAAACCATTTGACCAATAATTTCAAAATGATGCTCATCCCTGAGCAATATGGATATAGGTTCTTATTGCTGCATATTCTGACTTAGAAAATATTCTCTGCAGAGACCCCTTCCCTGGGGACCGAAGGAATTGTCTGTTACTGGCAACATAGCTCTCCCTCTTCTCCAGAGCACAGCTTTTTAGTTCTTTCTAATGCCATATAGGTCCACAAAAGGGAGGAAATGTTTATTAAAATACAATTCCTATTTATTTCCTTATAACAGTCTTTCAATCATTAATTATGAAAACAGCATAATGTATATCCAGAATAATATTTATCTGAATAGTAATATTCATTTCTATTGACTACCTTAGTTTCTTGGTCCACATGGAAAAGCACGTCACTTTACAGAGCTGCCCGGAGCAAAACCGACACTGCATGTGGCGCTCACGGATCTGGAGACAAATTATCCCCCCAGGGATGGAAAAGTACCAACCTTTACAAGTACAGCCATTTGCATTATCTGAACTTCTTAATATCTTTTTCCCAATTAAAAAAAAAAAAACTCATGTCAGAAATGCCCCGGCTTCACTGTAAAAGCGCAACTGAGCAAAAGTCAGAACCAGGCCATGGCTTCAAAGGGAAGAGGGCAGCCCCGTGCCCAGCAGCTGCTCCCACAGCCGACCTGCACTGCCCAGGGGCAGCCAACCCCAGTCCCTTCTGTGGCGGGCCCCCGTGGCAGGGCACAGGGGTGACGGCAGTGACTCCCTGGGCTGCCACGGCGGAGCCCAGTGACTTGAGACACCCATCACCCGCCCTGATGTGCACCGGCCCTGCCACCAGCAAGGCCACCAGCTGGCTGCCGGAGGAAAAGCTGGCACACAGAGCAACTGCTCTTCTAACCAACCAAAACCCCTAGGCCTGGATCACCCCCCACACACAACACACACACACATACCTTCCTACCTCCTAATTCTCACAGCTTGGCCAGCAACAAAACCTTCCCATCCCGTTCTTTTTCCCTTTGCATTTTAACTATAGTCCACAAAAAAACATATCTACTTCATTTGGGCCTACTTCTAAGCAAATCCGGAAGGCCTTGAATGAAATAAAAGGTGTCGGCTGGGGTTTCTTCTACGTGAAAATCGGATGCCCAAGACTCATTTGTGCTTCCAGAAGAAATGTCCCCTCTTTCCCCGGCCCCCCAGGCAGAGAAGTCCCCAGGCCATCTGCTTCCCCCTCACGTCCAACTTGAAGACGCAGCAGAGGGTCCTGCCTGTGCAGGGCCTCTACACTCATGACGCAACCAACCCTGCCTGGGAGAAGCTCCAAGGCCCTGGCCCTCCCTGCTGCCCCCCCCCACACACACAGCCGCTGGAGCCACGGGGCATGGCCAGCCCCTCCTTCAGACATGGGGTCCTGTACCCAGACATCAGGCAGGCCTTCTGTCCCTCCCTCCCTCCCTCCCTCCCTCCATCTCCATCCTTCCATCCCTCCCTCCCTCCCTCCATCCATCCCTCCATCCAGAGGGCAGGCTTTCTGGCCAATGCCCCGACAAGGCAGGCAGGGAGGGATACCTCCTGGCTGACTGCCCCCCCCCGCACCTCCCCACCCCACGTTCCCCCCCACCCCAGCCCCTTCCGCATCCGCCCAGCCCCAAGTTCCCACGGAGCTGGGTCCCAGCCGAGTCTGCTCATCCCCACCCCACCCCGGCTTCCCGGGCCGGGGGCAAAGTGTGCAGAGTTGCCTCCCTCGGAGGGGAGGAGAGCCGGGCATTCCTGAGCAGCCCCCCCCAGCCCCTCCGTCCCGCGCGTCCCCCCCCTACCTGGGTCCTCGCTGCCGCCCCGCAGCCGGGCAGGGGGCTCCTCGCCGGGGAGCCGGGCTTCTCCTCCACCTCCTCCACCCTCCGGGGCTTTGCGTTTCTTCGACATCTCCGCCCGGCCGGGCTGGGGCTCGGCGCTCCCCACCCCCTGGCCCACCCCACTTGGAGAGGGGGGTGAAGGGGCTAGGGGGAGAGGAGGGGGCTCGGGGGCTCGGAAGGGGGTGTGGGGGAGAGGCCAGGGGGGGCGGCGGAGGGGACGAGGGGAAGGGATGGTGGAGTGGCAGGCAGGCAGGAGGGGCCGGGCTGGGAGCGGAGCCCAAACCCCACAGCCACTGCCATCAGTGCGGCCCGGTGTCTGGGGCTGGTTGCGCCTCTCCCCCCCCTCCCTCTCCCTCTCCCCTCTCTCTCTCCCCCCCCACATACACCTCCCTCCCTCTCTCTCTCCCTTCCTTCCTCTCCTTCCTTTTTCCTCCTTCAACTCCCGGGGTGGACCGAGGGGACGCAGAGATCAGCACCAAAGCTCCCCGGACCCGGACCCGGACCCCGGGAGGGGCGCTGGGGCTGGAGCACCCCGACTCCAGCTGGGAGCCAGCAGCGTCTTCTGGCGGGGGGGGGGGGGGCTCAATGGATAGAAGGGAAAACTGGGTAAAATGAGGAAAACAAAACACTGTCAACGGCAAAAGAGTGCCACTTTCAGGCCTGGCAGCTGGGCCCCATCACTTCACAGAGTCTGTGCGAAGAAGCGGATGGGGGGGCTGAGGACGATGACAGGGGAGGGGGAGGGCGCCCCCCAGCCCGGGCGCGCGGCCGCGCTCCCCGGGCACCCGCGCCTCCCTGCGCCTCCCCGGGCACCCGCGCTTCTCCGCGCCTCCCCGCGCCTCCCTGGGTACCCGCGGCCAGGCTGGGCACCGGCACCTCCCCGGGCACATGCGCCTCCGGGCCGGGTCGCGCGGGGCTGGGCCACCGACGGGACCTCGAACCCCGAGGAGCGCCCGGGGCGCGAGCGGCTGCCACTCGCCACGCCGTCCCCAATCAGACTCATGCGCACACGCGCGCTCGCACACACACCGCTCGCTCGCCCCGCTAAGGAAGTTGTGCGGTCTTCAGGACGGGAAGCCGCGGCGGTGAAGTTACTGGAAAGGCCAGGTCCGAGGACCGAACTCACCCGCCGAGGCGCGCCGGGGCCGGGGCGCTCACTCCTCCCCGCCGCCCGCCGCGTGGATCCGAGCCAGGCGGTGCGGAGCGGCCAGCCCCGGCCGAGGGTCCCGGGCCCCGCGGACAGCCGCGCAGACGTGTTTCCGGGCCAGGGCGGCCCAAGTTCGAGCGCCGGGTGTCCTTGTGCCTCGCTCCGTGCGGCGGGCGCATCCCGGGGCCCGGGGCGCCGCGGCTCCGCGCCGCCCACCTCGCCAAGGCCGAGCCCCCCAAGCCCTCCTCCGGCCATCCTCCTCCTCCGGCGGCTCCGGGCTCCGGCCCGGCCCCCCCGCCGGCGGCCGCCCCTCCGACCCCGCACCGGAGCCGAGCGCGCGTGGGTCCGGCCGGCCGGGGGCGCGTGCGCCCGCGCCACGCTCCGCCGCCGCAACTTAGAGAGTTTTCCTTTAAGCCGCGCGGCGCGGGCCCCTCCCGCGTCCCGCAGGCGGCGATGACGTCCGCAGCCTCGTTGCGGAGCAGCCGGGCGCCCGCGCGGCTCGCACGTCAGCGCCGGACCTCGCCGCCCCCGCCGCCGGCGCCCCCGCACCTGCCGGCCGCCAGCGGCGCGGGGCGGGGCGGGCCGCAGGGGGGGGTCGGCCGCCTCCGCGCCCCGCAGCCCCGGGTTATAAATAGCGCAGTCTCCAGCCAGACTCCCGCCCCCCCCCGCCGTGGTAGGGGGAGGGGAGGGCGGGGGGAGGCGGAACGGAGGGCCTTTCCTCTTCCCATTCACAGATTCGCCTGCAGCCACCGTGAATGGACGCGGGGACCGCCTCTTCCCGCGGGGCCGCCCGCGCCCGCCGGGCCTCCCCGCCCACCCCAGTTCGGGGAGTCGGGCCTGTGTTGTCACTGGTGTCCCCCTGCCCCTCGGGGTGCTGGGCCGCGTAGCTCGGCCCCCACCGGGCGGGGCCGCGACCCCCCTTCAGCAGCGCGGTGGCTGGGAGGGGGAGCGGGGTCACCCCTTCCTGTGCCGGGCTAACCCTAACCCCGGACCCCGCCCCCCAGCCCGGCGCCGTGCGGGCGGGTGGGGAGGACGGGGAGGGGGCGCGTGGCTGGCGCCCTCAGAACCCCAAAGTGCAGACCGCGCTGTGGATGGGCGCCCACAGGTGTGGCCACGGCAGGAAGGGCGCCGCTCCCTCGGCCTCCCCGGCACCCACGGGCCTGACGCCACCCCTACCGCCAGCTCCTCCCCCTCCACTCCCTACAGGACCAACAGGCAGCCCGACAGACAGACAGAGCCCCTGGCTCTGCCCGCCTAGGCCCCCATCCGCGCCCCCCCTCCACCCCACACGCTGCTGGGTCTGGGTCTAGGTCTGGGTCGGGTCTGTCTAGGTCTCTGTCTAGGTCTGGGTCTGGGTCTAGGTCTAGGTTTGGGTCTAGATCTGGGTCTGGGTCTGGGTCTGTCTAAGTCTCTGTCTAGGTCTGGGTCTGGCTCTGTCTAGGTCTGGGTCTAGGTCTGGGTCTGGGCCTGGGTCTAGGTCTGGGTCTGGGTCTGGGTCTGAGTCTAGGTCTAGGTCTGGGTCTGGGTCGGGGCCGGGTCCTTCGGGCCTGCTGTCCAGGCCGGGCCTAGGTTTGCCGACCCTCAGCCCCAGGCTGCTCTGTGCTGGGCTGTAGGCCAGCCCCTAGTAGCCAGGCTGGGGGGGAGGGGCATTGTATTGAAAGGCTGCCTCAGCGCTGGAGGACTCTGGCATTTTCCATTGAGCTCAGACTTGTCCCCTAAGCTCCCAACTCAGGACAGCCAACAGCTCCCTTGGGAGCCTAGGGGACCCCCAAACAACCTGGCCAGTGGAGGTTCTACTCCATCCCTATGGCAGCCCTGGTCTCCCCTTGCCCCTCAAGGCCCTTAGACCAAAGCCATTGAACTGAAGCTGGCCCCTCCCTCCTCACACCCCCATTCCTCTGCCCTGCTGGCCCTGAGTGTCTCTCAGGCCTCAGCCAGCACTCTCCACTACCCCCACTGACCTACCTGACTCCGCCCGCCACCTCCCTCCTCGGCCTGTACCTGGTGCAGGGGCCAGGAATGCCCTGGGAAGAGTAGAGAGGCTCACCCCACCCACCCCACCCAGACACAGCCAAAGTCCTGGGAGGATCTGCAGACCCTGGAAACACTGGCTTGGCCCCTCTGGTCCCTCCCCTCTCCTGTGTCCTCACGGACAATCTTGGGGGCACCTGGCGCCTCTCCTCCAAAGCCTTGGCAGCTGCCAGGCCCTCCCCAGGGGCTGGAATAGCACCCGTGTTCCCCTTCCTGCCCCGCCTGTCTCCCCCACCTCAGGCCCTGGCTCTGCCTCCCTCACCATGTCCGCATCCTGTGATGGGCACTGTCTCCCTGGCTTACAGTTGTGTGAAAACCACTCCAGTTTTTCAGAAGTCCTTCCCTCTCATAGCCATGCACATCTGGGAGATGCAGGCAGAAGGTTCGCGGTCCGCTAACTTAAAGCACACACGTGCACATTTTTATGTCTGTAGGAGCATGGGAAAGTCTTTGCCCCAGACCACTGCCTTCTCTCTGGTGATGCCTGAGAAACACAGGAATCTGCTCACTTTCTTCCATCTCTCCTTCTTCCCTTCCCTTTTTCTTGCTGTTTCTTTTCGGTGTGAGCCTAAGGACAGCCACAGCGGCCCAGGAGAGGCGCTTCTGGATGCACACTGCTCTTCCTACGTCCTGTGACACCCTTCCCACCTGGCGAGGGAAAATTCCAGTCTCTGAGGCTCCGGAGCACCCAAAGTATGAGCCCATGAACTCAGCCACCCACCGAGCTCAGGGCCCACACACGCTGCCCTGAAGAGCAGGCCCTCCCCAAGGCACGGGGTGGGATGCCACACATGTCCTGCCCTCAGGAAAATGGTGGAGGAGACCTGGAGGGGAGCTGGAGGGGACTGGCCCCACTGGGGCGTTCAGGTTGTCAGAAGCATGGGATGCAGGGGTGCAGAACCCAGGAGAGGAGAGCTCGCAGGGGGAGAGCAAAGGATGCCAGCCACATGGCCCCCGGGCAGCAGGTGTTGAAAGGCTTTCAGGCCAGGCTGAAGAGTTGGAACTGTACCCGAAGGCCTTGAAGAGATTCGAGAAAGAGGTGAGATCACATCACCAGGTAAGGGCGGAGCTGGCCTATCTGCAAACCTTCTACATGACCGAGAGGGCCTCAGTAAGACCACGGTTGGAGGAATGTACATGAAATCTCACGACACACCAGTTAACAGGAAACAACACTGTCCCTCTGCAGCAGACGGTAGGCCCTCGTGAGAAGAATACTCTTACATTATCTGGGGGGGGAGTCCCTTTCCAGGCCAGCTCCCCTGAGAAGTGCTGTATGATGTGTCCAGCCTGCCAGGGCACCGTGTCCAGCAGCCACACACGCAGCCAGCACGCCCCAGCTCCTCCCTCACCCCCTCCACAGACACATGCATGCCTCCTAAAGGATTCCCTTGAGGAGTTCTGTAAAGGTGGGAGGCAGGAGGAGACTTGGGAGGGCCTGGAGAAAGGGCTTTGCTTGTGGAGGAGCTGCTCGCAGGGATGTGGGCAGAGCTTTTCCTTCCCCTTTGTGGCTCAGATTCTTCCCACTCTGAGACCAGAGATCTTCAGATACATGCAGCATCAAGTCCCATCCCAAAGGACCGGAGACACACAGCAGCTGAAGAAATAAGTGTACTTCATCAACATCACTGACAGAAGAACGGAGCAGGCACTCCACCTCCACGCCTGTGCTGGGAACGCCATCCCCAGCTAAGTGGGGTTGGAGGGAGCTGGCAGGAGGCCAGGTGTTTAGGTAGCCAAGGCACTACGCCCCTGAGTGGAGCCGGCTGGAGCAGGCCGGCCAGCGGATCTGAGCAGGAGCAGGCTTCCCCTCCCTCCTCTGCCATGAGATGCAGGAGCAGCATCCTCTCCAAGGACGGCACTGACACCTGGGATTCCTCCAGGACTGCAGGATGTCAACATCTGTGCTTCATAAACTTCCCAGCCCCCAGCACTCTGAGACAGCCGCATGATAAGGACTAAGATAACACACTGCACTCATCAGCTGAGCAGTCATTTCAGTAATAATTGGAAGGAACATGAACTTACCTAGAGTCCAGCCCCACAGTCCCAAATACTCATGAATGGAAAAAAGGAGGACAAGAAAAATGAACTTTACAACTTTGGTTGGGGGGGATGGGAGGGGGATGGGAAGGGATGGGAAGGGGAAACAAAGCAGGCAGCTACAATGCTTGATAAGAAATGTGCTCATTATCTTACCCATGTAATTGTAACCCCTCTGTACAGTATTTTCACAATAAAAATATATTAAAAAATAAAAAAGATAAAAAAAGGACAAGCTATGCAACAAAGCCAAGAGGTCATGGATTTTTTTTTGTAGCCGTGTATTTCTTTTTTTTTTTTTTTTTTTTTTTTGTCGGTCGTGGGGCTTGAACTCTGGGCCTGAGCGCTGTCCCTCAGCTCTTCAGCTCAAGGCGAGCGCTCTACCACTTGAGCTACAGCGCCACTTCCGGTTTTCTGGTGGTTTATTGGAGATAGGAGTCTCACGGTCTCTCCTGCCCGGGCTGGCTTTGAACCGCGATCCTCAGATCTCAGCCTCCTGAGTAGCTAGGATTACAGGCGTGAGCCACCAGCGCCCGGCGTGTAGCCGTGTATTTCTTTAAGACATTAAACCAAACATTAATTATGTCTGTTCTGTTCCAGAAGTAGGTTAGATAAGTTATCCTAACTACATCCATCTACTTAGATTTCATTGTGTACACTCTGTGCTTTAAATTTTGAATTAATTTCAAATTTGCCAAAAGAAAGTTGCAAGGTACACATAGTAGAAACAGTTCCCCTGACAGCTGGTACCAGATTCCACTCTCATTAACCTTGACCCCATTCACGTCACCAGAGCCTGGGCTGTCTAGTACTTTAATCACTGGAGCATGCCCAGTATGTGTTTTCATTGACATTAAATTAATGTCATCAATACAGTACTGTTAATCTGCTTGGTTGATGGGTGCATTCATGACTCTGAGATGTCACCCCAGGAGGGCATGCAGTCTTTATCTTTGCCTACACTCCTTCAACCTGGATCATTTCCAGAGTCGTTCCTTATCTATTATAACCTGGACATTTTTGAACAATGCAGATCCTCTGTGATTTTTCATGAAGCATTTCTACCTATGACACATTTCCCCATCTGTCGGTCTCCCATGAGTCTCTAAGCTGTGCCGACTTTCCAAGATAGTGATAGAGGGGGATGAACGCTTCACTGGGATGGTTGGAGTCCTAGATTCTCTAGTCTCTCCACTTACTAACTCTCTTTTTCACTCTACAAGTCTATTCCCCTCTCCGATCTTGTCCTTTATAAAACGAGAAGCTACTACCTGGAAGCCTCACTGTGGTCTCCACACTCTGGTCCTTTGTATAACTTCTGTGAAGTTGGCAGCCAGGGTGAGGGAGGGAGGAGGGAAGCGCCATGTCTCTTTGTGAAGGGCTGAACTAGATAAAAATGAGTCGAGGATGGAATTCTTAACAGAGAAATCCATCACGGTTCTTTAAAGCCTAAGATCATCTTTTCCCCCTGGGAGATTCAAGACCAGCCACCTTTGATTCATGATTTTTTTTCCCTTAAGAATCTTTTCCTTTTGTCTTTTCATGATATATAAACTAATGACTCTGAACTTAGTTGGCAAACACAGAAAGCTTCTGAAGGAAGAGAGCGTTCGGTGTGTGGCTGCCACGACTGCCGCCTCGTGTTCATCCAGGAAAGAAAGAGGGTCCACCCCCAGGCAGGGGAAAGAAGACACGAAATTGGAAAGTGGAAGGAATGTATATTGAGAAGGTGTCATTTTGAAATTCAGCTTCATCAAAGACTTCAAAGCCCTGGATCTAAGAGGGCAGCCTACCATCTTAGATTTGTAAGCTAGATTTAGCTTACAAACTCAAAAGTAAACATGTTGAATGGTATGCAAGGGTATCCAAATGTATTCACTGAAATGGGGTAGACTCAAGGGAGATCCCAATACTACAATTCCATAGAAAGCCAAAGCTCAGCACCATGAAACACAGAGAGTGGGTACTTGAAAGAGGTAAGGCGGGGTCAAGGGAAGAGAGTTGATGAACGAAGAGAAGGGGGACTGCAGACAAGAATCCAGTGTGTATCTACAAAATCAAGGGGGTGGGTAGGAGGGGGGGTGGGGGAGGCTGTTGAAAGGGGTGATCTAATCAAGATACATTGTCTTCATAAACTGCTTTGTCAAATAGCAACTCCTTTGTACAGCTACTTAAAGATAACTAAAAGATCAAATTTAGGATGGCAGCCTGTCCTGGCCTAGGGCCTGCCCCGGCTACGCTGGCAGCGGCAGGGCTTGCTGGCCATGCTGTGGACAGAACCAGCCAGATGTGCGCACAGCTCCTGCAACTCAAGGCAAACTCACAGTTCCCAACCCTGCCTGGAGCGGACCACCACCTCTGCCCCCTCTTGCCCCAGTGCTCCCTGTGTCCACTGGGAGCTGCTGCATACACAGTGGTCTTCTCCCTCCGACCTGGCCACCATCACCGCCTACCACATCTGCGCTCCAGGACCCGTCTCTCCAGTCCGCCTCCTCGGCACCCCCATCTGAGCTAGGCCCTTATCACTTTCACCTTTGACTCTTTGGAAGCCCCCCCCCCCCGCCCCCAAACACATCTTCTCCTGTCTCCCAAGTAAATTGTATGAAGGAACATCTGGACCACCTGGTGTCCAATTACTCAATCCATTGGGAACAAAGTACTTTCTCATGTGATCTGTAAGCAGCGCCAAGCTGGAGAGAGTTGGAAATGCTCATCATCTCGGTTATTAAGTGTTTTCATCTTCGAATTTCCTCCCCCCATGGTCTCAGAAACAACTCAACGCTGAGGTTTTCTTATGCGGAGAACAAATACATATGTCATGGAAAGCTGTGAAGTTGTTGCTCCCAGATTTGAGATGGTTCTCAACAGTAAGCTTTAAAATGTTGGCGTCTCTTACAAACCTGGAATTTTCCATTGAGAAATGCCAGGATTTTAACTAGTACGCACACAAGGAACAAACGGATCAAAAACATTTTCAATTACTTCTTATTGGTAACCATGCCATTATTAAGGTAAAACATAAATGTATACAGTGCTGCCCAGTGCCATGAACCATGCCTGAAATCCCAGCTGTGTGGAAGGTGGAGACAGGCATTGAGGTTTAAGAACATAGTGGACCAGAAGGGTAATTTTAAAGAAGACTATCTCAAGCATGGTGGTGCATGCCCACAGCCCCAACTGCTTAGAAGTAGAGGCCAGAGAGAGCAAATGTGGGAATCACTATCTGGAAAAAAAAGAAAAGAAAGCCAACAGGACTGGAGGGCTTCAGGGATAAAGGCTCCCTAGCAATTACCAGGTCCCAAAAAATAAAAGCCAGATACCACCAAAAAATAAAAGCCATACATAATGACTATAGAATGCGTGCTGCAACACAACGGTGGTGGCATTTGCACATGCTGTAGGATGGGTGTTGGTCCAGACCTTCTCATGGCCCTCAACGCCAGCAGCCATCACTGCTGGGGAGGCCTAGGCTGGGCTGCTCCTGAGGTTTAGCTCATCTTTCTCCACTGGCTTCATCACAGAAGATGTATTTATTGAGCAGGCCCCTGGGCCACGGTGCTGGCAGGAGGCTGGTTACAGTTGGCTGGTTGGGGCTGTGGCAAAGAGAGAATATAGGAGCTGACAGGTAATTATAAGTAGAGATAGATCACCACAAGGCCCCCTGTGTTGTGTTGGGACAGACATCAGTAAGATGTCCTGGGCAAGCCCAGGAGCAGTGAGTGGGGGAGAGCCAGCAGGAGGAAGAAGGGGGTCAGTGCAGGGTCCCACTGGAGGACACTCGAGAGGAGAGAAGGGAGCAGGGCACGGGCAAAATGTGAGGCAGGAAGACAGGGATTTGGGGGACAGGGAAGGATTGGGGGGACTGGGACAGCGTGGACCAGAGCCCAGAATTGGCATGGCCACTGGGAAGAGACATGTCTGAGGGCACAGGTGCACATCAGCAGGTGTCAGCCACAAAGTGTGGACTGCTGTTTGCTTTTCCAGGGCATAACGGCCTTTCTTGCCTATCTGTGCACTCAACAGAACCTCTGCACAACTGGACAGAGCAAAAACGATGTGTAGCCGTAGCACTGTCTTGTACCAAAATCTAGAAAAGGACAAATACGGGTTTTGTTTTGGTTTGGCTTCTGTTTGTGCTGGCGCTGGGGCTTGAACTCAGGGCCAGGGCACTGCCCCTTGGCTGAGTCTGGCCAGGGAGGAGGAGTCCTGGGCCTGGTGCAGGCCTGGCTTGGTCCCTTTGGATACCAGCACCCTTCCCTGGCCAAGCAGAGGAAGAGCCTGCCCTGCCCGGGAGGGGAGGTGTTGCCCCAGACCCAGGCCCCCACCCAGCCTCAACCCACCCCCTTGCGGGCTGAGCTCAGAGCCAGGCTGGGGGAGGGTCGAGGAGGACTCGAAGCCCACACCCAGGAGCCAATACCCTGGTACTCTTGGTCTGGAGACTGATAAACGGGAAAACAACCCCACTCTAGGGTGTGCTCAGGGCCAGGGCAGCAGGGGAGTTGGGGGTGGGGGGGGCAGCCCAGGCGGCCCAGGGGGCCTCCCCCACCCCTACCCCAGGCTGCTTCTTCCTTTGGATGCTGCAGCCCTGCCCCACTGCTCCCCCACCAGGGACAGAGGAGGTGCCTGCCCGCCAGGGTGGCTGGGGGGGGGTGCCCGTCGGGGTGGGGGTGCCCGCCGGGGTGGCTGGGGGGGTGCCCACGGGGTGACGGAGCAGGGGTGCCCGCCGGAGTGGGGTGCCCATTGGGTGGCTGGGGGTGCGCGCCGGGCGCTGCGGCAGGGCTGCGCGCGCGGCCGGCCCTCGCGCGCCCCTCGCGGCCCCCCCCCCCCGCCCCCGCCGCTGGCGTCAGCACCTGCGTCAGCGCTGCCTGGTGACCCGCGTTTTTTCTCAATGAGCGGCGCCTCCTGGGATCTTTATGGCCGGACCCGCGCCTCCGCCTCCGCGCGGGCCCCACGCGCCCCCCCGCGGGAAAGCGGCCCGGTTCCATCTTTGCATGTCAAGCACTGCAGTGCTGCAGGGAGCCGGGCGGAAGGACGGGGATGCACAGCCGGACAGACAGCCGGACAGGCAGGGGCGGACAGAGGGACAGGAACCGACAGACAGCGGGACAGGGGCCCAGCCCTAGGCGGGGGAGGGGCGGGTCTTTGCGAGGAGCCTGTCGTGCACACGCACCCCCCCCACATACACATGCACACACACATACATACACATGCACACACACACATATACGCACACACACGCGCACACACATACACACACGCACGCACACACATATATACACGCACACACATACACACGCATACGCATGCACACACACGCACACACACACGCACACATATATATGCACACGCACACACACACGCGCGCGCGCACACCCCGGCCCGGGTCGGCTGGGCACTCAGTCTTGTCCCTCCGGGTGCGGGTGTCCGCGCCTGCGCAGGGCGGGCAGGCGCACACCCCTCCCTCCTACGGGGACGGGAACAAAGCCTGGCCAGGAAGGCAAACGGGGACAAAGACGTCAGCGGCCGAGGCCAGGCTGCGGGCTGAGGGCGCACGGCCCCGCCCGGCCCCGCCGCGCCCCGCTCTTCTTCCCACTCGAACCCCGCGGTGCGGCGGAGCTCCGCGGGGCAGGAGGGGCTCGGCTTCCAGAGAGGGCACAGAAGGCACCGTGCCCGGGGAGCCGTCCTGCGTGTGCGCGCGTGCCTGTGTGTGCACGCGCGTGTGCGCGAGCCGGCACCGGTGAAGTCCCAGCCGCGTCCCCGCAGCCGCGCGGCCTCGCGGGCCGGGGTGAAAGCGCGAGCCTGGGAGCCCGCGCCACCACGTGACTCCAGGGCTCCCCCGGCCCGGGAGTCCCCACGACGCGCGATGCCGGGGCCGTGGGCGGGGGCCGGGAAGTCCGCGTTGGAGACCTGGCTGCGGGGAGGCCCGTCCAGGACGGGGAGCCCGCCCGCCCACCGCGGCCGCCCTCGGGACCCCCCTCGGCCCCAGGCCTCCGCCGCCCCCCCCCCGCCGGATCCCGCACCTCCTCCCGCTCTGGCTGCGGTGCTGTGCGTCCGTGGGGACGGGGCCGGGCCGGCTGTCCGTGGGGCAGCGACCCCACCGCGCCCCGCATGCTCCCGCACCCCGGGAGGGCAGGTGGCTCAGAGGGGCAGGTGACCCTGGGACCTTGGCGATTCCCTTTACGTGGATCCTCGGCCGCGGGGGAGGGGCGGGCCACGCCTCGCCCGAGGGGATCTCCCATCCCGCGCCTCGGCCCTTACTCCACCCTCGACGGGAACCAACGGGCAGCGGATCGACGCACCCCGTGCTAAGCCTCCGCCGGGCGCCGCACGAAGGGCTTTCTCCCGCGATTCCGCACGCGGAATCCAGCCGGGAGGCGACCTGACGACCCCGACGGCCACCGGAAAGGCGGCTGAGGACCGGACTGCAAATGCGTTCCGGTGCTGTGGCGGCGGGAACCCCTGGCCGGGAGGGGCTGGCGCTCACCGCCGCACCGCTGGGCTCTGCGCGCTGCCGCTCGGCCTGCGGCACCCGCGTGCGAGCCGGAGCGGGGAGCGGGGGGCAGGAGGGGGCGGGGAGCGCGCGCGGAGGGAGAGCACGGGGAGCGCGCGCGGAGCCGGGTGCGCGCGTGGAGGAGGAACGCGCAAAGGGGCGCGGGAAGGAGGAGCGCGCGGAGGGGAGCGCGGAGAGCGCGCGGAGCGGGGAGCGCGCGGCGGGGAGCGCGCGCGGGGCCGGGAGCGCGCCTCCCTCCCCGCCGGCTACGGCGGCCATGGCAGAGTGCAGGCAGAGTGCAGGCAAAGTGCGGGGTGCCGGGTGCCGCGGCCCTCGGAGGAGGAGCCCTGCCCGCCCGGCTGTCCGGGCGCCCGGCGCGGGCGGACACGGCCTTGCCTCCGAGGGCGCACAGAGCACGTTTTATTCCTAAGTACCGGTACCTTTCCCATAGTTCAGCTTCTTCTAGTACCTTCCTCCGGATCAGCCCCCGGGGGCGACGCGCCCTGGAGCCGGCTCTGCTGCCCTGAGGGGGCGAGGGGGAAGGGGTCACCCCTCGCCCCCCTTCCCCCTCGCCCCGCCCTGCCCTGTGGGGGGTCACCCCTCGCCCCGGCACCGCCCAGGGGTCTGGGCGCGGGAAACTGCGCCTGAGGGAGGACTGGGAAGGGGCGCAGCACGAGGGGAGGCGGGCCTTCTTCTCTCCAGACTGCCCCGACCCCTGGCCCCGCGCCGGCCCACAGCCGACACACAAAGCCGGGTGCGGCCCTGCTGTGCCCGCTGCTCGCTTCCAACCCGGAGGACGCGAGTCTTCTCCCGGTCCTGCCCGCCCCGCCTGTCCAGACTCGGGGCTCAAACCCAGGGCCGGTCCCCAGCAATCAGTTCTCACGCCGGGGTTCCCGGCGGAGTCTGCGGCTTTGAACCGCATCCCCGGACCGCAGCCTCCCGAGGAGGTGGCATGGCAGCTTTGGAGGACCGGGATTGTAAACGCACCCTTGCGTCCCGTGATGTGTGCAGGGCTGGACGGCTCGGGCCGACCGTGTGCGGACGGCGTTTGCTCTGACACACTGCGCTGTGTCCCATGTCAGAGGGCGAGGGCAGACCGAGCCCCAAACGACCCATCATCAGTCTCCCGGACCCCAAGCCCTCCTGGCACCCACTGACTGGCTCGCACACAGACCGCGCAAGGCAGAGGCTTCAGCAAAGCCTGATTCTGGCTGGGCAGGGTTCTGTATGGCGGGGAAGAAAGGAGGGGCGGGACACTCCCAGTTCCCTACCAGGACATGGAAATTAAAGGCTCAACATGGTGGCTCTTCATCTGCGGTGTTTTCACTTTTGAGCCAGCACCTGTGGCCATGGCCTCTAGCAACCAACTCCTAGTCCTTGGGCCGAGGTCTGGGGTGGGGAAGACAACTGAAGCCTAAAAAATGATCTTATCCTAACTAGATTACCCCGTCCCAACTCGACACAAAGACCTTATGTCAGATAACGCAGTCACAGGGAGGGACGCAAGCCTCTTCTTACTATTCAGAGGGGCAGTTTGACCCAGGACCACGGCCTTGGGGGCTGGCAGAGAACCAGGATGCTCGGCCAACACGGGAGAATAAGCAAGTTGCTATGTGTACAAGAGGCGCCCCTTGGTTTCAGCAACACGTGTGAGAAGATGCCTTTCAATGTGGTGTCTTCATGCTCACACCCATGTGCAACTTTGTAGTGTCGCACTCAGATTGTGATGTGCACAATTGTGCACAATATTGTGCATTATTTCTCTGTCCAGCGTATCTGTTTTATATACTACCTTCCCATGCCAACTGAAATAGGAGAGAGAAAATTCACTTAACTTTTATTGCAGTGTGCTGTTACTGTCCTATTTTGTTATTGTTGTTAATCTCTCATTACGCCTAATTTATGAATTTAACTTTACCATGTTAATTTATAAGGAAAACAAGAGCTGGGTTTGGTCACACACACACACACACACACACACACACACACACACACACGTAATCCTAGAATTTGGAAAGCTGAGGCAAGAGGGTAGTGAGATGCCAAGGCCAGCCTGAGCAACATGGCAGGTTCCCGTCCCAACAAACAAACATAAATGATGGAAGAGAAAGGAAAATCATAGCGCCTCCATATGTCTTAGTTAAAAGAGATGGTTATGTCATAATTCAACACTACGTGTAAAATAACCTGATAAACCACCCTACAGATGGAAAACCCCAAATTAAACCAATTGAGATGCTGCTCATCTTACAATGAGATAATGTAGGTCGCTAAGCTCACCTTAAAGTAGAAAATTACAAGTCAAAGCACTGTAGGTGGAGACTATCTATGTAGGGTTCAGCATCTCAGAAGTCTCAGTGCCCAGTGGATAGCCATGCATGAGGAAGGGCTTGGTTGAATGGCAATCTTGTCCACATCAGGGCTCTATCGTCTGGCTTTAATGACGCATGACCTACCATAGCAGCCTCTGCAAATTCTGACCTCCAGGAAGTCCCAGGCCTGTTTCCTAACATTGCCAGTGCAGCCAGGCGGCATCTGCTTCACCTCCCTGCCCTGCAGGCAAGAAAGTTCTCCATGGGGAGTGGTGAGGCCCTCAGAGGTCTTACTGATCTCTCTCCTTCCAGCAGTCTACTCCTATTCTGCCTGCGGAGCAATATCTGCAGCCCCAGTCTGAAGGTTTTCATCTGGGTGAAAGAGTAAATAAGCGCAGCGGTGGATACCTCACGTTTCCAGCACATTCACTACGACACAGTGAACGAGCCATCCTCTGGACATCCCACAATCACCTTTGGGCTTTCTGAACTTAGAGTGTGTTTTCACTCATGATCACTGTTCTCAGACTCTCCCTCCACCATCTCACGGAAGGCCTGGCACTCTTATTCCCCCTGGAAGGAAACTCATCATGGCTCAAGCTTGGAGTCTGCCCCGCCTTGGGTTTCCATTGTCTCTAGGACCTTGCCAGGGCGCTACACTGTGCACCACCAGTCATATGTCCCAGGAGCGTCACTGGTCAGATGTCCCAGGAGAGTGGGCAGCTTCAGGGAGACGCTTCCAGGAAAGAGACATGATGAGCAACTCTATCTAGTCTCTCTTAGAACATGCTCACAACCAGACCTCCTGTCAAGTCACATTTTCTAGGTGAATTCTTGCATGTTGAATGTGTTTTCAGCTAAGTATACGACTATGGATTTTAAATAAAACAACCAGAATTTATGAATACGTGGCAGAGCTCCCTGGGAAGTGTCATGTGAGCCCCACAGCTGTCTTGGTGTCCATGAAGATCTCACAGCTCACATGGCCCCTCCAGATGTGAGGCCGGCTGCGCCCTCTCTCTGTGCCATGCATAGCCTGGGTCGAGCCACACCCTGGGTCCCAGGGCCCAACAACCACAGGTGAGGCCCCAGGTGTCTCCGTGGTGGTCCAGCGTCAGGCCTCAGGCAGGACGGAGAGGTTTCCATTGCTCTCCCTGACCCACACGTGAGGCTCCTGGGCTCTCGGCCAGTCTGGAACATTCCCAGTGGAACATCTCTGTTTTCTGGAAGAGGAAGACGGAGCTGTTCCCCACCGAGGCCTTGGAGTCCCTTTGGGGAGCCCAGAGCTGGGTGAGGCTCTGATGCTCAACATGGCGCGTGCATGGGGGCACGCCTGCGTGCACACCGGCTGTTCTCGGGGGACAGCACACCCACAGTCACACAGCAGAGCTGCTAGGAAGGCGTGGGCCACTGCTGACGTCCCCACCGTGACTTCACTTGATCGTCGTTTTTAACTGGTCAAGAATCACTACCTACTACTCTACAGCCTAACTGTGCTCGGCCCGGAGATGGAGACACAATGCCCAACCTGCCCAGGCCTACCAGTGCCCTTCTGGGAGACTCCCGCTTCCTCTCGGCCATTCCTCTCTGACATGCTCCAATGCATGGGGCCCCATCCGACGCACGGCAGTGGATCCACACCTGCTTTTACTTTAGTTTTCGGTGTCTCTACTGGCGCACTAGGTTCCACATGAACAGCAGAATTTGTCTATGTGGTGATGGGTTTACCCTAAGTGCCCAAGCATTATTTCTCATCTTCCAGGGACCCAGACACCCCCCCCCCATCTTGGATGGAACCTTCTCCCGGTGCTACTCTCGACTTTTAAAACCTTCCTATTCTCATTCCACAAATTTCAATATGTTCTCCTGCCAGCATGTGAACTTACCAAACATTCTGAAAAGCTGTGTGTTCATTGATCTCATGACTATAACCAGATAAGTGACGCGGTCTCGTGATGTATGTAACTAACATGAATTCAAAAGATCCTTTCTCTCCGAAGTCCCATCTCCCAGGCTTCCTTCTCCGCGTGGATGAACGGAGGTGGCCGTGTGCACACATGCAGTGGGCGGGCGCGGGGCTGCGGCAGGGAGGGAGGCTCCGAGGGCTGACGTCACTGGCAGAGCCCCTGGAGGAAGCGCGGGCCTGCCTGCCTCCCACGCGCTCCCCGCTCACTTCCGCTCCTTGGCATTCAGTGTTTCCTACCGTGGCTTCCTCCAGCAGAAAACAGGTGCCTGGTCACCCATGTTCCCTCCATCTGTGACTACGCCAGAGGGAAGTGCAGGAGTCAAGGGCGGACTGCTCCAGCGAACGGTGCCTTTAGTCACATATTGATGCCTCAACACATCGAAGACACTTTCCAAATACCAAGACCCATCCTGTTAGAGTTTTACATTATTTTTATCTGAAAGGGGGCGGGGCTCTGCCCAGAGAGTCTCCAGGCAGCAGGAAGCAGCTGATGCCAATCCTGCGAAGATGGATTTATCCGTGCCCTTTGCCTCTGTGTAAGGCTGAGGTTCTAATTTCAGTGTGTGAAGAGAATCTCTGTCAGGTACACTTACGAAGCCGTCACCACTTTTCTGCTGTGTTGTGAAATACACCAAATGGGAAAAAACCCACATAGCAAAATTGATGCCATCTGATTATATAAATGGGTGTGTGGGGACCTGCCGTGAGTTCAATTCACTATGTAACCAGAAAATGTTTCCTTGAAATAAGACTCGGTTCTAGAATGCATTTTAATTTGAAACCTCTCCTGCTGCGTCAGCGATCTCACGTAACTCCAGGATCTGAGTTTGCAGCCATCTTCAGAAGCCGAGAGGGCCGGGAGTCCTGGCTGCCGCCGGACCAGACCCAGGACTTGGCACGAGCTCCCTGGACTGCCGGACTTGCGAGGTCTCACCCCACATCTTAGGGGACAGTGGCACCTTGCCACCTTCTCCGTCACCCACCCACACAGTCCTCGCCCCATGAACACACTTCACAACTCAGAGACTCTGACGTTCCAAAAGGATCCGTGGCGTCGTTCTCTGGCCAGGTGCACGCGTGCACGCAGCATGCCCCTGACTCACCACAGAGACTTCGGGGGACCGCGGGAGAGGTGACTCTCACCCTGGGCTGCTGCCCCGAGAAGGCGGCTGGCAAGCGGTGGTGCTCCAGGAGGAGGTGAGTGTGACGCTGGAGAGAAAGGCTGAGCCACGGGGAAGTTCACCGTCACACGCCGCAAAGCAAGCCGAAGAGCCGCCACGGGTGGCGGAGGGTCTGGCTGTGGTAAAGGGATAGGCGCGTTCTGCCAGCCGTGCGAGCTGACCACAACGCCCCAGCACTCGGGCCTGGGGGACCACACCCCTGCCAGGGCGGGCTCCACCATGTCCTCCCGCAGGGAGTACCCAACAAGTCCTCCAGTAGGGAGCACCCACCAAGTCCTCCAGCAGGGAGCACCCACCAAATCCTCCTGCGGGGAGCACCCACCAAGGCCTCCAGCAGGGAGCACTCACTATGTCCTCCAGCGGAGCACCCGCAGGTGCCCATGCGCGTGGATGAAGGTAACAAGTAACAAGAGCCAGTCCCCAGAGGGCCCACAATTCCAAGTGCCGGCTGCTGGGTGTGGCGGTGGAGTGTATGTGTGACTTCGTGACGATGCAGTCCTCACTTAGCTCAGCACTCACGGAGGTGCTGCGGTAAAGGTATTCCCGGGCTCTGCCTGTCTTCCACCATCACTGGACTTAAAGCAAAAGAGGTAGGTGGGCATCCTCTGATCAGTGAATGTCTAAAGGACCATTGTACAAGGGCTGGGAAGGTGGCTCAGTGGTAGAGCGCTTGCCTTGCATGCCTAAGGCCCTGGGTTCAATTCCTCAGTACCACATAAGCAAAAAGAAAAAAGCCAGAAGTGGTGCTCTGGCTCAAGTGGTAGAGTGCTAGCCTTGAGCTGAAGGGCTGAGGGACAGCGCCCAGGCCCAGAGTTCAGGCCCCAAGACCGGACCCAAAAAAAAAAAAAAAAAAAAAAAAGGATCAACAACTGAGTACGCGGGAGGCGGCGGAAATAACAGCGCTCAACAACAAGGTGAAGTAAGAGGACGCGATGCTGCCGCAGCTCTGCTGGCTTTACTGAGATCGCTGCTCCCGGACCTCTCTAGGACCAAGATTCTAGAGCAACTGTTGAGACGTTACTGAAAGACAGTGTGGGAATGGCTGGTCTTCAGCATGATCGCTCTTCTTCTAAGAGCAAGTTTGCAACCAGTGCATCCGTGAGGGGCGCCACCCCTGGACAGAGCAGACAGAGGAAACTCAGAACAAGTGACAGAACCAGAGACGGGTTCTGTTTGCCAATCATTGCCCATATCTGGCCACACTCCAAGAGCCATAAGTGTAGACCTGTCTTTACTCATTTGTATTTGTGTGAGGCCATTCTTGTTAAATAAAACATGCTATTAGGAAGCTGTCCACCATATCTAGTATGCCCTAGACGCCTATATAATTCGCAATCATTTTGCACAGAACTACCTAAGCCTAGTGTCTGCCAAATGCACAATTGTTGATTATGAGCTTGAGCTAGATACATAGGAAGACCTTGTCTCAAAAGACCAATGGCCAGGAATGTAGTTCTGTGGTGGAATCTTTGTCTAGCATGTACAAGGCCCTGGGTTTTATCTTCAGACTGGCAAAATAAAGAAAACTAATTACCAGAGTTTGAAACGGGGGTATTTCTTAAGTAACTCGGCTCCTTGTGAGGGCCATGTCTCGCACAGGAGGTCAGAGCTCTCTATGGAGAATGCAGACAAGCCTCGCGTCCATCATCATCCCTGGCCAAAGTCCTGGGATTGCTTGTAATTTCTGAGTTACTGACAAAGCATTATTTTAGGTACAATGTTTGACTCTTGTGAGACTGATTTGATAAGTGACCCAATTTCCTATTTTTACTTTAGAAATGTGTAGAATATACATTCATGATTTTTAAGTCTCTCTTCTGCCTTTGATGATAAAATAACTCTCAACTACAACCTAAGGCATTTGTCTTTTTATGCCCTTGGCTGTCCTGGCCCTAAATTCCACCTGGACAATTACAAGCATAATGCACAGATGCAATGCCATTTTTACTACGAATATTTCAGTGAGGATGGCGCTATGATTAAAAGCAGGAAGTAAGCTGATGCGCCAACAGTCTCTAGACCTTCTTCAAATTTTGCCAAATGTACTAAAATTCTTTACAGGGAGACAAATAAGCAGATGAGCTCAGTCTAGGATTACGTCTCCAGCTGAGGACCTTGCCTTTTCAGATTCTGAAACATCTCTCTGGTATTTCTGTGTCTTTCATGACCTTGATTTTTTTTTTAAGACTGCATAGCCCATACAATTTTTCAAAGGATATTTTTTAACAACATGGTTGACTTAAAGGAGACTATACTTAGGATCAGTTTGGCAAGAACAATTTACCCCACTCAAAAGTCAGGGGGTGATCTGTAAATGACAGCCACAGATTAAAGCATGATAAATTCGAAGTCTCAAAAGTATCCCGCCAAAGAACAAATGCAAGATTCTTTTTTTTTTTTTTTAATTAAGTAGTTGTACAAATGGGTGCCAGTTCCATGAAGGCTCTTCCTTTTGTATGCTCTATTTGTTGTTAAACTCTGAGATCAAAATAACTTACTGAAATACAAACAGACATTTTGAATACGAGAAAGGATTTTTTTTGTAAGAACCATTTTTCTTCCCACTCATTTTTACACGACGTTGATCGAAACGCACAGGTGACGATTTAGGAAATCGGAAGAAAATGGTATGGCGTATTATATCCCCAGCAGCGGCTTTTGTTCTACAGGGCGGTGGGAGGGCTGCTCCGGGGCACTCACAGACAGGAAAGGCAGTGAGGAAGCCCTTCAACCAACTGGCCGCCATGTTCTAGTCCAAACCCACCCTGCCCCAGCACCGTCGGCAGGTGCTCGGTTTCCCCAGTTTGGCGTTGTACTAGATAGTCCTGTCTAGTATAGAGTGCAACAATTTGCCCCATTCTTTATGTCCCCACGTTTCTTTGGTCAGCTGGTCTGACCCCACGGGATGTGAGGAACGTCATTGGCTCCCTTTGGACTTTCCATGGTTTACTTTGTGGCACGTGTTCTTCACAGACAACACCACGCAACCATCCCACCTGCCATGAAATCAACATGGTCGCCATTTCTATCACACCTCCGCTACCCTGGCCACCTTCACCAAGCGACTTCCTCCGTGACCAGATGCCTGTGGAATCTGCTCCAGGAAGGACAGCAGGTTTGTTTGTGGATCTTTTCTTCTTAGCATAACCAAAGCTGAAAATGTCTAGCATTTCTCACATGCTGAAATACTACCGGGGTGCAGTCACACTAACGCTCAGAATTCCACTGTGTGAACGTATTGTAATCCTTATTAGCTGCCTTACTTGGCTCTTTGCATCTTTCTTCCAGAGTTTGGGCGGACCAGCTCGCGCACCTCGGCGCCACGGTTGACTTTCTCACTGTGCTGTCGTAGTGTGTTCTTACAAGCACACTCTTTCCTTTTCACTCAGGAGGTTTTTCTTGCAATTATTCTGAATTTGAGTTTGGTCTCTAGAAGAAATATATAGTTGATTTATAAGCTAGTTCCGCTGGTATTATAAGTAGGACTTTCTCCCTCGACTCCCAATATTTACTGGCTAACTGCTCATCAGGTTCCCTTGTTTTCTTGTTTGCTCTCAATTCCAAGCACGATTTCTAAAGAACCCCACATCACTGATGTGTTGTCTGATGACCACTCCAACGTGGTGGGGTCCACTGGGTGATGTGTCCCCAGTACTGGTGCATGAGTAGTACTAACACATTGTCCACAGTACTGATGCATTTTGTTCACAGGACTGATGCATTGTTCACAGTTCTGATGTATCCACATTCTGTTGCATTCACAGTACTGAAGCACACTTCACAGTACTGATGTATCCACAGTTCCGATGCATTCACAGTACTGATGCACAGTTCACAGTACTGATGCATGGTTCACAGTACTGATGTATATACAGTTCTAGTGCATTCACAGTACTGATGCACAGTTCACAGTACTGATGCATGGTTCACAGTACTGATGTATCCATAGTTCCGGTGCATTCACAGTACTGATCCACAGTTCACAGTAATTATGCACCACAGGACTGACACTTTGTTCAATGCATCACCCACAGTACTACTTCCTCTCTTATGGCTTTTACTGTGGATTCAAATTCTGTATTGTGTCCTTAGCTATTATAACCCTTTTGCAATAGTTTGCCTACATTTTAAAACTATGATATATTGGTTTACTTGTTCCTCCTTATCTTTCTTTTCAACTCAGTTTATTCCTTCCTACAACCTTATTTAGATCTTGATTCAAATGCCATTTGTCCTCATGTATGCACAAAAAGAAAAATATAACTTTTAAGTAAGCACCTTGGAGTACATTGTCTTTAGATTTATCCAGACTTCATATTTTATCATGCAAACCCAACATTTGACCCTGTTTTCAGCTCAGTGACGCTGTTCATCAGCAGCTGGAAGGCAGGTGTGATGCAAATCCAATCCCTTGAGACCACCCGGGGCAGCCCGGCTCCCCCCTCCATACACTCATGACCCTATCACACAAGTGAGTGAACAAGTGAGTCCTTAAATGTACTTCCAGAGTGTCCTCAAACTTACTTCTGACACTCTCTAAACAGGAGAAGGCTCTGCCCAGTGGTCATCTCTTTGATAACTCAAAGACTTCTGAAGCTTGGGACAGAACAAGACCAGCACATAGCACTGCCCCTGCAGGGAGCCATCTCTCATGAGGACAAGGTACAGTCTCCTAACCAGTTCGTATAGTTACTGGTGAATTATGGCTGGCACTGATAACCAATCAATTATCATTGGGTTTTGACCTTGTCACTGTCAGGGACTAGGCTTGCTGGAGTTATTTGCATTCAATGAGATGAAGGGTCAAGAAGGAGTCAGAGCTGGGCACCAGGGGCTCACCCCTGGAATCCTACCTACTCAGAAGGCTGAGTTCTGAGGATTGCATTCAAAGCCAACCTGGGCAAAAAGTCCCTGTGAGATTCTTATTTCCAATTAACCATTCAAAAACAGGAAGAGGCACTATGGCTCAAGTGGTAGAGCGCTAGCCTTGAGCACAGAGAGGCTTGGGACAGTGCCCAGGCCCTGAGTTCTAGTACCACAATCTACAAAAAATGGGCAGGGGGTTCAGAGAAAGGCTAGTGTAAACAACTCACTCTTCATTTCACTCTAATCAAAAGATGTGACATTCATATTTTCCTTGCTCTGTTTCTACCCTCTTTCTAAGTTGTGATAAATCTGTTTTTATAAATATCCCAAGGGCAGGTGGAGAGACATTCTGCCACCACAGCCAACACCTCATGAGACTATGGGCTTTAAGCATCAGGGTCAGGGCTGGGAAGGTGGCTCAGTGGTAGAGCGCTTGCCTTGCATCCATGAGGCCCTGGGTTCGATTCCTCAGCACCACATAAGCAGAAAAAGCCAGAAATGGCGCTGTTGCTCAAGTGGTAGAGCGCTAGCCTTGAGCTGAGGAACAGTGCCCGGGCGCAGCGTTCATACCTCACGACAGACAAAAAAAAAAAAAAAGAGTCAGGGTCACAGCTTCCCCTTTAGAAAGCAGAAGTGATGGGACAGGCTAACACCCATCCACAGCCCTCACCATGCCGGATGCACTGGAGATGGCCAGAGGCCCAGCGGTCCCTACCCCACCTCAGACCACAGGCAAAAACAAATGTTGCCAGTGTCGCATATTCACCCAACTTATACTGGCGTGAGTTACTGTCTTAGACTCTCAGTTCTCAGTATAACTTCCTTAATAGATACAGGGTTAGTTTTTATATTCTACTTTATGGGGTTGGGAGCAAGAAGAAAGTAGAACCATTCACCATTTTGACTCTGTGAATGAGAAAAGCCATAACTAAAGAGAAAGTACATTCTAAAGATAGTAAGACAGGGTTTTAAGGATCATAAAGAAGGCAACAGGTCAGCAGAAAAGCAAGGAGAATCATAGACATCAGAGAAAAAAGAAGTATGAAGCTCCATTCCCAACCTGACTTACCTCAGCACAGGTAGGTGAACTACAGCTGTTTGTACAAGCTAGGGAAGGTGTCCCAGAAAACTAAGTTGCATTGCCAGTCACAGATGAATCCAAACGCATGCAAACCTAAGCTCCGAGGTGGTAGCTGATGAGACAGAGTAATAGAGATAGAAGCTAGACATGGAAAAGGGTGCGATTTAGGGGCTTCACCAACACTGAATTACATGAATCCAGGGTTACGGCTATACACTGCTCAGGAGGGAGACATCTGTTTGGCAAGTGTGAGGAGAAAATACAGGGTCCCCTGGGGAGAAATGGTCTAAGTGGGACTCCTGAGTCCAAGCTGGCCCCCCAGACACAGAGGTAAGCCCCAGGTGCTCAGAGCATGGTGGATCCCTCCCTTCTGGCAAGGGAGATTCCACACATCCGTAAGAAGGGGCCTAGCAGCTCAGAAGGTACAACCCTGTCCCTTCAAAGCTGTTGCTATAACAACCAAAGCCAAACCAACCTTGGCAGCTGGGAAGCTGGGCGTGGCCCAGCCGTGCAGGGGTAACAGGGATTGTGTGGATAGACAAACACAAAGAGAGGAATGTAGTTAGAGGATGAAGGCGGGCACCTGTCACCCGGGCAGAATCCAGGAGCATGCTCTTCACGCTCCTTTCCTCAGCAAGGAGGTAACTCTGCCTGTCCCGTTATCGTTCATTTGAGGAGGAGTTACTATTTTCCTAATCTCTTACAAATTTCTTTATTGACGGTTTATCCTACAGCCTGTGTTCATTAATCGCAACTCCTCTTTCCCGTTGCCATCCTGAATGATGATGTCTTCCTGCAGAGTAATTGACCCGTCTCCCAGTACACTATTATTTTGATTCTTTCCAGCATACAAACTTAACCACTTTCCAATCTTCCTTGCTCCTCCTTTGCTCCCTCGCAGACGCCTTGTTTGTATTACCCAATGTTTACCCCTACACAAACCCTTTCCTTGCTAACCCCCTATTGTGTCATATAAAAACACGGATCCTTTTTATGCGCAATTGATTGGTGATGTAGATGATGGTCCTTTTTTTACTTTATGCAAATATCTAGATTCATATTAAACTGGTATCTTTATTATTGCTGATTCTAACTCCTAGTTCATTGATGAGAAAAGACACACAAATACTGCAACTGCCCAGGGCACATCTTCAACTGAAAGAATTTGCTTGAATTCTAAAATTGTGAATGACTAAAACTACCTATCAATGACTTGACTCCAGATAAGAAAATGTCAGTGTAAAAGCACAGGAAATATCAAAAGAGAGCAAACATTACATATGAAAAGTCAGCAGTCACACAACAAAGGATTAGAGCAACGGTGAAGTAGAGAAAAATCTCAAACAATGAGCACACAAAAATAATGGTAAGAATGACCCTTGAGACGAAAGAAAATGTGTAAACATGTCGACTAAATCAGAGAGAATGAAAGCCAGCAGCCAAATGAATTCAAAGAGAATAAAAATAAAAGTGAATTAAATCAAACTTAATGCAAATAAACAGCTAAATTAACTCAAAGAAGACACAAATAAATAGCTAAGTGAAATAAGGAGGTCAGTCCAAGACATGAAAAAGGAACTCAGTAAAGATACAGAAACACTGGTGGGAAAGGACTAACGTCTTGGCAATTGAAAGCTCCAGTCAGATGCCTTCCAATGGAATAAGGTAAAATGGAACATTCAGATTTGAATACAAGGTGGATATAACATAGCATTCAAAAAAAGGAAAACAATGAATAAATACAAAAGAAACAGTCAAGAACTTCTAGACCATGAAAAGACCAAAGGTACAAAGTATAGGCATAGAAGAATAAAAAGATGCTAGCTAAAGTCACTGTAACAGCAGAAGGCTTCCAAATACTGAGAAAGAGAAGGACATGCAGGCAAAGGAGGCCTTTACATGTAAAACAGAAAAACAAAAACAAAACCAGAATAGAGCCTGCACTTTACAATTAAAACATTAACTACGGATAATGGGCAACCAATACCAAAAGCTACAAGAGAGAAGTACCAATTCACTTCAATGGCAAGCAGATCAAAATAACAGCAGATTTCTCAACAGAAATCTTAAAAGCAACAATATATATGTCAAAGGCTGAAAATAACTATTAACCTACATTAGTCTATGAAGCAAAGCTATCATTCATAATTAAGAAGTAAAAACTTGCTACAGAACTGGGAAGGTGGCTCAGTGGTAGAGCACTTGCCTTGCATGCATGAGGTCCTAGGTTCGATTCCTTAGTACCACATAAGCAAAAAAAAAAAAAAGCCAGAAGTGGCAAGTGTGGCTCAAGTGGTAGAGCGCTAGCCTTGAGCTGAAGAGCTGAGGGACAGCACCCAGGCCCAGAGTTCAGGCCCACAACCGGACCCCCCAGAAAGAAAGAATGGAATCAGATACCTCAAAAACAACAAAATAGCAATATTGTTGCAACTCCCAATGTTGACATTGAGTGGTCTCAGTTCTCCAATCAAGAAATGCAGAATGGAAAGTTGGATAAAGAAACAAAAGCCAACCATCTCTTGCCTAAAGGAACACTTCTCATTGACAAAAGCAAAAGTTTGCTTCAGGTAAAAGCTAAGAAAATTAACTTCCTAGCAAATGAATCAAAAACAGGCATAGTCAGATCTGACTTACATCTGATAATGTAGGTTTCAAACCAAAATTAGGCAGAAGAGACAAAGGTCATTTCTTATTAATAAAGGAATCCATTTAGAAGAAATAAGACCTGCCCTTGTAACACACACCTGTATTCCTAGCTACCCAGAAGGCTAAGATGCAAAGATCATAGTTCAAAACCAGCCCTGGAAGAAAAAAGTCCATGAGATTCCATCTCCAAAATAGCCAGCAAAAAGCCAAGTGAGAAGGACGGCTTAAGAAGTAGAGCATCAAGCCAGGCCCGGAGCAACACAGGCTTATTTGCAATTACTAGTATATGTCTGGGACAAGCAGAAACGGTCAGATAAGTTGATATTAGGCAAAATGAACCCCAAGATAAGGATTCAAATTGTTTTTCTTTCTCGTGATTGTTTCTAACATATTTATAAGATGATTTCTTTGTTGCTTTGTATGTCCCTCCCTCACAGTATAAGCCCTGTTTTCACTGTATTTGATGTCAGTATAATTTGTGGAGGGGAAGGGAAAAAACAAATCGTTTAAATAGGGATACAGGTGGACCCATTGCAACAATGAGATGTACAAGTCATTATGTTGAAAAACAAACTTTACAAGTTTGCCAGGGGGGTGGGGAGGAAGTGGGAAGCAGGGCCGGAGGGAGGGGGGCGGGGGGGGGTGGAAAGGGAAGGGATGGGAAGGGGGAACAAAGGAGGGGAGGAGGCAACAATGATTGATAAAAAATGTACTCATTACCTTTCCCATGTAATTGTAACCCCTCTGTATGGTGTTTTCACAATTAAAAAAAAAAGAAGGAGGAGAAGGAGGAAGAGGAGGAGGAGGAGGAGGAGGAAGAAGTAGAGCATCAGAAGGAGATCCAAGATGACAGCCTGAAGATAGAACAACGCCAGAGCTGGATCTGCTCAATCAGAAACACAAAGCTCTAGCTGGGCGATGATGGCTCATTCCTAGGATCCTAGCTACTCAGGAGGCTGAGATTTGAGGAGTGTGGTTTATCTCCAATGGAATCCATTAAATCAAAAGTCTGAGCTTGTTAGGGTTTTATCTCCTAACTATGTCAGGAATTGGCTCTTAGGTAGTTGGAAACAAGGGACAAAGTTTTGTGCTCAGCACTCACAGCCCACACCAGGAAGAGGATTTAGCCTCTGGCTGATTATACCAGAGATTGGGCAGTGGTGACCCTGGGACAAAGGACAAAGCCTGGGCTCCACATGGGTCTCTGCCCACACCGGTACCTAAGGATTTACCACCACCACCACCCCAACCCCCACCCATCACCATTGCTGACAGGAAGTGCTAGCACCAGGAATCCACACAGAGAGGGACCAAAGAAGAGCCTACTCCAAACCAGAGACCTGCCCTTGAGCTCTGCCCTCAACGTAAGAGAAAGGCACACCTCCAGCAAGTGTTCTCAGGAAGGAGAGACCAAGGCCAGAAGGCCCCAATGTCAGAGTTCCCTCCCCCAAACTCAGCCACAAGTACTGAGTGAAAGGTAAGGCTTCAAATGCCTGGTCTCAGTCGGGCCCCTGCCCCCGGGGAACAGTGTCTGTGGGCCCCTACTGTAGAGAGCTGCGTGCAGCCGCACCTGGAAGATGGCGCCGGCTTCCGCCCTCCGCCTTCCCGATGGCGAGTGCTCTCGTGGTAAACAACTCCTGATATGGCTAAGGCAAAGAATCTGGCTTGCTTTCGCATACCTGAACCTATTGGTGGTTCCCACGTGGCGTATCAGGGTTGGCTACCCAGCGGGTACTTAAGGCGGTGGGGAATTCTCCCCGGGGTTGGGGTCAGAAGATTATTCAAAGGTCCTGAATAAACTGCAGAGAGAAGAGTTCGGTGTCGCGTCTTCCTTGCTGGTCGAGGCGGTAGCAACACCCTACCACTGCTGGCAGAGGCCCAGGGACCTAACCCAGGGAGAGGCCCTGGTGAGACCCCTAATGCTGGGTGGTGGGTACAGCACAGGGCCTCTAAAACTCATGCAGACCTGCAGAGCTATACCGACAAAAACAGTATGGCACAAAAGTAGACCCAAAGATCAATGGAACAGACTAGAAGACCCAGAAACAAAACCATTTACTTAGAGTTATCTGATATTTGATAAAGGAGCCAAAGATATACAGTGGAGAAAATAGCCTCTTCAATAACTGGTGTTGGGAAAGCTGGGCATTCACATGCAGAGAACTAAACGTGGATCCCTGTTTGTCACCAGGCACCAATATCCACTCAACGTGGACCCAAGACCGCAACGTCAGACTGAAACTGAAATTACTGCACTAGAAAGCATGGGAAACCCTAGAACTCAGAGGCATCGGCAGAAACTTTTTGAAGTATCCCAGGGGCCCAGCAGATAGGAGCCAGAGATGACAAATGGGATTACATCAAAATAAATGTTCTCGATGACATGATCTTATATCTAAAGGACTCAAAAAGCTCCATCCCCAAGCTTCTAGAGCTGATCGACGTGGCAAATTAACACATGAGCAAATGCTCATTATCCCTGGCCATAAAGGAAATGCAAGACAAAGCAATACTGAGATTCCATTCCACCCCCATTAGATTGGCCAACATCATGAATTCAAACAATAACAAATGTTGGTGGGGATGGGGTGGGGGGGAGGACCCCTGTTGCACTGTTGGTGGGAATGTAAACTAGCACAACCATTCTGGGCAGCAGTCTGGAGGTTCCTCAAAAAAACTAAACACAGACCTTTCCTGTGACCTAGCCAGACCATCTTGGGCACCTACCCAAGCCAGGACACCATAAAGACACTAGCGCATCTGTGTTCACTGCTGCACTGTTCACAACAGCCAAGGCATGGGAACAGCCCAGATGACCTACAGTAGAGTGGATCCAAAAAACGTGGTATCTATACACGGTGGAATTTTACATAGCCACTGGAAATAATACTGTGTCACTCGCAGAGAAATGGATGGACAAATCATGGTACGTGAAGTAAGGCAAGCTTAGAGACAAACCACATATTCTCTCTCATAGGAGGAATCTAGATCTAAAATACACCAGGAAGGATAAATTACACAGGACGGCGGGCACTCACACGGTGAGACAGAAGGAAGACATTCTCAGGGGTGGAACACAAAGGCGCAATGTCTCTGGGCCTCTGGGTATATAAAATAATATTTTTTCAAAATGAATTCCAGATGGAAACAAGAGGGTTTTTTTTCTTTGTGATTGCTTTTGTTCTTTTTGTTTTGTGTGTTCACTTTTCTGTCTTTAGGAGGGGAAGGGGGACACAGAAATGGAGGGACACAGGGGGAACAGATGCAGCAGTGGTCCTCACTGGACACTGTGTTGAAATGAGCTGTGCAACCTGTGGGTGGTGATGGGAGGGCAATCCTGGGAGAGCTCGAGGGAAGGGGTGACACTGTCCAAAGAGAAACGCACTCACTGCCTGACTTCCGGCTCTGTGACCGCTCTGAGAGGCAAGTCCCTGCCCTCTTCTCACACATCCTGGGGAATGGTGCCTGTGTGGTCACCTGGCTCACAGCCCGCGCTGGTCCCCAGGGTGACCTGCACGTCCACCCTCCGGCCCACTGCCCCACCGTCTCAGACAGGCTGCTCTGCCACCGCTGCCTCCTCCCTGCCACCCGCAGAACCCCGGGCTGCTTGGTCTGCAGAGACCAGAGCAGTGCCCTTGCCGCGCTGGGCCTAGGGAAGAAGCCAGTGGGGCGTCTCTGGGCTGGATGGAAACTCAGGAACTAAGCTTTCGGGTGCCGATGGGGAAAAGTACTCACCGAAGCAAAACCAGGCTGGCCAGGCTTCCGCGGGCAGGCCCGCCCTCCTGTGGCCTCCTGCGCTACCGCAGCTGGGGCTGAGCAGCTTTAGAGGCAGGCGATGCCTGACGGACTCTCTGGCCAGGGAGTTGGATCTGGGCACCGAGGACCCACAGGGTCCACTGCCCTGTCAGCAGGGAGTTCCCCAGGGAGTTGGATCCGGGCACCAAGGACCCACAGGGTCCACTGCCCTGTCAGCAGGGAGTTCCCGAGGTCTGAGTTTGGCTTTTGCCTTTCTCCATGTGCAGCCCTGTAGGTCACTCACGGCACCAGAACATTCTGCACCTCCATCCTGGCCCTTTCTCCCCCACACTCCCAGTAAGGATTTAAAGCAGTGCCTGCATCCAAACACTAGCGTCCCTCTTGGTTTCATCTCGGAGCTGGAGCTGCTCAGGAGTGAGCTGTAAAACTGACACACTCGGAGGGGCTGTCAACACTTTATTGTGACCAATATCAAGCTGAATTCCACTGTGTTGAGAATATATGTTGCAAAAGTTCTAGTCCTCCAATGTACTGGTTTACAAGATTTCTACTCCTTTACTTTAACCTGCTGGTTTAATGTTCCAACATCATGTCTTCTTAGGGACACTGGATGCGTTGTCCAAGTGTTGAATTATCACAATTTTTTCCACCAATCTTAGAAAAGAGTACATTGGGAAGCCATAGCTATCCCTGTGTAATCCTGTGCATTTTCCAGCTCTGCCCCCGTTTGCTCTGTGTACGCAAGCCCCGTGGCTAAGCACACGTTCTGATAAGTTGCCACTTCTTATGCTTAGTGTATGCTCCCAGTTTAATTTTTGGGTCCATTGTCTCAATATATCTGTGTCTTTATGTTTAAAGCCATTATATAGTGCATTATATAGTACAGTTTTATTTTTCATTGGCTCTGACAATGTCAAGCTCCTAATTAATATTTATACCATTAACATTTAATGTAAGTAGGGGCATAGTCAGATTTGGGTCTTCCATTGCATTGTTGATTTTGTTGGTTCCTCCCCCCTCCCTTCCTTTGGATAATTTGATGTTTTGTGTGTGTTAGTGGCTGCTAATCTTCTAGAACGTCAGGGTCACTGTTTTAGGGCACCAGCTCTCCACCTTTTCTCAGCGATGCTTCCCTTTGTTCTCCACACCATTCATTGATCCTTTAGTCAGCTGACATTTCTCTCTGCCCTTTCCAGTCTACTGAGCCCATCCAAGCAGCTTCTGACTTCACTTCATCTTTTCCAGTTTGTTTTTCTTTTTCTTTCTTTAAAACGAGGTCTGACGTGGCCAAGGCTGTAGGCTTGACCTTGCAATTCGTTCTTAACCTCCTAAGTGCTGAGATTGTCCAGATTTTATTCATTTTGTCTCTTTTTTTTTTTTTTAACAATTTCTCTTTCTCTGCCATCAACTCCTATAGTTCTGTCTGTTTCAAGCGAGCTAACCATTGCTTCGTGGAGCGTCATGACAATGATCGCCGCTGTGAGTCCTGGTCAGATCATGCCAGCACCTGTATATCTTGGGGCTAGCATCCATTGGTTGTTTTCTCTCTTGAAGATCCATCACAAAAGCCGGATGTGGCCGTGCACACCTGTAATCTCAGCACCCAGGACACTGAGACTGGAGGATCCAGAATTCAAGGCTTCATAGCAAAATGCTGTCTCCAAAAATAGATGACATGTTCATACTCTATGTGTTTCTTTTGGGTTGTGTTGTGGACATGGGAATATAGTAACTTGGGGTGGTGTCGTGCATGTGACAAGGCCACATCACAATCCTCCGGGGAATACCGGGGCTCTCCAAGGCCATGGGTCCAGCCAGACTCCAGCCCCGGGTCTAGGCATATTGTCTGATGGCTAGAGCTTCTCTCCCTGTGGCAGAGCCTCTTCCTGGGCTGTCGGTCTGTCTTTCTCTCCCTTCCCCTGGGCTAGCCCCTTCCCTTCCCTCATCTGTAAATGGTCGTCCAAGGTTTCCACACTCAGCCCTCCTTTCTGCATGCCTCCAGTCACGGCCTGCCTGTGGTCCGCCGGGGACCCCACTCCAGACGCCCCAGGTGGAGGAGTGCATGGGAAGCCTCCTGCCCCTTCTGCCCTCCCCCCCCAACTTCACACATGGGAGACCTGAGGCTCCCCCCCCCCCCCCGCTCCCCTCCGCCTGTGCGCCCCGTCTGCTCCTCGCAGCCAGCCGGCCTGGGTGCCACTCTTCACCCCTGCTGTCCATCCCCTCCTCTCCAGCATCCTCTCCTGGAGCGCCCCTTCCAGAGGCCCGCAGAGCTGGGGGGCGGAGGCGGGGAGGGGGAGGGAGGGGCTCTGCACCCCACAGCAGCCAGGGTGGCGGCTGGGAGGGGCGCACACACTGGGAAGCAAGCGCACACTCAGGGAGTCCATGCAGGGAGCAGAATACACAACGCGGCTGCAGGCAGCACCCGCCTCTGTCTGCGCTCCGGCTGGGGAGCAGGGCCGCCATCTCCCATTCCACCTCCTGGCTCCAGGCAGGGATCCAAGGATCCCCGGCAGTGTCCGAGTGTGAAAACCCGCACCTCCCTTCACACCAGAGTCCCGGCTTCTTAGAACTCCTGCTGTAGTCACCCAGATTCTAAGAGGGGCAAAGGGGGGCAGCCACTGAGAAATCAACTATGAGGGCGTGAAGAAAGCAGGGGTGAACTGGCAAGTCACCCGACACGCCGAGCCCTGCCACCAGCACGGGCATGGGCCAGAGAAGCCCAGCCCTGGGTGGGGAAGGAGCGACGTGACACGGGCCAGGTTGAGGGGAGACGGGGCACAAAGGCGCCTTGTGCGCTGGAGGCCGAAGGCTGGGCCAGGCCGCGCCCTGTGAAGCAGGGACACACGAAGGCTGGGCCAGGCCGCGCCCTGTGAAGCAGGGACACGGCTCCTGTGTGCCAAAACATCCAGAAATCGCACTTCCTCACTGTTTGGGGAGGGAGCTGACAGACGTGCAAGAGCAGAGTCCATGTATTCATTCCAACTCATTCACATTCATGGCGTGCTCCTAGTGAGCAAAGGCCACCATCCCTTTGTGTGTATGTTGGCACAAGAACTTGAACTCAGGGCCTTGAGTTCTTGCTTGGCCTTTTCCCCTCGAGGCTGGTGCTACACCATTGGAGCCACACCTCTACTTCTGTCTTTTAGCTGATTAGCTAGAGATGAGAGTCTCAAGGATTTTTCTGCTCCGTCTGGCTTCCAATCACAATCCTCAGATCTCAGCTGCCTCACTAGATAGGATTATAGGTATGAGCCAAAAGCTCTGAAATGTTTTCTTCGTGGCAAAATAAGGATAAGAAATAAATGTGTGTATGTGAATATGTACACACAGATATGATGAGGAAACAGGTGAACATGAATATTTACTATAAAGGTATATGGATACACCTTTATGAATATTTTATTATATGGGTATGAGCATTCTTGTATGTTTACATGTATGCTTACTGTTGGGCATATGTGTTATGTATGTATACTTCTACATATATGTATATGCTGTGTTTGCACAGATGAATAAATGGGCTATCCATATACCATATATATGTGTGAATGTGTATATTGTGAGAGATGTGCATCTGTGTGGCACACATAGATGACATGTATACACACTTACATGAGCACGGGTATGCAATGAATGTACTGTGTATATGTGTATGCCTGCATATACGGAATGTCAGTGTGTGTGTGTGTGTGTGTATGTATGTGTGTGTGTGGATCTGTGCTGTGTGAATGCATGTGTGTGTGTGAATGTGGATATCTATGCTGTGTGAATGTGTGTGAATGTGTGTGTATGTGGATATCTGTGCTGTGTGAATGTGTATGTGTGTGAATGTGTGTGTGTGACTGTGGATATCTGTGCTGTGTATGTGTGTGTGTGACTGTGGATATCTGTGCTGTGTATGTGTGTATTGTGAATGTGGATATCTGTGCTGTGTGACTGTGTGTGTGTGACTGTGGATATCTGTGCTGTGTATGTGTGTATTGTGAATGTGGATATCTGTGCTGTGGTGTGTGTGTGTGAATGTGGATATCTGTGCTGTGTGATTGTGTGTGTGAATGTGTGTGTGTGTGTGTTGTGAATGTGGATATCTGTGCTGTGTGTGTGTGTGAATGTGGATATCTGTGCTGTGTGATTGTGTGTGTGAATGTGTGTGTGTGAATGTGGTTATCTGTGCTGTATGATTGTGTGTGTGAATGTGTGTGTGTGTGTGTGTGAATGTGGATATCTGGGCTGTGTGTGTGAATGTGTGTGTGTGACTGTGACTGTGGATATCTGTGCTGTGTATGTGTGTATTGTGAATGTGGATATCTGTGCTGTGGTGTGTGTGTTGTGACTGTGGATATCTGTGCTGTGTGAACGTGTGTGTGTGAATGTGTGTGTGTGTGACTATGGATATCTGTGCTGTGGTGTGTGTGTGTGTGAATGTGGATATCTGTGCTGTGTATGTGTGTATTGTGAATGTGTGTGTGTGACTGTGGATATCTGTGCTGTGTGTGTGTGACTGTGGATATCTGTGCTGTGTGTGTGTGTGACTGTGGATATCTGTGCTGTGTGATTGTGTGTGTGACTGTGGATATCTGTGCTGTGTGTGTGTGTGTGGGTGGGTGTCTCGGGGGCACTTCTGCACCCTCTGCTCCAGGCAGGCTGGAGCTTCTCTGTCGCCCACAGCACCCTGAGCCCTGCCCTCAAGGCAGCGTCCCTCGGAGCTGCATCCTCCTTTTCTGGGCACAGTTTTTCGGGAGAGAAGAGGGGCCTGGGCACACAGGTGGACCAGCTCCAACTGACCACAGCTACCCATAGCCGCCTGCCACAGGCCCAGACACCGCCGGTCTAGCTCAGCTCAGCTCAGCTCACTTCCCTGGCAGTGATTATCTCCAGCCCTGGGCCCTGCTCCACCCTGCCCTGCCCTCTCCTGCCCCACTGCACCCGGCCTGTAGCCGTCCCCAATCTGCCTTCACTCCCCAAAACCCTCCCGTGTTTCTGACGACTCCCTATTCCATGTCTATAGCTTTACTGCTGTGCAGCACAGGGCAAACTGCACCTAGCTAGCTGCACAGTCTCCGGCTTTGGAATATGATACTGCCGGGAAGTTGTCATCACAATCAGGACCAACACCACACCCTCACACCCACACTGAGAAACCCATCTCCTCCCAGCTTCTCCCAGGCAATCACAGATACATTTTCTTAAACAAGGATTATGCGTGTTTTTTTTATAATTTTACATAAATGTCAAGATGCACTATCTTTACCTTTGATCTTCTGGCTTCTGATACACAGCACAACTATTTTAAGATTCTTCAGTGTTGTTACATTTATGAATACTTTGTTCTTTTTAACTACTGAGTAGTGTTCTATTGTGTAGAAATACCAAAATATGCCTACTCATCCTACTCATTGTAGATATTTGGGTTATTTTCAGCAGGCAGCTGTGTCAAATAAAGTCTCTCAAGATTTGTGTCCCTATTGCACCTGTTTCTGAGAAATAGTTTCCCTTTCTCGTTAGGGGGAAAATCTTTAGGGGGGGAAAAAGGTAGGCTGTGTGGTAGGTGTCTCCCAAATATTTCAGGAAACTTCCAGATGTTTCCTAAAGTGTTGCCAGAGCGTGAGTACAGTCTACATCACACACCTGGTGTAATCTTCACACACCAGGTATAATCGTCTACCTTTAATACTTCAGTTTTTCACATTGCTGGGTGGTGCTTCTCCTTGGAGCTTCAATTTGCATTTCTATTAACTAATTGTGTTGAGCATATTTTATTTGTTTGTTATCTATTTTATCTTATTTTGTTGGTATGCCTGTTCAAATCTGCTGTACATATATTTATACTGGCTGGTTGTTTTCTTATAATTTACTAATTCAAGTGCCTTTGTTAGATATATAGTTTACAAGGTGAATAAATATTTTCACAAAGGTTTTCTTCTAATCTGAGGCATGCCTTTTAAGTTTCAGAGTAACGATCTTGAAGGGCAAGATTTCATTTGGAATAAATCAAATGGTTTTTTTTAGGGGGGTCCTTTATTGTCTGTGATTTCAGGGTATTTTTATGGAAATTTCTTTTTCAAATCCCAAATTACTTATATTTATTTTGCAGTTTTTCTATTATGGAAGTTTAATAATTACATAATGAGAACTTTATTTTACAGTTTTTATATTACACTTGAGCCTGCGACCTATTTCAAGTTGATATTTTTAATGGTCTGAGGTGAAGGTTTATAGTTTAGGGTTGGCTTGGCGGTTGGATGGACTTTCACAAGGCTTCCAATTGTCCCATGTGTTGAGATTTTTCTTGAACTGACTTGGGACCTTTGTCAAAATCAGAGCCTCACAGGCATGTGAGTGTGACTTTCTACTTCACTGACCTCTTTATTACAATGCCATTGTGCATTGATTGGCTGGGAGGAACAGAAATGACAAGGCAGTAGGGTAGAACAGAGAGATGTTAAATCGGATCACAGTCTAAGACATAAATGTATAATGGATGGGCGTGCACATGAAATACCTGTCCAGGATGACACTAATGCAAAAATGAAACTAAGCAATGGATCGATTCACCAAGTCTTAGACTGTCATGCTAATGCAATTCTTGCAAAATCTTATGTAAGTATGGTGGTCATATTTGCAAAACCAAAGTTTGAAGCACATAGTTAAATAAGACTCAAAGTATTTGACTCCAGATAGTATAGCAAGATAAAAATGCTAATAAGTGATTCTTAATGACTACTTACAATGTTCTTCATGCAAGACTTCTTAAAAGAAATTTATAAATATTTTTAAAATAGGTTATTTCTAGCCGGGCACCGGTGGCTCACACCTGTAATCCTAGCTACTCAGGAGGCCGAGATCTAAGGATTGGAGTTCAAAGCCAGCCCGGGCAGGAAAGTCCATGAGACTCTTATCTCCAATAAACCACTAGAAAACCGGAAGTGGCGCTGTGGTTCAAGTGGTAGAGTTCTTACCATGAGTTGAAGAGCCCAGGGACAGCGCCCAAGCCCAGAGTTCAAACCCCACGACCAACAACAACAAAAAAAGGTTATTTCTTATTCTTTTTCTTAAATATCATCTCAATTTACTGAATGAAAAATTATAGGCATTTAAAATCCAAAATGCAGTTCATTTCCTGAAAACATTTTTCCCATGTGGAAATCAGATAAAAGTTGCAGTTTCTGTAGGAGCCGCTACACAGTGATATTAACCACCATTAAGCCACCATTCAAGCTGTAGTTAGTTTTCCATGTCAAAAAATAAATCTCGAAGACACTATGAAGACACGTCACTTCTTTCAAAACCATTTAATTTGAGCCCACACCACCTCCTGCCTCTCCTTCCATCTCCCACCAATCACCCAGACTCAGGAATTTCCTGGGCACCGTCTGGGCTGTTCTGGGCTGTTTTCCTGATGAACACATTCTCCCACCTATGTGAGGAATGGCACGCATTCCCAACACTTAGCCTCTAAGAGCCTAGCACATACAAATGGGCCGCCTCGGGGAGAAACCCGGCCGGGGTCCCAGCCTGGGCTTCCTGGGAGGCCAGGCTTGAAATCCTTTCTTGTCACTGGGCCAGCCCTGAGGCTTGAACTCGGGGCCTTGTGCTGTCCCTGTGCTTTTGAACTCAAGGCTAGCACTTTGCCACTTGAGCCACAGCTCAGAAAACCTCTTGGCTGTTTGGTAATTAACTCTAGATAAGAGTCTCACCAGCTTTGCTGCCCGGGCTGGTGGTGAACAGCAGTCCTCAGATCTCGGCCTCCTGAGTAGCTAGGATTACAGGTGTGAGCACCAACGCCAGGCCAGACAGGGAGCTTGGGGAGTGACCTCTGGCCTTGGTAACACAAAACAATGACGTGATCTCAAGGACTTGTGTCTTTGACAGGAACCTGTGCCATGTCCTACTACCGGACAGTCTGGAGTTGACTGCGGGGAGAGTTCCCGGAGGAACACGCGGCCTGCAGGAAGTCCGGCTGCCCTTCGAGTAAGGTCAGTAGAGAAAGCTGTGTCTGCTCTTCGTGTAATGATTTCTCCAGCCTGTTCTGGTGGGGGGAGGGGTGGCGTGATGACGGGGAACCACCTGAGCTCTCTCCAGCCACCCGGCCCAGCCCAGTCAATGAGGCATTGACTACAAGATAACTACACGCAGGTGGAGAAACACGCCAACGAACAAGAATCACACCCAGTAGGCCCGGGGCCGAAATCTGCCAGGGGGCGCGGCACACGAGCCAGCTTCCCGCCCAGCACAGCTGCTCTCGGTCTCAGCGGCCAATCAGCACCCACCTCAAGGTCGCTCCTGAAGGTCGCTCCTGAAGGTCGTTCCTGAAGGTCACACCTGAAGGTCGCTCCTGAAGGTCCCGAATGGCCGCACAGGACCCCAATCATCCAGAGGCAGGGAGGTTTTACCACCAAGCTGCTGGTCGGCTGGGCCAATGCCAGGCACCCTGAGGCCCGCCCGGCCTGGCCTGGAGACCGGCACTGGGGAGCCCGGGGACCCCGCGAATCCCAGCCTAGGAGGAGCCATCAGGGAGAGGACAGAGCAGCCCGGCCTGCTGCCCACCTCGCCCCACTCCCAGACACAGCCACCCTCTCCACACCGGAGACCCACACGGCCTGCATGGCCCACGGACGCCGGCACACGCCCCGAGAGGAGCCGTTCAGATGCTCGGGCTGCGCACACACGTGTGCCCGTTCATTACACTCCACCCCCTCCCCACCCACCGAGCACCTCCATTACACTCCACCCCTTCCCCTCCCCACCCCCAGTGCACGTCCATTACACTCCACCCCTTCCCCTCCCCACCCCCAGTGCACGTCCATTACACTCCACCCCTCCCCCTCCTCCTCCCCACCCACTGAGCACCTCCATTACACTCCACCCCTCCCCCTCCCCCTCCCCAGTGCACCTCCATTACACTCTACCCCTCCCCTCCCCCTCCCCAGTGCACCTCCATTACACTCCACCCCTTCCCCTCCCCACCCACTGAGCATCTCCATTACACTCCACCCCTCCCCCTCCCCCTCCCCAGTGCACCTCCATTACACTCCACCCCTCCCCCTCCCCCTCCCCAGTACACCTCCATTACACTCCACCCCTCCCCCTCCCCACCCACTGAGCATCTCCATTACACTCCACCCCTCCCCCTCCCCCTCCCCAGTGCACCTCCATTACACTCCACCCCTCCCCCTCCCCCTCCCCAGTACACCTCCATTACACTCCACCCCTCCCCCTCCCCACCCCCAGTGCATGTCCATTACATTCCACCCCTCCCCCTCTACCCCTCCCCCCCCTTGTAAACTGGTATTCCCAGCAAAGCTAATATTCACAATTGATGGAGAAGCTAAAACCTTTTACAACAAAAACTAGAAGAATTCATGACCACTAAACCAGCAGTACAAAGGATACTAAAGGGAAACCTACAATCTGAAGAAGACAAAGTCAAGGAAGCACAGCATTGAATAAAAATCAGGGGAAGACTAGTTTAGTAAACACAAGAGAGGAAAGAAGCAAGCTACAAGCTACAGAAAACAGCAAAATGGCAGAAACATGACATATTTCTCCACAGTAGCGTTAAACATCAACCAGCTCAACTCTCAAACCAAAGATGGAGGGCAACAGATTGGATCCAAAAGCAAGATCCAATCATTTGTTGTCCCCAAAAACCCATCTCACAGTCAAAGATGAACACAAATTCCAAGAGAAGGGATGGAAAAAGCATCCAGCGGGAAGGCTGGGGTAGCCACGATATGTTCTGATTAAATAGACTTCTCATTAAAATCGGTAGGAAGAGAAAACACAGGTCATTCCATATTCACGAAAGGAATGATTCATGAAAGAGAAATCACAGTGGTCAATAAATGGAACACCTAAATACATCCAACAAACCTTCTTAGACTTACACAACAGGGAAGACCTCCATACAATGATACAAAGCACAGGTCAACCAAACAAATTAGCATCAAAGCCTCTGAACTAAATGACACCATAACTCAAACGGACATCTACAGGGTGTTTCACCCAACAACAACCCAACTCACATTCTTCTCAGCAGCCCCTGGACCCTTCTCCAAAATGAACCATATCCTAGGCCAGGCATCCAGCCTGAGAAAACACAAAAGGATAGAGGTAACTCCTTGGTTCCTATGTGATCACAATGGAATCACGCTAGATGTCACAAGACACTACAGAAAACATGCACACACTGATCAGCAACACATGGGTCACCACTGAAGAAAGAAAGGCGGAAATCCAAATGTTCTTACAACTCAATGGAAACATATCATACTGAAACTTCTGGGATTAGCAAAAGCATCATGAAGAAGTAAGTTCATAGCTCTAAGCATGCACATAAAAAAACTGAAATAAATAGCTCAAGTAAATACCTCTAGCTGCAACTAAAGCTGCTAGAAAAAAATCAGAAACAAACAAAACCCAAAACTACCAGAAGAGAGAGTAACTATTAGTGCAGAAATCAATGGACTAGACTAAAAAAAAAAAACTACATAGATTGGCCAACATTGTGAATTTGAACAAGTGTTGGTGGAAATGTCGGGGAAAGGAGGAACCCTACTGGAATGTAAACTGGCACAACCAGTACAGAGAGTAGGGTGGGTGTTCCTGGAAAAGTTGAACATAGACCTTCCCTATGACCCAGCTCTACCACTCCTGGGCATCACAAGCCAGGATACCATAAGAACACTTGCACAGCCAGGTTCACTGCTGTACGGTTCACAATAGCCAAAGCATGGAAACAGCCCAGATGACCTACAATAGATGAGTGGATCCAAAAACTGTGGTATCTATACACAAAGGAATTTCACATAGCCGTTAGAAAGACTAATGTCATTTGCAGGGAAATGGAGGGACCTAGAACGACTCATGTTCAGTGAGGTAAGGAAGCTCACAGATACGAACAGCACATGCTTTTTGATGTGGAGAAGCTAGATCTAAAGTACATGACAACACAGTACATTACACAGGACTCTGGGCATTCACACAGTGAGACCAAAGGATATTCTTAGGGGAGGAACATGATATAAAATATTTATCAAGATGAACTCCAGGAAATGGGGGGATTTCTTTCTTTTTTTTTCTTTTGTCTCGTATGTTTATCTTTGTGGGGAGTAAGGAGGGCACAGAAATGGAGGGACAAAGAGTGAACAAATACAGCAGACACTATGATGAAAATGAATTATACAACTTGTGGGTGGGGACTAGAGGGGAAAACTGGAAGTGAGGGGAGGGGTGACACTGTCCAAAAAGAAATGTACGCGATACCTGACTCATGCAATGGTAGCCCCTCTGCGCATCATCACCTTCATAATGAGAAAAAGAGTAACAGGAGAGTTGAGGGATTCAAGCACAGGGTTCAGTTACGAATGCGGTCGGCAGTGGTGCTGTGGCTCAAGTGGTAGAGTGCTACCCTGGAGCACCAGGAAGCTCAGGGACAGCACCCAGGCCCTGAGTTCAAGCCCCAAGACTGGCAAAAAAAAAAAAAAAAAAAAAAAAAAAAAAAGAATGCAGTCAAAAATTCAGTGTAAATCCTACAAAAATAAGAAGCATGAGGGAAGGAGCAGGCAGGGAGCGGTGGGTGAGAAGGTTGAAAGGGGTGGTGTCGATCTTCGTAAACAGCTTTGTTGAATGCAACTCCTTTGTACAACTACTAAAGATAACAAAAACATATTTAAAAAACAAAAATAAACAAAAGTTTTGGTTTAAGATGATGGAAAGGGACTGAGGGCAAAGCCCCATAGCGAGCCCGCTGGTGGGGGAGGGGAGCAGGGAACGGACTGCCTGTGGTAGGTTTCACCAAAAACTCTGAAGACACAGCTTGCTCCAAACCCTGGGATTTGGACACCTACGGGGCGGGGTGGGGGCGGGGTTGGCATGTACCCCATTCATGCAGGAGAATTACTGAGCTCAAATCCAGGTCTTTTTTTTCTTGTCTGTCCTGGGGCCTGAACTCTGGGCCTGGGCGCTGTCCCTCAGCTCTTCAGCTCAAGGCTAGCGCTCTACCACTTGAGCCACAGCGCCACTTCTGGCTTTTTTCTGCTTATGTGATGCTGAGGAATCGAACCCAGGACCTCATGCTTACAAGGCAAGCGCTCTACCACTGAGCCACCTTCCCAGCCCAAATCCAGGTCTTTCATATCAGATTTCAGGCACTTTCCATGACACCTCTCTTTAGAGTATTAAAATATGAGTTATCTGACCTTGAACTCTGGACGCTTTTCGGAACTACAGCCCTGTCCAGTACCCATGCACAAAGCTTCCTGCTCTTGGGGCTGTTGCTCAAGTGGTAGAGCGCTAGCCTTGAGCTGAAGAGCTGAGGGACAGCACCCAGGCCCAGAGTTCAGGCCCCACAACCGGACCCAAAAAAAAAAAAACCAAAGCTTCCTGCTCTTGTCATCCCACAGCATACGGCCCTTTGGGAAGGACGCTGGGCCGCAACTCCCGTCCCCGCCCCCCCCAGCCATGGGGGGTGAGGGGGCCATGTCCCTACACACCAGAAACAACTCCACAGTCCTCTGGCTCTCCAGGCTCCTTTGCCCCACGAGTGACCCTGCTGAAGATGTGAGGAGGTGAACGTGGCCCGTCTGAGCAGCCGGGGAGCAGACCGCAGGTTAGCAGCTGACTGGAAGAGGCCGCAGGGGCCCCTTCCTCCCCCAGCCTCCTCCTCAAATGTCTCCCCTCCTCCTTCCCAGAAGACCCACCTACTGTACTGAGTCCCAACAAGGGGGCCAATGTTGTTCCCCAAATCTGGCATGGACCGGGGGTTCACTAAAATAAATAATAATAATAACATAATTACTCTTCCAACACGTTAGCAGATCTTCTCGTGGGGAGACAGTTCTACACAAGCAACAATAACTAGTCATTTACAATAACCAAGTCCTGCCGGATGACAGGCAAAAATGGCACTAAAATCCAGCATTCACCCTTCCATTCCAGGCTACCCATCAAGCAGACCTGAGTGTGTGTTCTGGGGTGCCCAGCAGAGCTGGGAAGACAAAGACCAAGTGGAGAGTAACTTTTCCTGTAGCATCGGGAGTGTCTCTCAGTTTTGGGGTTTGTGGGTTTTTTGTTTTTGTGTATGCTAGTACTAGAGCTTGAACTCAGGGCCTGGGCACTGTCCCTAAGCTTTCTTGCATAAAGGTGTTCTACTACCACATGAACCACACAGCTCCACTTCCAGAATTTTACTGGTTAGAGATAAGGCTTTCCTGCCTGGGTGGCTGTGAGCCTGGATGCTCAGATCTCAGCCTCCTGAGCAGCTACAAGTACAGGCGAAGGCACCGTGCCGGCTCTCCCTCAGCATTTTATCAGCGCTGGGGGATCTCACCCTGGGCCTTGAGCATGCGGGTCAAACACTCTACCTTATGGACCACAAACATCTCATCTTGACTCTCCATATGCCCAAGGCCACCTTTGGTTCAGCATTCCTGCGTGCCAACTGCCCCGCCACTGAGGATTCCGCCACTAGGGGAAACAACTGCCCCATCCAGCACCCCTAACCTCTGCCCCGCTGCTGGGAACAAGCGGGAGACATGGGTACCCAGGACCTGTCCTCCAAGTTACTACAGCAACCACACTTCACCAACTCCTATCCGCTCATCTTACGACTGTCCCTTCCCTGCTGCATTGATTCTTCATTATCCATATTCATCTATGATTCAATGTTACTTAAACCTCTTGAAAATCATTTAGCATAGCCTCATTTTTGTGGCAATTAGTACTGAGTCTATAAACATTTCACTTCCAATCTTGCAACTGATTAGATACAGTACGAACATTTAGAATAGGTCAAAGATGTCCAGCTACAGTAAACAGCAAAGACACATTCACAAAGAGAAACTGCACCAGCCAAACCTTCTTTATTGCTTTTATTTTTTGCAGAAAATGCTTTCTGCGGATTGTCTTTGGCTACTTCATCAAAAGAAAAAATACAAAACAGTTGATTTCCCAACACAGGAAGCTACATGTGCTCAATGAGAAGGCTTCTACGGGGCAGAGGCGGCGAATGTTCAGATCAACTAAAACCTGCTGTCCTCAGGTGACTCCATCCTCTCCAGAACAGCTCAGGGCTTAACTACTTATAAGCCACACGGAAGGGAGTGAAGTCTGCATGTGTAGCGTCTCCCTGGGGTGGGCCCACTCCCGTGTGCCAAAGTCTGTGAGAAATACACACAGCGGTCTGGGAGCCTGGAGGAGGACTGCTGACTGAATTAGAGGAGGAACTGAGCCATAACCTCTGCACTGGGAGCTCACGGTGGGCTATGCCTGAAGCCCAGCCAGGGTGGTGCCCGCCTCCTCTTCCTTTGGACTCACTTCCTGTCCCTCTGCCCGGAGCTTCCACACTACCCTACTAGATCCAACCACGCGGCACGGGCGGCACGGAGAAGTCTCTGCGCTCCTCGACCAGGGCCGGGCTCACAGGGACGGCGGGGACACGGGAGTCCATGAGGCCAGGAGACGGGCTTGGGCCGAGTCGTACTGGCCGTCGGGAATGTCTGTGACCGTGCTGGCCCCTTCGTACAGCGGAGAGCCGGGGTTCGGGCCGGGGGCGGCGGGGGCCAGGGGTGCATAGTGTACAGGGGAGCCTCGGAAGAACGGGGTCCCCAGCCCACTGGACACTCCGGCCTGGGGACACTGGGCGGCGGGGGTGATGGCGCTGTTGCTCACAGACCACAGGCTGGAGTACTGGCTGAAACAGAAAAGCACCGCCGTCAGGAGCCAGCAAAGAGGCTGTCAGGGGCTGTGGGGCCCTGGGCTGGCAACCCGCTGCACTACACAGCGATCCTCCGCAGGACCGCCTGGCCTGCATCTGGAGTTACATGTGTGGCAGCCTTGTCTATGAGCAAGAAACAAACTAAAAAGACGGCTCGCGTAGGCCAAAGTCAGCGCAGATTGCTGCGGTTCTCAGAAAGTAGCTTCGTGTCCAGGACAGAGAATGGAAAGTTCCAGAGACCTGGGAAGCCCCTCGGTTTGTGAGCGGCATGCTCGCTCACGGCAGTAATCCCCACGACGGAGGAGAAACCCCTGAATGTGGGCCAAGGGAAGCTTTAAAAAAATCATTTGGTTTTGTTCTGGGGCTTAAACTCAGGACCTGGGAGCTGTCCCTTAGCTTTTTCCCCCGCTCAAGACTGGTGCTCTGTCACTTGAACTACAGCTCCCCATCTGGTTTTTTGGTAGTTTATTGGAGATGATTTGTTTGCCTAGGCTGGCTTTGAACCAGGATCCTCAGATCTCAGCCTTCGGAATAACCAAGGCTGCAGGCAGGAGCCACCTGCACCTGGCAGAAGAAGGCGTCTCTCAGTCTCTCCAGGAGAGTGCGCTTGCAGGCCCGAGCCCGTGCGGTGACCTGGTGCGTCCCCAAGGAGGAAGGAGTGGACCCAGGTCGAGACCAGAGCCCTGGCTCTGCGGGGGTGCTCCATCAGACTTGCCCTGCAGGCCGGGGTGGGTGGCACACCTGTAACCCTAACCTGTCAGAAGGTGGAGGATCTCAAGATCTCAAGTTTGAGGACCCCATCTCAAAAACAAAATACAAACAAAAGGGCTAGGTCGTGGTTCAAGTGCTAGAGTGCTCACCCAGCAAGCTCAATCCTCAGTACCACAAAGTAAAAAAGGAGAGCTGATTAAACTGTAAACAACTAGCAAGTCGCAAGTGGAAAGGCCTTTTGTCGGATCCCTATGTGCTTTCCCAAGACATGCCCTAGACTGCAGCTGCACTTGATCCCGTAGCAAGGGGAGGGCTGCAGCGTCCACACAGTCGCAGGGTCCTTGTCCTCTTCTGGGGACCCCAGCAGTTGGTAACCTGCAGGTCAGCTGGCACTGCATCTCGAGCAATGACCTACAACCCTTGAAAAATAAGCTGTCACAGGGCTGGGAAGGTGGCTCAGTGGTAGAGTGCTTGCCTTGCATGCATGAGTCCCTGGGTTTGATTTCTCAGCACCACATAAGCGCAAAAAAAAAAAAAAAGCCGGAAGTGGTGCTGTGGCTCAAGTGGTAGAGCGCTAGCCTTGAGCTGAAGAGCTGAGGGACAGTGCCCAGGCCCAGAGTTCAGGCCCACGACTAGACCAAAAAAAAAAATAAATAAAAGAACCAAGACCTTAGGTAAATGTGGATATTCTACAGAACACCAATGCGCGCTTCTCAGATCCACCGACAGGACTGCATCTCAGGCCGACCAGCATCCGAGGAGGGGGAGTGCCAGTGAACTTTGCTATTTCTTACTTTGTTAGTCCTACAGAAAGTGATACACCTGGAGAAGGATTTGTATTACGTCTTTACCACCTGCTTGATATTTTTAAAGCCATTCTCTCACTACAAAATGGACTGTTAATGAAATAGTCACCATTCTTTACCTGTTGCCCGGCACATGGATAAAGACTTCAATTCTATAGCCACAGAAAAGCCCACACGCTTACTTCCTTCATTGAACAGCTTTCTCTAATTGGGAAAGTCTATAGTTTCTTCAAACTATGTCTACTGATCCCAACAACCCTGTAAGAGACAGCGGGGTGACTTAGTGTCTCCTTTTTATGTATGGAAAAATCAAGACTCACAGAAGTTAGGAGACTGAGTCATCATAGCAGCTACTTAAGGGCTCTGGTCTGGCGAGGGTAGAGAGAAGCATAGCTCACTCCACAACACTGAGGTTCCTGGGACAGCCAGCGAGCACACAGTCAGCAGTCACGGAACCAGCTATGCGCACACTTACCAATAAAAACCCGACCACCCACAGGTTCAAGGCAGCAGCAGGAGAGACCAGGAGAAAGGGAAGCAGCACAGGGCACAGCAACCCGACAGCACGCCCCACGCACACACCTGGAGCCGGACGGGCTGGAGCTGTGGCTCATGGGAAGCATGCTGGCATGGGGAGAGACTCCGAGGCTAGACCAGTTGTCGTGGGGCTGCAGCATGGACAGGCAAGCAGACGAGTTGTCCGGATACGCTGAGGGATGCAGAAGAAGGGGTGGGCGGGGTCTTACAACAACAAAGTACAGAGAAAATACCCACATACAGCTAGGAAGATAGCCAGCATTCAAAACCAATGGCCTACGGGATACTAAATATAAAAAAGAATCCATTAGCTTGCTATGAACAGTTATTGCCAAGTACAATTACTCTTTCCTTTATAAAAGTTAGATCAGCTGCTGCCTGGCAGACACTGAATCCTGCAACCATGTACTTAGGGAATTTTTTTTTCAGTGCCAAGGATCAAACCCAGGGCCTTACACACACGAGATTAGTGCCCTGCCACCCAGGCCACATGACAAAAATCCAAGTGTTATTTCGACCTGCCCTTTCCGTGCAAATTAAAAATATGATCTTCCTGCTTTGGAGTCTAGCCTTTGATTGAACAAGTTCCGAGGACTATTTCCTTTCGTCTCAAATCAGCTGTAATTGCTTAATTGTTTTATGGTGTTCAGCAGACAGAAGTGAGTCTGAGCACGCAGAATGTTGGAGAGAATTAGCCTGGGGTCTTCAGGGGCTGTCCCAGAGCCCAGAGTCCAGCCTTGAGTCTGGTGGGGCCTGAGACCCGGCCAGTTTCTGGGCCCTGCCACGGGTGTGGGGCTGGAGAGCACCCTGGGGGAGCCACTGACGCCAGGTTCAACATGATCACAGGACAGAGAGAATCACAAAACCTCTCCTCCTGGGGGTGAACATTTGGTTTGGTGGCCAGGCCCCGAACTCTGTCCTTCTGCAAACCTGAGCGTGCTCTAAGCCACACCAGACACCGCCGCCGCCGAGGCCTGGTGTGCCCCTCGGGAGGAGGCAGTGAGCCTGAGGGGGGGGCTGGGATACTTGAGGCTCCTCTGAGTCCACTAAGAACCGCGTTCCGCTGGGAAGCCCCCAAGAGTGGCTCTCCCCGGGGGTCACCACCCCCAGCCGACTCAGGGTTAGACTTACTTGGAGAATTGTTCCGGTGCGCATAGGGGCTGGGGTAGGGTGATGAGCGGTGATTCCTCAGGGCCGGGTACCTCTCGCAGCCGTGCGCCGAGGGGAGCGGGAGGGGGCCGCCGAACTGAGGGTGGGGGCTGGCCGGTGGGCAGAGGGTGCCGGCCCCAGGAATGAGCCACCCCCCTGCTGTGGGAAGAGAACGCTAAGTAGCTGGAATCTGTGTTGGCTCTGTTCAGTGAGCAGAGATTTGGGGTCTCCTGCTCAGAAGGGAAGAGTCCTAAGTGCCCACACGGGGGTGCAGCGCCCCCCAGGACATCAGAGAGCATGGCCCCACCCTGCATGCCACGCGCAAGCAAGGGTTCAACTCACTGAGCACCCAAGAAGCATGGGCCCGGTCCACTCCTTGCCCGGTTCTGGAGTAGTACCCCGGCTGGTTCCAGAAACTCACTGTCTCCCTGCTAACCCCACAGGAGGCTTTCCTTACCCCGCCAAAGAGCAGGTTAATGGATACAAGAGGACAAAGGCAAGAAGCGGAGGAGAGACAGGTAGGTGCCTTCTCTACTTCTGCCCAGACAAGTGCCAGGGCCCCGCCGTCTCTACCCTGCCTGGGCTGGGCATTTCCTGCCCCCACCCCACCCCACCCTTGCTCTGCTTCTCATCAGAAAGCCTCCTAAGACAGTCCTGGCTTCCTTTAAAATTCCCACTTTATTTCCTTTCTTTAAAAGAAAAATGGGCCGGGCGCTGGTGGCTCACGCCTGTAATCCTAGCTACTCAGGAGGCTGAGATCTGAGGATCGCGGTTCAAAGCCATCCTGGGCAGGAGAGACTGTGAGACTCCTATCTCCAATAAACCACCAGAAAACCGGCAGTGGCGCTGTAGCTCAAGTGGTAGAGCGCTCGCCTTGAGCTGAAGAGCTGAGGGACAGTGCCCAGGCCCAGAGTTCAAGACCCACGACCGACAAAAAATAAATAATAAAAAAAAAATTTTTTTAAATGGTTTTTTAGAAGGCTGAAATCTGAGGACTGAGGTTCAAAGCCAGCCTGGGCAGGAAAAGTGCCTGAGACTCTGATCTCCAATAAACCACCAGAAAAACGAAAAAGGTGCTGTGGCTCACATGGTAGAGCACTAGCCTTGAGTTGAAGAGCTCAGGCACAGTGCCCAGGCCAGGAGTTCAAGCCCCACGAGGACAAATTTGAAAAAAAATGTGTATGTTTCTAAACTTCAGAAAAAGCAATTCTTAGGGAGGCAACTACTCTGCTCCACTTCCAAACTACACAATCGTCCCTGAAGTGAGGGAAGGGCTCGCAGTGGGCGCCCCTCACCCCTCTGGGTGATTCTCTCCAAGATTCACCACCAAAGTAGCCCAGAAACCTGACTTTAAAATCTCCTTCATGCAGCCTTTGGAGTGTCCTGCCAGCACTAACCGTTATACCCTGCCCTCCCTCCATGCCTGCCCTCCCTCCACCCCTGCCCTCCCTCCACCTCTGCTCTCCCTCCACCTCTGCCCTCCCTCACCTCTGCCCTCCCTCCACCTCTGCCCTCCCTCCACGCCTGCCCTCCCTCCACCTCTGCCCTCCCTCCACCTCTGCCCTCCCTCCACCTCTGCCCTCCCTCACCTCTGCCCTCCCTCACCTCTGCCCTCCCTCCACCTCTGCCCTCCCCTCCACGCCTGCCCTCCCTCCACCTCTGCCCTCCCTCCACCTTTGCCCTCCCTCACCTTTGCCCTCCCTCACCTTTGCCCTCCCTCACCTCTGCCCTCCCTCCACCTCTGCCCTCCCTCCACACCTGCCCTCCCTCACCTCTGCCCTCCCTCACCTCTGCCCTCCCTCACCTCTGCCCTCCCTCACCTCTGCCCTCCCTCCACACCTGCCCTCCCTCACCTCTGCCCTCCCTCCACCTCTGCCCTCCCTCCGCACCTGCCCTCCTGACACATATGCATCCTCCTTGCACAGAGGGGGAGGCTGGACTGAACTCTCACAGTTTGGACCTGCACTCTTTGCTCAAGTTCCTACAGGAAGGAAGACTTAACGCCCAATGACCCATATCTCACAAACTGCCATTCCACCATGGTTGGTGAAAGACATCAGACAAGGGAGGGAATGTTCTTTAGTTTTCAACTACTAACAACAGGAGAGACCATCTCCACCATCCCCTCAAACACATGGCCAGACTCTCCTCAAGCCCAAGTCTCAACTGTCCCCAGGCGGTAACAAAAGGACTCAGGTCTGTGCTGGGTAAGAATCCACAGCCTCCCAGGAGCAGGCTGAGGACAGGTAAAGCCAGGGTGAGCAGCTCTGCAGCAGGACCTGTGCTTCACACACAGAAACACCACCGCCAACCCCCACCCCAAACACACAGAAACACCACCGCCAGCCCCCACCCCCAAACACACACAGAAACACCACCGCCAACCCCCACCCCAAACACCACCGCCAACCCCCGCCCCCAAACACACACAGAAACACCACCGCCAGCCCCCACCCCCAAACACACACAGAAACACCACCGCCAACCCCCGTCCCCAAACACACACAGAAACACCACCGCCAACCCCCACCCCAAACACACAGAAACCCCACCAACAACCCCCACCCCCAAACACACAGAAACCCCACCAACAACCCCCACCCCCAAACACACAGAAACCCCACCGCCAACCCCCACCCCAAACACACACAGAAACACCACCGCCAACCCCCACCCCCAAACACACACAGAAACACCACCGCCAGCCCCCACCCCAAACACACAGAAACACCACCACCAACCCCCACCCCCAAACACACACAGAAACACCACCGCCAACCCCCACCCCAAACACCACCGCCAGCCCCCACCCCAAACACACAGAAACACCACCGCCAGCCCCCACCCCCAAACACACAGAAACACCACCACCAGCCCCCACCCCCATACACACACAGAAACACCACCGCCAACCCCCACCCCAAACACACAGAAACCCCACCAACAACCCCCACCCCCAAACACACAGAAACCCCACCGCCAACCCCCACCCCAAACACACACAGAAACACCACCGCCAACCCCCACCCCAAACACACACAGAAACACCACCGCCAACCCCCACCCCCAAACACCACCGCCAGCCCCCACCCCAAACACACACAGAAACACCACCGCCAACCCCTGCCCCCAAACACACACAGAAACACCACCGCCAACCCCCACCCCAAACACACACAGAAACACCACCAACAACCCCCACCCCCAAACACAGAAACACCACCACCAACCCCCACCCCAAACACAGAAACAGCACCACCAACCCCCACCCCAAACACACACAGAAACACCACTGCTCAGCATGGCCCCCAGTGTCAGCCCGTCTAGGCTGAGCACAAGCACAAACCAGAATGCAACAAACCATACACTGGGAGCATCCGGGCTGCTGACCGTCCCCCGACTCTTCCATCATGTCCTTGTGATCGCTTCTGCCAAGAGAGTGCATGGAGCAGTTACAGGGAAGCTCAGCAAAGGCTCATCTTTCCACGAGGCTCTTCACCCAAGAAGTAGAGTTAGGGTCCTCTCACCTCTCCTTTGCATCGAGGAAAGCTTTAGCAAATGGGTTGTATTTAATCTTAAGAGCTGTGATCTGAAAAACAAAGTACATTTTCAAGTATATTGCCCATTCACCAAAAGATTTGACAGCAACAAATTGGAAAATGTTAAAAAAAAATATTTAAATCTAGTTACAACTTCTTTTCCAGATATTTTTTTTTTTCTATTTGGCTCCCAAGTGGCTGAGAATTGCAATGAAAAACAGTTTCTGGGTAGAATTTACAGTAAGTTTAGTAAGCCCCTACCTACACTCCATGTATATCAAGGAGAATGGCTCAAAGCATCTCCCTTGGGTCTCCAGGCTAGCGCTTGTGGTCACACACTTTCTCTGCTTTGGGGTGAGCGGCTTCCAGAGGCAGGAACCCCCTCAGTGTTTGTATCTGGCTGAGTGTCATTCTCTCCTTCCAGGAGACAACAAGGGGACACACTGAAGACATTCTTCCAGCATTTCACCTAAATGCCTCATGCATCTTTGCACTCCCAGCGTCTAGTGGATGTGTGCGGCTTTTATATAACTTTATGAGAAGTAAAAGGGGAAATGCGGGTGGGGAGGATGGTTATTCTAACCTTTCTCCCCTCAGCCTCCATTTCCATCTCACTAAGTTAGAAAATGTAACTGTTACCCAGGGGTCCCCATCTCCAGACTCCCAAGCCAAGAGGGCTCCCTCCTGCCCTCTCCCACTTCTCTTCCTCCCGGGCCTCTCTCACCTCCTCGTTCTGATACGCGGTCACAGCTATGAACTGCGTCTCGGGGAAGCAGTGGCTGGTGATCATGCGTTGCGGGCCTCCAACCCTCACTATGTGGATCCGAGGTTCATACTTATGCAAAGAGTTCAACATGATCTGTGGAGGACAGAGGAAACGGCGGTCACAGCCCAAGTCCCGTCTGAAGACAACAACAACCAAAAGCCTTCTCTCATGCTGAGACACACCCAAGAGGCAGAAAGAACGTCTGTCCTGTCAAGGGATCCTCCGGGATAATAACCCATGATTTCCAAACTGACTTGGAGAGGGGAGGCGGTGCTGTGTGCCACTGAAGCCCGGGAATGCGCACACAGCCACCACGTCTGCCTGGCAGAGAAGGCGATGACGCCCTGCAGGTGCAGTAGCAAGCCTGAGGCCCTGGGTTCAAATCCCAATACTACTAAAAAAGAAAAAAATGGTGGAACTGGTCACCAGTGGCTCTCACCTATAGTCCTAGCTAGTCAGCAGGCTGAGATCTGAGGATCTCAGTTTGAAGCTGGGGCAGTTATATCCATGAGCCTCGTATCTCTAATCAGCCACCAAAAATATCAGAAGTGGAACACCAGCCTTGAGTGAAAAGGCTTGGGGACAGTGTCCAGGCCAGTTAATATATGTATATATATATATATATATATATATATATATATATGCACATATATGCATATGCACATATGTTGCAAGCTTACTCCACAGGTTTTAATGTGACTGTTTTGCCCCCTGACTGAGGCCAGACAGGAGAGCTGCGTGAGCTCCAGGCCTGCACTCAGTCTTCAGGGCTTCTGTTGTGCCAGCCCTGGTGTGATCCTCATCAGCCCAACATAAACAGCGCTGAAGACTTAATGGGGAAGGCTGCGCAGCCCCCGGCCACCCTGCCGGCGCCCGCCCTGCCTGCACCCACGCCCGCGCCCCCGCGCACCTGGCCCCCTCCGTTGAGCTTGTTGGTGAGCTTGACTTTGCTGAAGGAGACGGGCGTCTTCATCCAGTGCGCCCCGAAGTTGGGCGAGTCGGGGTGGATGTAGACGCAGCTGGGCGCCTGCGGCTCGGGCTTGCCGCCCGGCACCCACTCCCCATTCACGTATTTCCAGCGGTGGTTGTCGGCCGCCACGAAGTCCAGCAGGAAAGAGTACATGGCGTTGGGGTCCAGGCCTGACACGCTCACCTTCAGCACCGGGAACATCCTCCTGGAAGAGGGGGCGCGGCGGGAGGACCTCGGGCGCGGCCGGGTGGGGCCACCCCCGGGGGACCCGCGCTCTCCGGGCCGGGCGCCGCGGTGCCTCGCTCGGGTCCCGGAGCTCGGAAGGCCGGGGCCTGGGCCAAGGCCGGCCGGCCACCGCCCGCCCGGGCCGGCGCGCGCCGTACCTGCCGTTCTTGGTCACGATCATCTCGTTGGTGAGCTCCTTGAAGCGCAGCCACAGCCCGCTCTCCTCCAGGCCCACGCGCAGCTCGCGCTCCGTGGGGTCGCCCTTCTCGCTGCCCGCCTGCAGCTCGCTCTCCACGGCGCTCAGCAGGTGGTCCACGCGGTACTGCAGGCTCTTCCCCGCGCCCTCGTCGCCCGGGGAGCTCATCCTCCCGCCCCGACGAGCCCACGGCCACCTTCGCCGTCCGGGCGTCCGGGCGTCCGCGCAGGGCCGGGGCGGGGGGGGGGGGGTCCGGGAGCGACGCTTCCACTTGAACCCGCGAGGGGCGCCGGGCTTGCTCTCTGGGGCCCCCAGCCGGGGCCCCTCCCCATAAATAGGGGCCGGGGCGCGGCGGATTGGGCCGCGAGCCCTTTGAAGTGCCGGGAGGCCGCCCATTGGCTGCGCGCGGCCATATCAGACCCGTCGGGCGGGCCGCGCGGCCGGGGGGCGGCGAGCTCCCGAGCGGGGACCCTGCGCGCCCGGCCCGGCACCCCCGCCCCCCAAATGTTTGCACCTCCATCAAAGCGGCGCGGAGGGAAGAGCGCGGGCCGCCCCGCCCGCCCCCCGCCGCCGCGCGCTCCCCGCCCGGGCGGAAGCCGCCTCCGTCCCCTCCGGGACCCCCGGCCCCTCGGTTTCCCACACGCCTGTCCCGGCCGGTTCTGGGCTTGGCGCAGCGGCGAGGCCACGAACGCTGCCACGCACCGTGGATCCGGCCGCGCGCGCGCCCGCCGCCCTCACCGGTGGGGGGGGGGGGGTAGCCCCACCGGACGGCCCGAAAGGAGAGCGGCGGGAGCGGCCAGGGCGGGGAGGGGCGGGCGGCCCGCCGGACCCGGACCCCGAGCGCGGGCCCGGCCTGCGCGCCGACGGCGGCGCTCCCCGCCAGCGCCGGGCGGCCCGGCCCGCGCACCAGGGGCAGGGAAAGCTCCGCCGGCCCCGCACGTCCCTCCGACGGCCGGGGAGGAGAGGAAGCGGGAACCGGGCCGCGGCCTGGCTTTCCCCGTCCTCTTCGCCCGCCCGCCCCGCAGCCGGGGCTTCCGACGGGGACCCGGGCGGGGGCGCCGGGTGGACGGGGAGCCGCGCGCGGGGCTCCGGGCCGCTGGACGCGCTCCGCCGCGGGAGCTGCGCGTCGGACCCGGGTCCCGCCTGCCCTGACTCTGGAAAGCCAGCCGGGGAAGGCGCCAGGCCGGGCGGGAGGGGTCCTTCCCGGCGGCTCCCCGCCCAGAAACCGGGGGACGGGGTGGGGAGGGGGCACCCCATCTCCTCACACACCCCGCTCGCTCGCTTTTGATGTCCAGGATACGGGGTCCCAGGCTGGCCGGAGGCACCGAAAGGCCGCCTTTGCCCGGACGCGGGGACCGAGCCACCTCCCCATCGCCGCGCGGGCTTCCGGGCCGCGCGCCCCTCCGTCCCCAGCCCGCGCCTGGGCGCTCACACGTGGGTGCAGGTGGAGAGGAGGGGGGGCAAGGAGGATGGACCCCGCGACGGGATCTCCGACCTCCCACCCAGGGGACCCGGACCCGGGCCCCTCTGAAGTCCGGTGGGGACTGGCGACACCGGCCCCCCCCCCTCTGTGTCCGGAGACGGCGCCCCCGGGCTCCGGAAGGGGCTGGGCCTGGGGGGCATCGCATCGCTAAGGAATGCTCAGCTTCTGCCCGACGGTCCGGTTCCCCGCGGCCACCCACCGCCCTCTGGCCGTGGGTCCCAGGCTCTCAGGACCAGGTCCTCTTTCAGGGAAGGCTGCGGTGCATGACCGTTTACAGCCGCCCTGCTATAAAGAACCCCGGGCAATAGCATGTGCTCGCTTGGGGTGTCCGGGGGTGGCCCGGGCGCTTCCAGTCCCAGAGAAGCTGGCCATCCTCAGAAAACTAGACCAGAAGATCCAGACGAGGAAGGAAACTGACCCCCACCCCCCAAACCCTTAGGAAACACAGGCACACACCTCAGCTCTCTCTCAGACAAGCAGTTCCTTAAACTGGCTGGTACCAGTGCAGCGCACAGGGCTTCAGAGCCAGCCCAGGGCGGTGGATGCTTCTCAGGCCCGGCCACCAGGTTCTGCCTTCCTGCAAGAAGGAAACACACTCCTTCCGCAGGCAGGCTAGCTCAGGCCGTGCCGCGCGGCCTGGCACAGTGCGCGCAGGGGCGTGGGTGGGGGCCTGCATCCCGACCTTTTCCTCTCCATGCTTCCCTCAGCAAAGCACCCCAAGCCCTGGACTAGAAGCCATGGCGAGACTGCTTCAAAGCAGGCTGCTCCTCCCCGCTCGGTCATTCCTGTTGAAAGGAACAAGTGGCATTAAAGTCGCATTGTTCTTTAGGCTCCTTAGAATCGAAAAGTTTAACAAGCTGTGGATTTTTCTAGGTTTTCATTATTTTGGTGGTACCGGAGGCTTGCAGTCTGTGCCTGAAACTTGTGGGCACGGACATCACTCGAACCATACCCCCCACCCTTGGTTACTGTGGTTTTCAGGTCAGGTCTGGCGGTTCTTCAGGACCGTCCTGGCTGTCTAGACCTCTAGCCACACCTGAGTTCCTGAGGTGGAGGTTTCCATGCGTGCACACAGCGTGTCCTTCCTGTCTCTGGCCTTCCCTCGCCCCTGGCCCTCCTGGGCTCCTCATCCTCACCCACTCTCCGTGTTCACGCCCCTTCTGCTGCTCCTCCCCACAGTCTGTGATTTTTTTTCATGTGTATTGGTTGTACCAAGGTATTTTAGATGTGCACATATTACAGTCGGAGGAATTGTATTGCTTTCTCTTTCTTGTTGACCAACAGCTTTTTATTATGATTTCTTCTGGGTGGCTGTGGTTTTATAGAAAACAATACATTTTTAATGTCCCTCTCTATTTGTCGGGGTGCCCTGCACACACTTATCTGTCACTGTGCCTCTGGGGAGGACACCAGCTTGTCACCCGGAAGCTCCCTCCTGCTTCCTCCTGAGGTCCTGGTGCTGTCCGCAGCAGTGGGGGTGAGGAGCGGCCGTGGCCTCACCTTGAGACCAAGCCGCAAGGGCCCCTGTCCCACATGAAGGGTTCCGGTGGTTCAGTGACAGGGAGTTCGCACATGAACAAGCCAGCCCACCAACCTGAGATTGGGACATCTCTTCACAAGCCTCCTGTGCTCCTGCAGCCGCGTGCTGGGATTCCAGCGTCCAGGGCCGGTCCCTTCGCTCTCACTCTCCATGCTGGGTGACTGGCGTCACTCCTGCCGAGGCTGAAGTGCTTCCGCCCCCTTAGCACCCAGGCTGCTCTCTGGAGTGGGGGTGGGGGGATCCTGTCCTGCTTCTCCCCGGAGGCGCGGGAGCTGTCGCCCCCGCAGGTCCCTTGGTGGTCCCGTGGAGGTGAGGGTTTTAGTGTCTGTGTGGACCTGGGGTGTTGTCCCTATTTCCAGAGAGCCCTGCCGGCTCCACTTCCTCGGGGTTCTGCGGGCTCCTCTGCCTTCTCTCCCGTGTGTTTCCTCTCTTAGGTCTTTCAGCAGACAGTAAGTGGCTTGTCAAGTGTTTTTTCCACACCACTCTGTCAATTGTCAGGATGTCACTTTGGGGTTTTACTGCCTCCCGTGTAGATTTTATTTCTCGCCGTCCCTTTGAGTTTCTGGTAGTCCTAATCAGGATTTCTTGGGCCCACATCTTGCTATTTATTCTGTGGCCTTCTATTACAGTCTTCCTTTTTGCTCCTTGAGACTGTTTCTGTTTCCTGGAGAGTGGGGTGCTCTGTCCCCCTTCCCCGAGCCGGAGGGCTCTCCTCTGGTGGCCACAGTGGGCTGTCTGCAGTGCACCTCCCACCCCCACCCCGTGTTCTTTATCCTCTGGAGAGCTCCAGGTTGTTCCTTCCCTCCGTCCTCCAGCCTACTGCCTGTCTGAGCTCTGCTCTCCCTTCCTGGACAGCAGTAGCTGTCTGTTTCCAAACCAACCAGATGTGCAGCAGAAGCATGCTAACCCTGCAGGCATGACCACGTGGCGGCCTCTCACATTTCCTGAACACAGGTGCCACTGAACCTGCAGCCTGCCGGTCGAGTCACTCACTTCAAGTTCCAATAGTCAGTTGCCTTAGAGAATAAAGGAGACTGGGGGGGGGCATATTAGGTGGGACCTTAAAGGGCAAAAATGGGGAGGGTGGGTAATCACCGGGCTCAGCCTTTCTCTGGAAATAGAAGGCAGGGCAGGGCTCAGTCACAAGAATGACTCTGGGCGCACTGCCAAGGACCTTTTCCTTCTCCTCCGTACCTACATTTCACTATTTTGCTGTTTGGCACCACAGGGAACAGGAAGCTAGGATCTGTGATCTTGTGGCGGAGACAGGGAAGAAGCAGGTACGGGGAAGTGTGTGAGGCTGTGCCTCTGTCGGTGGGCTCCAGGCCCCCATTGCTGGGAGCGAAGCGAAGCAAATACAGGGTGTCCAAAGCCCTAGGGGACGGGATCCGGCACAGACAGGTGCGGGCACCACATGGCCGTGGCTCAGAGCTAGCTCTAAGCAGACCGTGGAACTGCGGGGAAACCTAGGCTGAGAGGGCAGAGCTCCTGCGGGAGGAAGGGAGGAAGGCGCCTTTGTGTGGAGCCTGAAGACCCTGGCAACCACAGGGGTGAGGGGCAGAGGGAAGCCGGGAAGCAAGGGCGAACACAGCCATTTGAGAGGCTGAGTGTAACGTTCATGACCGCGGACCCTCAAGGACGCCATCCACGACGCAGTAAGAACACGGAGAGGGACGTGAGCGTGAAGCCTCGCTGGAGATTCTTTTCCCTTTCAGTGAGACAACTCCCTGCTCACGGGGCGGGGAAAGAGGAGGGAGGTACCGCGGGCGGCGGGGGGGGGGGGGGGGGGGGGGGGGGGGGGGGGGGGGGTTCCTGGCCAGATAAGAGGAAAGCCCTGCCCACAAAAGGCCGGAGGGGAATGGTGTGATTTTGGAAAGACACTAGAAAGAAAGGGCTGCAAGTAAGGCTGTGTCAGGAGAGAGTGGAGAGACAGCACGACAAGGGCTGCCCTGAGAAGTCTGCGGAAGGCAGAGCAGGTGAGGATCCGGGCTGAGCCGGCCTGGACCAGCAGGGAGGGTGGCCAGCACAAGGAGCTGGTGGCCAGCAGGGCCTGCTGTTTATGCGCAGGCGCTTAGACGCGGCCACTGGGTGAGGCCAGCACCAAGGCTCACGGAAAGAGGCACAGCAGAGATGCACGTCAGTTTCTGAGTGTCATCATTTAAACACGCCTTATTCCTGCCAGACGAGGTTAAACATGTGAAAAGGAGAAAAGGTATTTTTTCTTTCTCATCTACCATGTCCACATTAGAAAAAATAAATCACCTGTGCAGTTGGGAAAGAGAGGAAGGAGGACTGGTTGGTTAATTCCCTGTTGATATCTGGATATGGGGGGGGGGATTGTGATCCAGGAGATGACAATGCAAAAAAATCAGCCCCTAGAACACCATGAGCCCAGTCCAAGGTACTGAGTGAAACTACAGAGAGAGCAGCCAGAAAGAAAGGCGAGAGCCAAGCCAGGGGCAAGCTGAAATGCATCTTGCTAAGTTGTTTTCAAGGACTCAGTTCTATTATTCCCCTTATCATAGAAACTTTCCAGAACAAAAGACAATGTTGACAGAAGTCTTTCTGGCTCCTAGGTGTGGTGAATGAGACTCCAAGGTGCTGGTGGACTGCAGGAACCCCAAATCCACCAACTGTGCCCCTTGGACACAGTTTTCATGGTCCAGCTTTCAAACTGCATTCACACTAGAAGCTGGCTGCCCAAACCCAGCCGTGTGCATCACAGCCGCGCTAGTCCCATGAGAGTGGACTGGAGGTGGAAGTGGCCCAGGGAAGGGCCGGCTGGGAGGGCTCTGTCTGGGGCATACCTCTCAGTCTGTTTCTCATGCTGGGGAGGTGGACGTGGGGCTTAGAATGTTAAAATTTAAAACTAAAGATGTGGAAATTTTATACTAGGACACAAAGTTAACCACCAGTTGACTAGCACTAAAGATTAGGTAAATAATGGCCTTCAAGGGGCTGGGAAGGTGGCTCAGTGGTAGAGCGCTTGCCTTGCATGCATGAGGCCTGGGTTCGATTCCCCAGCACCACATGAGCAAAAAGAAAAAAAAAGCCGGAAGTGGCGTTGTGGCTCAAGTGGTAGAGCGCTAGCCTTGAGCTGAAGAGCTGAGGGGCAGAGCCCAGGCCCAGAGTTCAGGCCCCACGACCGGACCCCCCCCCAAAAAAAATGGCCTTCAAGTGTGAAAAGCATCTGATAGGTCTAGCTTACGTTTCTTTCACAGTCCATCAGACAGATTTGTTCGTTCTGCACAGAGGTCTGTAGCAGTGAATAAAGGTGGAGCTGCGAATCGGTGTTGGTTTGGGTCGTACATGGAGATGAGAAAGGCCCTCTGGTGCACAGACTTATATTCTGGGTCTAGAGAACAGGAATTCCAGAATAAGACATGCCAAAGATTAAGTCCCCCTCAGGGGTTGAGCAGAATCTTCCTCACTCACCCTTCAGTGTGTTCGGCAGCATCTCCCAAGACGCACCGTGTGGTAGGCCCAAGTCCTAATAAGACTGAACCTTCAATGAGCGCTCAGGAGTCGGCTATTCAACCTCAGCCAACCTGACCCCAAGGTCCCTACCGCCTCGGTGGCGTCAGCCCGTCAGCCCCTCCTCCGGCCTCTGTCACACCTGTCATGGGGGAGCATGTCATGTGATGCTGTAAAGCAACAGGAGGCTGAGATCCAAGGATTGCAGTTCAAAGCCAGCCAGGGCAGGAAAGTCCATGAGACTCTTACCTCCAAGTAACCACCAGAAAACCAGAAGTGGCGCTGTGGCTCAAGTGGTAGAGCAGCCAGCCTTCAGTGACAGAGCTCGGGACCGTCCTTAGGCCCACAATTCAAGCCTCACAGCTGACCAAAGCAAAAAAGATCTTTTTGAGCCTCTCATTTTTTAAAAAATTTCAGTTACACAAGATTGCTTAAAATTCTGGTACTAATTTATCACCTTCTTCATGAAGGATTTACATATCCTTTCCTAAATTTATTTGTATAATTTTAGTTCATACAACTAATAGCATATTTAATTTTTTTTTTCTGGCCTGGGGCTTGTACTCTGGGCTTCAGTACTGTCCCTGAGCTCTTTTGCTCAAATGATAGCATTCTACCACTTGAGCCATAGCACCAGCCTTTTCTGTGATTAATATGATTAATTGGAGAGAAGACTCTCATGGACTTTGCTGCTTAGGCTGACTTTGAACTGCGATCCTCATATCTCAGCCCCTGAGTAGTTAGGATTACAGGTGTACATACTTTTGTTTGGTTGGGTGCTGGCCCTTGGGTGCTGGGCCTTGCACTCCGGGCCTGGGCATTGTCTCTGAGAATACTCAAGGTGAGCCTTGAGTACTCTACCCCTTCAGCCACAGTTCCACTTCTAGCTTTTTGAGTAGCTAATTGAAAATACTTCCTTGACTTTCCTTCCCAGGTTGGCTTCGAACCTTGACCCTCAAATCTCAGTCTCCTGAATAGCTAGAATTATAGGTGTGAGCCATCAGTTCCTGGCTTTTATGTACAAACCTTTTTTTTTTTTGTAAAAAAAACAAAAATCTCATTAAAATAACTCCTAACACATAAGTTACCACAGTCAGGTAAAGAAATAGCCCAACACCCCAAAAACTGTCTTTTTAACCTCACACCTTTCCCAGCCTTTTAAACCGAGCCATTTTCCAGGAAATTATTATCATTACATTTTTGCACTTCTATATTTATTGAAGATCTGAAGATCTACACTGCACCCATACATGAAACAGATCCACCTTGCTCTAAGCAACATTATCCCATACTTTCTGTGAGCTCAAAGAATTCAGCTCCTTGTGTTTGTGACTCTGAGGAGCAGGGCTCTTCACTGATGGTGGAAATCCTTCTCTGCCTCTTCTGCAGCCTCTCAGCGCTTTCTCCTGGAGATGTGTGTGACGGAGCGCGTGGCGGCCTTCCTTGCTCTGGCCGCCGCGCCCCTGGCTCTGGCTCTGGCACATGCCCCACTGTGCCTTGTTTCTTCACGCTGTTTTTACTCTCCCAGCTCTATTTCAGTATTTCCTCACTCCCCTGATTCACGTTCCTGCCTTCTATTCCGACTAGTGAAGCTCTAGTTTAAAGCTGATCTCCCGCGTGCCATATTGAGCACACTGATTGCATTCTTCATCTGATCATCTCTCAGACTCAGAGACACTTGTTTCTCCTGGCTCTTGTGCATGGCTCTGGGTTCCCTGTTTGTAATCGCGACGGCATGGACACACTTTGTTTTGCCATGGAGACATGACTGAAGCATTGTGTCATCGTTGCTTATCATAACTCTCATCTAAAGAAAAAGAAAGCTGCAATCTCCTCGTGATTCTCCATCTTTTCTGTCTAGTTACAGTACTGCAACCTTATTCTTCATCCACATAATTAATCCAGTATCGACTTGCTGTCTTAGCTTCCTGGAATGAATAAAACAGAACACACACACACGTTTCCACCATAACGGCTTAGCTAGGTGGACTCGAGATAAAGTTCCATGGGGTATGCCCTCCACCACCTCTCCACCCCTAACACTAACTCCTGGCCATCTGCTCCTGTTCACCAAGGAATCAGGAGACCAGTCCTTCCTCTCCAACTTCTTCCGTTGTACTGGGGGACTCCATCCGTGGGAGCCCATTTCTGGGTGCTAGTCCATCTAATTCTACAGCCCGGAAACCCCCAGAAGCCATTCCTCACTCCCAAGGGATTCTATCACCCTCCCTTCCTCCCAGTGCCTCCCACTCCCTTTTAAAAAGACAGGAACCAACCAACACTGGATGAGTCTGGAACAAGTGCTCCAGGGCCAAAGGTGCTGGGGGCCCAGGCGCTGGGGTCTCCCCGCCAGCAGCAGGCTGTGTGCGAGCTGGAAGTTTCTGCCTAAAGGAAAAGGAGGGAGGGCCTTCTCTTAAAAGTTGTGCTTAAATTGCTTTTTCTAGGATTATATCCAGAACGCTGTAGACAACAATATATTCTTTTTTTCTACAGCTATGAGATTTTTTTTCATTTCATTCAATTTCATGACATGAACCTCTTTGGATCACAGATGTTCCTATGAATCTATTTTTTAATGTTTCTACGAATCCTCTAAGAAAGTCATACAAGCGCAATCATGGAATATATTTTAATGGGCGTATGCTTATCCAAGTTTATGAAACTTCAATATCTCAACCTCCTTTATGTTGGCCAGTGGTTTCTTGCCTCTCTGAACATTGTTTTCTTTCTGAAAACAATGGGTATGCATTCACATTGACTGAATCCTGGCCTTTTTTTTTCTGATTGTTTGAATTGATAAGACTATTTTAGCTCAAACTGGAAATTTGACCACGAGGAAAGTCATAAAACATTCTCCAGAATTTTAGAAATAAGGCAGATAAAAATTAGAATCACAAGAGCTTTTTATATACCAACAATGTACAATCAAAGGGGGAGTTCAGGAAAACAATTCCATTGGCAATAGCCTCAAAACAAAAATATTTAGAAGTAGCTGGGCACCTGTGGCTCATGCCTGTAACCCTAGTAACTCAGGAGGCCAAGATCTGAGGAGCGCAGTTCAAAGCCAACCCAGGCAGGAAAGTATGTGAGACTCTTATCTTCAATAAACCACTCAGAAAACCGGAAGTGGCACAGTGGCTCAGTGGTAGAGCATTAGTCTTGAGCTGAAGAGCTGAGGGACAGCATTCAGGCCCAGAGTTCAAGTCCCATGACCAACAACAACAACAAAAAAAATTAGGAGTAAATGTAACCAAGGAAGCAAAAGACCTCTATAGTGAAAACTATAATACTTTAAAATAGAAAGAAATTGAAGATATCAGGAAATCAAAAGACCTCCCATGTTCACAGATAGGTAGAATTAATATCATGAAAATGGCCATATTGCCAAATGTGATCTACAAATTCAATGCAATCCCCATCAAAATCGCAATGACGCTCATCACTGAGATACAGAAAACAATCCCAAAATTCACATACAACAATGAAAGACCTTGAAAACAATTCCAGGAGAAAAAAAAGCAATGCTCTGATATCACAATCCCAGACCTCAAACTCTACTAGAGAGCTAGAATAACAAAAACAGGTTGGTGCAAAAATAGGCCCAAAGATGAATGGAATGGACTAGAAGACCCAGAAATAAAGCCAGAAATAAATCAGGTATCTGATGTTTGACAAGGGAGCCAAAAATGTATAGTGGAAAAAGAGATAGCCTCTTCGGTAACTGGTATTGAGAAAACTGAACATCCATATGTAGAAAACTGAAAGTGGATCCTGTTTGTCACCTTGCACCAATATCAACTCAACGTGGATCAAAGACCTCAACCTGAAACTTGGAAGCTACCGGAAGATGGAGAAGGAGAAATATTAGAACTCACAGGTATAGGCAGAAACTTTTTGAAAAGAGTCCCAGTAGCACAGAAGATAGGAAACAGGACTGGACAAATGGGCTTACATCAAAAAACAAGTTTCTGCACAACAAAGGACATAGTCACTAAACTAGATAGACAGCTGACAGACTGCAAGAAGATCTTTACTAGCGAGATATCTGATAAAGGTCCAATATCCAAAATATATAAGGAGCTCAAGAAATTAACCCCCAAAACTAATAAGCCAATTACTAAATGGGCAAGAGACTAAAGAAAGGCTTCTCAGAAAAAGTAGGAATGGGGGCTGGGAAGGTGGCTCAGTGGTAGAGCGCTTGCCTTGCATACATGAGGCCCTGGGTTCGATTCCTCAGCCCCACATAAGCAAAAAGTAAAAAGCCGGAAGTGGTGCTGTGGCTCAGGTGGTAGAGCGCTAGCCTTGAGCTGAAAAAGCTGAGGGACAGTGTCCAGGCCCAGAGTTCAGTCCCCACGACCGGACCAAAAAAAAAAAAAAAAAAAGAAAAAGTAGGAATGACAAACATGAGGAAATGCTCATCATCCCTTTCCATAAAAGAAATGCAAATCAAAACAACACTGAGATTCCATCTCACCGTCCCCCCCCTCGTTAGATTGGCCAGCATTGTGGATTAGAACAACAAATACTGGTGGGGATGTGGGAGGAAAGGAGCCCTACTGCACTGTTGGTGGGAACATAAACTAGCACAACCATGCTGGACAGCAGTGTGGAGGCTGCCCAAAAATCTGAATATAGACCTTCCCTATGACCCAGCCACATCACTCCTGGGCATTTACCCAGAACATCACAAGCCAGGATACCAAAAAGATACTTGCACATCCATGTTCATTGCCGCACTATTCACAACAGCTAAGATATGGACACAGCCCAGATGACCTACAATAGATGAGTGGATCAAAAACATGATACACACATAGCATTTTACTCATTCGTTATAAAGATTAACATTAAATCATTTGCAAGGAAATGGATGGACCTAGAACAAACCATTAAGATAAGTCAAGCTCAGAGAGACAAATGGTGCATTTTTCTCTCATATGTGGGAGCTACATCTGACATAATAAATGATACAGAACTCTAGGCATTCACACACAGACAGTCAGACCGAAGGATACTCTTAGACAAACCCAAAGGCACACATACCTCCTCTGAACATTTCAGATACTACTTATGGAAATGAGATCCAGGAGACCGAAACATGGGTTTGTTGTTGCTGTTGGTGGTATTTCTTTTGCTTTTTTTTTTTTGCTCTGTTTTAGTGTTTTGCCTTTTTAGGAGGAACAGAGCTGGGAAGGGTGAGCAAATGCAGCAAGCGTGTTTAGCTTTCACAGAGTGGAAAATGAACTGTGCAGCCCGTGGACAGACGGGAAACAGAAAATGACGGAAGGGCTTGGAGGGCCCCACGTGAACTGTCCTCATGTGCTGACTCCGTACAGCACCTTAATAATAACAATAAAATGATACTGAAGTAAGCATAGTCAACAATCTTGCTTTGGAGGCTCTTTTGAAAACCAAGGACTCCAATTGAGACAGCACTACATATATCAGGGCCTAGGAATGAATCCTCAGCAAAAGCTGATTATCAGAGAAAACTGAGCAAATAACTATCAACAAGAACACGAATGAATCCTGATCAAAAGTTGATTATCAGAGAAATGTGAGCAAATAACTATCAACAAGAACACGTGTGTGGGCACATTTGTTGATTTAAAAATGAGCATGAAAACCAGCACAAACTAGTGTCTGATGAGCGTCCACCTGCCTGTGCTGGCTCGAAGCGAAGGACCAAAAACATCATAAAGAATCTGGGGCTGTCCTGGAGACAGGTGTTTGCAGAGTATTCCCGGGGCAAAACTCAGATGGAGGAGTGATCTGCTCTGCCCGCAGGCAGGGGCTGAGGGTTTCCATGACAGCGGCACCCATGCCCCCTGGGGGCAGACACCAGGCTGGCTTAGGGATGGAGTGGCCCTCCCCCACCTCCCTGTTCCCTCCCACACGGGAGGTCCTGGGACCTCTAACACTTACCTGCTGGGTGTTGGCTGCCCCCTTAGGATAAGAGAGCACCAGAGGCTCCTTTTCAGGTTACCGGTACTTTCCCTGAAATAGTAACTCTCTCCCTATCTCTCAGTCCAGGACGGACTCCAAAAACCAAAGGCGATAGTGGCCGGGCAGCAGGGGAAGGAAGGACGGACACCAGTGTCCTGTGCGAGGCTTTCCCAAGCCGCACCACCCTGAGCCGCACAAACCACCGCTGTCCCTCTCACAAGCGCACACAGCACGGCACACAGCCGCGACATGGCTGGGTTTGTCTGGTTGGGGGAGGCCCACCCAGTTCTGGGGCTTTTCGTCATTTTCAGCAGTCCCCGGCTGATGAACCCAGATCCCAAGCTCGACATGGTTTTCTACCCCACACAGCGTCCTGCACCGGAGGCTGCACTTCTAAGAGGACAGGCAGGGCGTTCGCTGCCCGAGCCAGCGCGGCGCCGCAGGACGGCAGCCACCGTGCAGCCACCGCCCCTCTCTCAGGGCCGCTGACCAACATGGTGAGGCACTGGGCTACACTGGGCGAGGTCAGACGCCATTTGTACAAAGAACTCAATGTTAGCTCCGCACTGGGGGCTCATGTCATAGTCCCAGCTACGTGGGAGGCTGGGGTCTGAGGATCACAGTTTGAAGCCAGGCAGAAAAGTCTGTGACTCTCTTATCTTCAATTAACCACCCAAAAAAGACAGATAGGGAGCTGTGAGTCAAGTGGTAGAGCATCAACCTTGAGTAAAAAAGCTATTGAGTGTAGTGCCTAGACCCTGGGGGGGGGGGGAGGGAGGGAGGGAAGGAAGGAGGGAGGGAGGGAGGGAGGGAAGTGGGGAAGGAAAGGACCAGGGAAGGAGGGAAGGAAGGAGGAAGGGAAGGAGGGAAGGAAGGAGGGAAGGAAGGAGGGAGGGAAGGAGGGAGGGAAAGAGGGAGGGAAGGAAAGGAAGGAAGGAAGGGAAGGAAGGAGGGAAGGAAGGAGGGAAGGAAGGGAAGGAAGGAAGGGAAGGAAGGAGGGAAGGAAGGGAAAGAGGGAAGGGAAGGAGGGAAGGAAGGAAGGAAGGAGGGAAGGAAGGAAGGAGGGAAGGAGGGAGGGAAGGAGGGAGGGAAGTGGGGAAAGAAGGAAAGGAAGGAAGGAAGGAAGGGAAGGAGAGAAGGAAGGAAGGAAGAAAGGAAGGAAGGAGGGAAGGAGGGAGGGAAGGTGGGAGGGAAGGAAAGGAAGGAAGGAAGGAAGAGAAGGAAGGAGGGAAGGAAGGAAGGAGGGAAGGAGGGAAGGAAGGCAGAAGGGAAGGAGGGAATATCTCAACATGGAAAGTGGAGCCAGCATTGTGGAGGAGGTCTTGCTCTTGTGACTCAGTGGATCTTCCCAGTTCTTTTTTTCTTGCCAGCAATCTTGGGAGTGGGTTACCATAGTTTGCTGTGCAACATCCGAAGCCAAGGCTGAGGCTGGCTGGGGCAGGCAGGGCGCCCGGACCCGCGCTGGCTTGACCTGAGCTGCCCAGAACCAGACTGGGCCTGACTGGCAGAAGCAAAGAATGCCCTTTTTTGTTTTTTGTTTTTTTTTGGTCGGTCGTGGGGCTTGAACTCTGAGCCTGGGTGCTGTCCCTCAGCTCTTCAGCTCAAGGCTAGTGCTCTACCACTTGAGCCACAGCGCCACTTCCGGTTTTCTGGTGGTTTATTGGAGATAAGAGTCTCATGACTTTTCTGCGCAGGCTGGCTTTGAACCACGATCCTCAGATCTCAGCATCCTGAGTAGCTAAGATGACAGGCGTGAGCCACCAGCGCCTGGCAAGAATGTCCACTTTTATCGTACAGCAGAAACAGTGAGGGAGGCCAGGCAGCTCTGCGGGAGGCGAGGACCTAACGGGGACCCAGCTTCAATCCCAGACACTAAACCAAAGGGGGTTCATGGAGCCATTTGCCCCGGAAAGCGGAGCTCTGCCCTGTGTCTGCGCTGTGCCAGAGGCAGGAGGCGCTGCCTGGCCACCTTCTCACCGGTGGACGGGCCACCACGAGAATGGAGCGTGGCAGGTGACAAGCCACAACCGCGGGGGCAGGGCTGGGGGGGCTGGGGGGACGGGGGCAGGGCTGGGGGGCTGGGGGGACGGGGGCAGGGCTGGGGGGGCTGGGGGGATGGGGGCAGGGCTGTGAGGGGACTGTGAGGGGACACGGGGGCAGGGCTGTGAGGGGGGCTGGGGGGACGGGGGCAGGGCTGTGAGGGGACTGTGAGGGGACACGGGGGCAGGGCTGTGAGGGGGGCACTGGGGGGCTGTGAGGGGGGCTGTGGGCTGTGAGGGGGCGCTGGGGGGCTGTGAGGGGGCGCTGGGGGGCTGTGAGGGGGCGCTGGGGGCTGTGAGGGGGGCTGGGGGGCTGTGAGGGGGGCTGTGGGCTGTGAGGGGGCGCTGGGGGGCTGTGAGGGGGCGCTGGGGGCTGTGAGGGGGCGCTGGGGGGCTGTGAGGGGGCGCTGGGGGCTGTGAGGGGGCGCTGGGGGCTGTGAGGGGGCGCTGGGGGCTGTGAGGGGGGCACTGGGGGGCTGTGAGGGGGGCTGTGGGCTGTGAGGGGGCGCTGGGGGGCTGTGAGGGGGCGCTGGGGGCTGTGAGGGGGCGCTGGGGGGCTGTGAGGGGGCGCTGGGGGGCTGTGAGGGGGTGCTGGGGGCTGTGAGGGGGCGCTGGGGGCTGTGAGGGGGGCTGGGGGGACGGGGGCAGGGCTGGGGGGGGCTGGGAGGGGACACGGGGGCAGGGCTGTGAGGGGGGCACTGGGGGGCTGTGAGGGGGGCTGTGGGCTGTGAGGGGGCGCTGGGGGCTGTGAGGGGGCGCTGGGGGGCTGGGGGGACGCGGGCCGTGGGAGGCTAAGCAGCTGGGTCCGGCGCGCCCACTCCCTGTGCCTCCCGCTGCCAGCTCTGGTCTCGGCGGGGGCACAGGGCGGGGGGCGCAGGGCTGGGGTGCAGGGCGGGGGCGCAGGGCGGGGGACTGGGGGGCTCAGGGCTGGGGCACAGGGCGGGGGGCGCAGGGCGGGGGGCGCAGGGTGGGGGGGCGGGGGCGCGGGGCGGGGGGTGCGGGGCGGGGGCGCAGGGCGGGGGGTGCGGGGCGGGGGCGCAGGGCGGGGGGCCGCAGGGTGGGGCCGCGGGGCGGGGGGCGCAGGGCAGGGACGCAGGGCGGGGGGCGGGGGCGCGGGGCGGGGGGGGGGGCACGGCGGGGGGCGCAGGGCGGGGGGCGGGGGCGCGGGGCGGGGGGGGGCACGGCGGGGGGCGCAGGGCGGGGGGCGGGGGCGCGGGGCGGGGGGGGGCACGGCGCGGGGCGGGGGGCGCAGGGTGGGGGGGCGGGGGCGCGGGGCGGGGGGTGCGGGGCGGGGGCGCGGGGCGGGGGGTGCGGGGCGGGGGCGCAGGGCGGGGGGTGCGGGGCGGGGGCGCAGGGCGGGGGGCCGCAGGGTGGGGCCGCGGGGCGGGGGGCGCAGGGCAGGGACGCAGGGCGGGGGGCGGGGGCGCGGGGCGGGGGGGGGGGGCACGGCGGGGGGCGCGGGGCGGGGGGCGCGGGGCGGGGGGGGGCGCACGGCGGGGGGCGCGGGGCGGGGGGCGGGGGCGCGGGGCGGGGGGGGGCACGGCGGGGGGCGCGGGGCGGGGGGGCGGGGGCGCGGGGCGGGGGGCGCGGGGGCGGGGGCGCGGGGCGGGGGGGGGGGCGCGGGGCGGGGGGGGGGGCGCGGGGCGGGGGGGGCGCGGGGCGGGGGGGGGGCGCGGGGCGGGGGGGGGGCGCGGGGCGGGGGGGGGGGCGCGGGGCGGGGGGGGCGCGGGGCGGGGGGGGCGCACGGCGGGGGGCGCGGGGCGGGGGGCGGGGGCGCGGGGCGGGGGGGGGCACGGCGCGGGGCGGGGGGGGGGGCGCACGGCGGGGGCGCAGGGCTGGGGGTTTCTGTCGGGTTGGACTGTGCTCGTTTCTCACTTCTGGCTTTTTGAACTGCTCACCCGCCACGCGGGGCCGCTGGCTGTCCTCGGGTTTTGGGGTGGGAATCTGTCTCCAGCCTCCCTGTCGTCTGACATTTCAAGAAGCAGAGAGCAGGGTGGGCTCTCGGCCGCCGAGCCGGGGCCAGCGCGTCCTCCTTGGCCTCTGCCGCCCTGGGCTGCGCTTCCTCCCACCACTGGCCGCCGGGGGTCATGAAGTCCAGCTTTTGAGAGGCAAAGAATACTTTCAGTTTGTTACAGTTTTCATTGCACCCAGAACACGAGAAATGCTTCTGAGATATTTATAAAATTATGTCTTTGCTGCCTTGAAGTCCCTCCCCCATGGTATAACCCCTGCTTTCACTATATATGATGTTGGTATATGTGGAGGGGAAGGGAAAAAACCAATTGTTAAAACAAGGATACAGGAGGACCCATTGCAACAATGAGATGTACAAGTCCTTATGTCGAAAAACAAACTTTACAACTTTGGTGGGGGGTGGGTGGGATAGGAAGGGATAGGAAGGGGGGAAAAAAAGAACTGCTTCTGAGAACAGAATTTGGGGTGTTTAGAGGAGCAGCGATCACTTTTTTTGTGGTCTAACAGGGCTGTTTAGGAAAAGCATATGATCAGGAGCCCCCACTGAACCAGAGCCCCAGTAGCCATCTGTAGTCACCAAAGTCCAGGGACAAAGTGAACAGTGTGAAGCTGAGAACACACAGTCCCAACTCCCCCCGGGGGCTCCCCCAAATCCCCAAGGCCAGAGGGCCCGAGGGGACCAGCAGGAACTAACCAGACAGCCAGCTCTGCCCCCAGCCAGCATGTCTGCGAAGCGGCCGTCTCTCTCCAGCAGTCTGTCCAGGTGGCACCAAACAGAGAAAAGCAAACACACAGGAAGCTGTCAGGATCAGCACCCTGAGTCCACAACGTGGAGGTCCCCAACGCGGCGGTCCCGGCCCTCAGCATTTCCCCAGAGCCAGGCTTCACCCTGGCGGTGGTGCTGAGGGAGGGGGAGCAGGGGTGGCAAGCAGGATTTCCAAGGAAACAAATGGAAATGTACCACTGGTACCACAGCAGAGACGTATATGTTTCTTTTACACTAAGCGTTTAAAATCAAGCCTAGGGACTGGGAAGGTGGCTCAGTGGTAGAGCGCTTGCCTCACATGCATGAGGCCCTGGGTTCGATTCCTCAGCACCACATAAGCAAAAAGAAAAAAGCCGGAAGTGGCCCTGTGGCTCAAGTGGTAGAGCGCTAGCCTTGAGCTGAAGAGCTGAGGGACAGCGCCCAGGCCCAGAGTTCAGGCCCCATGACCAGACCAAAAAATAAAAATAAAAAATAAAAATAAAATCAAGCCTAGGGGGCAGGCACTGGGGGCTCACATCTGTCATCTTAGCTACTCAGGAGGCCGAGATCTGAGGATCACAGTTCAAAGCCAGCCCAAGGAGGAAAGTCTCTGAGCCTCTTATCTCCAATGAACTACCAGAAAATCAGAAGTGGAGCTGTGGCTCAAGTGGCATAGCGCTCGCCTTAGCAAAAATGCGAGCTGGTTGTGATGGTGCATGGACTTTGGCAGCCGCGCTGTGCCGGGTTCTGGACTTCTCCAAGCTACGAGGACATTGCTCGCTGGCTGCTGGGTGGCTGCACTCTGCAGCTCGCGTGTCTCTGTGCAAGTGAAGATGTCAGCTCTGAGCTTCCTCGCCACGTGGTGGGATAGTGGTGGAGTGTGTGATGCGTGCGTGCTCAGGTCTGGGAGGGGGTTGTCCTGAGCAGCGCTGATGCCCACGGGCCTGTCCCCGGTCACCGTTCAGACCCCTGCCCCAGGCTCACCGCAGCCGGGGGAGGGCCCGGGTGACTGTGGGAGCTGGTTGAGTTTTGAGGCACAGGCCAGTGGGCCCGGCGCTGGAGGACCTATGGCTTCTTTCTTTTCCAGGTTGCTCTTCCCTGACAGGTGGGAACACTGGAGGCAAAGAGCTACAGCGCCAGGTTTCCGGGAAGTCCCAGGACTCCCTGAGCCAGCAGCACAGCCTGGGGGCTCACGGTGGGGGCACCCGGGGCAAAGGCGGCCACCCCTGGGCAAGACAGGTGCCATTTGTCTCCTACACACCATGCAGCCAGACCCAGGCAGCGCGCGCGCGCACACACACACACACACACACACACACACACACACACACACACACACACACACACACACACACACACACACACACACACACACACAGAGCCTTTCATCAGCCTGGGAACAGCTGTCTGACAAATTGCTTTCCTTGGACCAGCCCTCTAGCTCACACTAATTAAGAGAGCTGGGCGCTACCTTTGGGGCACTTAGAGGTCTCAAACAGCTGGAGAATACAGCTCAAAACAGGGTCTCATCCAGTGTGAGCAGGGAGGGGGGAGCGGGCCTTCTTGGGGAGGGGCCCGTGCTGGAGGAGGAGGTGCTGGCGGGGAAAGAGGAGGAGGAAGGCACTGGAGCAGGTCAAAGCCAGTCTCAGAGGGAGACAATGTCTCACTATGCACAAGGAGACCCCAGGGAGCTGGCTCCGTGTACAAGTCCCTGAAGTTATATCTTCAAACCACCAGCCACTAGACAGCAGGCCACGTTTGGAGTCTCTGCCCTGTGGCTCATGTGTGAAATAAGCCGAGTCTGGCTCCTGACACACCGACTTTCCCAAGTGAGGTTTCCTTAATCAATGCTTTTAGTGCGTGTGTGCGCCGGTCCCGGGCTTGAACTCAGGGCCTGGGCTTGAACTCAGGGCCTGGGCTTGAACTCAGGGCCTGGGCTTGAACTCAGGGCCTGGGCTTGAACTCAGGGCCTGGGCTTGAACTCAGGGCCTGGGCGCTGTCCCTGAAGCTTTAGTGCTCAAGGCTCGTGGAAGGTCTGCTCTGAATACCCGTGGTGTTCTCATTCCTCAGCATTCTCTTAACTTACCTAACAGCTAGCACTCTGCCATTGAGCCCCAGCTCCATTTCTGGCTTTTTGGTTGTTAATTGGATATATGAGTCTTATAGACTTTCCTGTCCAAGCAAGCTTCAAACCTCTTCAGATCTCAGCCACCTGCGTAGCTAGGATGACAGGCATGACCCACCAGCGCTCAGCATCACTGCCTTTTTACGAATTCTAACTCTTTATGTTTCTATGTGCTCAGTGCAAGAAAATATAATGCAAGCTACAGGGGGAAGAAAAGGAGCAATCAGGATTTTTCTTTTTTTTTTTTTTTTTTTTTTTTTTTTTTTTTTTGCGGGTCATGGGGCCTGAACTCTGGGCCTGGGCGCTGTCCCTGAGCTCTTCAGCTCAAGGCTAGTGCTCTACCACTGGAGCCACAGCGCCACTTCCGGCTTTTTCTGTTTATGTGGTGCTGAGAAATCGAACCCAGGGCCTCATGCTTGCAAGGCATGCACTCTACCGCTGAGCTACCTTCCCAGCCCGCAATCAGGATTTTTCAAAAGTTAGCCTTCCATCTTTTAAAAGTTCACAGCTTTATATTACAAAAAGTAGACTGTCCCCTGCTCATAACAAAGTGAAACACTAGAAACGGGGAATTCAGCCCCCAGAGAAGTAGCTGGTGGAGCGCGGAGTTGCCTGGCGGTTGGCTTTGGCTTGGTTGGCCTGCGCCTTCCTGTGGCTGGTGGGAGAAAACCCTGACCAGCAGCCTGTGCTTCCTCAATTATTCAGATTGGCTCTCATTTGCATTCCCAGGAGGCCCAGGTTTTTTCCATCCCTGACCATTTCCCCAACTAAGCCAGCTGATTAAAGGATGGCAGAAGACAGCTTAGGCCCTTCAATTACAACAACAAAGACTTAGCTCCTCTTTTCTATCAAAACAACCAGGCTGTCCCGATTCAAATGCTAATAGCAAGGCCTGAATTGGTCCCTAAACCAGAGAGACACTCCGCCCCCCTCCCCACACCTCTCCCGCAAATGACCAGAAAGTGGCTCTGTGGCTACCGGATGTCCTGTTAGATAAGTCGTGGGAAACCCTCTCTTGGTGGGCTTCAGGACTGGGTGGGCCAGGGAGGGCTGAGGGAAAGCTTCCGACTACACAAGTTCAAAGAGCCTCCCCGTGTGCCACTGTCCTGCAGGCCGCGTAGCAGGTCTGGGCGATTCCTGCAGTCTCTGCAACACTGGCTGTCACCTCAGTTCCCAGCCTAACATACATGTCCCACCCCCATCCAGGGCCAGGGCCTGTGAGTGAGCACACAGGCCTGAGCAGCAGCCTACACCTGCCTTCCTGACCCACTCCTAGCTCCTAGATGGCCAAGCCGGAGGATCCAAGTTCAAGTCCAGACTCTCTCCCTAGGGAGCAGCCTCAGGGCCCTCCTGGGTCCTGCTCAAGGGGTTCACTGGCTGACTGGTGTTGGAGGAACACGGAGACCCATACCACAGCTTCACACAACTGTGGGGAGCGCACACAGGCCAGAGCTGGCTGACCTCCACGGCGAGCCTGACCCTCAGTGGGCACCTGCTGTTATGAGCCCTGGTTCTCTCCTCAAGAAGAGGAGTGGGAACAGCTGATCTGCGAGGCTCACCTGGGTGTTCAGTGGTTTGCCAAAGCCCTGGCACAGTGCCTGGGACCAGTCAGCATCAGACGCTGGAACTTTGTAGGCAGTTAATTATGGGGATGAGGCAGAGGCTCTGTGAGTCTCTCTCTTTTGCCATTATTACAACATGTTTTCTTCGTGTTTATTTTTTGCGTTTGCTCAATATGTAGCTTGCACACTGTGTCCATGTTCACTTTGCACACCTACCAGGCCCCGTGGGTGCCACTGCCAGGTACAAGCCCGGGCACACTCTAAGGCTGTGTGGGTGGGCACACTGGGAGGCTTGGGTGTGCCCTGCCAGGACCTGCAGGCAGGAGCAGAGCGAGCTCTGAGTGTGCAGGGGTGACAGGTTCTCAGCTTCCAGGCCTCTCACCTCCTCCCACTTTCTAACTTCACAGGCTGGGGCTGTCACAGGGCAGGGGCTGCTGCAGTCTGCTTTTCACATTTATACTGTGCCAGGTTCTTTTATGATCAGAATTTATGTTCTTCTTTTTCTAGAGAACAGTTCTCAGGCCATTTTGTAGAGTGGTGAATATTTAATACATCTATGTAAAATACTGTGGGAGGAGATACTTAAAGTAGACATTGAAGCCAGGCCACTAGTGGCTCACGCCTATAATGTTAACTACTCAGGAGGCTGAGATCTGAGAACTGTAGCTCAAAGCCAGCCCAGGCAGCAAAATCCGTGATTCTTATCTCCAATTAACCACCAAAAAGCTCAAAGTAGAGATGTGGCCCAAGTGGTAGAGTTCTAGCCTTGAGCAAAAAAAAAAACACACACAAAAAAAACGCAGGGTTCGTGCCCAGGCCCTGAGATCAAGCCCTAGTATCTCCCCGCCTCTCTTTCTCTCTCTTTCCCCCTCTTCTCTCTTTCTTTCTCCCCCCCCACCACACACATATTACTATATGCTTTTGGAAGGAACTTACTGCCTGGAGAATTCCATGTGAGCAAGGGAGGTGGAACACATCTGATACAAACAACGGAGGTACACCTTACTCCGGGAATTCTCCTTATCCATTTGACAAATAATCTTGTTCTGAAGGAAATAGGTGATACTTGAAACTTCTTCTTACATTCAGGTCTTACCTTGAGCCTCGAGTTCTAAAATCCCAGGATGAAGACATCTGCATCTTTGAATCTCCAATGTAAATATCCATGCATCACACAGAGGAGCTCTTGCTATAATGTTCCTCAGGATGGTTAAAGGCAAAAACAATTCTTCTCCCAGGCTTATATTAATAATGCTGATTGTGGGAGTATAAATATTCTAAGCTAAGACTGAGATAGACAAACAGAACTTATCAAGGCACTTCAAGTACAGTGTTCAGAGTAATATTTTAAAAACCCAAACATAAACTACATCACTCTTCTGAAAATGAGAAGAAATTTTATTATTATTACTTTTGATCATTATTATTTGCAGTTCTAGGGATCAAACATAGAGACTCACATGTGCTAAACATACATTCTACCACTGAGCTATATCACCAGCTATTTCTGTAGAAACAGCCAGAAAGCTCAGACACTGATGGCTCACACCTATAGTCCTAGCTACTAGAAGACTAAGATCTGAGGATCACAATTCAAAGTCAGCTCAGGCAGGAAAGTCTATGAGACTCTTATCTCCAATTATACAAGACAACCAGAAGTAGAGCTGTGGCTCAAAGTGGCAGAGCTCTCACCTGGAGCAAAAGAGCTCAGGTACAGCGCCCAGGCCTGCGTTCAAGCCCTACAACTGACAAAATGGATAAAATTAAATTAAAAAGCCAGAAGTAGAGCTGTGCTCAATTGGTAGAGTGCCATCCTTCCCCTCCTCCTCCATCACTGATTCTTCGGAATTTACCTTCAGCTCTGACTCCACCCCTTTTCCCAGCCTGCTCTGGGGATGGGGGGTGAGGGCAGGTGTGGGTACCGACTCATCTCCCCGAGTCCCCACGAGAGCTCTCCTGCAGCTTCCCGCTCTTGGCACCTTTTCCTCCATTCCACAAGCCGCGCACGAAGACTCTTGAAAGGAAAGAGATTTTTTCATAAGTGCCACCATTTATGTATATTGTCAGACAAACTGTGCTCCTCCAGCGTTTCACTGGTAGAAAGCACCCTTGGGGGGCTGGGAAGTTGGCTGGGAAGTGGTAGAGCGCTTGCCTTGCATGCCTGAGGCCCTGGGTTCGATTCCTCAGCACCACATAAGCAAAAAGAAAAAAGCCGGAAGTGGCGCTGTGGCTCAAGTGGTAGAGCGCTAGCCTTGAGCTGAAGAGCTGAGGGACAGCGCCCAGGCCCAGAGTTCAGGCCCCACGACTGGGCAAAAAAAAAAAAAAAAGAAAGCGCCCTTGGCCCTGTGCCCCTGGACAGTGAGGGCTGTCCCCACACTTGGCGCTGCTCAGAGCGCAAGGCTGCGGGCAGTTCCTGCTTCTAAGCGCCGGACCAGGCTTCATTCTCTAGGCGTTTGGCGCAGCGGTGTCCAGACCCATCTTCTCTATGCTGTGACAGCATTTTGTCCCCGCCAGAGCAGCCACAATCCAGGCACAGCAGGCAGGCCTCTCCGGAAGCCTCTGCACCGCTTCTGGCCTGGGCGGCTCCCTGTCTGAGCCCAGTGTGCCACACCTCCCCTCCTGGCCTAGTCTACCTCTCAGGAAACCCTCAACACTGCTAAGAGTGGATAAAGAAGATGCGTGAGGGCCCTGAGCTCTTTGAGAGGGGCTGACGTGGGCTGGATGTCTTTGAAGCCATTTTCATACTAAGACCAAGGTGAGGTGAGGTGAACTCAGGAGGGAGGGCCACGGGGGAGACAGCAGTGGCCCTGACCACTGGGCCGCGCAGAGAGGGGGCGGGCTCTGAACAGGAGAGCCGGCCGCTGCGGGCATCGGGTGCCACACCGAGGGGCGGAGGAGCAGGGCGTCAGCTGGCAGAGCCGTCCCTGCACATTTCTCTGTACTGACACGGGCCTTGTACGCCCCACAGACAGAGCCCGAGGGGAGAGCGGCCCCTGAGCTGCAGAGCCCACGATCCCTGCTCAAGCTCTAAAATCAGCAAGGTCTCCCGAAGAAGAAAAGGTTCTCATGCGTGCGCGCGCACACACACACACACACACACACACACACACACACACACACACACACACACACACACACACACACACACACACACACACCCCTCTGGGACAGACAGTTCACATTAAACTGTATAAAAGTGACAAGAGGCACTAATTCCCCCCCCCCCCGACTTTTTTTTGACACACAGAGAGAATCACTGAAAGCAGAGTAAAGAGAAAAAAGTGTTCACTGGAGACCAAAGTTGAGAGGTGAAGTAGGTAGGCCGTTCAGTCGCTTCCTTAGCACCTGGACGGTCAGCAGCAGGAGTCGACGCAGAGATCCCAGAAGGAAACCTGGCGCTGGCTTTGCACTTTAGCCTTCAACTTGATTCCCAGCGCCCAGCACGCATGGGTCGATCTGCAGCCCACGCTAGGCGGGGTGAACGAATGCATTGCTCAGGTGGACCCTGGATGGCCCGTGAAGTCGGGCCATGGAGAACCTGTGTTAAAGCGCCCAGAGCCCGGGAACGGGAGGAAGCGCATCTTCGCTTGTAAAGTGGGCCGCTGGCTCTCTCAACATAGCACGGCCGCCCACTTAACAAGGAAGGAGGAAGTGGTCAAAGTCATGCTTTTTTGCAAACTTCAAAGGTTCCCCCTCCCCCCTCTTTACATTTTACTGTCTGTGGAGCTGGCTGGTCTGCAGCTGTTGGCAGAGACGGTGTCCCCAGCGTCAAACCTGCCTCCTCACGACCCATAAAACTACAATGGGGAACCGGGCGCAGGTGTGGAGGGAGAGGGGCAGGATGCCCCTTCATAATCTCCTGACACCCCCTGCTGAGCGGCAGCGGCAGCCGAGTGCCCTGAGCCTGGGCCCGGCTAGTTACAAGTGGGACAATCACGCAGGACAGCTGGAATGAAGCCAAGTCCCTCGGTCTACAACCACAGCCGCCCCGTGGGAGCCTCGGCCAGGGCAAACCCTCCCAAGCTTGCACCACCTGAGAACAGACACCAGGAGCCATCAGCTCAGGAGCGTCACCCACGGCAGCCTGTGCCCACAGACAGCTTCAAAATCACCCACGGCAGCCTGTGCCCACAGACGGGCTTCGAAATCTCTGCAAATCCGGAGAGGTGGACCAGACCCAGATGCCCTGTCCAACGTGCCGGATTCCGAGGGTATTTATGTACAACAACTTGCCCTTTTTCTTTGCCAGACAACAGAAGGAATCAAGAATTACAGGATACAGGGATGGGAGGGAGAAACTGAGTGAGAGAAGGGAAGAGACGATGTTCTCCCCAAACAGATGCGCTCTTTACCTGACTCAGGCAACTAACCCCTTTTGTACAGCACCTTAATAATAACAATCATTATTTTTAAAGTTTACAGAATACCTATGAACCGACTGCCGGTCACTAGATCATCCCGTGTTGTTTTATGCCAATATTTTTGAAGCAGAGTGGAGTGAAACAAAAGTGATTTATGGAAAGTGATCTCTTAAGGTTTATGTTAGTTTTACTGGGCCAAATTGATAAATAGATGTCATTCTTTAAGGAAATGGAAAGGGCAAGCGGCTCGTGTCTGTAATTCTATCTATTCCACAAGACTCTCATCTCCAAGCTGGAATGGAGCTGCGGCTCAAGCAGTAGAGCACTATCCTTGAACAAGAACGCTCAGCACAGTGCCCAGACCTTGAGTTCAAGCTCCAATACTAGCGCATGTGCACGCACGCACACACACACGCACACACACACACACACACACACACACACACACACACACACACACACACACACACACACACACACACAGGCAGAAATGGAAAGGGGTGAGATCTTCCTGCAAAAGCAAGGCTGCTTGGCCCAGGAGGCAAAGGCTCATCTGTGTAGTGAGGACAAAGTCACACCTGAGGGGGGGGAAAGAGAGTGCAAAGACAAACAAGGGAGAAATGTAAACACTCCTGGGAGTTCAAAGACAGGACTTCCCACTGGGGATACCCAACAAATACACAAAACAGACCTAAAAATCAGCTGCCCAGAATGCATCCGTTATCTTTAGCCTTTCATATTGTGTCTGCACCCAGGAAATAGAAACAAGAGTTACTTTTCTTTCTTTTAAAAAAGATTGTGTTTGCGTTCTGCTCACGCTCATTAAGAGGGTGTTGTGTGATCATTTGCCTCTGTGCTGCCGCGCTTCAAGATGGACAGGGGTGGGTGTCTTCGGCAGAACGCCGTCTGCGTAACACATAACTCTCTGGATTGGATCCTGGGAGCTGCTTGGAAACACATTCTACAGACAACTGGGGTGAGGAAGTTGTGACCGCGGGCTGGAAATGTTTCTCCTGACGTGGCTGGTAGACCTCATCATTCAGGATCGAAGCCCCTCTTTCTACATGGCAGAATCAGGTGATAAGAAGTCTGTCCTTTAGCAAGCCCTTCCTTGGACTCCAAGCTGTGCCAGGCCCTAGACTGTGGTCTTGGTATATGAGGGCAGTACAGCCTAGCTGGTCATTTAAACAGAAGACGAGGTGGTGAACAGGGCACCTTCGTATTTTAGATTCTATGACACCTTTCAATTCATTCTTCTAGAATTGAAGACTAGAAAGGCTTCTTTTATACTTTATATTCAGATTCGAATTCTGAAATCCAGGGGCTGGGAAGGTGGCTCAGTGGTAGAGTGCTTGCCTTGCACGCATGAGGCCCTGGGTTCGATTCCTCAGCACCACATAAGAAAAAGCTGGAAAAAGCTGGAAGTGGTGCTGTGGCTCAAGTGGTAGAGCACTAGCCTTGAGCTGAAGAGCTGAGGGACAGTGCCCAGGCCCAGAGTTCAGGCACCATGACTAGCAAAAAAAAAAAGAATTCTGAAATCCAGACCAGAGACTAAATATATGTTTAAGTTTTTTTTAAAGGGTTATCTATAAAAAGGAAAAAAAGGGGGGAAGGAGAAGGATTGGGATTGGGGGGGAGGGGGGAGGCTGGGAAGGGATGTGAAGGGTAAACCAAAGGAGGAGGCTGCAATGCTTGGTAAGAAATGTACGCATTATCCTGCCCATGTAATTGTAACCCCTCTGTACAGTATGTTCACAAATAAAATAAAATAAAATTTAAAAAAAAATAAAAGGAAAAAAAGAGTATTGATTATATATTTTCCCAACAGAGGTGGAGAATGACCTACAAAGTCAGAAACGATGGTTCTCTGACACTTTCCAGAGAATGCAAACCCAGATTATTAAGACATCTGGAAAACTGTCCCCCAGCTCATCCACCCTCCCTGCTCTGAGTTTTCAAGGGGTCTGGTATTCACGGGCTCCCTGTTTAAAATAACTTAGTTGAACACTTAGTGCTATGTTCTTGTTTTAACAGAAGCCATTTATTACAGAACGTTTTTCTTAAGGAAAAGTCCAGTTGAACACGTGTGGGATTTCTCAAAGGTCTATGCAGGTGTTTCATGTAGTCAGAAAAAGAGTCTTTGCATCACCTTAGTCTTTAAGGAAGGAGATTTCTGGTTGCAACTGAACCACAGGTTATAACTGTATAACCGAAGTGTGGATTGAACCATTACAATGTAATCATGGCTTAAAACAATTATGCCTGTGATCCCTAATAAAGTATACAGCTAAAGCTAAATTTATGTCATTTCTACAAGGGGTAAACATTGCTTCAGTGTCTACCGACAAATCAACACTCTGCCCTTTCTGTCACTTAGGGGTAGCAAACTGAGTTCATGTGCTGATACCGGAATTTTATCATTTAACATCACTTCTCAGTATATGTGGGGTGGATGAAAACTTACACGTATTTTGTGAAATTAACAGGAGGAAAAAAATATTCCAAAAAATCTAAAAAGGAAGAAATACCACCCAAGAAGGAATTTCATTTTGAGCTTCCTTCATTTTCTTGATTATACGCTCAAAGGATTGGTTATATACTTACTCAACACAAACACATAACCCAAATACACTTTCCTGGAGCTAGACAAATCTAAGTGTGGACCTTGCTCTGGGTGGAAGGCACAGTCTGTCCCTAAAACCAGACCCCATTTGGCTTCTGTCCCTGGAGGTCATCTGTGCCATTTGGACAGCACAGGCGCAGGCCCCGGCCCCGGCCCCGGCCCCGGCCACAGCAATGGAGATGCAGAGACCGCGCTGAGCGCTGCCCCTAATGGCAGCCCCGCAGTTTGCCTCCACAGTTAGGTGACTGCATGCAAAATTCCAGCTGCAGCGCTGGAAGATCAACAGAACGCTGCTTCTACGTCTACCTCCCAAAGCCTCTGCCTCCTGACCCTCCAAACCCCTTCCCACCTTCCCAGCCCGGTGATTCTGCCCTGCCGCTCTGGGGCAGCCAGGGCAGGGCCGATGTGCTGCTGGGTCTGCGTGGGCCTGAGAGCAAAGGAGGTTGACAGACCGCCTTGTGTTCAGAGCACTTGGGGGACAAAGGAATGCTCAGAACACAACTGCTCTTCCTAATGAAAACCAAGCCAGCTGAGGGGGCACAGCGCCCCTCCCTGAGCAGCACAGGCTCGAAGCCACTCTGGGGCAGGAGTCCCGGCAGACAAACTGGAAATGCTGGGATACAGCGCACCCAGCCCAACAGCACTGTTTGCCACTGACTTGTGCCCTCCACCCTGCTCACACGTGGCAACAAGACAGCAGGTTGGCCACGGGACGAGGAATTATTTTGTACGAAACAAGTACAGAGAGTGGTCGTGGCATCATCTGCACAGGGCACTTACTCTGAATAATGGCAGGATCAGCACCAAGTCACCTTCCTTCCACCGTTAGTTCTTTTTTGTTTTTGTTTTTTGCAAGTCCTGGGGCTTGAACTCAGGCATTGTGCCTGAGCTTCTTTTCCTCAGGGCTAGCACTCTACCACTTGAGCCCCAGTGCCCCTTCCGGCTTTTTCTGTGTATGTGGGACTGAGGAATGGAACCCAGGGCTTCGTGCATGCTAGGCAAGCGCTCCACCACGAAGCGCATTCCATTAGCTCTTTACTTCTGGCTCCTGTCAGACAATTCAACCTTTGCACAGCCATGATCCTTTAAGTTGAAATAAGTTCCAGGGATCCACAGAGGCTGGAATCACCTTCGTGAGTGCTGAGTTTGTGAGTCTCCCTCAGGGGTTGTACTTGTTGATCCTATTTTGTAGATCAGGAAAGTGAGCCAGGAGGAAATAGGGCTGTATTTGAAGTCTGCAGCAGAAGACTGAGAGGATCAGGATCAGGACTGGGGCTGTGGCTCAGCAGTAAAGCACTTGCTCAGCACGTGTGAGTTCCTATAGTCAATTCTTAGTCCCACAAAACAAGTAATAATAATAATAAAGCCCTGAGAGAACCAGGATCCAAACCTATACTGTGAAAATGCCAAGTAGCTTGCAATGGTGGATACGCTAGTCAAACATCTTCCGCTCAAGCGTGGAAAGCCAAGTGCTTTGATGCGTAATTGTGAAAAACCTACACAGCCAGGCGCTGGTGGCTCACACCTGTAATCCTAGTACTTTAGGAGGTTGAGACCTGCAGATCAAAGTTTAAAGCCAGCCTAAGCAGAGAAGTCCATGAGATGCTTATCATCAATTAACCAGAAAACAGCCAGAAGTGGAGCTATGGCTCAGGAGGTGGAGCACTTTGAGTGAAAACGCTGAGTGAGAGCCCCAGTTCCCCCCCACACCCCCAAAGGACAATCTTGAAACAACAATTTTTCCCAGACCCAGTGGAAATTCCCCAGCCCAGTGAGGATAAGATGCCCTCCAATCCTACACCTGAACTCAGGAGTCATAAGACATGGTGGGTGTGATACCAGTCTCGAAGATGTGAAAACCAGAGCAGAAAGCTCAATGGGGCTCAATGTTGGGGCTCAATGGTCTTGAAAGGGACCACAGGGCCCCAGAGGTGGCCTCGGCCAGGAAGATGTCCCAGCCCAGAGACCCATGAACTCCCTTCAGCCTGAGCCGGGGGAGTTGTTTGTTTGTTTGTTTGTTTGTTACTGAGGCAGAGGTGAAGCCATTACAGGAACGCCTGCGGTGCCTGCTGGTGCATTTGGTGGAATGGTTCTCCGGGAAGTCGGGGTGTAATGAACTGCAGTATTTACAAGCCAAGGCAAATGTTCAAAGGGGACTCAAGCACAAAGAACAGATGGCAAACGGACGCGAGGGCAGGGTGCATTCTGCCAACACCCACAAAATGCAGATTTTTTAAGGTGCTGGAGGGCAGTTTGTGTTGGGAGCATCCTAGATTCTAGCCCTTTGCATGCATGGGACAGAAGATCCTGTCTGAAGCATCCCTGGGCCTGCAAGGCTTTGTGGGCCTCCCTGTCCCCCCCCCCCCCCAGCATCTTGTAAAAGCCAGGCAGGTCTTCCCAGGTTTGTGTGGAAGGAGGAGACGGGGCGTGGCAGAGGCTGCTCTGTCGCTGGAGCCCAAGGCAGTGAAGGAGCACAGGCATGCCTCCCTGGCTTGGGGTGATCAAAGCCCCCCACAACTCCCTCCAAGATGCATTGTACACATAACTGACATGTTGAATTGGAACCCCTTTGTTCAACTAGTTAAAGACAATGAGGTCTAACTATGGGGGTTTCAGAGAGTTTTTAGTGCATTTCCCACCTCTCAGAAGTATCTCTGTAAAACTTCAGTTCTAACCATTTCTTCTTCACTTATGGAAGTGCTTAGTGGTTCCCTAGGAGTCCTTTAGTTAAATGAGGGAACAAGAGAAACACTGGGGCACTGTTAAGAGACAAGCAGGGAGACACCAAGGAGAAGAAGGAATCTTCACGAAAAAGCTCGCTAGCCATTACTTCTTTTCCCTTTGGTTCTTTTTTTTTGGGGGGGGGTGGTCATGGGGCTTGAACTCTGGGCCTGGGCGCTGTCCCTCAGCTCTTCAGCTCAAGGCGAATGCTGTACCACTTGAGGCACGGCACCACTTCTGCTTTTCTGGTGGTTCATTGGAGATAAGAGTCTTGAGGATTTTCCTTCCCAGGCTGGCTTTGAACCACGATCCTCAGATCTCAGCCTTCTGAGTAACTAAGATGACAGGCATGAGCCACTAGCATCTGGCTTCCTTTGGTTTGGTTTCTTTCTTATACTAGACTGTTCTTGTTTGAAAAAATAACAAAATCAAACTGCACATACATTTTGATAATTACCAATTACTCTATACCCCTTCTAAAACCTAAATCAACTTTCCATGCAAGTACATTAATTGAATACTTTCAAAAATTACCAAATGGTATTCACTTGTGCAGTTGGATGAGTATAAGGGTTGGTAGGCGGTTAGATGGGTAAATAGATGTATGAGTGTATGCGTGGGTAGGTGAGTAGATGGATGGATAAGTAGGGGAGGGGGTTGAAGAATGGATGGATGGATAGATGGATGGATAAATGGACAAGCAAGCAGGTGAATAAATGGATGGATGGGTGGAGGGAGGGAAGGAGAGTTGGGTGAACAGGTGCTTTAGGACATGATAAATGGATGGACACAGGAATGCATGTATAGATGGACGGGTGGATGAATGAATGGATGGACAGATGGATGAGTGGGTGGATAAATGGATGGCTGGATGAGAGAATAGGTGGGTGATGGAGTGGATGCATGGATGGAGTGGTGGGTGGATGGGTGGATAGATTCATGTGTGCATGGATGGATGGATGGGTGGATGGATGGATGGATGGATGGATGGATAGATGGCTGGCTGGGTGGGTGGGTAGGTGAATGCATGAATGCAAAGGTGGATGGATAAATGGATAGATGGGTGGATAGATGCATGTATGCATGGGTTGATGGATAAATGCATTGGTGTGTATACATGGGTGGTTGGATGGAGGGGTGAGTGGGTGCATGGATGGTGGGTGGATGCATAGATGGTGTGTGGATAGATGGGTGAGTGGATGCATGGATGGGTGGATGCATGGATGATGGGTGAATGGATGGTGGGTGGATAGGTGGATGGGTGAGTGGATGGATCAATGGCGGGTGGGTGGTGGGTGCATGGACAGTGGTGATGATGCAGGGAAGCACAGATGTTTTGCTAAGTACAGAAGTAAGCATATTGGACTAGAGGCACACACCTCACATAGAGCACACTATTCCACACACCCGGCTGCATCTTTGCAGAGAAGATGTCTCTTTTTCACACAGTCTCATTATCATAAATGTTGGACGGCATGACTAACACCCAGAAGGAGGCCATTCTGCCACACGCCGCTGGGTCAGCTACAGGATGATAAGGAACCTCAGACTTCATGGCCACTGTGGAGACTCACCTACCCTGAGAGGTGGCTGTGGTGATTCTTCCTGTGTGTGAGCTGGACAGGTCTCTGGCTCCAGAGAAGATGTCAGTGTCTGTAAAACACAACACACCATCTCAGCTCTGATGGCCGTGGCAGCTGGGTCTTGCGGAGAGCCATTTTACCTTTTGTAAAAAGACACCCTGTGTCTGGAGATAGCACTATCTCAACACATCTGAAATTAAAAACTGCATTCTTGTATGTTGGGTAGTTGGTAGAGCCTTCCTTCCCACATTCAAAGAAATACCGGCATCACATCTGAATCCTCAGCAGATGTCCAAAATGCGTTGTTGTTTTGAACATTTTAGAGGAAAATTATCTTTAGTTCATAAAAATTTCTTATGTAAACTAGTAACTAATTTCCACACTAGGGTGGGTAATTAATCCTTTTCTCTAAATTTGAGGACCCCATTACTGATTAAAGTGGCATGTCAATGGAGTGAGCTTAGGGTCTTAGCATCTTAGCAAGGCTGTCCTACAGTAGGACTCACGCCTGGAGATCCACTGACGAGGGCGCTCACTGGCAGGGCTGGGAGAGGGCGGGGCTCACTGGTGAAGTGCATGCCTAGCATGAGTGAGGCCCGGGACCCATCCCCAGTACCTCAAAACACACAACAACAACAAAACAACACAACGGTTGAGTCTTTTGTAAAGCCTAGTGCAGTGGCACACACCTGTAGTCCCAGCAACTAAGGAGGCTGCGGCAAAAAGAATTTGAGCCTGGGCAATTTAGGGAGGTCATGTCTCAAAAACACAAGAAACAACCAGTGAACGTCTCGCAAAGATGTGCCAATGTCCACAGGCAGACCATCTGTGTACCGACACGCTGGTGTAGGAGGCAGCCATCCACCACAGCCTCGCAGGGTACGGGAGGGCAGCAGGAGGCTGGGGTGGAATGCAGACATCTCACCCAGAACCAAGCCACCTGCCCGCCGGCCGGCTGCATCGTGCCATCTGCCCTGGTCGCTCAGCTTCTGGCAATTCATTAAACCCCGACGGTTGAACACCTGAGCTGACCCGTCTTGAGCCTGGTCTCAAATGGGTTGAGGGCTGGTTAGAGCCAGCTGCTGCCCCAACCCCAGCCTTTCAGATTCGGGAGCTGGGAGGGCCTAGACATGTATGTTTCTAACACATTCCCAGGGCTGGCGGGGGCCAGGCCCCTTGTGGCCGGGCACACGCCACATGCCACAGCAGCGGCTGGCAGATTTGGAGCGGCCACATCGGGATCCCTGCTTGCAGCTCCCTGTGGCAGGGGCACCGGCTCCAGGACGGCTGTGGAGCGGATTCTGAGCACCTCACCCAGACTCGCATTCGTGCGCCAGCCGGACAGAACGGCTTCCTCGGCAGGACAGTCACCAAGGTCTGTGTTTGCCTCATCAGAGCGCAGTTCTCTGACCACAGTAGGGATAGCACTTCAGTCTGTGAAATGTGAGGGCCGTGTGTGCACACGCGCCAGTCCTGGGGCTTGAGCTCGGGGGGCCTGGGAGCTGATGCTGAGCTGCCCAGGCTGACTCTGAATCATGGTCCTCAGATCTCAGCCTCCTGAGTAGGTAGGATTACAGGCATGAGCCACCAGCACCAGGCTGTGAGAGGTGAGATTTGTGTTCACATTGCTTGGTACTACAAAATGCCAGCAAGGTGACAGTGATAGCCACGCTATCAAATACTTTCCCTGTGAAATTAAAGCAGTCCAAAGCCTGGCCTCGAAGCGGGCAGTTCCCAAGGCGCACACCCGATGTCAGGCAGGCCCTGCCTCTCACAGGGGAGACCTGGCCACTCCCCCGTCCAAGGCCCACGGGGGGTCCCTGTCCCTCACAGTCCACACAGTACCAAAGCCATGGTGCTGGGGGCTCGTGCCTATAATCCTATTTGCCCAAGAGGCTGAGATCTGAAGATCAAGGCTTGGAGCAAGCCCAGGCCGGAAAATATCTGCAACTCTCACCTCTAACTAACCACCCAAAGTCAGAAGCAACACTGTGGCTCAAATGGTAGAATGCTAGCCTTGGCCACAAACACTCAGAGATAGCACACAGGCCCTGCATTCAAGCCCCGGGACGGACCAGACCACACATGCACATGCGCACACTCACCAGACGCCATCTGAAGGATATTTGGGGAGTTCAAGGGATTGCTGGTAGAATGACGTCAGCACCTCTAATGGGTGACCACAGTCACACCCCAAACTGTGTGTGCGCCACACAGCTCCTGTGCGGCCCAGCCAGGCCCGCCCTGGCTTCCTTTCTCTGGTTAACAGCAGCCCTCACCATGCTGGATTGCGCTGCTTTGTTGACAAACTGTTAGGACAGTCCCCTCAAATTCATTTTGAATTTAATTTCAAGTGGCATTTCTTGTCCTTTTCATGTGAAAAAGAGTCTTGCCTCATTTCGGGTTTATTTTTTCTCACCTGGCTGCGAAGCTCTCCTCCCAGCTGACCGGGGAGCATGTGGAGACCAGATGTGAGGCTCTGCTCCCAGCCACCAAACAGATTAAAGGCAGGGCCTTTCTCACAGTTGGGTGTGAGCTGCACCAGCCTCTGGGGTGAGACCAATTTCAAACTCACCTGACTGGCCTTCCACAGAAAGGGCCCTGTGAAGATTCCTACCACGCAGATGCAAGCAACGGCTCTTTCAGACTTAAAATGACTCCTGCCCATGTCTTTATAAAGACTGAAATGGAAGGGCTCCTGTGGCCCCTAGCCCCGCAGGTCCTGCGAGCGCACTCTGCCTTGCAGGCAGGGGGACGCAGAGGCCTGCGGGCTTGGAGACAGACCGGGTTTGCAGCCAGGGCCCACGGTGTGCGCGTGCTGGGCTGCCCGGACGTGACATTGCCCGGCTGTCCTAAGTTTCCATCTCCAGCTCGCGGCCCACCACTGCCCCGCACCTCCACCAACCACGCTGGAAACACTACGGCCAATATGTGAATAGTCATGTTAACACCTCACAGAAAGCCACGGAGCTAAACACTGGCATTACCTGTTACACAGTGTTACCCGTGTGATCGCAACTTGTTACACAGCATTACCTGTGATCGTGACCTGTTGCACACCATTACGTGTGAACGTAACCTGTTACACAGCACTACGTGTGAACGTGACCCGCCACCCAGCCTTGCATGTGATATGAACTCACACTGTCATGCGTGTTTCTGGCCTGTGCACTCGTGTGCACACATCCAAGCCGCCATCCAGGGGTTTTCTGCGGAATACAAAACGGTCTTTCACACTGTCTGTTTTTATTGTTCTAGTTGTTTCTCCTCTGTGTTTGTCATGAGGCTGTATAAACTGGACACATGAGGCTCTTCCTAAGCACACTTTCCTCTCAGAACCCAAGTCCTGCAGGGCTGGAGAGGGGTAGGAGCGCTACAGGGAAGGGATGGGGGAGGGATGAGGGTGGAATGGGGCAGAGCACCACGCTAGGGTTATGCTCACGTCCACCCTATCCAAAGTACGTCTGACCAAGAGAACACCTTCCTGCATAGACCGCGTCCCCCACCCTGAACCGAACTGCACGTCTTCATAACTCCCCACGGGCCCTGTCTCTGGTCTCTGAAGTGACTTAGGGTGAACTGACAGAAACATGAGGTACACTTCTTGAATACTGCCTTCGCTCGAGCAGCCTCAACGGAGGACCACAAGCTGCTGCTTAGCAACAAGAATTTACTTTCTCACAGTCCAAAGGCTAAGAGTGGGAGCCGAGTGAACACGCAAAGAGGCCTTGGCTCAGGTGCTCTTCCTGAGTGTGGACGGCCCCGTGTGAGTCTCCTTCCTGAGTGTGGACGGCCCCGTGTGAGTCTCCTTTGAGTGTGACGGCCCCGTGTGAGTCTCCCCCTGAGTGTGGACGGCCCTGTGTGAGTCTCCCCCTGAGTGTGGACGGCCCCATATGAGTCTCCTTCCTGAGTGTGGACGGCCCCGTGTGAGTCTCCTTTGAGTGTGACGGCCCCGTGTGAGTCTCCCCCTGAGTGTGGACGGCCCTGTGTGAGTCTCCTTTGAGTGTGGACGGCCCCGTGTGAGTCTCCTTCCTGAGTGTGGACGGCCCCGTGTGAGTCTCCCCCTGAGTGTGGATGGCCCCGTATGAGTCTCTGAGTGTGGACGGCCCCGTGTGAGTCTCCCCCTGAGTGTGGACGGTGTCTTCTCACCCGGCTGCTCACGGGAGAGGAGGGCACACCTTCCGTGTCTCGTACAGGACACTGGCCCCGCCACGGGGCCCCGCCCCAATGACCTCACGTAAACCATCTCCCCCTCAGTGCTATGGGGGTTGGGCTCCGGCACAGGCAGTCCAGAGTGGAGACGGCGGACACCAGCTGGATGCCGGAACAAAATCCTTCTCCTCGCATGGTCTTCCTGGCCGGCTGAGCCTCCGCCTGGACTCCTCCATGATGAGCTCTGCTGTCTGGCCTCACTCTCCTTCGCCGAGGGCGTTCCTTCCGTTATCCTGTGGAGATGGTCTCCTGACAAAGTCTTCCTGGCTCTGGCGAGGAGGGGACACTCTGACACGGTGTGCGCTGATGAACCAATAAACAGCCCCAGGTCCCCAGAAATTATGAACACCAAAACACTCAGACAATGTACTCAGATAATAAAGGTGACTATTTTGAGGGACGGTTTTTGGGAAGTTCCGCGTTTCTGGCATGACTTGAAGAAACTCACCTTTCCTAATTTAATGTCTAAGATTTGTTTTATTTATTTATTTATTTTTTGGGTCCGGTCGTGGGGCCTGAACTCTGGGCCTGGGCGCTGTCCCTCAGCTCTTCAGCTCAAGGCTAGCGCTCTACCACTTGAGCCACAGCGCCACTTCCGGCTTTTTCTTTTTGCTTATGTGGTGCTGAGGAATCGAACCCAGGGCCTCATGCATGCAAGGCAAGCACTCTACCACTGAGCCCTAAGATTTGTTTTAATTCAGAAGTGGCGGCTGGGTCTCAAGTCGATGGTCATGGGGCCATTTCATCTTTTCCAGAAGATGCTGTTCCTAAAGATGAATGTTCACTGCAAATTCAACTTTCAGCTGAAATGAGACCGAGCGTGCGGCCCTCCTCACACCCACATGCCAGGCCCAGCCCTTGCTGGCGCCCTGCTGGCTGGCCAGCTGGGCTGGTCCCTGGGGGAGGCGGGGCCAAGCAGCCTGGGGACCCAGCACGTCCAAAGCAACTTCCGAGTGAAGGAAAAGCTCAGGATGCAACCTAGCACATTGTCTAGAAGAGAAGAACACAAACAAGTTCAAGGCCAGACTGAGCTCCATAGCAAGACCCAGGCTGACAATGCATGGGATAGAACCACCTATGACATATCTTCAACCACGTCCTTTCGCGGGCCTCCCTCATAACAACCTATTTACCAGGCCAAGAAGTGAGCCGGGGAGCGGGGGCCCTGCCCGTGCACCTGCAAGGGCGCAAGGCCAAAGGCCAGACCCAGGCCCCTCCATGTTCATTTCTCCTATCACTGTCTTACTGCTGTGGGTGAGTGTGCAAACACCGCTCCCAGAGTGCACAACCTGCCAGGTGCAGAGGAGCCACGCGTACATCTCCTGATGTTCCAGAAGCTTCCAGACCCTTCTGTCATTATCATCCAAGTGTGGCACTCTGGCTGGGAGAAGAGGCTCCTGGGGCTTGGGGTGACTTAGCTTAGGAAGGACTGCCGATGTGCAGAACCGTAAGAGAGAGGGGAGCAAGCGCCAGGCGAACGTTATCCATCTCACTTCACTATGTGGTGAAACAGCTGAGCCTGGTGAAGAGGGAGAGGCTGACACACGCACGCACACACACAGGCACACACAGCACAGGCACACACGCACAGCACAGACACACACGCACAGCACAGGCACACATGCACACACAGCACAGGCACTTACGCTCACATGCATGCACACACAGCACAGGCACACACGCACAGCACAGGCACACATGCACAGCACAGGCACACGCACACACAGCACACGCATGCACAGCACAGGCACACACGCACAGCACAGGCACACACAGCATAGGCACGCATGCACAGCACAGCACAGGCACGGGCACACACGCAAGGCAGCGGCCTTCACGCTGCAGGACAGAGCCCTCCCCCGCTTCAAGTGCAGGTCCTGTAGGCTGCAAAGTCTCCTTTTTGCAGGATGCCCTCCTAGCCAACCGAGCCCCGACATCCTTTCATACAGAGCACAGCACTTTGTCTCTCTGAAAGCCTCAGTTGCTCGTCCTGTTACTCATGGGGTGTTTGCTTCCCGTAGGGCCACAGTTTTCTTTGTAGGAATCATGGCTGTTTTTCATAACTTCCAAATGACAATGGAAATGATGAAAAAATAGTAATTTGCATGCAATAGGAATTTTAAACGGCCTGTCACACCAGTCATTTTCCTGAGTGGAAATTCTACTGTGAAATCATGAGAAATCTGGGAAGGGAGTAGACATGGTCATGGAGGTGGAAATCTACTGTCAGCGAGCGTGTTTTCCTCTGGGAGAAGACTCACCCACTTCCCCCGGCCGGGTCCGCTGTGCGCACGGGCACTGGTCTGTGGCCCGGCCCCGCATCTCCTTGGAGCAGCCGAAGGTCTGGAACTCATCACTGGGGAGAGAAGTTCGAAGGCTGTCAAGAAGCCGAATGTGTGGGATTATAAGTGTTCATTAGCCCATACACAGGACAACCCCGGATTCAGACTGGTGCAAGTACATCAGTTACAGGGTGCAAATGCCTCCCATGGGTGTTAAACCGGAAACCTGCAGACCTCTAAACTGCTCAAGTTACTTTTGCATTTCAGTATTCAAAAATATAATTTAGGTATGGAGGTGCTATTTTTTATTTTGTTTATCATGATTTCAAAGTCAAAAATGTTACTATGGCCGGGTGCTGGTGGCTCACTCCTGTCATCCTAGCTACTCAGGAGGCTGAGATCTGAGGATTGCCGTTCAAAGCCAGCCCGGGCAGGAAAGTCTGTGAAACTCTTATCTCCGATAAACCACCAGAAAACCGGAAGTGGTGCTGTAGCTCAAGTGGTAGAGCGCTCGCCTTGAGCTGAAGAGCTGAGGGACAGCGCTCAGGCCCAGAGTTCAAGCCCCATGACCAACAACAACAAAAAAATGTTACTATGCTCAAAACGTTTACTGAGCGAGCAAAGGAAGGGTGACACTGTCCAAAAAGAAATGCACGCATTACCTGGCTTATGACACAGGAGCCCCTCTGCATATCCCTGTTATAATAATAATTGATTTATTTTTATCTTTCTTTACTGAGCATGAGAGTGTGCACTTGTAACCCCAACACTTGGGAGGTGGGGGAAAGAAGACAGAGTTTGAGGTCAGCACGGGCTTCACAGTGAGGCCCTTCCCCCTAAAACTCTTCTTTTTTATTTATTTTATTTTTCTGTCAGTGATGGAGCTTGAACTCTGGGCCTGGGCACTGTCCCTCAGCTCTTCAGCTCCAGGCTAGTGCTTGAGCCACAGCGCCAGTTCCGGCTTTTTCTGCTTATGTGATGCCGAGGAATCGAATGCAGGGCCTCATGCATGCGAGGCAAGCGCTCTACCACAGAGCCACCTTCCCAGCCCATCTTCTTTTTTATTTTAACTGACAGAGGCAGGCCTGTAATCCCCCATGCTTGGGAGGCAGAGGCAAGAGGACTGCAAGTCTGAGCGCAGCTGAGACAGTGAGACCCTGACTCAACGAACTCAGAGAGAAGGATGAGGGTGGAAATGTCCCAGAGCCAGTGCTTGCTTAGATGTTCAAGGCTCTGGGTTCAATCTCCAGTAACATAAAGCAAAATTTCTGATAGGTGATCAATTAGTAAAAGTTTAGGAAAAGCTGGTCTGATTTTATTATTTAGTGTCAGTCCTGGGGCTTGAACTTGGGACCTGGAAGCTATCCCACGGCTAGCATTCACCCCACTTGGCCCACAGCTCTACTTGTGGCTTTTTTGGAAGTTAACTAGAGATAAGAGCCTCACAGTCTTTTCTACCTGTGCTGGTTTCAAACCATGATCCTCAGATCTCAGACTCTTTAGTTAATATTAGAGGCATAAGCCTTGCGCCCCAGTGACTTAGGCCTGTAATCCTTGGTACTCAGGAGGCTGAGATCTGATGATCATGGTTCAAAGCCAGTCTGGGCAGGAAAGTCTGTAAGACTCTTATCTCCAATTAACCACCAGAAAAAAATGGAAGTGGTGCTGTGGCTCAAGTGGCAGAGCGCTTGCCTTGAATGAAGAGCTGAGGGACAGTGCCTGGGCCTAGAGTTCAAGCCCCACAACAGATCAAAACAACAAAAAAAAAAGATTATAGGCATGTAGCACTAGTACCCAGCTCCAATTTTATTTTGATTGAGAGTTTTAAGAATCTTCTTATACATGATGACCTAAAATTATAGACAGCAACACCTGTAGCCTACCTGGCTCAAAATCTTGAGTTTTCTAGAACATCATATGACTCTTCTGTTGTGATGAACAGACTGCCAGCGTCCCTGCGCTCTGATTCCTTCGCACTGAGATCTAAGTCTGCGCCGTGACGATAGCAGACCCTTCTTTGCCAGTGACCACCGCAGTTAAGATGGCTTCCTCAACAGCCTTTCACAAAACACCAATCGGCAGTAGCAGAGAGCGAGGCTCCGACAGCACGCACACATCCCACCTGACCACAGAAATGGCTTGCTGAGGAGGTGTTAGCCGCGTGTCTGCCTTCAGTCCACCTCTGCACCTCCCCACCGCCCCCCTGCCCTCTGTCTGCACCTCTGTGTCAGCTTCTTTGTCTTCCATCCACTCACCTGTGTCCCTCCCATGTCTCCGTCTACACTAACCTCTCAGGAAGGAGGCAGTGACCGGCCGAGCTCCCCCCAGCTCTCCTGAGTCTCCCCGGCCACTGAAAGGCCACGCACGAGTCACCAGGCCTGGCTGCTTCACCCACACCGTGGGCTGCTGGTGTGAGCCCTGCTGCTCTCAGATGATGGCTCATATCCATCATTTAAAATGCAAGCTCCGCTTGTGATCGCAGTGGTTTAGGAAGCTGAGGAGAAATGCAGCTCAAGGCCAGCCCGGCAGGACAGTTCCCAGGAGCTCTCCTCAGTGGGGAGCTGGAGAGGGCGACCTACGCCTGTTAGCCTAGCGACAAAGCAAAGCCTAAAATAGGGGGACCTGCGCCAAGCACACGCACAGGCAAGAAGCACAACTTCATCCCAAACAGTAACTAGCAAAAGACCGGGCTAGAGGCCCGGTTCATGGCAAAGCACCTGCCCAGCACTACTGAGGCACTGAGTTCAAACCCCCGTACTGCTGAAATATAAACTAAAATCTCCGTATTCTCAACCATTCAAATACTTTTGGGGGACATTGTATTTTTGTTTTTGTTCCTTTTTGTCCCCTCTAGGCCATTTATCACATGTATTTGTGCCCAGATCCTAGCAACATTTACTGAAATGAATTTCTTCACTCTGGTGAGAGGCAGCTGGCAATGTCCAGAGGAAAACATGAGCAGACCTTGCTCGCTTTCGCTCCTGGGGCTGGGTTACCTACCCCAGAGCCCTGAAGGAACTATTTTCCACTATTTTCCACAGCTCACTATATTAAGGAAACAATATATCAAAAATTAGAGCAAAGTGGCGTTGTGGCTCAAGTGGTAGAGCGCTAGCCTTGAGCTGAAGAGCTGAGGGACAGCGCCCAGGCCCAGAGTTCAGGCCCCACGACCAGACCCCTCCCCCCCCAAAAAATTAAAGCAGCCAAGCACCCACGCCCAATCCCAGCTACCTCATTAGTAGGCTGAGATCTGAGGATCACAGATCAAAGCCAGCCTGGGTAGGAAAGTCCGTGGGACTCTTACTTCCAATTAGCAAAGACCCTACGTGGAGCTGCAGCTCAAAGGGTGAAAAAGGATCGGTGCCCAGGCCCTGAGTTTGTAAGTAAGTAAACAAACAAACCAACAAACAGCGGTTTAAAAAAACAAACAAACAAAAATTAGCTGACAAAAAACTTTAACCCAGGGGTTGGGAAGGTGGCTCAGTGGTAGAGTGCTTGCCTTGCATGCATGAGGCCCTGGGTTCGATACCTCAGCACCACATAAGCAGAAAAAGCTGGAAGTGGTGCTGTGGCTCCAGTGGTAGAGCGCTAGCCTTGAGCTGAAGAGCTGAGGGACAGCACCCAGGCCCAGAGTTCAGGCCCCATGACTGGCAAAAAAACAAAAACAAAAACAAAAAAACAAAAAAAATTTAACCCAGAGCCGGGGGCCGGTGGCTCCTGCCTGCCATCCCAGCTCTCAGGAAGCTGAGATCTGAGGATCGTGGTTCCAAGCCAGCCCAGGCAGGAGAGTCCGGGAGACTCTGATCTCCAATCAACCACCAGAAAACTGGAAATGGAGGTGTGGCTCAAGTAACTGGTAGAGTGCTCGCCGTGAGCTGAAGAGCGCAGGGACAGTGCCCAGGCCCAAATCAAGCCCCATGACCAACAAAAAGAAGAAGAAGAAGAAGAAGGAGAAGCAGAAGCAGCAGCAGCAGCAGCAGCAGCAGCAGCAGCAGCAGCAGCAGCAGCAGCAGCAGCGACTCTGCTTTCCTAGCACCTATGTCCTGCACCCACCTGGAGGCCGTAGCTCTCTGCTGACCGGATTGTACTATCTTACAGGACTCTTCTCTGTGCTAGATTCTTAGTCCATATTTCAAGTAAGTATTTAAGGGGATAGTTCCCAGACGAATATAGCAAAATCTGTTTAGGGTATGTATTAGGGTTATGGTACTTGTTAGGTTACATGTTATAGTATGTGGTAAGGTTTGTGGTAGGGTATGTATGTTAGGCTTTGGATGAGGGTGTGTGTTAGGGTATGTATTAAGGTACATCGGTGGTACATATTAAGGTGCATGTAAGGGTACCTGTATGGTTTAGAGCATGTGGTCGGGTAATTGTTACTGTATGTCTTAGTGATTAGGGTGTTTGCTAGGATAGATGTTAGGGTGCTGTGTTAAAGTACACATTAGGGTATGTTTTAGGTTTAAGCTGTCTGTTAGAGTACATATTAGAGTATGTGTTGGAGTACATTTAGGGATACATGTTAGTGTGCATGTAAGGATACTTGTGTGGTTTACAGTACATGTTCAGGTAGTTGTTAGGATTTGAGTACATGTTAGGGCATATGTTACTGTTAAGGTATGTGTTAGATTAGCACACGTGTTAGGGTATCTCTTAGGGTTATGATTTGGGTTAGAGTTAGGCATGTTTGAAGTACTTGTTGGTGTTCATGATTCCAGACCTGTAGATTCACAGTGTGTGTCCAGTCAGTCCAATGGCCTTCAGCAGTCGTGGGGTTTTACTCAGAGTCCTTGCCCTGTCACGCTTGAAGGCGTGGGTCCTGCTAGGCCTAACTTTGGGTGAGACATAGAGGAAACTAGGGAAAAAACTAAAAGAGGGGTGGCATTATCCTAGAGAGAGAGAGGAGAGAGAGAAATGTACTCACTACCTGATGGATGAAATGGTAGCCCCTCTGTACACACCTTAATAATAATAAAATTACATTAAAAAAAGAACCAATGAGAAGCAGAGCTCTGGTAAAACACCATTCTTGAGCGAAACAGTCAAGTAAAAACTGAAGACCTTGAGTTCAAGCCCCAGTACTGGCATAAAAAGAATCTATGAGTAGACTATAATTTATAAATCACAAAAGAATCAGGTTTCAACTGCGCAGATGATAAAAATGCTTCAACAGTCTGTTTGATACTATTTACCTATGAACATGGATACCAACACAAACTTAGATCCTTTAAATCTGATGAAAAAATTAAGACCAAGGAAACAAAATGAAGTTGAGGAAATCAAGGCATGACAAGACCTGTGGTCATACCCTTTCAAAACGACCTTGCAACCTAGCTCTAGCCACCGTGGCTCACGCCTGGAATCCTAGCCACTCAGGAGGCTGAGATCTGAAGATTGCAATTTGAAGCCAGTCCATGTAGGAAGGGCTGTGAGAAGACTTGTATCTCCCATTAACTACAGAAAGCCAGAAGCAGAGCTGTGATTCAAGTGCCAGAGGCCCAGTTTTGAGCAAAAGAGCTCAGGGACAGCGCCCAGGCCCTGAGTTCAAGCCCCACAACTGACAAAAAATAATAATAAATCACGGAACACTTCAAGCCTTCACAAGGAGGGGACAGATTGTTGATCTTTTTACGTTTGGTAGACAACATGTTTAAATTTACTTATATCCAGGGCTGGGAAGGTGGCTCAGTGGTAGAGCGCTTGCCTTGCATGCATGAGGCCCTGGGTTTGATTCCTCAGCACCACATAAGCAGAAAAGGCTGGAAGTGGTATTGTGGCTCTAGTGGTAGAGCACTAGCCTTGAGCTGAAGAGCTGAGGGACAGCGCCCAGGCCCAGAGTTCAGGTCCCATGACCAGACTGCCCCCCCCAAATTCACCTCTTTGCAGCACCCCATTTTCCTGAGAATCTAAGACTCTCACCTATGGCTTTGTTTTGTGTTTTAAGAGTCTGAGGCCTGTGATCCTAGCTTCGCAGGAGGCCATGTGAGGATCTTGGTTTGTGCCAGCCTGGGCAGGGAAGTTCCTGCGAGACTCTTAGCCAGTTAACCAGCATTTATTGGACTGTTCTCAGGAGCTCGGAAGAAGAGAGGAGGGGGAGAGAGGGGGAGAGGAAGGGTGTCGGGGGAGAGGAGGAGGAGGGGGAGAGGTGGGGGGGAGGGCCTGAGGGGAGGACGTGGCTTTAAAATGGAGAGGCCTTGCTTTTAGGAAGGACCCTCCCCAAGGAAGCTGTTTTAAAGCAAATAAATGTTCAGGATGAGGCAGCAAAAGGTGTGAAGCGGGTGTGAAGGGGCTGCTTTGATTTCCCACTCTGTGTATTTGAGCCCCCAGCACCTTGCATGTGCATATGAATGCAATGCTAAGCAGCCTTCTGGAGGCGCGGCTGTCTGCGGAAAGCTGCGGTGCGGGAGGTGGGGCTGGGCGTCTGGGCTGGACATCGGGTTTGATGGAGCCAGTGGGCAGCCGTGGGCTTCTGGAAGGTGTAAAGTCTCCTTCAAAGCCCTCAGGTGACTCTGTCTAACCTCCCTCTGTGGGCTGCGGCCCACACCGGGCGGGGCAGCCCCAGCTTCCCACCCCACCTCTGCCACTGGCCGGTCAGCCTTTCCCGGAGCCCTGGCGGGGGGGGGGGGGGACAGTGCGGTGGGGACGGTGGGGCAGCTCCCGCTGGCCGCTGTAAACCTGCGACTCTCCCCACCGCAGGTGTCCCATTACGGGATGGGGGCCATTTCTAAACATCCACAGGGGCCGAGGGGGAGGAAACCCGCCCCTTGCAGACAGAACGCCGCTCACCCCGTGACAGTGTCCTAAAGGGCAGGAGGTGACATCGCACGGCAGTTTTAACTGCCATGAGCAGTTAAACAGCCGCAACGGGTGTCTGTTTCAAGGCTTCCCACTGTTCACAGCTGAGAACCTTGTTAAGCAGCCCTGCCCCTCTGTCCAGTGCTTCCGTTCCTCTCCTGCTCCCCAGGTCCAGGCCACTGACCCCTGCAGTCCCCCCCTTACCCCGGTGTGGCCGGGACAGGCTGCGGTCCGTGCTGAGACCTGTTGTCACCCCCCCCTCCCCCTCCCCCCCCTTCACAGAGGCTTCATCACTGGCAAGAGCACCACAGCTCAGACCCATGGTGACCACAGTCACTCACGCCTGGAATCCAGCAACTCTGGAGGCTGACATCTGAGGATCACAGCTGGAAGCCAGCCTGGGCAGGAAAGCCCCTGAGACGCTTATCTCCACTGAACCACAAAAAAAGCCAGAAGTGAAGCTGTGGCTCAAGTGGTAAAGTACCAGCCTTGAGCAAAAGCTTGGCCCCAACTTCATCCCCCAATACCAGTACGCACACACGCACATGCACGCACACGCATGCACATGCACATGCACACACATGCACACATGCACATGCACACGCATGCGTATGCACACACGCGCATGCAAACGCATGCACATGCACGCACACACACATGCATGCACATGCACATGCATGCACGCACATGCACACGCACGCACACACAGTCCACCAGGGGATTGGCTGATGGCAGACCTGTAAAGTATTAGCCTGGAACTTGGACTTGGAGTTGCTGAGTGTGACAGGGTATGCCGGCCCAGGCTGCCTGCAGAAAACTGACAAAGCCCTGCAGGGAGGTGGGGACACGGCCCTGCTGGCCACCGCCACTGCGCCAGCTGAGTGCCCGGCCACCGCCACTGCGCCAGCTGAGTGCCCGGCCACCGCCACTGCGCCAGCTGAGTGCCCGGCCACTGCCGCTGCACAGGGCCGCGTGCCCAGCCACCGCCGCTGCACAGGGCCGCGTGCCCAGCCACCGCCGCTGCACAGGGCCGCGTGCCCAGCCACCGCCACTGCCCAGGGCCGCGTGCCCAGCCACCGCCGCTACACAGGGCCGCGTGCCCGAGTGCCCAGCCACCGCCGCTGCACAGGGCCGCGTGCCCAGCCACCGCCACTGCCCAGGGCCGCGTGCCCAGCCACCGCCGCTACACAGGGCCGCGTGCCCGAGTGCCCAGCCACCGCCGCTACACAGGGCCGCGTGCCCGGCCACCGCCACTGCGCCTCCCCACTCAGCATCCCAGCCACGCACAGTCCTGCACACCATGCACCCAGAGCCGTGGCACCGCCGCTCTGTCCTGGGATGTGGGGACCCAACACCCACTGCCCCTCAGCTCGGATCAGCCGCCTCAGCCTCGCCAGCCTGGATCGTCCTGTTCTAACCTCCACACCCCCAGCACAGAGCCTCTCCTGGTATCCCACTAAACGGATGGAGTTACCTTCTGGTTACTCTTATCACCCCTTCCATTCGCACAGTGAAGTATAATGAAGTACAACACGCCGAATAAAGGCCAGGTTTTTTTTTTCTCTTGTCTTGGGGCAGGCCTGAAGGGGCCACTCCGTGTGGGGCAGATGACACAAACAGCGACTGGCTGAGGACCCCCCAACCTAGCCCAGGTTTTAAACAAGCGCGCCCCAGCTTCAGATTCGCCATTCCCTGTCCCCCCACCAGAGGGCACCATGGAGCCAGGAGCGGGATGGGAAGAATGGACAGTCGGGCCGCCCGGGGCTTGTTGCTGATGGACCTCCACTTGCCCTGCACTGTCCTGTGACCTTGTCATGCATACGAAAGAAAACCGAGGAACTGAAAAAGAACACTTCGAATGTTATGTTTTCCAAGGAAGTTTGGGTCGGGCTGTAGCCATAGACGTAGAAGTCCAGCCTGTTCTCATGGGCAAACGTGGTTAGAGTATGAACTGAGACTTGAGGAGGGACCCTTCAAGGCACCACGATGACACCCACAGACCTTGCCTGCTCCCCAAGACCTGCCAGCTGCCCGCCCTCTGACCTCTGACCTGGCCGTGTGAACACTTTCACTCCCACGCTGCCTTCCACTGACCTTCATAGATGACCTTTCAAGATCTAGGACATCTGAGGCCACGCAGATACAGACATGTGGATGGTCACACACACACACGAACACACACAAGGACACACACAGACCTGCACACATGGACACACATACGGCCATACAGGCACACACACAGACACATGCACAGACAGACACATGGACACACTCAGACACGTGGATGGTCACACACAGACACACCTGTGGGACATGTAACAAGCTTGGATCGGGATTGCCCCTGTGGGCTTCGGCATGGTGGACCCGTTGAACAGGATGTGCCCGGCAGAGCAGCTGGAGGTGGGTGTCAGGCCAGCAGGGACGGCCAGCTCTCTCCGAGCAAGGCCTGCTGCCAGCCAGGCCCTGGGCATCCAAATTGGCCATTGTGCCTGGCTGGCAGAGTGGACAGAGCAGGGGCCGCTTTGGGGAGGAAAGGCTGACTGGGGGGGGGGGGGGGAATCAGGCAAGATCACCACAGGACATCCACAGCCCCCCAGCTCAGCGATGCTGGCCCTCCATGTGGGGAGCACCAGGCTGCAGAAGCCGCCCCGGGCCAGGGCTCCATACCCACAGCCCACAGCTCCCGCCCCGCCCCAGCCTCTCCGCCCTGCTCAGCTGTAGCCGGCGACAGGACAGAGAGGCAGGGGAGAGCGTCCTGGCAGGAGTCTTGTGGAGGACGCTTGGAAATGGGCTGGAGGGGCCTGAGCGGCCTCGCGGATGTGGGAGTCCCGCAAGGCGGCGCTGTGCGCGACCAGCGTCGCCCTCGGGTGCTCAGCTCCTCGCAGTGGCATGCACGCTCATCCCTTCAGGAGACGGAGAACGCGCGCCACGCGGCACGGAGGCGGAGCCGGGCCCAGGCTCTCTGGTGTTTCTGCAGATCCGTGCAGTGCACACTGATCACATAAGAACCGTCTCCATCCCCCCAACAGGGAGCCGGCGCTGGGGAGCGGCCCCGCCGCCCCTCCCCTGCAGCCAGCAACAGCTGTCAGCTTTCTGCTTTACACACAGAGCAGACCTGTGCCCCAAAGCCGCAAGCTGGAGTCACACCCAGCACCTCACCCTGCGACTGCTCTCAGAGATGGGCCCTAAAAGGAACAATGGGCGTGGCACAGCCTTGCGTCTGTGATCCCAGCTATTCAGGAGGCTGAGATTTGAGGATCAAGTTGTAGAGCGCTTGCCATGAGCAAAACACTAAAGGATGCCACCCAGGCCCTGAGTTCAAGTCCCAGTGTGGGCACAAGTAGAAGAAGGAAAGAAACCCTATACTGTCTACACTCCCCGCCCCATCACACCCTTGGCCGGACATTCTGCTCCACCTAAACCCAGGAACTGACCGGCCTGGCCCGGCAGAGACGCCGCAGATCTCACCTCCTCAGTAGCTTGTCCTGACAAGGAAAGGCTGCCGCCCGCACCACCTGTTCCCACAGCCACGGCAAAACTGGGGGTGCAGAGGAAGGAGCTGGCCACAACCCCACAAAGCCACACCCAGGACTCAGCTCCTGGGCCATGAAGCCTCAGTGTGTGTGTCTGTCTGTGTCTGTGTGTCTGTATCTGTGTGTGTGTGTGTTTCTGTGTATATCTGTATGTGTATATCTGTGTCTGTGTTCCTGTGTGTGTCTGTTTCTGTGTATTTCTGTATGTGTATCTGTCTATGTCTATGTCTATATCTGTCTGTGTGCCTGTGTATGTCTGTGTCTGTGTGTATATCTGTGTGTCTGTATCTGTGTGTGTCTGTGTATATCTGTGTGTTTATCTTTCTATGTCTATGCGTATATCTGTGTGTGTCTGTGTCTGTGTATTTGTCTGTGTATGTTTGTGTATGTGTGTCTGTGTATGTCTGTGTGTCTATGAAGACTGCAGTGTGCATCTGTGTCTGTGTGTGTGTGTGTGTGTGTGTCTGTCTCTATCTGTGTATGTCTATGTGTATATCTATGTGCCTGTGTGTGTCTGTGTATGTCTGTGTATGTTTGTGTGTGTGTGTCTATGTCGTCTGTGTGTCTGTCTGTCTATGAAGTCACCCACCTCCCTTCACTCCACTGTGTTTGTTTTGAGCTTCCAGTCACTAAAGAAAGAGGACAAATTGTTATGGCCAGAAATACCAAAGGGGAACTTGGCCTTTTGTTCAAGGCGAGCGCTCTACTACTTGAGCCACAGCGCCACCTCTGGTTTTCTGGTGGTTCATTGGCAATAAGAGTCACATGAACTTTCCTGCCTGGACTGTCTGAATTGCGATCCTCAGATCTCAGCCTCCTTGAGTAGCTAGGACGACAGGTGTGAGCTGCTGAAGCAGTCTGCGAGCTTTTCCAGGCCGCTCTCCTCGCTGGGCGTGCGCCTCAGGACGCCGGCCCTGGAGGGCCTGGGGTCTCTTCCTCCTGGAAGAGGGAGGGAGGTTCGAGGATCATCACCCCAGCCAGAAAAGGGCAGGAGATGGGCATCTGGCTGCCAGCCACATGCTGGGTGAAAGTGAGGCTCTGTCTCACCAAGACACTCCGGGAGCGTCTCGCGAGGAGCAGCTCCTTAACTGTCCAACGCAGACTGGCTACAACATGGGGTTCGGGGAGTTTTCCCAGGTGCACAGCCCCCGAGTGAGCACCCTGCCTGCCCTCAGACCCCGGGGCCTCCCTCGGAGCGGGGTTTGCGACCTGCCTTGGCCCCTGTGGCCCGATGGGTGGCGAGTAGACCTCACGCACCCCACCTCTGGCTCCATGGCAGTCCCCAGCCTTGCACTCTGGGAATTGACACTTCTCCAGAATGTTCTGGCTGCTCCCATCCTGTACTTTCCCATCCTGCATTTCCCAGGTCTCTAAACGGCAGTGCGCAAACACACTTGTGATTGTGAGGTTGTCGGTGTAGGGGTCTCCAAACAACAGCTACAGAAACTCCACGGGGGGGGGGGGAGGGCAGGAAGCAAAATGCTCAGGAAACCGCCCCTCCCCCCGCTTACCACACTGAGCTGGCTGTGGTTGGTTGGTTTTTTAACCAGCCAGGATAGACCGGGCTGGGGTGACCAGCACCCCCAAGAGCTGTTCACGCAGTGGGGAAAACAGACCCTGCTGAGTGGCATGGCCGCTCAAGGGTTAAAGACAGAGACGCCTCAAGATCTAAGTATTTCAGAATGTAAAAGATTTCATTTTCCGCGTCCGTCTTTTTCAGGAAAAGCAGAGGGGAGATTCCACTCTCCCGGAGCAAACAAAACCCCCGAGGCGCAAACCCCGACGCGCGAACCCCCAGGCGCGGTGTTTGGTTTTCCCAGGCCTGCCCCCCCCCCCCCGCGGTGGCATTCCCGGAGAGACCCAGCGCCAGGGCCCGGGTTGGCACGGGTGTGTGCATGTGGGCTAGAGGCCGACCCCTCCACCTGCACCCACCCCGTCCCCGGCAGCCCCCCTTCCTCCCCCCTCTCGGCTCAGAGGCCCCGGCAGGCAGGACTCACCACGGCTCCAGGCCACCGCGTTACCACCACACAGCCATGGCAACCAGCGGAGCTGTGTGCCCAGCCCCCCCCCGCCGGCCTGCCCCTCCCCCCCCTGCTTCGGGGCCCCCAGCCACGGCTCTGCCCGTCCACTGCCCGGCTCAGGCCGGTGCGTGGCTCGTTTCTCCTCACTGTGAAACTCTCCTTTGTTCCCCAAGAGCTCCATGGCGGGGCCTCGGCCTCTGCCTGAAAACAAGCAGGGGCCCCGCAGCAGCTGTGAGAACCACGCAAAGCCACGCGCGGCTGTCTGCATCGCACGGGAAACCGCCCGAACACCTATTTGTGCTAAATCTGGGAACACGTCACGCTCGGTGTGGGCTACCGGGTCACCTGCTGGCATCTTTAATCGCCTTCAGGTGAGGGTCCTGGCCCCAGGGCGGCGGCAGAGCGCAGCTGAGGCGCTGGCTTTCCAGGGCTGTGTCTGGTGGAAAGCAGGGACCTGAGGCCGAGGCTCCTGGGCAGCTGTAGGCCCTTTCCTAGGCCTGGGCGCGGGGCCTTCACCACGTGGAGGTGCGAGCACGGGCGGGCCGGCGGGCGGGCCGGCGGGCGGGCCGGCCTGGCTGGGCTGCCAGCACCCACACCTCAGCCAACGCCCCACAAAGCAGCCACACACCTCGAAGAACAAAACAGTTCTTCACAAGGCCATGGACAAGATGGATGCACTAACCATTTATTCCAAGTGCATAAAAAATACAACACTTTTTTTGGTCATCTTAAGCTTAACGTTCCATAAAAGAATCTAGGGATTTAACTTCTCTCTTCTCTGGGTCTTTCATGAATGCCTTGGGAGTCCACTAGCTGCCCCTGGGGCTTTCCCGTCCTGGCAGAGTCTGGAGAGCTGTCCAGCTTCCCATCCCCGCAGGACATCCGAGACCATCCATCAGCGCCGGCTCACGGGCTAGAGTCCTAGAGTTCTTTTGGCGCATGCATTAGGGCTCTGTGCCCGGGGGCCCCATGGCTCCTAGGCCATGGCTGGGGGCGGGGGCAGCGGTGGGGTACCCGTGGTAGAGTGGGCTGTTCAGCCTGCCTCTGAGAAGGGGGCATCCCCAGGCTGAGACCGCCACACTCTCCTGGAGACCCTGCTTTCAGACAGAGGAGGGTTTTAGGGACTCAAATGGTCCATTAGCGCTAGACCCTCCCACACCCAACACGCCTAGTTTCGGTGGCATGTCCTGTTTTCTACAAACCAAAGAATCCTCAAACCAATTTTCCTTCCTCTCACTGTCCGATGCTTTTCTCGTGTGTGAAGTTTCAGGTGCGCGGGGCTCGGACCTCAGTCATGGGACGGGGTCCCGGGCCGTTTCCTGGCAGTGGGCGGCGGGCAAGGGGGGGGACAGGTGCGTTGCGCAGGTGGATGGCGTCTGGGCTGAGTGCATGTTGTAGACGGATGTAGGAGCTTCTCGTTCCAAACAGCTGCGGGGCGGCGCGGGAACCGTGCACGGGAAGGGTGGGGCACTTGGCACACCCGGTGCCAGCTACCTGCTGGCCGGGGCGGGCAGCACAGGGGCACCCCCCATGCCCCAGGCCCCGCATTCACCCTCACACCTGGACCATGATGTGACAATCCTGACTTGGGGTGTCTCCTTGACGGCAGATTGCAGGGGTGTTTTCTGGGATGAGCCGTGGCCGCTTTGGCTGGACCTGGAGGTGGTCAGCCCCGGCTCTCTCCTCCGCTCGGGGGCTGCAGGGCAGGGACAGCAGCCTCCATGGCCTGTCCCTTCCGGTCTCTTCCCTGGTCCTGCTGTCCCCAGCCCTGGCCTTCTCAGAGGTGCCCGCTGCCTCCGCGTCCGCCCTGAGTGCAGCCACCGCCCTGGGTGGAGGCGGTCCCCTCCACGGCCCCTCCCCCCCGTGACTTGGTGCACAGACCCTTCAGGGTATTTGGCTGTTTTAGGGTCAGGCAGAATTTACCGCCATGGACTCTGAGTGTGTGTGGCTGGCTGGGGGCACGGGGCCCCCGCAAAGCGCAGAGAGCCAGCCCAGCCCCCCCTGCAGCGGGGAGCTCAGCTCCGATGTCCCCATCCTTCGCTGTTCTTTTCTCATCTCCTGTTTTCCTAGCCAGTAATTCTGGGTCCACTGTTGGTATTTTCTCTGGCCCTCCAAGCTCCATCTGTGTGAGTTGCGGGGGGAGGGGGGGAGAGGATGGGGGGGTGGGAGTGGGGGTGGGGTGTGGAGGCCCTAACTCCGCTGCTGTCAGTGCAAACAGATGTCTGAAGAAGGTGCTAACAAGGTCCCAGCCTCAGGAAGTGTGCTCCAAACAAGCAGTCAGAGGATCTAAGTGGGCTCCCTCTGGGCTGGCCACCTGTGGAGAGGGCCAGCTGTGACAGGACAGTGCCCCAGGGACCAGGTATGGGGTGACTGGCCTTGGTTCCCCAGGGGGCTCCCTCAGCCTCGGGGAGGGGGCACACTGAGTGGCACAGTGGCGGGTGAGCGAGGCCCTTTGTTTGAAGTGTCAGCTTCTCCCGTACCAGTACCAGCACCGAGTGTGTCCTTTGTCCCTGCCCATGACGCCACGGTGACGCCAGGGGCCACAGACAATGATTGTCTCCCAGCTGTTTGGCTTCATTGTCCCCAAGGGGCACTGCGGGTAGCCAAGCAAGGCCACACTCCAGAACAAGCCAAGGGCTAGACCTGAGGGTGAGCAGTCAACGGGACCACCCACCATGAGCCCAGCCCGGCCTCTGCTGGGGGGGGTGCGAGGGGGGAACACAGGCAAAGAGCAGATGCAGCCCACCCAGTCTCGTTGTGGAGATCCAGGTCACCTTGCGCCTTGTCGCGGGACAATTCAGCAATGGATGAATTCAACAAAACTGCCGCCGCTTACATACGTGACACAGACAGAGGGGGTCCCATCTTCTACTGACCCCAATGATATATTTTTTCTCTACAGGAGCTCAAAGATTTAAAGACAAATTACAAGGGGCTATGTCTGGTGGTACATGTCTGTAATCCCAGCTATTCAGGAGGGAGATTAGGGAGATCACGGTTCTAGCCTAGCCAAACCAAAGTTAGCACTAGAGCTACCTGAAAAACAAAACTAAAACCAAAAAAGACAGAGGTGGAGGTAGGCATGGCTCAAGTGGTGGAGCCCCGAGGGAAGGAGGAAGAAGTTACATTTAAGTGATCATCTTACTTAGTGATCCACTAATTCTAGCTGTTATTCAAGTGGATTCAACTTCTGATTGGAGTCACCTGCCAGTTTGAAACTATTTTAGGCAAAAGCAAAGTATTTTAGTGAATGCACGAAGGAGACGATCTCTGTCCCTGAGCTTTTAACAATAAACATGAATTCTATGCAAACTGTTCTTGGTATGTGATATATCTTTTTAGGACTATGTTGCATACAGCTTCATGAAAAGTTGCAATCCTTCGACAGCTCAGAAGTCACTGTCCAAGATCTTGAAGTGGTTTGGATGTGAGGTGTCCCTCTGGCTGGTTCCAGAGGGGCACTCTGGGGGAGGGGCCTGCGGGAGGGAGGAAGGGAGTCACAGGCCCTACCTGCCGGCCCTGCTTGGTCATTGATCCTCTCTGCTGGTCTGTCGGGGTGAGCTCCGTCACATGCCTTGATGGACCCACCTCTGAAAAAAATCTTTGTTCCTTTTTAGTGTTTTATGTCAGGCATTCTGTCACAGTAACAAGAAAACATACTTATCAGATACTATTTATATTAGAATTCTTAAAAACCTGGAGACTTTCCAGTAGTGATTAAAAAAGAAACCAATTAATCCTTGTGGTCCCTGGAGTCCCAGTGTCCTGGGGGAAAAGCACCCTCGTTTCCACGCTTCCCCAGGAAAAAACACAAGTCATCAAATTTCTTTTACTTAAACATTAAGAAATTGCAGCACAGTGATTTACAAAATGTTCTCAGGACATCGCGACATCAATGAAGATAAGCCCTCTCCACCAGGCACAGCGGCATTCATCAAAGCAACATCAACAGTCTCATCTCTGGCTGAAGAGCCAGGCAGAAGAGCTGCAGCGAATGAATGCCTGGAAACAATGTGCTTAGCCTTGAACGCAGCCAGTAGGAAAGGCACAGATAAAAGAGCAAGAAAAGGAGATCGAAACAGAAACAGGCAGGGACAATGGACAGAGGTGGAAGAAGGTTCCAGAGCCGGCTGCTTTGGGGGTCCACCATGAATGAAGCCTTGCTCCCGTTGCGTCTGTCTGAGTACCCAGGGCAGAAGCGTGGGCATCACTGGCTGGTGCGGGCCAGGTCAGGTTGGTCTGTTCCCTGGGGCTCAGCCCCAGCTCCGTCGCATGAAAATGGAGTCACTCCACGGGGTATTGTGGGTTTTTTGGTTGATCTAGCTTCCACTGAGCTAAATACCCTACACCTCACTAAAGTTGTGCCCAGAACATGAGAGAAAGAGAGAGAAAGGCGGGGTCGGAGGCCGAGAGAAAGCAGAGTGAGAGGCAGTGAGGGGGAGCCAGAGAGCGAGACAAGCCCACCACAAGAAAAGGACAAGCTTTTAAAAAGCGTAAGGCTTCAATTGAAGGTGTAATTAAAACTTGCTACATTAAAGTCTAAAGATAATCGTTAAAGTGGTTACTGACGTTTATAAAGTAAGTAAAAAAGGTTGAGGTGACATGCTATTCTTCTGTGGCCCCCAGCTCCCATTGTGCTGCAATCCGCTCAAGAGGCCTGGAAGAAGCGTCTAGAAACCGCTTCCAGCTAGTAGAAAAGGCATGGCTCCTGAGACAGTTTTACCGTTTATTAAAATAATAAACAGAAATTTAAAAATCATCATTTGCGGTTTCGGGCGCCACCTGTCCGGGCCGTGCCAGTGTCACCCACGGGCTCCCTTCTCCTGTGTCTCGGGCTGCTCTCCCTCCCTGCCCAGCACGGGCGTCGTGTGTGCGCGTGTGCTTGTGCACGCGTGTGTGCCTGTGAGGGATGTGTGTGTGGACGTGTGTGTGATGGATGTGTGCATGTGACGGACGGGGGGTCACTGTGTCCACAGCGGCAGGTGTGCCCTGGCGTGGGTGTGGACACACCTGCGTGCAGGGCCGGAAGTGTCGAGGTCCCCCGGGTGACGCCAGCCCTTCCCAGGCCACACCCGGTGCAGCCCGCGCTCCATTCCTGGGCTCTCCAAGACCCAGCGTGCTTCTGGCGTCTGGGAGGACGGATCACTCTCAGCCCCGGGCTGCGGGGTGGGCGGGAGGCTGGGGCGGTAGGGGGCCGGCCTCATGCCCACCTGCGGCTCGCCCGGCCCAGGCCACGGTCCCGGGGTGCCCAGGTGCGGGGGGCCGCGGTCCCGGGGTGCCCAGATGTGGGGGGCCGCGGTCCCGGGGTGCCCAGGTGCGGGGGCCGCGGTCACAGGGTGCCCAGGTGCGGGGGGCCGCGGTCCCGGGGTGCCCAGATGTGGGGGGCCGCGGTCCCGGGGTGCCCAGGTGCGGGGGCCGCGGTCACAGGGTGCCCAGGTGCGGGGGGCCGCGGTCCCGGGGTGCCCAGATGTGGGGGGCCGCGGTCCCGGGGTGCCCAGGTGCGGGGGCCGCGGTCACAGGATGCCCAGGTACGGGGGGCCGCGGTCACAGGGTGCCCAGGTGCGGCAGCGAGCCCAGGCGCCCCGCGCGGCCCCGCGCCGCCGCCGCCTCCACGCCGCGCAGCCACTCGGTGCAGCGGCGCACCAGGCCCTCGTCGGGCGGCGCCTCCCGCGGCTCCTCCTCGTACTCCAGGTCGTCGTAGCGGCGCTGCTCGTTGAGCAGCGACACCCGGACCACCGGCCGCGGGTCGTCGGGCCAGGGCCAGGCCCGCAGGGCCCCGGGCAGCAGCTGAGCGCGGGCCGGCGGGCGGCGGGCGCGGGCCGGCGTCGGGGACGAGGCGGGGGCGCTGGCGGCGCCGCCCCTCGGCGGGCCGGCGGTGCCGGCGCGGGGCGCGGGCCCGGGGGGCGAGGGCGGCCGGCCGGGCCGCGCCTGCTGCCGCCTCTCCGGGTGGCGCCTCCGGAGGACCGGGGCGGCCTCGAGGGCGAGGCTTAGGGAGAAGCGCGCGGGGTCTTCGGGCTCCGCCCCGGCCCGCGCGCCCGCGGACGCCGCTCCCGCGGGGCCCGGGCCGCAGCCGGCCCGCCGGGGCGCCGCGCAGGTGGCCGGGGCGCGGCTGGCGCGCGCGGGGGGCGGCGGCTGCGTCCGGGCCGGGCCGGGCCCGCGCCGCGCGGGCGGCCGCTTCAGGCTGGCGCAGGGCCAGGAGCTGGACAGCGGCGTCCCGCGCTCCGGGGCCCGCTTCCTCCTCTCGGCGGCGGGCGTGGAGGACGGCGAGGGCGCGGCCGGCGCGCAGGGCCTCGGGGGCGGCGGCCGCGCGGCGGGGACCCCGGCAAGGACCCCGGGGGCCGAGGCCGGCGACGGCGGCGGCCTGCGCGGGAAGGGCATGGCGGGGCGGCGGGTTTCAGCGGCGCCCTGCGGGGAGACGGGCGGCGTCAGCGGCACCCCCGCCCCCCGGCGCCCCGCACCCCCACCCCGCACCCACCTGCGTCCGGCCGCCGCATCCCCGGCTTCTCTCGCCGCTGGGCCCGGGCGCAGGACTCGGGTGAAGGCGCCCCCACCTCGCCTCCGCGGGCAGCGCTCCTCCCGGCCTGGTCCGAGGAGGCGGCCCCGCCCGGTCCGCACCCGAGACGCCGGCGGGACGGCGGGAGGAGGAGCCGCGGCCCCGGCCCGCCGCGCGCCGCTGTCGCTGCTTCACAACCGACTGTTGAGCCCGCGGCCCGGGGCGCAGGGGCGAGGGCGGAGCGGGCCGGCAGGGCCCGGGACCTGGCCCCCCCGCAACCCCGGCTCCCCGCAACCCAGGCCCCCCGCAATCCCGTCCCCACGACCCCGGCCCCGCGACCCCGGACCCCGCAATCCCGTCCCCACGATCCCGACCCCCCGCGACCCCGGCGCCCCGTGACCCCGGCCCCCCCGCAACCCCGGCCCCGCGACCCCGGCCCCCCGCAACCCCGGCCCCCCGCAACCCCGGCCCCCCACAACCCCGGACCCCGCAATCCCGTCCCCACGACCCCGACCCCCCGCGACCCCGGCGCCCCGCGACCCCGGCCCCCCGCGACCCCGGCCTCCCGCGACCCCGGCGCCCCACGACCCCGACCCCCCGCGACCCCGGCGCCCCGCGACCCCGGCCTCCCGCGATCCCGTCCCCACGACCCCGACCCCCCGCGACCGCGACCCCGGCCTCCCGCGACCCCGACCCCCCGCGACCCCGGCCCCCCGCGACCCCGGCCTCCCGCGACCCCGGCGCCCCACGACCCCGACCCCCCGCGACCCCGGCGCCCCACGACCCCGGCCTCCCGCGACCCCGGCACCCCCGCGACCCCGGCGCCCTGTGGCTGGGCCAAGAGCTGCGGGGACGTGGGGCGGCCCGGCCCGCCGCGGAGCCCCCCTTCACCGCGTCACCGGCGAGGCAGATGGGGGAGGCCGCGGCCGCTTGGCTGCAGCGGCGGCCGGAGCGGGCGACCACCTTCCCCCTCCAGCCCCCACGTCCAAACGCGGGCGGCCAGCAGCCCCGAAGGCGCAGCGCCACCGCGGCGGGCAGCGGCCCGTGACGGTGGGCGGTTACGCTGCGGGGTCTGCAAGGAAATCCACGCCCACGGGCCGGCGAGGCCCAGGCTCGCGGGGGGCCCAGGCGGGCGGGCCGCCGCAGCGTGTCCATCTCCACACTCACTGGGACCCGTGACCACCCCAAACTCGCGGGGGGCACAGGCGGGCGGGCCTGGCGAGCGCGCCCCTCCCCATACCCACTGTGACCGGTCACCGCCCCAGAATCGCGGGGGCACAGGCAGGAAAGCCTGGTTGCAGCGTGCCAGTCACGGCGCCCACTGATGGGTGACCGCCCCAGACTCGCGGGGCGCACAGGCGGGTGGGCCTGGCGAGCGCGCCCATTACCGCGCCTGACACGGCCCGGCCCGCATGCCCACCCCGGGGAGCAGAGCAACACCGGTAAGCCTGGGCACAGGAAGCACGGGCAAGGGACGCGGGGGTGGAACAGTTCTCACCAGAACCTCTGGAGTTGGTTTAGGCCCCCCCCCCCCCCGCACCTCCCACCCTCTGTGGGCTTCACCCTCTGTGGCGCATGCCAATGGTTCCAAAACAGACCTCCAGGGGCTCTCTGGACCGCGGCAGGGCCTCGGGGGCGGCTGGCCTCGGTGGCTGCCAGCAGAGCATGTCTAGGAGAGAACTCGGGGTACAGGGCCAGATGTGGAAGCAGAGGATGGACATGTGGCCGCGGACATGGACCCCACAGCTGGTATCGGGACATTGGGTCTGGTGTCCCCGGTGGGGTGGGTGGAGACGGTGTCGGAGGCACGGGTCAGGGCACTTCTGAAGGCATGGTGGTTAGGGGTGGTGAGTGTGTGGCTGTGGAACAGGAAAGGCTATGTACTAGTGATCCATGGTAGCAGCCACCAGTGTGTCTCAATCACACCCCCATCTCCCCCACTGTTTCACTGAGAAACTGGCATACAAAGGCAAGCCTCCCCGCGCCCCCCCCCCCCATCACCCGGCAACAGAAACAACCCCAGGCCAAGTCCAAAGGCCCACAGGACTGCTCAGCTGAAGAGAAGGAAGTGTTGCTGGACGGACAGACTTCCTGCCCCAGCTCTGCAGCTAGATGTAGGCATTAGCCATGCAGAGGTCAGAGTTCACTGGGTGATGCTCACACGGACCAGCTTGGGGATGAGGCTGCACATCCTTCCCTGACAGTCCCCGCTTAGGGGATGGGGGCCAGGAAGACAGGAGCCTGCTGCCCTTGGGGAGGCCACAGAGTGCCCAGGACTCTGGTCCCCAGGGTGACGGAGTGGGTTTTTCTAAAAGACCTTCCCACCTTCTGGCGCTGAGAGGGGCAGGGCCCCTGCCCCCACCCTGCTCCTCAACACCTTGTAAGCTACAGGTTGGGGGGGGACTGGGAACGCAGCCATGCTGCCAGCTGCAGGCTGGGGCAGTGCTGTTGTAGGACCCGCCACACCCCCTGACAGTCACAGCAAGGTGACAAGGTGACCAAACCTGCTCTCATAAGAGGTGATTCTCAGAGGGGCCATTCCAGCATCAAGGGTTAAACTTGTAACCTACCTCTGAGGGAGTCTGCCCCGCCCCGCCCATAGCACAAAGCCTACAACTGTTTGAGGATCAACAGTGAAACCTGAGATCTGGGACCTCTAAACACACAATTACACACCACTACCTGCTGCCCAGAGGCCCCCAACTTTCCCGTCTCAAAGGGGCTGACTGGGACCACTCAGGAAACACAAGTGAAAGGCTCTCTTTTTTTGATGATTGTCTTTTTTTTTTTTTTTTTTGGGTCCAGTTGTGGGGCCTGAACTCTGGGCCTGGGCGCTGTTCCTCAGCTCTTCAGCTCAAGGCTAGTGCTCTACCACTTGAGCCACAGCGCCATTTCCAGCTTTTATTTTCTGCTTATGTGGTGCTGAGGAATGGAACCCAGGGCCTCAGGCATGCAAGGCAAGTGCTCTACCACTGAGCCACCTTCCCAGCCTGATGATTGTCTTCTTTATGTATGGTGTAATCACATGCATAATTCTGGGAGGTTGGGGAGGGCACAGAACTGGAGGGAAAAAGTGCAGCAGTGGGCTCCCTGGACGCTGATGGAAGAGGGTAGAGACGGGAGGGAGGGGCGGGCAGGAGGAGGGAGAAGAAGACACTGCGCAAAGCTAGCTGTCCCCGCGGGAGCACATCACCTGAGTAATAACAATGAAGAATGTAAAATCAAACCAGAGGCGGATACGCAGAACTGTCCACCTTGCTCATCTGTCATTTAATTTTCAAATTTCAAAGATAACAGTATCACAATAATTATTCAGTCAAGAATTTTCCTCCTCATGATTCTATCAGACTAAGTGTACATTACAGCAATGACTTTTCATACAATAACCCTTCAGACATTTCCAAGGGCCGACGTGAGAGACCCTGATTCAATTCCCAGTACTGCTCCAAAAAAAAAAAAAAAAAAAAAAGCAGGGTGCTGGTGGCTCATCCCTGTAATCCTAGCTCCTCTGGAGGCACTCAGGGACATCGGCCAGGCCCTGAGTTCAAGCCCAAGACTGGCAAAAAAAAAAAAAAAAAAATGAATAAAACGCTTACGGGAACATTTCAGTCACTAATGTATCAGTAATCATTCATACACTCCTATGTCCAGACCCAACCAACACAAGAGGCAATCACAGATACAGATCCGCACTGCCCGAATGGACATCGCCAGGCTGAGTGCGAGGCCCCACCCCACTATGTTCAGGTCAACCGGCCATCACCACCTGTGACCAGGAAGTTAGCCATGATTGGGTTTTTGCTTTTTTTTGTTTTTGGCAGTTGTGGGGGGTTGAACTCAGGGCCTGGTCACTGTCCCTGAGCGCTTTCACTCAAGGCTCAGGCTGTAACACTTTGAGCCACAGCTCCACTTCCAGTTTTTGAGTGGTTAACTGGAGGTAAGAGGCTCATGGGGACGTTTCTGCCCAGGCTGGCTTCGAACCATGATCTTCAGATCTCAGCCTCCTGAATACCTAGGAGGTAGCAGTGCCCAGCCAGCCATTATTCTTTAGAAAACAAAAAAAGTTAAATCTTCCTTTCATGAGGCATATGTAATGCATACAGAAAAACTTCAAAACATCCTATTCTTCATGCTGTTTCTGAACTTTGATTCGATTAATTAGACATGATACGGTGATAGTCATCTAATCTGAACTTAATTTTTGCCTGAATCTGTCTTGCTTCCTTGGCTAGTGCTCAACCACCTGAGCCATGCCTCCAGGCCAGCTTTCACCCTAGAGCTCCTCAGACCAGCAGCAATGTGGTGGCACCAGTCCATTTCAGTACCTGCAGCCCCCTCCACCGGAGCTCCAAGTCCCAAGTCATCGTCAGGTGTCTTGAGGTCATAAGATGTGCTGAGGTTTCACCCTAGATCAGCCGTCGCTGCAGAGAATCATGTCCTGAGCAGCCACGGCGCTGGACTCCACATCCTAAGCGAGGGTTCCCTCCCTCACTGTGCTCTCCGGCAGCCACCACGGGTCTGGACACTCACGTGTGACCTGTTCACACCGTGGGCCAGGACAGACGGTGGACGGCCATGCTAAGGACTGGCCCTCTTTAGACGGGCTTGGAACCCCCACATACAACAGCTACAACTAGAAGAAAAGTGGCTGGGGATGCAGACTGCCAACACAGCCTCTCCCCACAGGGGACCTGGGCACTGCGTCTCCAGGGGAGGGATGGAGCAGACTCAACCAGATGAGCGTCTGGGTGCTGTTAGGCACCCCGTCCCACTGCCCACAGCACTGGAGGCCCCAGAGCAGCCAGCAACAAGGGGACAAGTACGAGCCTTGTGTGCCTTCTCTGTCTCTTCGTGTCTCGGTCCCAAGGCCATGCGCACCCCATGGTGGACGTCTTCTCAGCATTGCTCTGTCCTGGCATGACCCTGAGCCAATACAGAGTACGCTGGCGACGCCCCCAACCTGTGCTCTTAAAAGCAGGGGTCTTTGTGAAGACAGGTCTATGTGCTCTGCGCACATGACCCTCAGCAAGGGCACTGTGTGCCACGTGTGTGGCCTGGACTGCAGGCTTGCCAGCTGACCCCTGCCCCTGCTGCTGGGGGTCAAGCTGAGTCCAGCCAAGGAAGTGGGCAAGGCCGGCAGACAGCATTTGAGTTCCAAGAATCTGGACAGGAGGCTGGGAAGGTGGCTCAGTGGTAGAGCGCTTGCCTTGCATGCCTGAGGCCCTGGGTTCAATTCCCCAGCACCACATAAGCAAAAAGAAAAAAGCCGGAAGTGGAGCTATGGCTCAAGTGGTAGAGTGCTAGCCTTGAGCTGAAGAGCTGAGGGACAGCGCCCAGGCCCAGAGTTCAGGCCCCACGACCGGACCCAAAAAAAAAAAAAAAAAAAAGAATCTGGACAGGAATGAACGCAAGAGGCATTTCTCAGTGGGCTTGCAGCTCAGCTTCCTCCACCTCCAGTGTTCCTGCAGGTGCCCGGTCAGGGCAGGACGAGGTGACATGGGGCTCGTGGAGTGAAGAAGCCAGCTACAGCGAGACCGCAGTGGGGTCCCGGGAGAGGTGCCCTGCCCCCTGCTGTTGCAGTGCCGAACGCCTTCATCATGCTGCCATCCTCACCTGCTAGCTGTCCAAGGCGATTTCAGGATGTGCGCTCTGCAGTGACCACCTCTTCCTCTGCCCGCCTGTCCTGCAGTCTCATCCTGCTGCAGCTGAGCTGGGCCTCACACCCGTGGCTCCTGGGAACCTATCTGCAGTGCTCCTGCCCGGGCCCAAGCAGGACCACGCATGGCGCGGTGAACGCTCTGCATCGCGTTTTCCTGCACCAATGCAGAGGATGCCGACCGGCAGGATCCGGAGGCCATGGTACTCAGGGCAGGACGCTGGATGTCCTGCCCCTCCAACCACATTTGAACCTTGGTGACACCAAGCCACCTGAACTCCCCACGGAGCCCGGCACCGCACTCACCTCCATGGTGATGAGAAGGGCAGCCAGCTGTGGCCAGGTCACTCCCGCCTCACTGGGCCAGTGAGCTGCCAGAGGGGCCCTGCACTGCGGCGCCTGCTCACCGGGCGCGCGCTGCTCCTCACCCCTCCTCTGCTGCCACTGGCCACACAGGGCCAGGCGGGGTGGGGCACCAGGACGCAGCGGCCCCCACTCCTTCCCAATTGGGAGCCGACAGTAAAGCTCCAAGGTCATCTTGACCCCCCGTGATTGCTTGAAGGCACGTACAAGAAGCTGGCTTACTTGAAAGACACCAGGTGCCGGGATTGCTTTGCTATGTCTGCAGAGTCTGTTTACTTTCAACCAGTTGACCTTGTCTTGTTTTTACTGCACTCTGTTTTTACTGAAATTTTCCTTGTTTTTCTGGACTATAGTAACCTTATGCTACTTCTTGACTTCTAACAGTATACATTAGGGAAAGTTAAAAGTAAAAGGTGCTACAGTCTTGAGCTGCAGACCTCCCGACCCCATCCTTTGTCCTGTGTCTTTTTTTTTTCTCATCCTTGCCCTAAATCAGGATTCCCTTTCGTTGCTGGCAGGCTCCGGCATGTCCCAAAGCCACCCTGGCCCCTCCCTCCTCCTCACCTGCGTCCCCTGGCCCCTCCCTCCTCCTCACCTGCGTCCCCTGGCCCCTCCCTCCTCCATCCTCTGCACTTGGTGGCCTGGCCTCTGCCCCCTCCTCCCAGGCCCTTACCGGGTCTCCTCGTGCGCAGTCCTCAGGGTATGGCTGACACAAGCCCTGCACCTGCACCGTAGTCTACAGAGATTATAAGAGTACTTGATACTCACTTTTATTAAACTGAACCACTTAAAATAAACTTAATTGTAAAAATTGTTATTTTTCCAAGAGTGGGTTTATTTTGAAATTGTAAAGATATATATTATTTTTATTACATGTAATAAGCAACTTTAAGATATAAAGTTTCACATTTTTAAAGTTAAAAAAAGTCTTAAGAATGCAGACATTTAAAGAAAACCAAGTAAGCTGAATGCACCCTGCAGCACAGATCTGGCTCTTAGATATTCACACCTCAGAAGCTGTTCTGGGAAAAGTATCTACAACTGGCAATGATTAGGCGCCTCCTATCTTTGGAAGCAGGTTGACAACACAGAGTGAATGCAGGCCACCGGCAGGAACGGTTTAGGTTTGGAAGCAGGTTAACGACACAGAGTGAATGCAGGCCACCGGCAGGAACGGTGTCGGTGGTGCGTGTGTTCACCAGTACAGGAGAAGGTCTTCAGCTCCAGAGTGCTGGCTCTGGAGGGACTGACAGCTCTGTTGGGAACTGTGTACTTCAGACACAGCACGTCCACGAGCACTATCTCAAACACAGTCTATCAGCACGCCAGTGCTTCCGTCCTGTAAAAGCACGCTAGGACACTCAGCTTAGGAGAGAAGAGCAGCACTTAAGAACAGCATCCCTGGAGAGGAGGAAGGCAGGAGACAGTCACATTCCTCAAAAGCACAACTGCAGGGACAATCGGACACTACTGGGATTCTGATGAACTACACAGGTGGTATCTACAACTTGAAAGTAAAGCTGAGGCGGAGGTATTTGTACTGAGGCTTGAACTCAGTGCCTGGGCACTGTCCCTAAGCTTCTTTTGTTCAAGGCTAGCACTCTACACTTGAGCCACAGCACCACTTCTGGCTTTTTCCGTTTATGTGACACTGAGGAATCGAACCCAGGGCTTCATATATGCTAGGCAAGCGCTCTATCACTCAGCCACATTCCCAGACCTGCCAATTCTTGAATGGTATTTGTCTCTAAAATCTTTACCATCACATTTGTTGATCAATATAAATAAATAAATTCAACCTGGGCACTGGTGGCTTCTCACCTATAATCCTAGCTACTCAGGAGGCTGAGATCTAAGGATCTTGGTTTGAAGCCAGCCCAGGCAGGACTTCAGTTAACCACCAAAAAAGTGGGAAATGGAGCTTTGGCTCAAGTAGTAGAGTGCTAGCCTTGAGCATCTGGACAAAACCCATATCCTGAGTTCAAGCCTCAGGACCCACATGGAAAAAAAATCAAAACTAATCTAGTGAAAGCATAGATTTTTAAAAGAGCTAATGCACTGTACACTTGCCTACATACCCATGTTTGACCCTAGCCTCAACACTGTAGTCACAGAATCAAACCAGGTGCCCATCAATGGTCAGTGGATAAGGTTACTGTGGTATATATACACAGTGGAATATCATTCACCCATTAAGATATGTTTGCAGGAAAACGTTGGAACTGGAGATCATCATGGTAAGAGAAAGTTGAACACACATGTTCTCTCAGATAAGCCTGGCTGTGCCAGCTCTGTGCATCCAGACGCTGTCTCTGGCCCTCCCTTACTCTCTTTTGTGCTGGACTGGCCCGACAGGGGGCACCCGGGAGAGCTTCCTCATGGCCATGGCCTCCAGGTGAGGAGGCAAAGTTCCCCAGGAGACAGAGTGCACCATGGCGCAGGGCTGCTTGCCTCGTGGTGCCAGAGCAGAGAGAGATTTTGAAAGCAACATATTTATCATGGACTCCTATGAGTTCCAGAAATATTAATCAATGAGAAATACCGATCGAGGTGATAAACCACCTTTCATAACTTCTGTATGTTTACACTATTACATAAAGAATACTCATTAAAAAACCAAACAAATCCTTTTACCCATCAATAACATCTGAGACTTGTTCTGCATGTCACAAGTTGCTCTCCAGGGAGGACTGGGGGGGGGGGGCGGGTCATGTCTCACAGGAGGTGAGGAGACCCAGGCCACTCCGAGTGGCACTGCAGGAATTGTGACAACACCTCACACACTTGTTCTGCAGCTTTCCTACCTGTACACTGCAGGAATTGTGACAACACCTCACACACTTGTTCTGCAGCTTTCCTACCTGTAGGGGACTGTTTTTATTCTCCTTGTAACTGTTCATCAAAAACAATTACCCATATATGATGGAACAAAGAGGTACTAATTTCCTTCATTGTTCTTATTTTGTATACAATTTTGCCGTGTTTTAAAATATACATCATATCTCAAAATTCCAGAGAAGCACAGCCAAGTCTCACCAGAATCTTTTCCCCAATCTATCAGTCTTAAGACTAGAATTAAGTTTTGTTTTTACTCTACTAGTCTGGAAAGAGAAAATGACAGTTGCCTTTCAACATACAGACTATATACGTTTCTGCTGGCTAATAACATTTATGTAGCACCACATTTTCCTAACACCTCCCCAACCCCATTTTTTCAAAAGCAGAATTTGTTGCATTGGAGCTGCGTCCTGTTACTGAGCTGAAGAGCACAGGAGGGTCCACATCGTCCTGACTGACTGCAGGGCAGGAGTGGTTTACAACCTCCCTCACGTGTGTCCAGATTTGACATACAGTGCTTTTCATCTCATGCAAAAAAAAAAAAAAAAAGATTAATTCCATTAAGTAAGAAAAGTCAACTGAACGAAATACTATTTAAACCCAGGTATCTGTATAAACACGCTGAAAGGACAAGAAGTAAAGAACTCAAACAAGCTCACCGTGCATAGGGGATGTAGGACAGACTGTACCTGCAAGAGATTCAGTACATTGTCAGCTGCTCTGCACCAGCACCCCTGCAGCCCAAATGGCAGTGCCTAATACCATCACAAACGCAGTAAGACCCAGACAACAAGCCATAGCAAGCCTGCCCTCCCGGGCAGGTGATCCACCTCTGACCACCCGCGTCCCACCCTTTCAAGTATGCTTGTTTTTGAGACGGGTCTTACTTCCTGCCAGGAATGTATGTGCCTGGACCACAGTCCCCCTACTTTCTGCTTGCTGCCACAGCTGGGATGACAGGCGCCTGCCACCATGCTCAGCTGCTTGAGCTGAGACGCAGTCTCATGGACTTTTCTGTGTAGGATAGCCTCAAACCACAGGCCTCTCAATCTGCCTCCTAAATAGTTAGGAATATAAGTGAGAGCTACTGGTGCTAGACCTACATTATATCATTTTTCCCTCCCAGCATGACACCCGCCCTCCTGGACCCCACCTCCAAAGGGCAGAGGCCGGCCCTACACCAGAACTCAGACCTCACAGCAAGTGTGGCCTAAGGCACAGGATTCAAATCCCCGATTCTAGGGCTTTACAGGTTACAGGCATGCCAGCCATTTTATCTTTCTAAAAGCTGTTTTAAGAAAAACACTTACCACGTCATGGACAAGAACTGCAATATGCAGAATAACAAGGCCAGTCCCTTCATGTTCCACTAACAAGAGCAAAAACAGAATAATGCATGTAGACTTAAAATAATACTTCCTAGAATTAAGTCCGATTTTTCCCCTTCAAAAAGAAAATAAATTCAGCAAAGAAAAGCATTTCTTAAATTTTAGTATGATACACTCTAGAAACTCAAATGTCCAGGAAGTACATTTCCTTTCAATAACCATCTATTCATTTAAATATTGCAAAACACGTGACCTTAAATGTGTCTGAACAGCTGTGCAGAGGCCGGAGGCAGTAACTTCTTGGGTCAGGTCTTGAACTCACCTAAGCCTTCCTAGCCTCTGCTCCCCTCAGACCCACACCGGCTGCACCGCCCACTACCTGACCTCACTCCCTCACCTACAGTCCTGCTCCCCTCTCTCAGCTACAGACTTACCCCAGCTCCTTCTCTTGACTTATTTTTGAAAGAAAAAGTGCCTAGAATAGTGTAGTTTCTATGAGGCTTTAGCACAACCTAGTTGACAACTTCTTTGCATACTTCTTTTCTGGTACCAGATCAAACCCAGGCCCTGCCCTGCCAGGCAGCCCACACCACTAGCCACTTGCACAGACCTAGCCTTTTCTTTGGTTATTAATTTCTTCATCCTTGATATTTACAAACAGGTTGCTAGATTATCCCCAAAAGAAACCAATGTTCCTTCAGTATGTACTACAATTATTTAAGGATATTATTCTAAAATTATTGTAAGAAAATAAAGTCTATATGTCATGAAATTAAAATTGGTCCAAACATAAAAGCCAGTATATTTTGACAGAATATTTTTAAAATAAATTATACACTTTATGTACAACACACACACACACACACACACACACACACACACACACACACACACACACACACACACACACACACACACACACACACACACACACACCATTAAGCCCCTTTCTTCTTCTGTGGTGCTGGGGATTGAACCCAGGGTCTCACCCATGGGCAGGCAGTTACTCTAGTACTGAAATGCATCCCAGCCCTTGCCTTTCTTTTTCCCAGTGTACAATCTGGTTGCTAGTGCAAGAAGTGCCCAAGGCCTTTTGGAAGCAGGTAAGTACAAACACAGGCAGATCTAATGAAGAACCCGAAGCCCCAGTTAGTGACACGGGCTGTCATTATGTCCCATCCCCAGAGACTAAAGATGCGGGTCCAGTGTCCACAAGTGGTCCGTGGCTGAGGCTCTCTGTACCCTTCCTACTGGTCTGCTTGGTTCCCTGCCTTCTCTCCCCCAGGTCTGAGCACCCTGTCCCACCTGTGCCTGCCCTACGGTGGCTCAGGAGCCCACGGGGGAACCCAAGGGAGGACACACATTAGCACACCGTGAGAAGCACCAGCCAGAGACAGCACAATGCTGTTACACTCACACACGGCACCGTCCTCTCCATCTAGCCAACGGGTTGTCCGTTTAACTTGTGACCCCTGGGAGCCTTATAAAATAAGACGGAGCTATTTTGAAGTGATGACACCTCAGGAGGAAAGTAACAGCTGGCAGGAAGCCTGCACAGCGCACACTACTTACCCACAGAGCAGCACACAGGGTAAAGACCAGGCACAGCTATGGAGGAAAGACAACAGACAGGGTGAGTGGTCAGAGGCCCTCTACAAGCCGAGTCAAAGCACACAGCTATCCTGCATCTGCCCCAGGGGACACACTGGGGTGGACTGTCCTGCATCTGTCCACGGGAACTCACTGGGGTGGACTGTCTGTCCTGCATCTGTCCACGGGAACTCACTGGGGTGGACTGTCCTGCATCTGTCCACGGGAACTCACTGGGGTGGACTGTCTGTCCTGCATGTGTCCACGGGAACTCACTGGGGTGGACTGTCCTGCATCTGTCCGTAGGAACTCACTGGGGTGGACTGTCTGTCCTGCATCTGTCCACGGGAACTCACTGGGGTGGACTGTCCTGCATCTGTCCACGGGAACTCACTGGGGTGGTCTGTCCTGCATGTGTCCACGGGAACTCACTGGGGTGGACTGTCTGTCCTGCATCTGTCCACGGGAACTCACTGGGGTGGACTGTCCTGCATGTGTCCGTAGGAACTCACTGGAAGAAAATCTAGTTCTACCAAATACCCGATTGTTTTCTCAAGTGCATGACAGCAAACTGAAGCTTGGTGACTAGTGTGTGGATTAAGTGTGCAAGACTTGAAGAGTGTTCAGTGACGCTGCTCTTATTACAGATGCTTCTGCTAACGGTGGTCACTGTGCCCCACGCCTGTGAGCTCACTGCAGCCCCCTGCACTTGGCTGTACAAAGTACGTGTAAACATGCTTCACACAGAAAGCCTGTGCACCCCTCCATGCCAAATGCTCCCCCCTGACCCCCCCCCCCCCCCCCCCCGTCTCAGGAAGCAGGAAAGGCCGGGTCAGAGGCTGCCTGACCCATGACCTGGAGAGACCTTGGCTCCATTACAGATTCTGTGTAGACCCTGTCACCTTTTTAGCATGAGACATGCACTGTCTGCTTGCTTAACGGTCTGCTACAATGAAAACTCAGAATGTGGATTTTCTGCCATACAACAGAGCAGGAGCTGGCTGGCCCAAGAGGGAAGCTGGTCTCCACCATCGCTCGAGCAACTGTGCCGTCCGACTCCATTCTCCATGAAGCCCGGTGACAAGCCAGGATCACGGTGGATCATCATGCCCCTGAGATTTAGGGAGGTATTTTGTACCTCCAGACATCCTGACAGACAGCTTCCAAGGTTAATGATAAATGCCAGAACATCTTAGAACAAATCTTAGTAAAGTATCATTGGAATGTACACTGCCAGTAGAAGGTAATTTACTAATAATCCAGGTAAACATACTGATACATAAGCTAACCTATGTAAAATAACTACAAGAGCTATCAATACACAGTAATAACATTCACGCTGAATAAAGACATAATAAATAAAATGTCAAAAAGGGAAATTTTTTTTCTGGTGAGAAAATGTCTGGCAGACAAGCTAGTGATAAACATTTTTTACCTGCAGGTTAATGTTGTGTATAGTTAATAGTAAAATAAAAACTAAACTGCTAGTACTGCTATGTATATTATGGAAGCATCAAAATGCCTCCAGACAAAAGAAATCGAGTAAAGAAGCAGAGGCATGATGACAGGGGAAGAGAATGGGGCCCCCTCCTCATGCCCACCTCACACAGAACACTGACAAAACAACACCCACACCCTGCCATGAGGAAAACCTTCTAACCACAACCATAAGCCTTCTCGCCGCACCCCCAACCCCAAGGTAGAGACAGCACTTAGAGTCAGGACAGAGCCCACTGTGTGAAGAAGAGCTGCTTCAAGGTATTGACACAGAAGCCACATGGTCAGGATGGCTTGTCAGGCAGGACAAAGCCAGAGGACCCCTAGTGCCAGCTCACCTGAGACAGACGCAGAGAGACCGATCAGAGCAACCTGCCGCCGTTCGCCGTTCCCTGCTTCCCCCAAGCAGTACAGACAGGCCAACAATCTATAGGTCTTAATGAAAACACAGCCAGATCCTAGCAGCTCTTGCCTGTAATTCCAGCTACTCAGGGGGCTTGAGATGAGATCGTAGAATCACAGTTTGAAGACAGTCCAGGCAGAAAAGTCAGTGAGACACTTATCTCCAGTTAATCAGCAGAAAGCTAGACATGGAGCTATGGTTAAAGTGGTAGAATGCTAAGCCCAAAAAAGGAAAGCTCAGAGATAGTCTCCAGCCCTGAGTAGTTCAAGCCCCAAGACAGTACCAGAAAGAAAAAAAAAAAAAAAGAAAAAGAAAATACATTCAGCTGTAGTTACACATGGCACTGTACCACCCAAAATCTTTAACACACAGCCTTGAGACACATCCCTTTTTATTACATTGTCTTGAGCATGATAAGATAGCAACACTCATAAAGTGGTAGTAAAAATACATTAATAAAAGTATTTTAAGGCTGGGTGCCAGTGACTCACACTTGTAATCCTATTTAGACAGCTGAGATCTGAGAATCACATAGGAAGCCAGTTAGAGCAGGAAAGTCTGTGAGACTCTTATGTCCAATTAACCACCAAAAAGGCTGGAAGTGGAACTGTGGCTCAAGTGGTAGAATACTAACTAGCCTTGAGTACAAAAGCTAGGGACAACACCTAATCCCTGAGTTCAAGCCCCATGACTGCCCCCCCAAAAAACTTAAAAACCCCAAAACCCATAGCATTATTTACTTACAAGCATGATAACTGTTGCAAGCAACCTTGTGGTTTCAAACATCTTCTTCAGCTGCTTCACGGGTCCCATCAGAAAGCAAGTACTATGGGAAACAAATAAATAACCGAGAAGGGCTCTATGAATCCCTGAGACTATGCAAAAATAGACCACCTTTCAACCAAGAAGCTATGCTAGTTTACTTAATAAAAATCTTCCTCCAGAGACCTTCCCAGACTCCAAAGCCTCGATCATAGCATTCTCGGCTTCCAGAATTATAAATAAATGTTGGTTCTTTATGAACTGCCCCCTCTTGAGTACTGTGAAAGCAGTGGGCTGGGGGGCCCACTGTAGGCTGGGGACCCACTGTCCACCATTTTAGGAGGAAGCCTGTCCCCACCTGGCAATATGGTACAGTGATGGCACCAGCAGCTACCTCTTGTGGCCCAGCCCAGCCCGGTGCACAGCACCTACTGCCAGTGTAAGCCCTCTGCCATGGTAACTGGCACACAAAAGAGGCCAATCACTGTACAGAATGAACAAACTGCTGAATCTGCAAGATGTAGGGAGCAAGGTACTCATTAGAAGGCAAGTCTGGCAGCCAAAGATATATACATACCTGGCTAATGCAGAAAGATTCCCAAGGGTGTAAAACATGGCAAAAAGCTTTATGTTGGGAAGCCACAGCAATCCAGTTCCCTAAATTAGACATTACAGACACAAGTAAGTTTGTATTGGCTACAAACACAAACGTGTTACTGCAGCAGCAATACACAGACTCTGTGAGAAGTATGTTTAAATGCAGATACTTATAGTAACATCAGTTACTTCCCAATGGTATGTACTAACTTGACTTTTTTGCCAACTGGCAAGAATATACATAAATGAACTGCAACTTTAAAACTGTCTTTGTAAATCTTACTCCTGAAGTTAAATGTTCATTCTGACTGGCAAATTAAAACAGGCCATAAACACACCTATCTCTGCCTTGCATTCTCTTATCACACACTGGTTTTTAAAATAGAATTATTTCAACCATTCCCCATATCCCCAAAGAACAATTTCTACATCTATTTATTTTATTATTTTTATCTATTTATTTATTTGTTATTTGGTTGGTCGTGGGGCTTGAACTCTGGGCCTGAGCGCTGTCCCTGAGCTCTTCAGCTCAAGGTGAGCACTCTACCACTTGAGCCACAGTGCCACTTCCGGTTTTCTGGTAGTTAATTGGAGATGAGTCTCACAGGCTTTCCTGCCCGGGCTAGAAAGGTCCATCCTCAGACCTCAGCCTCCTGAGTAGCTAGGATTATAGGTGTGAGCCACCAGCACCCAGCTTAATTTCTACATCTTTTTTTTTTTTTGGGTCCAGTCATGGGGCCTGAACTCTGGGCCTGGGCGCTATCCTTCAGCTCTTCAGCTCAAGGCTAGCACTCTACCACTTGAGCCACAGCGCCACTTCTGGCTTTTTTCTTTTTGCTTATGTGGTGCTGAGGAATCGAACCCAGGGCCTCAGGCATGCAAGGCAAGTGATCTACCACTGAGCCACCTTCCCAGCCCAATTTCTACATCTTTTTAAAAATCAGTCTCTACCCCTTTACGTCAGGTGGTATGTTCCATCAAAATAATCTAACAGCACGTTAAAGTAGACTGCTTTTTAGTACAGAATAGGATTAAATCTAATATAAAACAAAAATTTTGATCAACGTAAAGCCTTAACTCACAAGGATAGAAAAGAAAATGCCAGCCACGAAGCATATCACAAAACACTTCAATCTGGTGCTGAAACTCAGGGATGTGGAGTCCAGGACCTTAGGAAAGAGACGGACAATTGAGAATGTGTTCTTAACTCAGCATTGGAGAATCTGATTCTTCAAGCTCTGGTAAGGCAAGCTTTAGTTTAGCTTATATTCAATCTTTTGTTCTGCACACAGCAGTGTCACTTCCTGGTTGTAGGGGCTTGTTGTGGCCTGGGTGTCAGGTGACACTGGAGGTTACTGACACTGTGAGGTCTCATTCTAGTACTGTGTGTGCTTTACCACACACTCACTTGCTACCAGGCTTCACAGGATTTGTGTGACACGGTACAGAGTGAAGGTCCCATGCACGCAGGCACACTGGCAGGCAACGGCTGCTGGCTGCTGGGGCTGGGCAGGGCACACAGGGCTCAGCAGACACCCACAGCCTGGTGAGGGAAGCTGGAGGGAGGGGTGGGCGACACGGAGCAAGGACATGGCTTGAACTGGAAGTGAGTCTGAGTCTGCAGAGCTGGTGAGGCCCAGCGAACCAGGCCCTGAGGACCCTCCCTTCAGCCATGCACTGGACCCAGGCTGGGACAGCGGGACGGCTGGACAAAGGCTGGGGACAGCGGGACGGCTGGACAGAGGCTGGGGACAGCGGGACGGCTGGACAGAGGCTGGGGACAGCGGGACGGCTGGACAGAGGCTGGGGACGGCGGGACGGCTGGACAGAGGCTGGGGACAGCGGGACGGCTGGACAGAGGCTGGGGACGGCGGGACGGCTGGACACAGGCTGGGGACGGCGGGACGGCTGGACACAGGCTGGGGACGGCGGGACGGCTGGACAGAGGCTGGGGACAGCGGGACGGCTGGACAGAGGCTGGGGACAGCGGGATGGCTGGACACAGGCTGGGGACAGCGGGACGGCTGGACACAGGCTGGGGACGGCGGGACGGCTGGACACAGGCTGGGGACGGCGGGACGGCTGGACACAGGCTGGGGACAGCGGGATGGCTGGACACAGGCTGGGGACAGCGGGACGGCTGACAGAGGCTGGGGACGGCGGGACGGCTGGACACAGGCTGGGGACGGCGGGACGGCTGGACAGAGGCTGGGGACGGCGGGACGGCTGGGTGATGACCAGAAGCAGCAGCAGAAGACAGGACAGCTGGAGGAGGGGCCTGGACAGGAGCGCAGCACAGCTTCCAGTCTGAGCAGTTCATCCAAACCAACTCAAGGCGGGAGCTGGGTACTCCTCAACCATGGTAAAAACAGTGTTTGAAGTAATTTATTCTAGCACAGTATACAAATTCTAGCCACATTATGTAGGAAAAAGTACAACTCACAATGCATGCTTTATATACAGTGAAGACTAAGTGGAAACGCTCAGATGACTTAGTGTGCTACTAGTGCATACTTGTCCCTTTTAGCCTAATGAGGCTAAAAACAAATGTTTGAAAAAAATCTGGAAATATACAAGGACTTCTATTCCCCAAATATAAATTTCTACCCTATACTACCACATACACTTAAAAAATAAAACCGCAAATGTGGGAAGAGTTAACAATGACCCCCCCTTTATAACTGATATAAGCCAATAAATAGATAAGACCACAAGCTTATGATATGCATTAGAAGAGAAACAGAAGGGGGGGGGTGCAGAAGCCTCAAGCGGCAACACCTTTGGTTCCACCACCTACCTGAGCAGCCAGCTTGGGTCCTTACGCAGCATGAAAAGCAGACAGAATGTAAGTGCTCTAGCTGAAACACAGACCACTTGGAACATCTGTAAAACTGCTGGAATTCACCCATTCTGATTTCCAGTAATGTCAAAACTGATTATCTGGTTTAAAATATGGAATAAACTTTCCTATTACCTTGCCCATGTAATTTTAACCCCTCTGTATGGTATTTTCACAATAAATGAAAAAAATTAAAAATTAAAAAAAAAAGACCTAAGTTGCCTGGCACAAGTAGTTCACGCTTGTGATCCTTATCAGGAGGCTGAGGTCTAAGGATTGTGGTTCAAAGCCAGCCCAGCACAGGAAAGTCTGAGAGACTCTTATCTCCAATTAACCACCAGAAAACCCAAGTGATACTGTGACTCAAAGTGGTAGAGTACTAGTCTTAAGGAGAAAAGCACAGGGACAACACCTAATCCCTGAGTTTAAGCCCTAGGAGCAGCATGCACGCACACGCGCGCACACACACACACACAAAGACATAAGTTTTGTCAGAAATAATATACAGTATGTATACTTTAATAATACAGAACAAAATAAACCCTAAAATTTTCACTCAGCACTTAATAAATGATCTGGTCCATTTTAAAAAACAGGACTGTTAATTAGCTTGATTTTGCTATTCTACAACCTCTATCTATAAAAACATTGTGTATCATAAAGTATGTGTCCAATTTTATTTGCAACTAAAAATCGAAGTGGCTCACCAGTGAATGGAAGTATACAATGATGAGATTGCCTTCACTTTTCCTTCTTCTACAAACCTAAATCACCCTATTGTTCCTAAGTTAAATGAATGGTGCCTTTTCAATAGAAAGTTTATTTCTTTCAGCAACAGAACAGAATCGTCCTCTGTATAACAGAGATCTTTCTCCTTCTATTTTGATCTTCCATGAGGTAACCTTAAAAAGGAAAGGTTATGACACATGATTTCCATTTGCACATAATCAATCTACCAACAGACGACTTGTGCCCTGGGCACAGAAACAAATCACAGATATTCACGATTCCTGAGAAAACTCTAGAATGCTTCCAAATGCAAGGAAGCCTAGACCAGACTAGCTGGCGGTCAAAACCCCTGACCTTCCAGGTCTGCCACCAAATGTGCCACTGCTTCTCCAGCAGGAGGAGGAAACCAACCAACTGTTCGTCTCTTAAGTTAGGTCTCAGAGTAAAAATACAGACACATTAAATGACCACCTCCCCTCCAAAAAGAAAAAGCCAGAGGAAGAGCAAGTCCCTGGGGGCAAGGTCACCCTTTGAGCTTCTTCTGCCCTAGTGTATGCCCCAGTGCCTGTCCAGGCCACGTGCGCACGCGCGCACGCGCACACACACACACACACACACACACACACCATGGATGAATGAGGAGATCCACCTGGGCATGTCCATGAGCGGGCCCCAGGACCGCTGCAGTGCGCCACGTGGAGCCCAGGCCACTGCCAGCAGGAGAAAGGATCACATTAAATCCAGTATCCCCTCCTTCCCTTTTCAAAATAGTAGTAGCATTCAGAAAGACAAAAAAGCAGGAAAGCCGTTCCACACTCACTGCCCCCTTTCCCTGCTCTCCCCTTCCCCGCTCCTCCTGACCTCCACACACTGGAGACACTCAGAGGTCACATCTCTTCTACTTACACACAGCACAGTCACTCCCACCTCCTGTGGACCAGGGGCCGACTAACATCTCAGACACAGCATCTGGACCAGGCATCTGAGTGATCCAACCATATCCCACCCCCTGCCCCGAGGGGAGGGCTGCACTTCCATCCCGAGATTCACGCCCAACCCCAAGAAGGCAGCTTTCTGCTTCACAGGTTCAACCTGTCAAGAACTCACCAGCCGGCTCTACCGTCAAGCCACTGACAGACCGGCCAGCTGTCTTGACATCACTGACTCACGCCGCCCATCAGGCACCTGGTACAGAACCACTGCACTGATCACGCATTCAGCCTCTGCAATCCTACCCTTGCTCTGCAGGTTCTCTTCACAGAGCAGCCAGAGCAGTCCTTTAAGACCTAACTCAGTAGCACTTGTGTATACTTTTGCTGAATTTGGGAACAAAGATCCTCAAAAGTATTTTGCAAAAGTTAAAAGAAGTTATTTGGCACTGCAGCACTCATTGCTCAGTAGGAGTCGTGCTACACATAAGAAGGAGCGTCACCAGACTTGAGAAAGGGCAAAGGGAATGGCGACTGCAATCGGTGAGTTGGTAATTATAAACAGTGTTCACATGTTCCTTGTGGCTCACGTCTATAATCCTACACACCCAGACTGAGATCCGAGGATCTCAGTTTGAAGCCAGCCCTAACTACCAAAAAATAAAGCCACAAGTGGAGCTGTAGCTCAATTAGTAGAGCATTAGCCTTGAGTAAATGAGCTAAGGGACAGTGTCCCTAGCCTGAGTGCCAAGACCCAGGACTGGACATGCGCACGACTGTGCGCGCGCGCACACACATGCATGCATGCACATGCGCGCGCACGCACGCGCGCACACACACACACACACAATGTAGATCACAGCCAGCTGTGACACATCATAATCCTAGCCCAGTTTTATATAGCAAAACCCTGCTTCCAGAAAAAACAACCACCTCAATATGTATGTGTGTGTCTATGCTGAACAAATGGCTATATCTCATATATATTATATATAATGATAGAAATCTCAGCTACATTGATTGATTCAGTCTTCCAAATAATGTGGTTTGTAATTATGAAGTCTCTCTGATCTGTGACCAATTAATGAAGGTGTGTGTGTGTTTGGTTGCTGTTTTTTGGAAGTACTAGGGATTAAACTCATGCCCCCTGTTTGTAGGTAAGAGCTCTACTACCTAGATTATCCCCATTGCCCTATTCCCACCCACCCCCCTTTCTGTGTGCCCATCTGAGGCTTGAACTCAGGGCCTGGAGACTGCCCACAAGCTTCTGTGCTCAAGGATAATGCTCTACCACTTCGAGCCACAGTGCCATGTTAGGCTTTGCATTCCTCAGATCTCAGCCTCCTGGGCAGCCAGGATTATGGGCATGACCACCGAAGCCCAGCTCCCACACCCTCTTCATAGGCTTCTTAAGAACAAGATGTCTGGAGTTGAAGGTATGTCTTACTGTGACTAGTCACATGTGTTTAAGTGTAGGAACTAGAATGTTATCAGACTAATGTAAAGCTCTTTAGTTTTGAGAACCACCACTATACTCAAAACTCAGGACAAGTCAGACACTGGCGACTCATGCCTGTAATCCTAGCTACTCAGCAGGCTGAGATCTGATGATCACAGTTCAAAGCCAGCCAGGGCGGGAAAAGCCATGAAACTCTTATCTCCAATAAACCACCAGAAAAAAAAAAAAAAACAACGGAAGTGGCACCTTGGCTAAAATGGTAGAGCACTAGCCTTGAGCTGAAGAGCTGAGGGACAGCTCTCAGGCCCAGAGTTCAAGCCCCATGACTGATGACAAAAACAAAAAACAAAGAAACTCAGGACATTTCTTCCCACTCTCAGCAAAGACAGATGAAAATCCTTCCCCCGGCCTTCAAGACAGACAGGGCAGGATAGGAATTCAGCTTTCAAACTGACCAAGCTTCGCAGGCTAGACAGACAGACAGAAAGACAGCCCCCCCCCCCCACACACCCCAGCTCAAGCCACCCTGGCCTCCTTGCTCATACACACACCACACATACCTTGATCCAGCTACCCTGGCCTCCTTGCCTAGCAGCCTTCTTTCCAGACTCTCAGGGCTCCTAGACCACTACATACAGTATAGTAACCCCAAGCTCTACAACCCAGCTCTAACTTCCTTGTGGCACTTTTCTGCTGGACAAGTTACAGACTTGTTTATAAAGTAACTGGTCCCAGGGGTCAAATGTCAATTGTGTGATCTGCCCAATGAATGAATAATCATCCCAGCCAAAACCAGCCAGTCACTCTGATCTTTCTCCTCTCAGGGCATTGAGTAGCCTGGCATATCACCTTCACATTCTCAAGGCCTAGAGTGACACCCGACAGCTCTTCCCACGGCGGAAATGACTCTCACAGGCACTGTCCCTGCAGTGGCTGCTGACCACAGGTTGACTCAACACTTAGAATATGGGCCGTAGGACTAAGAAACTAAACAAAACATTTAAATTGAACTTAAATTAAGGTTACCTGTGGTCATGGCTGGCGCAATGTAAAACACAGATCTACAGCATAACATGGAGCACAAAATAGCCACTAATAAAATGTCACTGGCTGAATGTCTGACAGCTGAGACTCCCAGCTTTCTGTGTTAATATTACAAGTCATAGATTCCATCACAAGTAAACACTAGTCAAAAGGCTACCGGTGAGAAGTGCTGATTATGATGCAAAGAAGGAAGTAAGGAAAGTGAAGGAGGAGGGCAAATAAAACCCCCTCTGGGGATACAACTCAATCTTCAGGGTGGTGTCTGACACATGCATATAATAAAAATGAAACCCTTACGAAGCAGTTCTCGCTCCACTCCTATTTCCAAGAGGAAGTAAGCCTTATCGAGTCTTGGGCAAAGTGCAAGCACAGGAGTTGAAGCTATTTTTATTTTTTATTTATTTTTATTTTTGGGTCCAGTCGTGGGGCCTGAACTCTGGGCCTGGGCGCTGTCCCTCAGGTCTTCAGCTCAAGGTGAGAGCTCTACCACTTGAGCCACAGCGCCACCTCTGGCTTTTTTTTTTCTTTTTGCTTATGTGGTGCTGAGGAATTGAACCCAGGGCCTCATGCATGCGAGGCAAGCGCTCTACCACGGAGCCACCTGCCCAGCCCGCCGCACAACTTTTCATTACGTGACCCCTTCACCGCATGTCCTCCCGGGGTCTCCAGGGCGAAGGCCGGCCACGCACCGGGTGCAAGAACTGGTCCTCGGCAGCAGGTATGAGGGTGGCTGACGCACGCGTGCAAGCGACACCCCGCGGGCGGCGGGTATGCATGGCCAAGGTGCAGCCCAGTCCGGAGGGCCGAGAGCCGGCGGGCGGGCGGCCGGCGCCGCGCCGCCCCACTCCCCCGCGCCCCGCCGCCCCGCTCCCGCGCCGCGCCCCGCTCCGCTCCCCGCCCCGCAGCGCCCCGCCCCCCGCTGCGCTCCGCCCCGCAGCGCCCCGCCCAGCGCTGCGCTCCGCCCCGCCCCGCAGCGCCCCGCCCCGCTCGCCGCACCGCGCTCCGCCCCGCCCCGCAGCGCCCCGCCCCCCGCCCAGCGCTGCGCTCCGCCCCGCCCCGCAGCGCCCCGCCCCGCTCGCCGCACCGCGCTCCGCTCCGACCCCCCCGCCCCACGCGCCGCGCCCCGCAGCGCCCCGCGCCGCTCCGCGCACCGCGCTGTGCTCCGCCCCGCCGCGCCCCGCCGCGCCCCGCCCCGCCCCGCTCTGCGCTCCGCCCCGCCCCGCAGCGCCCCGCCCCGCTCCCCGCAGCGCCCCGCCCCGCAGCGCCCCGCCCCGCTCCCCGCGCTGCGCTCCGCCCCGCCCCGCCCCGCAGCGCCCCGCCCCACGCGCCGCTCCCCGCAGCGCCCCGCCCCGCTCCCCGCAGCGCCCCGCCCCGCAGCGCCCCGCCCCGCTCCCCGCGCTGCGCTCCGCCCCGCCCCGCAGCGCCCCGCCCCACGCGCCGCTCCCCGCAGCGCCCCGCCCCGCTCCCCGCAGCGCCCCGCCCCGCTCCCCGCGCTGGGCTCCGCTCCGCCCCCCCCGCCCCACGCGCCGCGCCCCGCGCCGCTCCGCGCCCCGCCCCGCCCCGCCCCGCCCCGCCCCCCGCGCTGCGCTCCGCCCCGCCCCGCAGCGCCCCGCCCCGCAGCGCCCCGCCCCGCTCTGCGCTCCGCCCCGCCCCGCAGCGCCCCGCCCCGCTCCCCGCAGCGCCCCGCCCCGCCCCGCTCCCCGCAGCGCCCCGCCCCGCTCCCCGCGCTGCGCTCCGCCCCGCCCCGCAGCGCCCCGCCCCGCTCCCCGCAGCGCCCCGCCCCGCTCCCCGCGCTGCGCTCCGCCCCGCCCCGCAGCGCCCCGCCCCGCTCTGCGCTCCGCCCCGCCCCGCAGCGCCCCGCCCCGCTCCCCGCAGCGCCCCGCCCCGCTCCCCGCAGCGCCCCGCCCCGCAGCGCCCCGCCCCGCTCCCCGCAGCGCCCCGCCCCGCTCCCCGCAGCGCCCCGCCCCGCTCCCCGCAGCGCCCCGCCCCGCTCCCCGCGCTGCGCTCCGCTCCGCCCCGCCCCGCAGCGCCCCGCCCCACGCGCCGCGCCCCGCAGCGCCCCGCGCCGCTCCCCGCACCGCGCTGCGCTCCGCCCCGCCCCGCAGCGCCCCACGCGTCACCGGGCGGAGGACGCGGCGAGGCCTCGGGGCCTGGGCTCCGCAGGGCTGACCGGCCGCGGGGCTCGGAGACTGGGGCTCCCAGACGACCCGCAGCGCCCGGCCCCCCACGCCCGTCCTTCCCGCCAGCCCTCGGCCCCGGCTCGCTACCTGCGCGGTCAGGCCCAGCTCCTCGTCGTCCTGGCCGCTCAGGACCCGCCGAAGCTTCTCCATGGCCCCGTCCGCGGGCCGCCCCGCCGGCCGCTCGCGCCCACCCGGAAGCCCGGAGCGCGAACCTCGGCGCGCAGACCGGAAATCCGGGGCCGCTACTTCCGGCGCGCGCGACGGCTTCTACCCGCCCCCTCCCTCGGGCCGCCGGGCGCGGAGAGATGGAAACGGAGCCGCCTGGGCCCCGCCCCGCCCCGCGCCGCAGCCCACGGCGGGGAGACGCCTGGGTCCCGCCCCACCCCGCCGCCCGCACAGCCGCGGGGCCCCGCGAGCCCGGACGCGCCGAGCGAGGGCCCGCGCTTCCGGTTAGTGCAGCCGCGCATGCGCTCCGTGCACGAAGCGCTTCGGTGTTGCCCTAACTCCAGTAACGGCTGGAGTGCCTCCGGGTGTGGGTGGCCCACACGAGCGGCCGGGCCCGGCCCGCTCAGCGGGGCGGAGGCGCGCGGCCCGCCCCTGAAGTAGGAAGGCCGAGTTGACGCACGCGCACGGGAACATACACGGACTTGTCACCGCGGTCCAAACGTGCGCGTGCGCGCGTGCGCGCGCGGCGCTGGGAACCGGGCCTTGCAGCCCCGCCGGAGCCACCTCACCGGCCCGTCTGTGTTCTTGAAATAAGGCCTTGCAGACGTTGCCCCCACCGGCCTCAAACTCATCCCACTTCTGCTTCCTTGAGTAACTGTGACTTCGGTGTGCACCACTGTGCATTGCGCGTCCATTAATATTATACGAGCCCAGAACACAAGTCATGGAATAGGATTCCTAAAGCGTTACAGAAGTGAAGCGCTAATTTTAAGGTACATCTCTCCCTCCCCTTTCCGTAACTCTTAAGGTCACGTTCACCTGCCCCCGGTCCTGTATTCAGAACTGCAGTGTCCTTAAATGCAGGTACCTAGCAAACTATCACTGTATGGGATAATAACAAGAATTACAACAAAGAATGTTGTGTGGGCCTTTTATACTTCTCGTACCCTAAAAGCCATACTTGGGATTTCCTCAAAAATACTTCACTCAGGTTATTGGAGACTTAATCCTCCTGGAGATAGGAAGTGTTTGGGGCTCAGACTCTGGAGCTGGAACCTAGTTCTGTCCTGGGACAAGTCTGCCTCAACTTCTACTTCATTTGAGTGCTTATGTATGTGTGAAAACAGTTCCTCCATGGCAGACCTGTTTGAGGACCAAATGTGATGATAGCCTGCAGGCAAGCCTCTCCTTATTTACTGGTTCTGTGTTTACAAATGCACCCCCCCACACACACACACTAAAATTTGCCTGAGTCAGTCAGGCACTTCAAGGTCATCTGAGGGCTAGAACACTTAGGCTCTTACACGTGGTGGTTGGAAGATGCATGCCTTTGGTTGTCCACAGGGAGGCTCATGGCCTGGCAGCTGGTTTCTATTAGAATGAGCAAGCAGAAATAGAGCAAGGTGCTAGCCAGCAGTTCTGCAACCTTAGTTCAGAAGTAACATATCACTGTCACCATTCACTTCAGGTGAGTCATGGTCTAGAGCCACTTCGGGGCAGTGGGCAGGTGGTGGTGATGGTGGGGAATCACACAGTATGAATGTGGAGAGGGAAAGGGCTTGGGCCATTCATGGGCTGCCTGCCACAGGGGTGCTGCCAGGTTGTCAGCAGTGTCTTCCTGAGGCAGGATCAATCTGGTGTATGAGTACAGTGTCTAGGGGCTTGGCTAATGTTTCTTGCACTGAGGATGCTCGGGAAGGTTGAAGGGGGATACAGTGCTATTCTGCATCGGACTTCAGGCAGAGGAAAGCTTCAGATCCATCATGTCCATACACAACCACAGCTCTTTTAATTTACAGGTTCATTTGACCTCATGGTAACTCTTGCTTTCTGATTTAGGTTAGTGGTTTTTCTAGGCTCAGCAGTCAGTTCTGGACCTTTTTACTTCCTCCAAAGTTATGGAATCCTCTAGTTGTCAGAGTGACTGTCACCCTTTTCATGAACTTCCACAGCACTTTTAACAGTTGCTGGCAAAGAGCTTCTAAAAAGGTCTTAGAATAAAGCCAATCAAAGGTTTAAAACAGAGGAATCATGAGATAAAAACGTGACAAAAATATTTTTGAGAAAATTGATCACTAATTTTCTAATAAGTACAAAGTTCCAGGAAAATTCCATTATTCAAACATTACATCACATTTGTTTTTGTATCAGTGGATGTTCCGTGCCAATTCTCTACCATGAAACTTACACTTCCTCAGACCGTCCACAACTCACTCTAGTGTCGCCCTCACCTCTCTTCCTCTTTGGCACCAGTGGTTCTTTTGAGGCAGTTTACTTCCTCCTCCTCAGCACTGCCCCCACCCCAAGCAGCAAACGAGGAGGTGGGATGGAAGAGGAAAGAAGCAGCAAAAGTGAGGCTTCAGCTCAGAGCTATCTGTAGGCATTTGACCTGGAGGGAGGTCTTCTTTGCTAGCCTGTGTGCCTCTAAGTGCTGTTGCAAACAAGCCTCTCATTTGTTCAAATTATGTGTGCAGATAAACTCATGTGGGCAGAGTAAAGGTTCTCAACAAGGCAGTCTTACCTTTCCTGGGCTATTTGGCTCATTTACAATCAATGATGGAGAAGGAGCCCCAGGTGTTTGGTGCGTGTGTGGGGCTGCTAGGCTTCCAGAGGCTGCTCTGTGGCACTGCTTTAGAAACACATTCTCTGGGGCTGAAGAAGCCCAGCATGGAGGCGAGGTGTGATGCCATCCCCATCAGGCCAGGGTGGTGTCCTGGGATAGAACCACACCTCAGCAGCCGGCAAGGAAGTTCTCCACCGCTACACTTTAAAGGGCATTTAGTTGTGGTCTGCGTTTTGACTTTGAATAAAGATTTCAAACAAGTTCCCCAAGAGCTCAGGTATGCATGTAATTAAAGTCCACCACAGGAAAATTAAACACAGATTCATTTGAGACCAAAAGAAAGTCCACTTTGCTGAGTGTAATGGCTCATGCCTGTAATCCCGGCTTAATTGAAAAATGGGATCAAGAGGTTAAGGCCAGCCCAGACAAAAAGTGAGACTCGTGTAACCATCAAGCCAGACATGTTGCACTCATCTAACATCCCAGCTGTTCAGGACACATCTCCTAAGGACAAAATTATAAGACATCCAAACATATTTATCTGTGTTACTGTCTGGGGTAATAGTTATTACTCTAAACCTTTTTCTAGGGTAAAGCCAGGGAGAATAAAATGCCTGTTTTTAAAAAAAATGATGTCATTTGGTTTAAGAGGAAGGGGTTCAATGATAAAGCCAGACATTAAGCAGAAACATCCAGAGGAACTGTGCTTTATTCTTGAAAAGCACTGAAAGGGCCAAAAGCAGAGTCCTGTGGAGCAGACATGTGCAGGGTGGCTGCGACCCATGGAGCTGGGTGTGCTGGGTGGCTGTGCCTGGCAGACCAACATGCACATCCCTCACAGCCTGAGCTCCTTGGTGGGGGTCTCCTCTGAGCCTTGGGCAGTGGAGTAGGGAGATGAGGGGGCATCTTGTGTCAGAGAACGTGGAAGTTCTCCAACATCAGTAGGATCTGGGCAAAGATTATCTGGCCAAAGGCATGACATTTGACCAACTCCCGAGTAAGCTCAAGAAGCAAACTTCCATAGCATCATCTTATCCCTATGAAAACTCATGAGTCCATCAGTCATGCTCAATGTAGAAAAATATTCAAAATAATCACTATAACTGAAACAGCCACAGCACCAGATCCATAACTTAGTTGGATAGAAAAATATTGAATAGAGCCTTTAAGTAGGCCCGCGTTTGTAAGCTGGTTCCATGAATGGAGCAGAAGCCACCACTGAGCCAGCCCTGATAGAAGGCGTTACAGGGGTGGCCTGAGATGCACCACCCTTTCTGAGTACCAGAAACAGACAAATGAGGTTCTGCGCCTGTAGGCGAACAAATATTGGCCAACTACAAGTCAACAGTCAGGTAGATTTTGACCTGTGGCAAGCTTTCACAAGGAAGAGGTCTGGGACTACTCTTTTTGCAACCACCAAAGCCAAAACAGAACCTTGGGAGCCTAGGCTTCTAAACTGGCTCAAGTCACTTCTCAGGAGTCCTCCTCAGGGTAAAACCAGGACTGTGATACTCAGCCTCTCCAGACATTTCAGCAGGCACCATGCTCTCAGTCGGGAAATGCCAGGATTGACATCAGAGCTGTGCTGCCTTTGCTTGTGATGGTGCAGTCTTTTAAGACTTTAAAACAGAAGTCATTATTTTTGTGGCTACTGTCTTCCCAATGATCTGATAAAACGTCAGTGTCCCCAGGTACTTGCCCACTTGCGCTTATTTTCTCATTACTGTCTGTAAATTCTGCATATTAGGTAAGAATATTAAAAGACAGAAACAAATCATTGCACTCGGCCTTAAAGAGGCAGCGTTGCATTAGGACAACACTGACTAGGAATAAGGCTGAGAAACCTTAGGGAAGGGGCTCTGGGCCAGCTGCAGATCAGAGAATTACAAAACAAGAGCCCACTGATTTTTCCTCCCTCCCACCGGCGGCAGCTGTGGCTGCCTGGAGAGACTCCTTGAACAGGCGTGTGCGCATGGGCCAGGCCTCACCAGGCAGTCCAGCATGCTTGTTTGTGCAAGAAGGCTTCTCATCAGCACCTCTGCCCCCAAACTTATTAGACCAAGGAAATGCCTGTCAGGGAAGCTGCAGGCACACAAACCAACTGAGCCTGGAGTACTGACCACTGGTACTGGGGACATCCTAGAAGTTAGCCCTGGAGTACTGATCACTGGGGTACTGGGGACATTCTAGAAGTTAGCCTCAGTTCATTTCAGTCTTCATACTGTTTGTTATTGGAATGAACGTACTCCTTAGGTTTAAAATGACTTGGGGGTGATTTAAAAATTTAAATATACACGGATGGGCTTATAAAGCTAACAGGTTTCCATCATGCTGGCCCTTGGTTTGTAGTTTCTACTCCAGCCATCACTACTTCAACCCCAACCCTCTTGTAATGGGATTACACTGCCCTTAGTGAGCTCCAAAAACACAGAAAATAGTAAGGAAAGACAAGACAGGCAAGACAGTACCTAAGCACTGGGACCAGGGTTTTCTAGTCCTTGGGATTAAGCCACTGCTCTCTTGAGTCAGACCAGAAGTTCATTGGGCATTGCTAATCGAAAGCGATCAAGGACAGAAAAATACCAAAGCCAGCCCCGGGGAGCTGCTAACTCTTTGCCATGCTCATACTCAGTACACAAACCAGAAGGGCAGAAACTGGCATAAGGTTTGAAAGAAAGGGAAAGATTCACAACCCTAAAGCCTGACTGACTAGTGTGGGGAGATGGGGAGTTGGGAGGGAGAAGTCAGCTGGGCAGAGAAGCCCAGGAGGTCACTGCTGTTCCATTCTGTGTCCTATGTGTGAGAAGTAACTAAAGGAGAGAAAACAGTACAACGTAATAAACACCCATGGCTCCTCTTGGCTCCTCCACTAGGGTCTCTGCCTTATGAGCCTCTGGGAGCCACGTGTGGGCACTACTCCTGCCAGTCTGCTTGGCCACAGCCCCAGATGCAATCTGGCAGGCAAGGAGGGGGCCAAGGGCTGGCCGGGCCCGCAGAGTCTGTGCCCCACGCCTCCCGCTATAGAAGGGCCGCTTGCTTCACAAGACCGAGAGAGAGAAGATATGTGTGATGGGGCACAAGCAGTCTGACAGTGGGGCTATGGAGGTTTCCAGAAGAATCTACCCCTCCACCCAGCTCCTCACTTCCTCTAGTCACTAGTTCTCTTTTTCACTTGTCAGTGAATTTTGCAATTTCCTAACAAATATAGCAAGATATTTAGCCTTAAATAAATATTTAAGTCATTTATTGCCTTTACGTTACAGCATCTCAGTATACACACTGCATGAATAAGAAGGTACTTCTCAACATGGAATTCAGATTTTAGGTATATGGCCAGCTGTTGGGTGTCTAGGGTCACTGAAGTCAAGAATTCCGAGTACCAAAGTGTTAGTACTTACACAATTTTGTTTTTGTTGATGTCGATTAAGCAAATCCCAAGAGAGGTATACATATAGTACTCATGAAATCCTCATCAGGCATGATTAAGTCAGCTCCCTTTTTGGAGCTGAAGAGAAATAAAGCATTCAGCACTGGGAAGGCAGAAGAGTGGGGGTGAGGGAGTCTCCACCACCTCTACACGATGGTGTGAGAGAGCAGGAGTTGGGCACTTTCCCCTTGGCAAGGCCATTTCCGTGCAGGGGATCGGAGACACGCAGTGGGGGCTGGGTGCTGTCCGGCAAGAGCAGTTCCATGGTTATGCAGAGGCCTTTTGACCCATCCTGGAAAAGTTCAGAGAAACTGTTGAGAAACAAAATTCCACTGTGTCTTGTGGAAGACACTATGATGCAACTTTTTTTGTGCCAGTGGAAGACACCATGATGCAATCATGGGTCTTGTACTTGGCAGGGTCTCAAGCTTTTCTTTTTGCTCAAGACTAGCACTCTACCAGTTAAGCCACAGCTCCACTTGTGGCTTCTTCGTGTTTAGTTTGAGATAAAAGTTTCATGAACTTTCTTGCCTCGGCTTCCTGAGTTAGCTACGCTTGTAGGTACAACCACCAGCTCCTGGCTGATCATGAACCATTTGTTTCAATTTTTGATTTTATACAAATGGTTAAGGTCCTACCTCCTATTAACTACCATGCTGAAAAAACCCAGTTTCCACAGGCACTCACACTGCAGCTCCCCTCCACCACGTAAGCCGTCTCAGCTTCTCACCAACTCCTCCACACAAAGCAATGGAATTATTATCATTATTATTTTGGGGGGGTCCGGTTGTGGGGCCTGAACTCTGGGCCTGGGTGCTGTCCCTCAGCTCTTCAGCTCAAGGCTAGTGCTGTACCACTTGAGCCACAGTGCCACTTCTGGCTTTTTTTTTTCTTGTGTGGTGCTGAGGAATTGAACCCAGGGCCTCATGCATGCAAGGCAAGCACTCTACCACTGAGCCACCTTCCCAGCCCCCAAGCAATGGAATTCTGCTCACTGGTATTGGATGAGCCGTCCTCCCTGGATGAGCTGGGCCACCTCATTGGTGGCGTGGCACGCAAACAGCAGCCAGTTTCGAGGCTGAACTTTATAGGCAAATCTCATGAACGTCAGAGAGTAACAACAGAGCGCTGCGGAAAAAAATACCAAATCAGACAGCTGAGGATCCAGGGAACGCGGGCTAATGGTCCACTGTAAAGATGGAGCCTCTTGTGCCAGACCCTGGCACATGACAAGAGGCACTGCCACCACCTCTGACAGCGGCAAGCCCACGGAAACGCTTCTTACCATGTATGGGCGCAATGTTAACAGGAATATTCTGGCCAGTTTTCCCCCCTCCCCCCTCCTTCGAGTTACTTACAACCTGTTCTCTAAAACAAGTTCTGTTTATCCCTTCAACATTGGTTTTAGGTTCAAATGTTGGGGTTTCAAGTACACTGGATAGGTTTCCAAGTCAAGTTTCGAACAGAAACGTCAGGCTGTCCTTGAGACTGATTCAGACCACCCTTTTTCAGCAGAGTGCACTAAGTTTGGAAGGCACCAATTGTTATCAACTACTTCAATCCCGATTCTACTCACCACAGAGAGGGCGCTCCTCAGCACCACTCTTCTTTTTTTTTTTGGGGGGGGGGGTCTGGTCGTGGGGCCTGAACTCTGGGCCTGGGCACTGTCCCTCAGCTCTTCAGCTCAAGGCTAGCGCTCTACCACTTGAGCCACAGCGCCACTTCCGGCTTTTTTCTTTTTGCTTACGTGGTGCTGAGGAATCAAACCCAGGGCCTCATGCATGCAAGGCAAGCACTCTCCCACTGAGCCATCTTCCCAGCCCGATCACTCTCTTCTTTAAGTGACATTCTCATAGCAACTAGAGCATCGGTTTCTACCAACTGCCACGCCCACGGGAGTCTCCACCTGCGTGACCTCCTCCCCAGCTGTGTCCTCACCAAATGTCATCCGCCCGCTGATGATGTCTGGAGACTTCTTCATGTCATTGATGGCAGCAATGGGGAGACCCCAGTTGGCTACTGGGCCCCAGAAGTGCTACAGCGAGGGGCAGGGAGAGAGAGGAGGAAAAGTCAGGTAGAGGATGGGCAGCTGCCACTCCTTTCCCTCAAACAGTATGAATATGGGAAATGAACCTTCATGTGCACAGATTGCAGGCTTGCTGGGTTAAGTTTTGGATGGTTTTCACAAGTGAGCCAGCAGTCCAACATCTTCTGACACAATTCTCTCTTGCTTGGTTTAAACCTTGTTAGACTCATCCTCCATAATGCATTTAAATCTAGCAACTGTATTTTTTCAAGTTTTCATTAAGTTGGTGATTAATAACTCAAAATGTAGACCCTAATTTGGATATTTTCTGGAGCAAGTAACTTAGTAAATTATTTTTGCTCAGAGGAATTACATTATGATCAGAGGACTTGGAAATCTGAGCCAGGATCGCAGATGATGAGAAATTAAGATTGGAAAATATTTTTGAAAGGCAAAACCTGATAGTAAAGATATGGACCAACAGTTTTTCATTACACAACTATCCCCATAGTAACTTATCAAGATAAAGCTGTATTTGAAGAGCAACTATGTCCATTTTCATTTAACTGCTAAAATGAAACAAGGCTAATGACTTGTCCATTAGATCAAAATTGTTTCTTTATGTAGTTTGCAAATATTTTAAAATCGGAAGGAATCTCCGCATTGTTGACTAAATGCCCATTTTAGTCATGAGAACTCTAGCCACTGAAAATGGCTGACACTGGATGTCTTCCAATAGTGTTTAACATAGATCCAGACTCTGGATTTATTGAAATGTATTTTGAGACTTGCTTTTTATATTATTGACTGGGGTTCATTAAAACCTGTTTAAAAATACTGAGAAGTGGAAACACAAGAAAAGTAAATGAGAATTAAATTTGGCATGAAGTAAAAATGTTTTGAAATGTTTGTTTGACATGCTTCAGTATAAGCCAGGAGGCCCAAGATTTAAACACCTCTACCAGTGTTCTCATTTAGCCAGCACAGTGAAGGGCTTTGAGAGTCAAACTGGCTATTATCTGAGTTACATAATTAGCCAAGGAAGGCCTTCATTCCTTTTATTTCAATGAGATATGGCCCTTTTTTCTTATTCCTCAGATCTCATAAGAAGAGCACCTATGAATTTTTTCTGCTCACCCTATGATGGTCACTCCCTTTTCACCTCTGTGTTTCCATAGTGAACTTCCCTCCTCTGCTTTATCTCCCTATTTAATCTCAGATCCTACTCTGCATGGTGGTCTCCATATACAGACCCATCCCAGAGCATGAGGCGCATGCATCAACACAGGTTTATCTAGCGCCAGGTTCACAGTCTTCCTGCAGTGGTGACAGGCAGTGGCACTGAGCCTGGAATGGACAGAAACACTGTGCTCACCGTGCTGTGTCGTCAGGAAGCACCAGGGATCACAGAGGTTCCGATCCAGAGACATAGGGGAAGAAAAAAGACCATCAGAGGCTTCCAGTAGCTCTTAGCACTCACCACTCACGGTCCACTAGCAGACCTCAGCACTGGTCAGGGACATTTTGAGAGTTTCAAATATCACATCTAATAGCAACTTTGACCTAAGGAAATTAAATCTTAATTCCATTGAAAATAACCTTCATCTTTTTTTTGTGGAGGGGGGAGGGTCTGGTCGTGGGGCCTGAACTCTGGGCCTGGGCGCTGTCCCTCAGCTCTTCAGCTCAAGGCTAGCACTCTACCACTTGAGCCACAGCGCCACTTCTGACTTTTTTCTTTTTTCTTATGTGGTGCTGAGAAATGGAACCCAGGGCCTCATGCATGCAAGGCAAGTACTCTACCACTGAGCCATCTTCCCAGCCCCCCAAGCTTCATCTTTTAAAACAGAGGTATCCAGTAAAAATATAAAGCCACACACACACACACACACACACACACACACACACACACACACACACACACACACACACACACACACACACACACACACACACACACACACACACACACTACAACTGGGTATAGTGCTTCACACATATAATCCCCAGCACTCAGGTGTTGGGAGCTGAGGAAAAAAGATTGTTTGAGGCCAGCCTGGGCTACATAGCAAGTTCCAGACTAGCATATGACAAACAAACAACAAGAAAAATATCTCACAAGTCATGTGGGATTTTAGAATTTGTACAAGTCACACTGAGAATAGTAAAGAAGTATCAGGGGTTGGGAAGGTGGTTCAGTGGTAGAGCGCTTGCCTTGCAAGCATGAGGTCCTGGGTTCAATTCCTTAGCACCACATAAGCAGAAAAAGCTGGAAGTGGTGCTGTGGCTCAAGTGGTAGAGCACTAGCCTTGAGCTGAAGAGCTGAGGGACAGCGCCCAGGCCCAGAGTTCAAGCCCCATGATCAGCAAAAAAAAAAAAAAAAAGTATTAAATTTATAATAGGTCAAAATGTTTTAATTTGAACACACAATGAAAGCAATTGCACATCTTTAGTTATCTGCACTGATTCTCACACCCTGCACTCTCAGATGGAGCTGTGCCCTGTGGCTCTTTGGCTGATAACAAGACCTTGAGGGGAATCCTTCTTGGCAAATGCCAAGTTGGGAGAGGCACAGGCTGCTGGGTTTTAATAATGATGGGCTGGTTTACTTAGCAGCAGCAGGTTACGCCTGAGAGGTGTGTTACTTCTGTTTTTTTCTGTGTCTCTTCTGTGTTACTTGTCTCTTCTGTGTCTCCTTGTGTCTCTTATTACTTCTGAACTCCCTACAGTGGTACTTGGTATCTACAGTAACGGTTGAATGAGTTATGAGAGCTTTCAATGCTTTCTTCCTGAATGTTAAATGTCTGATTAAAAACAAACAAACAAAGGGGCAGGGAATGTGGCTTAGTGGTAGAGTGCTTGCCTAGCATGCATGATGCCCTGGATTCCATTCCTCAGTGTCACATAAATAGAAAAAGCCGGGAGGGGTGCTGTGGCTCAAGTAGTAGAGTGCTAGCCTCGAGCAAAAGAAGCTCAGGGGCAGCACCTAGGCCCTGAGTTCAAGCTCCAGGACTGGCACGTCCGCATGTGTACACACACACATGTACACGTATGCACACACATGTACACGTACGTACGTACACACACACACACACACACACACACACACACACACACACACACACAGAAGCCAGGTGCTGGTGACTCACACTTGTATTCCTAGGTATTCAGGAGGCTGAGATCTGAGGATCATATTTAGAACCCTGCCTGGGCAGGAATATCCACAAGGCTTATCTCCAACTAGCAAAAGGCTGTAAGTTGAGCTATGGCCCAAGTGGTACAGTGGCAGCTAACAGACAGTGCCCAGGTCTTGAGTTCAAGCCCCTAATCCAAGCACATACACCAAACAAAAAAAAAAAAAAACAAAAAAAAACCACTGCATGATCTAGGTTCTACTTTAAGAAAACATCCTTGCATGTATACCAAATAAGTGTGTGGATACATGTGTACATTTACCTCTATTCTAACAAACTTGATTAACTCAGTTCTTAAGACCTACCTCAAAACTGTATTGTTCATTCAAATTTAATCTTCCTAATCAAAAGTCCAAGAGGAAGAACAAGAAGAAAGTCAGAGGGAAAAAAAAAACTATTTTGTTAGTGATTCACAATAGGAAAGTTTTTTGTTTTTGTTTTTGTTTTTTTTAAGAAAAAGAGGGCTGGGCATTTGGACAAGAAGAAAGCTTGAGACACCAAAACCCAAGTGTCAGTTTGGGGTTTAAGGAGAATGCTAATGCCTTCAGCAATGGTTTCAGACACTCTTCTTACCTTCTTTGCCCGCATCTCCCTGCTCGGTTGTTTCCCACACCTTGTGTGCAGCCTGAGCATCTCCCGCCCTGTAACTTTAGACCACTGAAAGTCTAGTGATGCTGCAGGTGGACAGGACCAGCCCTGACAGTCTCGATACCTCGATAGTCTAGTTTACAGAATTCCTTACTGTCATTTCATTTCATTTTGACCAGCTAAGTGTCAGGCCAAATTACTCTGTTTTTTTTGTTGGTAGTGGTGATTGTGGGGCTTGAATTTGGGGCCCAGGCACTGACTCTGAGTTCTTTTGCTCAAGGCTAGTGCTCTATCACTTTGAGCCACAGTTCCACATTTGGTTTTCTGGAGGTTAATTGGAGATAAGAGTCTCACAGACTTTCCTGATGGGAATGACCTTGAACTGTGATCCTCAGATCTCAGCCTCCTCAATAGCTGGGATTGCACGAGCCACTACTGTCAGGCAAGAGTCTGACTTCCTTTTCTTTTTTTTTTTTTTGGGTCCAGTCATGGGGCCTGAACTGTGGGCTTGGGCGCTGTCCCTCAGCTCTTCAGCTCAAGGTTAGTGCTCTACCACTTGAGCCACAGCGCCACTTCTGGTTGTTTTTTTTTTTTTTTTGCTTATGTGGTGCTGAGGAATTGAACCCAGGGCCTCATGCATGCAAGGCAAGCGCTCTACCACTGAGCCACCTTCCCAGCCCGAGAGTCTGACTTCTTAACGTACTCTTCAGTGAAAACCAAAAACAAAACCCTTGAACAACCAGCATTTAAAACCCAAGCAGTAACCTACTTCAGCAAGAAAAATTGTCTTACTCATAAAATGACTGAAAAAAGTTTATAATCCACGTGAATTATTTTTCAGCACAGTTGCTGAAAAACTAAGCAAACTTATTATTTAACTCTGGAAGCACTTTAGTGTGGGAAATCTTCACACTCCTTCTATAGGCGATAAAGCAACGCAACGCATTGCAGGTGCGCAAGATGTATGAGCTAGTGATGAGGAGAAAGAAAGACTAGAAACTTTTTCTTTTTCTTTTTTTTTTTTTTGGTCCGGTTGTGGGGCCTGAACTCTGGGCCTGAGCACTGTCCCTCAGCTCTTCAGCTCAAGGCCAGTGCTCTACCACTTGAGCCACAGCGCCACTTCCGGCTTTTTTCTTTTTGCTTATGTGGTGCTGAGGAATCGAACCCAGGGCCTCAGGCATGCAAGGCAAGCGCTCTACCACTGAGCCAACTTCCCAGCCCCACTTTTTCTTTTTCTAAGGGAGAAAAATGTTGACATTAAGAGCTTCCAGGAAGTTCTGATGTCTGCCTACAATGTGGCCTCAAACACTGTGTGACAGCCCGATTGTGAGATCCTGCTGATGTCAAGAATGGTAGAGAAAACAAGGCTCATGTCACAACCCTTTGCACCTCACCCTTAAGATGTTAACTTTCTTTGTAACAGTGAGCCTTTACGTGTTTCTGCTCTCAGGAAGCTGAAGTCTAAGGATCACAGTTCAAACCCAGCCCAGGTAGGAAAGTTCCCATGCGACTCTCCTATCTCCAATTAAACACTCAAAAGCCAGAAGCGGTGCTGTGGCTCAAGTGGTAGAGTTCTAGCCTGAGCACAGAGAGGCTCAGGGACAGTGCCCAGGCCTCGAGTTCAAACTCAGGGCAACTGACACACACAAAAAGCTTCTGCTTACAAAAGCCAAAACAGAAGGGTAGATTAGACATACCATGATTTGGCATTTGCAAGTATTTCCACATCCCCATGTAATCTCACTTTTAGCTTTCTGGACACTCCAACAACAGAGACTACTGTCATTTTACAGGTAACTAAAGCCTGTTGGGAGTGACTTGCTGGGGCCCTAACTAGGAAGTTATTCTTCTAGTCCCATTCTGCTGTCTCTGAGCTTTCTCGGCACCATCTTCCCTTCTTTTCCTTAGTTAACCAAGTGTAATTCCATTAACATGGGAGAAAGCAAGTATAAAAATGTTTGAGAACCAGGTGCCAGCGGCTCATGCCTCCTATAATAATCCTACCTACTCAGAAGTCTGAGATCTGAAGATCTTGGTTAGACGCCAACCTGGATGGAAAAATTTGTGACCATCTCCACTAAACTACTATCCCCCCAACAACAACAACCAGAAGTGGAGCTGTGGCTCAAGTGGTAGAGTGCTAGCCTTGAGCAAAATAGCAAAATAAGCTCAGGGACAGTGCCCAAGCCTTTAGTTCAAGCCCCAGGACTGACACCAAAACAAACAAATAAATAAATGGAAAAACAAGTGTCATAAGAGATTAATTTTCTTAATCTTGAAAGTAAAAGGTTGGACGATGTAGTCTGTTAAATACATTAAAATTGAAGAGAACGGGGTGCATCTCTGTATTCTCCCTGTAAGAGAGGCCTGTCGGGTGTCAGGGGGGTCCTGGCCAGGCCCGAGAGCCCTTCTTTTGGAAGGGCGGGTGAGGCGCTGCGCGTCCTCATCTGATCGCTTAGGGAGCGGACGCTAGCCTCACAGCCGGCCGAGTCCTGCCCTTAGCCCCAACATTATCTGAACGCAAGGCGCCTTCGCCCGACGCCCTTGGGCGGTGGTCGCGGGCTTTCTGCCTTCCTGGCCTTAGCTGTCCACCAGGGCTGAAGAGGGCGAGAAGAGCAACCTCTCCGGTTCTCGGCCCCCCGTCCCCCCCCCCCCGTCTCCCCCGTCGTCCCCTCCGTCCCCCCCCACCGTCTCCCCCCGTCCTCCTCGTCGTCCTCCCCGTCGTCCCCTCCGTCCCCCGCCACCGTCGTCCCCTCCGTCCCCCGCCACCGTCGTCCCCTCCGTCCCCCCCACCGTCGTCCCCTCCGTCCCCCCCACCGTCGTCCCCTCCGTCCTCCCCCCACCGTCTCCCCCCGTCCTCCCCCTCCGTCGTCCCCTCCGTCCTCCCCCCGGGGCGTCCTCCTCGTCGTCCTCCCAGTCCTCCCCCTCCGTCCTCCCCGTCGTCTCCCCCGTCCTCCCCCGGGGCGGCCTCTCCCGTGTCCGCAGCCCGCGGAGGCGGGGGGGGGGTAGGGGGCCTGCGCGGGCTCGTCGGGCTCCTCCCGCCACCGCGCCTTCCGCCGGGTCCACGGCGACCTGGTCCACGGTCCTCTCCTCCCGTTCTCCGCGTCCTCCGCGCGAGCGGCCGCATCCCGGCCCCAAGCCCGCCTCACCTCATGAGGTAGTCCCGGAAATCCTTGCTCCGGACATAGTCCGCCGCTCTCCGCACCAGCGCCCCGGCCATGGCGGAGACACAGCTGCTCGGCCCCGCGGCGCCGGCCCGGAACGCAGACTCCACCGTAGACCCTCCGCGGCCCGCCGCGAAGCTCCAGGGCCCGCCTCACGACGCTCGGCCACGCCTTACGGCCGCCCAGCTCCCAGCCTATGGGAAGGCGCAGCGCTGAAATAGGCGTCTCGGATTGGCTCGCACCGGCCACACACCTTCCCCGCCCCTCGGCGCGACGCGGGGCGGGACCAGCTGTCGGAAACGGCCGGAGCGGGCGGGGATTGGCCAGCGGTTGCTAGGCCCTCGCGGGCGCGCGCGCGAAGGCCCCTCCAGTCCAGTCCGGGGCGGACCCCACGTCGCTCGGGCTCTCGGGGCCGTCGCCCCGCCCGCGGGCCCCAAGGTCACCTTGGCGTCCCGGCCCGCCCTTGGCGCGCCCCGCGCTGTGGTCGGGGGCGCTGGTGATGCTAGCCGAGGGGCCTGAGGGGCCCGGGCCTGTTGCGGCTCAGGACGGACCCCGACGTGGCGCAGTCAGCGCGCAGGGCCGTTGGCACCGAGGCGCCGAGCCCCGGACCGGCGCACGCGCACGCGCACGGTCGGCAGCCCCGCTGGCCGCCGCAGCCGTTTCCCGTCCCGCTTGGCGCCGGCTCTGGCGCCCGGGCTCTGTGGCTCGGCGGGGCGGGGGGCACGGAGGTAGCCGGACCGGCTTGCGCAGGCCGGCCCCGGCCCAGGCCAGCGTCCCCGGGCGGCCTACGCGGCCGGGCGGGCGGAGGGTGGAACCCGCCCGCGACCTGGGGCCCGCTGGGACGGCCCCACGCCGCACCGGGCGCCGCGAGCTAGACGCGGGGCCCCACGCGAGGAAGGCAGCTCAGCACCGCCGGACAGACCGCCGGGCAGACAGACAGGCGCGGAGCCGCCCAGCCTCCCGCTGGGACCGGGAGCCCTGCGGGCGGGCCTGGCCGGTCCGGGCGTCCCCGGGGCGCACCTCGCTTCCTGTCCACGCGTGCCCCCGGGCGCACCTCGCTTCCTGTCCACGCGTGCCCCCGGGCGCACCTCCCTTCCTGCCCACGCGTGCCCCCGGGCGCACCTCGCTTCCTGTCCATGCGTCCCCGGGGCGCACCTTGCTTCCTGTCCACGCGTGCCCCCGGGGCGCACCTCGCTTCCTGTCCACGCGTGCCCCCGGGCGTACCTCGCTTCCTGTCCACGCGTGCCCCCGGGGCGCACCTCGCTTCCTGCCCACGCGTGCCCCCGGGCGCACCTCGCTTCCTGTCCACGCGTGCCCCCGGGCGCACCTCGCTTCCTGTCCACGCGTGCCCCCGGGCGCACCTCGCTTCCTGTCCACGCGTGCCCCCGGGGCGCACCTCGCTTCCTGCCCACGCGTGCCCCCGGGCGCACCTCGCTTCCTGTCCACGCGTGCCCCCGGGCGCACCTCGCTTCCTGTCCACGCGTGCCCCCGGGCGCACCTCGCTTCCTGTCCACGCGTGCCCCCGGGTCGCACCTCGCTTCCTGTCCATGCGTGCCCCCGGGGTGCACTTCGCTTCCTGTCCACGCGTGCCCCCGGGGCGTACCTCCCTTCCTGTCCACGCGTGCCCCCGGGCGCACCTCGCTTCCTGTCCACGCGTGCCCCCGGGGCGTACCTCCCTTCCTGTCCACGCGTGCCCCCGGGCGCACCTCGCTTCCTGTCCATGCGTCCCCAGGGCGCACCTTGCTTCCTGTCCACGCGTGCCCCCGGGCGCACCTCCCTTCCTGTCCACGCGTGCCCCCGGGCGCACCTCCCTTCCTGTCCACGCGTGCCCCCGGGGCGTACCTCCCTTCCTGTCCACGCGTGCCCCCGGGCGCACCTCGCTTCCTGTCCATGCGTCCCCAGGGCGCACCTTGCTTCCTGTCCACGCGTGCCCCCGGGCGCACCTCCCTTCCTGTCCACGCGTGCCCCCGGGGCGTACCTCCCTTCCTGTCCACGCGTGCCCCCGGGGCGTACCTCCCTTCCTGTCCATGCGTGCCCCCGGGGCGCACCTCGCTTCCTGTCCACGCGTCCCCCCGGGGCGTACCTCGCTTCCTGTCGCTGTCCACGCGTGTTCCTGAAGCTCCTGAGATAGCACACAGTTCACATAGCCAGAGCTGGAAACAACCGGTGATATCTCTGGCAGGTACACATGCTTATCTTCACACAAGGCCAGTTCCACGTCTTAGCACTGAGTTTTCCAATGACTCTGTGTGTGTGTGTGTAAGATGGACGAAGATTATTTTTTTCTTTTCTAGTCAACCCCAGCTCAGGCCTGGATAGCTTGCACCACATCATTTCATCTCTCAGTGATCATTCATTCTTCATCACCCCCCTTTCCCCCCCCACCACATCCTTGGACGGCACCCGGTGCCAGGAGGTGCCTGGGGCCAGCTGAACCCAATAGATAAGGTTTCTGCTGTGCTCACATTCCCACAGGAGACACAGGTGAGGAGAGAGAGGGAATGGGATCCTGTGGACTGGAGAGATGGAGTGGAGCTGGGGCGTGTGGGGTGGCTCTAGTCAGCAGGGCCATGGGAAGCTCCTGGAGAAGGTGAAAATCCTGATGGGCCTATGGAGGGTGGGGAGGGAGGGGTGGAGGATGGGAGGTTAAGGCCCGGTGTGGATGTGTGTGCAGCCACCTGTGTACACACACACTGCACACTCCTCACCCACCTGTGTGCACTCACACACACACTCCATCCTCACCCACCTGTGTGCACGCATACACACACTATCCTCACCCACCTGTGTGCACACATACACACACTATCCTCACCCACCTGTGTGCACACATACACACACTATCCTCACCCACCTGTGTGCACACACACACACTATCCTCACCCACCTGTGTGCACTCACACACACTATCCTCACCCACCTGTGTGCACTCACACACACACTATCCTCACCCACCTGTGTGCACTCACACACACACTATCCTCACCCACCTGTGTGCACTCACACACACACTATCCACCCACCTGTGTGCACACACACACACTATCCACCCACCTGGTGCACACACACACACTATCCACCCACCTGTGTGCACTCAGCCAGGGGTTAAGGCCAGGTGTGGACGTGTGTGCATGTGGTCAGGGGTTAAGGCCCGGTGTGTGTATGTACACAGGTGGCTGAGGATAGTGTGTACACAGGTGGGTGAGGATAGTTGTGTGTGTGTGTGTGCACAGGTGGGTGAGGATAGTGTGTGCGACTGCACACAGGTGGGTGAGGATAGTGTGTGGTGTGTGCGACTGCACACAGGTGGGTGAGGATAGTGTGTGTGTGTGTGCACACAGGTGGGTGAGGATAGTGTGTGTCAGTGCACACAGGTGGGTGAGGATAGTGTGTGTGCACACAGGTGGGTGAGGATAGTGTGTGTGTGAGTGCACACAGGTGGGTGAGGATAGTGTGTGTGTGAGTGCACACAGGTGGGTGAGGATAGTGTGAGTGCACACAGGTGGGTGAGGAGTGTGTGTGAGTGCACACAGGTGGCTGAGGATAGTGTGTGTGCACACAGGTGGGTGAGGATAGTGTGTGTGCACAGGTGGGTGAGGATAGTGTGTGTATGTGTGCACAGGTGGCTGAGGATAGTGTGTGGTGTGTGCGTGCACACAGGTGGGTGAGGATAGTGTGTGTGTACACAGGTGGGTGAGGATAGTGTGTGGTGTGTGAGTGCACACAGGTGGGTGAGGATAGTGTGTGGTGTGTGAGTGCACACAGGTGGGTGAGGATAGTGTGTGAGTGCACACAGGTGGATGAGGATAGTGTGGTGTGTGTGAGTGCACACAGGTGGGTGAGGATAGTGTGTGGTGTGTGTGTGCACACAGGTGGGTGAGGATAGTGTGTTCGACTACACACAGGTGGGTGAGGATAGTGTGTGTGTGTGCACACAGGTGGGTGAGGATAGTGTGTGGTGTGTATGTGTGCACAGGTGGGTGAGGATAGTGTGTGTGAGTGTACACAGGTGCGTGAGGATAGTGTGTGCGACTGCACACAGGTGGGTGAGGATAGTGTGTGTGCGACTGCACACAGGTGGGTGAGGATAGTGTGTGTGCGACTGCACACAGGTGGGTGAGGATAGTGTGTGTGTGCACACAGGTGGGTGAGGATAGTGTGTGTCAGTGCACACAGGTGGGTGAGGATAGTGTGTGTCAGTGCACACAGGTGGCTGAGGATAGTGTGTGTGTGCACAGGTGGGTGAGGAGTGTGAGTGCACACAGGTGGCTGAGGATAGTGTGTGTGAGTGCACACAGGTGGCTGAGGATAGTGTGTGTGAGTGCACACAGGTGGGTGGATAGTGTGTGTGAGTGCACACAGGTGGGTGAGGATAGTGTGTGAGTGCACACAGGTGGGTGAGGATAGTGTGTGTGAGTGCACACAGGTGGGTGAGGATAGTGTGTGTGTGTGCACACAGGTGGCTGAGGATAGTGTGTGTGTATGTACACAGGTGGGTGAGGATAGTGTGTGTACGCAGGTGGGTGAGGAGTGTGTGTGGTGTGTGTGAGTGCACACAGGTGCGTGAGGATAGTGTGTGTGTGCACACAGGTGGGTGAGGATAGTGTGTGTGTGAGTGCACACAGGTGGGTGAGGATAGTGTGTGTGTGAGTGCACACAGGTGGGTGAGGATAGTGTGTGAGTGCACACAGGTGGGTGAGGATAGTGTGTGTGAGTGCACACAGGTGGGTGAGGATAGTGTGTGTGTGTGCACACAGGTGGGTGAGGATAGTGTGTGTATGTGTGCACACAGGTGGGTGAGGATAGTGTGTGTATGTGTGCACACAGGTGGGTGAGGATAGTGTGTGTGTATACAGGTGGCTGAGGATAGTGTGCGTGTGTGTGTGTACACAGGTGGGTGAGGATAGTGTGTGGTATGTGTGTACACACGTGCGTGCTGCTTGTTGCTGTAGCTGGTCGGGCAGTCACCGAAGGCGGAGCCGGGCTCTGGGGTGTGTGCTTTGTTAGGGCTTGTGGGGCCCGGTGGCCAGGCCCAGGGCCGCCCTCGGGTCACCTGTCTAGCTGCACCCCAACTGGACACCACCTTCTGCCAGCACCTGCCCCAGTCCACACACATGCTCCACACTGAGCACACGCCCCACGCTCCGGGCCCACCCTCAAATGAGCATCGCACAGTATGTACATGTGTGCTCAACTCACATGGCCACATGCATGAACACATGCACACGGTCACATGCGTGCTCACCTGTAAACATGAACTTACCCACACATGCATGTGTGTATGCACACACGGCTTCCAGTGTGGAGCGACTGTGCTGCGTCTCCGTTCCCCACGAGACGCGCCTGTGTGCACATGCACACAGTGGAGCAGCCGGGGCACCGTGCCCGCACCGAGGCCTGCCGCGTGGGGGCAGGAGGGCGGCAGGGGTGGAAGGCAGCCGCAGGAGGAAGAGCCAGGGGCTGGCCTCCTCCTCAGTAATGACTGAGCGCAGAGTTCTTACGCCAGAAAAACAGTACGCTTCAGAAAACCCATGTTTATTCAAAAAAATCTCAGAAATCTGGAAAGCATAATAAATATCTGTACAGTGGCCACCCCTTTCGCACACAACACAGAAAGCGTGGACGCCAAATGAAGTGTAAACCTGGCTGCAGAGCTTGTAAACAAAGTGGGGGAGGAGGAGAGCGGCAGGAGGAGGTGGGGAGGGACTGGGCCTGGCGGTTGTGCCCCTTGGCCCACCAGGACCAGGGCACACTGTACCCCAGCCCTCCCGCATGCTCAGGGACCAGCGGGCCCCAGCGGGCCCCTCTCTAGTCTAGGGGTCTTAGGCCTCCTAGGAAGGCAAGGGGCAACAAAGCGTGTCAGAAAGCGAAGGAAGCGTGAACATGTTGTATCGTGTGCTTCACAGAACCGGAAAGGCAGCCGGTAAACCCGGGCAAACATCTACAGGAATAACACCGTGGGACGAACAATACTGAGCACTGCCATCTTGAAAAAGGCTCACACTTTGCCACCCGCGAATACATCCTTTAAAATCATGTACAAGTCTGACCATCATTAATGAGTGGAAGCCTCCCATTTTGCCTACTTTGGGGTCGGCCTGGCGGGGCCCTGGGTGTGTGTATGTGTGCATGTGGGGGGCCAGGGCCTGGCGGGGTCCTGGGTGTGTGTGTTTGGGGGATGTCAGGGTCTGGCAGGGCCCTGGGTGTGTTTATGTGTGTGTGTGTCAGGGTCTGGCAGGGTCGTGTGTGTGTGTGTGTCAGGGCCTGGCGGGGTCCTGGGTGTGTGTGTTTGGGGGATGTCAGGGTCTGGCAGGGCCCTGGGTGTGTTTATGTGTGTGTGAGGTCAGGGTCTGGCAGGGTCGTGTGTGTGTGTGTGTGTCAGGGCCTGGCGGGGTCCTGTGTGTGTTGGGGTGTCAGGGTCTGGCGGGGTCCTGGGTGTGTTTGTGTGTGAGTGTCAGGGCCTGGCGGGGTCCTGTGTGTGTGTGTGTTGGGGTGTCAGGGTCTGGCGGGGTCCTGGGTGTGTTTGTGTGTGTTGGGGTGTCAGGGCCTGGTGGAGTCCTGGGTGTGGGTGATCAGGGTTCCTCCCAGCACAGGCTGCCCCTGGCAAGCAGCCCTGTGTGTGTGTGGCGGCCCTGGGTTAGAGGAGTCTGGGGCGGGCTGGGTTTCCTCTGGGGGCGGAGGGGGCCGCGCTGCGGGGGGGGCTCGGGTGCAGGTGGCCTTCACAGTGGATGCAGGTGGCCCTCGCCACATACCCCTGCTTTCTAGGAACAGTCAGCAGCACCTTCACCCGCAGCCGGCCAGCCGGCCTGACGCGGGTGGGCGGTCCACGGGGATGGAGCTGGGCCTGGCAGCCTCGCGGGGCCCTTTGGCAGGACATAGTTGTGGGCAGGCCCACAGACCAGCCTGGGCCCACCGCCCCGCGCCTCCTTCCTCCCCGCCTCCCCCTTTAGTGGGACCCACAGCAAAGGCGGCCTGCCCGTGGGCTGGACAGGGACCTGGGTGCTGGGGAAGCCAGCTGGGCCCAGGATAGCCAAGCCCTCAGCTCTTCCTTTTCTCCCTGATGGTGCCGGGCTGCAAAGGCGGGACTTGCCTTGCCGGGCTCGTGCCCTCCCCCCCCATGGCACCCCAGCCCTTTGGTTATTTTCTTTTCTCCTACATCATGAGCAGAAATGAAAGAAGTGGGACCTAAATCTCCAACCGATCGCGTTTCCCACCGAGGGCCGCGGCTGTGGACGGGCTGGTCCCCGCGGCATGTTCCCTTAGCCTCATGGAACAAGGACTAAAGCTGGCAAAGTAACTTTGTTTTGGGCTGGGAAGGTGGCTCAGTGGTAGAGCACTTGCCTTGCATGCATGAGGACCTGGGTTTGATTCCTCAGCACCACATAAGCAGAACAAAGCCGGAAGTGGCGCTGTGGCTCAAGTGGTAGAGCGCTAGCCTTGAGCTGAAGAGCTGAGGGACAGCGCTCAGGCCCAGAGTTCAGGCCCACGACCGACCAAAAAAACCCAACAAAACTTTGGTTTAAGGTGCCCAGAGTTCAGGCCCACGACCGACCAAAAAAAACCAACAAAACTTTGGTTTAAGGTCTGAAATAATTAGATCAAGCTAAGGACTTAGTTTCCATACTGCGGTACTTTTTTTAAGGGGCAGAGGCTGGGCCCTAGAGTGACTTGAGCTGGGGAAAAGGAGCGGCGTGTCTGGTGTCTTTCTGGCTGGAGAGACCCACCAGGCCGCTGGGGTTCTCAGGGCCTCTAGGGATGTGTCCCAGAGCTGCTTGTGACCACCGGCCCCTCCCCAGCCCTGGGGTGGGGGAGGGGGCTCACCTGCCCTCAGGAAGTTCCTACTCCACTCAGCCCTGCGCCACTCCACTCTCCCGTGCACACACAGAGCAAAACACTGAATACCACAGAAACGCCTCATACAAACAGCTACAGAACAGAGACACAAAATACGCGCAAAACCACACCACCACGGCATCGGTCCTGTCCACAGACACAGAGTCCCCGGCCTTGCCGGGGAGAGGGGTCTGCACACAAAGCCCCTGGCCTCTCCAAGGAGCGGGGTCTGCACACAAAGCCCCCGGCCTCTCAGGGGAGAGAGGGGTCTGCACACAAAGCCCCCGGCCTCTGCGCTGCCCTGCGGACCAGAAACCGCAAGGGTGCACACCAAAGCCACCTTTGGTGTCCTGGCCAGCGGCAGAGCCCTGGCTCCCCAGAGAGATCCTGTGTGTCTGTGGCCGAGGGCGGCCACAGGCCTGCGGGGCAGGGGGCCTCCGGAGGGAGCCCAGCATGAGTGGACCCTGGCCGGCACTGGCCGGCACTCGGCTCCATGGGAGGCTCTGGGAACAAAGACTGGGCTGCCCTGACTTGGGGCTCCCTCTGGGGAGGGGTGGGCGCTCTTTGGATGATCTGGGGCAGGACCCTTGGTGCGGGCCCGTGGCGTGGCCTCTGGGGCCTCCAGCTGCCCCGTGCGCCCGGGCCTCGCGGAGGGCTCTGCGGTCACCTGGCCGGGACCTGGCTGGCCGTGGTCCTGGGCCCCGTCGCGGGCTTCACGCCCGGTGGGCGTCTCCTGACAGGGAACACCCAAGCCTTGAGGGGTCGCGCCCGCGGCACGGTGCGGTGACTGCGGCCATTTGGTTTTGCTGGGAGGAAAGGAGAGCAGGCGGCAGGTCCACGTGGCGTGGCCTGGGGTGTCCAGGCCAAAGGGGCACAGAGGAACAGCGAGGCCGGCCCAGCGTTGTGCGTGCCTGAGGTCACCGGGAGCCCACAAGCCGGCCGGGCGCGGCGCCTGCAGGGCCGAGGACGCTGGCAGCGTGACCGCAGCGGCTACAAGCGCGTGGAGGTCAGTCTCTTCATGCCCCTGCGCTGGGCCAGGCCGGAGGACAGCACCGGCTCCAGCCGCGGCGCTTGCGGCGTCCTGTTCAGGGCAAAGTAGGTGGCCGCCATCGCACCCTGCAAGAGAGGGGGCGGGCGGGCGGATGTGGAGCCCTGCGCCTGGCCTACGGCTGCAGCCCCGCCGTCCGTGCCTCCGTCTCCCCAGGAAAAGCGTGGAACCGAGGGCCCCCCAGTGCACGAGGACACGGTGAGCCGGTGACCACGAGTGCCAGCTCCCCCTCCCCCAGTGGGCCTGGAGGGCACGAGGGGTGTGTGGAGCCCTCGGGTCGGGCAGCGTCTGGGGACGGGGTCACACCCAGCCCCTGGCTGCTACAGGTTGCCAGGGCGGCTGCAGGCCGACTTCACTCCCAGGGCGCACCTTCACCAGGTGGACGTCCTGTCTGCTCAGCTGGCTTTGGGACAGCAGCTCTCTGTTGACGATCCACGGGTGTTTCAGGACTTGCAGGGTGGTCAGGCGCTGCTGGGGGTCCACATGCAGCATCTTGGACACCATGTCCTGTCAGCGGGGTTGGGGGGGGAGGGGCACAGGCTGCTCAAGGCGCTCGGCAGGACATGGTGGGGCATGGGCTGGGAAGTGCTGTCCTGGCGGGGCATCTGCGGCTGGGAAGTGCTGTTCTGCGGCACTTCTCTGTGCGTTGGGGCAAGCAGAGGCTTTACAAGTTTGTGAGCATGCGAATGTGAAGGGAGCTTTTAAAACCTGGGGTTTGGAACCCAGGGCTCTCTGCGTGCTTGGCGGGTGCTCTACTACTTGAGCCACGCTTCCACTCTTGAGTTTTGACTGACTAATTGGAGATGGACTCTGTGGACTTCATCTGCTTGGGCTGTCCTAGAACTGTGGTCTACTGGATCTCAGCCTCCTAGAGAGCTAAGATGATAGTTGTGCACCCCTGGCACCTGGTTATGAATGACTTTTAAGTTTTAACTATTATAACTATTTAGCAGTTGTATCAATTTGCCTTTCATTCCATGTTGTACATTCAAAGGGAAATTAAATGGGCAAATAGCAAACGGTGCATGTAAAACACGAAGTACTATTTTAATATAAATGACCGCCTTCCAAGGGGAGATGCTGACATAATAAATACTGTACAGATGCACAATGTGTCTGTCTGTCTCCTGTAGCTCTCTTTGGAGAAAAATGAACAAATAAATTGGGACATGTCACCATTTGCCATTTTTCGGCGGTGAGGTACAAACCCTCTCTCTGGCCGCTGCCCAGAAGCCATGGGTAGCTTCCTCTTGCATGGGGGGAGGGGAGGAGGAATGGAGCGGCGCTCACCTTGGCCGCGTCAGAGATGGAGTCCCAGTTTCCCCCGGAGAGCGCGTACTTCCCGCTGCCAACTCGGGCCAGGATCTCCTCAGGGGTGTCGTCGGGCCCGTTGGCAAAGGGGGTAAAGCTGCGTGGGGAGCCATGGTGCTGTGAATACCACCATCGTGGGGCCTTCCACCCAGGCCAGCCACCCTGCATGGAACACTGAGGTCTCTGATGTTCACGGAGGCCCAGCCCAGGAGAGCCGGCCCCAGTCCCCTAGCTGCATCCCAATGCCGGCATGGCTGGCAGGGGAGCACTGCGCTGAGGTCAGTGATGGGTTAGGGAGCACTACACTGAGGTCAGTGATGGACAGGGGAGCACTACGCTGAGGTCAGTGATGGGAACAGGGGAGCACTGCACTGAGGTCAGTGATGGACAGGGGAGCACTACACTGAGGTCAGTGATGGACAGGGGAGCACTGCGCTGAGGTCAGAGATGGGAACAGGGGAGCACTGCGCTGAGGTCAGTGATGGGAACAGGGGAGCACTACACTGAGGTCAGTGATAGGTCGGGGAGCACTGTGCTGAGGTCAGTGATGGGCAGGGGAGCACTGTGCTGAGGTCAGTGATGGGAACAGGGGAGCACTGCGCTGAGGTCAGTGATGGGTCGGGGAGCACTGCACTGAGGTCAGTGATGGACAGGGGAGCACTACACTGAGGTCAGTGATGGGAACAGGGGAGCACTGCGCTGAGGTCAGTGATGGGAACAGGGGAGCACTGTGCTGAGGTCAGTGCTGGGTCGGGGAGCACTGCGCTGAGGTCAGTGATGGGAACAGGGGAGCACTGCGCTGAGGTCAGTGATGGACAGGGGAGCACTGCGCTGAGGTCAGTGATGGGAACAGGGGAGCACTGCGCTGAGGTCAGTGATGGGAACAGGGGAGCACTGCGCTGAGGTCAGTGATGGGAACAGGGGAGCACTGCGCTGAGGTCAGTGATGGGAGCAGGGGAGCACTACACTGAGGTCAGTGCTGGGTCGGGGAGCACTGTGCTTAGGTCAGTGTTGGGTTGGGGAGCACTGTGCTGAGGTCAGTGATGGGAACAGGGGAGCACTGTGCTGAGGTCAGTGATGGGCAGGGGAGCACTGCGCTGAGGTCAGTGATGGGAACAGGGGAGCACTGCGCTGAGGTCAGTGATGGGAACAGGGGAGCACTGCGCTGAGGTCAGTGATGGGAACAGGGGAGCACTGCGCTGAGGTCAGTGATGGGAACAGGGGAGCACTGCGCTGAGGTCAGTGATGGGAACAGGGGAGCACTGCGCTGAGGTCAGTGATGGGAACAGGGGAGCACTGCGCTGAGGTCAGTGATGGGAACAGGGGAGCACTGCGCTGAGGTCAGTGATGGGAACAGGGGAGCACTGCGCTGAGGTCAGTGATGGGAACAGGGGAGCACTGCGCTGAGGTCAGTGCTGGGTTGGGGAGCACTGCGCTGAGGTCAGTGATGGGTCGGGGAGCACTGCGCTGAGGTCAGTGATGGGAACAGGGGAGCACTGCACTGAGGTCAGTGATGGGAACAGGGGAGCACTACGCTGAGGTCAGTGATGGGTCGGGGAGCACTGCACTGAGGTCAGTGATGGGAACAGGGGAGCACTACACTGAGGTCAGTGATGGGAACAGGGGAGCACTACGCTGAGGTCAGTGATGGGAACAGGGGAGCACTGCGCTGAGGTCAGTGATGGGAACAGGGGAGCACTGTGCTGAGGTCAGTGATGGGCAGGGGAGCACTACACTGAGGTCAGTGATGGGAACAGGGGAGCACTACGCTGAGGTCAGTGATGGGAACAGGGGAGCACTGCGCTGAGGTCAGAGATGGGAACAGGGGAGCACTACACTGAGGTCAGTGATGGGTCGGGGAGCACTGCGCTGAGGTCAGTGATGGGTCGGGGAGCACTGCGCTGAGGTCAGTGATGGGTCGGGGAGCACTGTGCTGAGGTCAGTGATGGGCAGGGGAGCACTGTGCTGAGGTCAGTGATGGGAACAGGGGAGCACTGCGCTGAGGTCAGTGATGGGAACAGGGGAGCACTGCGCTGAGGTCAGTGATGGGAACAGGGGAGCACTGCGCTGAGGTCAGTGATGGACAGGGGAGCACTGCGCTGAGGTCAGTGATGGGAACAGGGGAGCACTGCGCTGAGGTCAGTGTTGGGTCGGGGAGCACTGCGCTGAGGTCAGTGTTGGGTCGGGGAGCACTGCGCTGAGGTCAGTGATGGGCAGGGGAGCACTGCGCTGAGGTCAGTGTTGGGTTGGGGAGCACTGCGCTGAGGTCAGTGATGGGAACAGGGGAGCACTGCGCTGAGGTCAGTGTTGGGTCGGGGAGCACTGCGCTGAGGTCAGTGTTGGGTTGGGGAGCACTGCGCTGGGTCAGGAGCCTGAATGCTCTGGCTGGTCTGAGCCTACGGGAAGTGCACAGTGCCCTCTTCTCGTGTTGGTGTCCTGTGGCCGCGGAGGCCGAGCGTGTGCACCCAGCCCGGGGATCCCGGGCGCCGCGCACCCCGGGGCACGTTACCCTGCCAGCATGGTGTACAGCAGGATGCCCAGGCTCCAGACGTCGCATGCCGCGTCATAGCCTTGCCGCTTCAGGACCTGGGGGGGAGACGGATGGGGTCAGCGTGGAGCTCTGGCCCTCAGGGGGCCGTCTCCGAGGATGCAGCGGCCCACCGAGACACAGAAGGCAAACATGGCGCCTGCCACACAGCTTTAAGACTGAAGATCTACACATAAAAATCCAGGTCTCCCATCTTCTCACTCTGCTTTTAGTAGGATGAGGTTTGAACTCAGGACTCTGTGTGTTCTAGGTAGGTGCTTCACCACTTGAGCCACGTCCTTTGCCCTCTTTGCTCTTATTATTTCCAAAATAGGGTCTCTCGTTTATGCCTGGTCAGAACTAGACAGTCACCCTCTTGACTTCTGTGTCCTGAGCAGCGGGGGTGAGAGGCATGGGCCACCACACCCAGCTTTTTATTGGTTGGTTTGCATTGACCTCAAACCCCATCCTCCAACCCCAGCCTCCCGAGTAGCTCAGATGGTGGCCTGAGCCACGGGCCCAGCTCCATGCTGGCCCTGTCAACCGAGCAGTTCACTATCTACCGCTGTCCCCAAACAGCCCTCCGGCCTCTGCCCTGCTCACCACCACCCCCAACCCGCCAACCCTGTTCTACCCTGGGTTCTTTTCATTAAAAAGAAAGTAAGTGGCTATAGAAAGGCGCTTCACTCAACATGCCAGACTTTGAGCACAGTGAACCCTGACCACGGCTGACCCACGCCTCCCAGGCCCTCCACGCCCTCGAGGTGCGTGTGCTCCGCGTGGGCTCCACCTCGGTGCCCCTGAAGCTGAGCACCCCAGAACCCCAGGCTCCGCCTTTGTGTGCCCAGCCTGCCCAGCTGGGGAGCCTCAGCATTCCCTTTCTTTTAAAGATGAATAGAGCCGGGCATGGTGGCTCACGCCTGTCATCCTAGCCACTCAGGAGGCTGAGATCTGAGGATCCCAGTCTGAAGCCAGCCTGGGCTGGAAAGTGCATGAGACTCTTATCTCCAATTGACCACCAAAAGGCTCAAAGTGGAGCCGTGGCTCAAGTGGTAGAGAGACAGCCTTGCACAAAAAAAGAGCCCAGTGAGAGGTCCCGACCCTGAGCTCTGGCACACACAGAAGATAAAGGCTGGGAAACATCCTATTGTGAACAGTATTCCAGGTGTGTGCACACACGCACACATTCCGTTTGCAAACCCCTCCACTGATGGAGACTGCCACTTCTACTCCGGGACGATGGTGGCTGCTGTGGCGATCGGCGGACAGACACCTCACCCCTCAGGACTGGAGCCCGAGGGGAGCGGCTGAGGGTCACCGTTATGCGTTTGGGTTTTTGATTCGTTTTTTATATTTATTTTTGTTTATATGGTTCTGAGGAATCGAACCCAGGGCCTCATGCGCGCTAGGCACGCACTCTACCATGAAGCCACCTTCCCAGCCCTAATTTTTCTTCTTTGAGATTTGCCATGTCCCTGAGGTTGGACCACTCGAACCTCTGAGGTCCAGTGGCCCTAATGGCTGGGACTACAGGTGTTTAGCATGGCGCCTGGTTTTCCTCTGTGTGTGTGGAGTTTAAAATGAGGACTTTGTAATGCGCCTTGGACCACTCGGGGCAGTGGAGGGTTGTGTGCTGATGTGTTGACAGCTGAGGGGGCAGCAGAGACCATCACAGACCCCCGTGGAATGGCGGCGTGGCTTGGACGTGGGTGGGTAGCCTCTCATGAGGTGAGGCCTGTCCCCCCCGCCCCGCGCCGGCGCACCAGGGCCTTCCCTTCCCCACAGCTCTCAGCGGGCATCTCCAGGCACAAGCTGGGCCAGCCTCTCACAGAGCAGCTCTCAGACCCCGGGAGGGTCCGCCCTCCTCGGTCAGCAAGGCCCCGCCACCACTCAGGTCCTCCACTCACCTTTGGTGCCCGCGAGACCCAGGCGGGTGGTGGCAGACCCAGAGGCCAGACCTCAGGGCACGGGAGGAGGGGGCGGCGGCAGAGGCCTGAGGTGGCCCCTGGAAGGTAGGGGCCCAGCTGCAAATCACTACGGAGCCCCAGTAGACTTAAACCAAGCCTCAGCAAGTTTGGCTTTGGTCTGACAAAACGCTCAAGTGAGAGCTAACAGCACAAGACGCCCCCGGCCTCCAGCCCCGGGCACAGGCAGGCCCCGGCACAGGCAGGCCCCGGCCTCCAGCCCCCGGCACAGGCAGGCCCCGGCACAGGCAGCCCCCGGCACAGGCAGGCCCCGGCACAGGCAGGCCCCGGCACAGGCAGGCCCGGGCACAGGCAGGCCCCGGCACAGGCAGGCCCCGGCACAGGCAGGCCCCGGCACAGGCAGGCCCGGGCACAGGCAGGCCCCGGCACAGGCAGGCCCCGGCACAGGCAGGCCCGGGCACAGGCAGGCCCGGGCACAGGCAGGCCCGGGGGGCACAGGCAGGCCCGGGGGGCACAGGCAGGCCCGGGGGGCACAGGCAGGCCCCGGCACAGGCAGGCCCGGGGGGCACAGGCAGGCCCGGGGGGCACAGGCAGGCCCGGGCACAGGCCAGGTCAGCCCCATGCCTAGTCCAGGTACCTGCGCTCACTCCTAACAAGGAAGCAGGTTTCCCAGTGGAAACGAATGCTGCTCGCAGCTGAGCAGGACTGGCGGGGTCCCGGGACGGAGCCCCCTCCTCACAAAGCCTGTGGTCGTTTTTTCTGGGGTCGCGGTTGCAGTCACCGGCTGCCCGCAGCCCCGGCTCCCGGCTCACCTCGGGGGCCACGAAGTTGGCCGTGTAGCAGGGCGTCATGAGCAGCCCGTTCTCCGCGCGCAGCTGCTTGGCGAAGCCGAAGTCGCAGATGCGGATGGACTCGGGGTTTCCGGACTCGTCCACGTACAGGATGTTGCTGGGCTTCAGGTCCCGGTGGACCACCTGGAGGCGGCAGGCCGCGCGCGCGGGGTGAGCAGGGCGGGCCGGAGCCACCCGGGGCTCCGCGGAGCCTCGCCGCCCCCCGGGGGCCGCCCCGAGTCCGCCTGGCGCCGGCCGCTCCGGCCGCGTTCCCGGCGCACGGTGAGGCCTCGTGGCCCCAGCATGCCACGGGACGGCGACCGTGGAACGCGGCAGGCGGGCGACACCGCGACGCGGCACAACGCCCTCCAAGGGGGCAGCCGTCACGGCGTGGCGTGCGTCACGGCGTGGCGTGCGGCCTGGCCTTCCGCGTCACCGTGTGGCATGCGTCACGGCGTGGCGTGCGGCCTGGCCTTCCGCGTGGCTCGGGGGCCGATGCTCCTCAGGAGGAGGGACCCGGGAGGGGACAGCCTCAGCGTGGCCGCGGGGCCAGCCTGCAGAGCCCCCTCTGCCAGCGAGGCCGAGACCGGCCCCAGGCTCTCTGGACCCAGCGAGCGCCACCCCTGCCGTCAGCGGGCTCCTGGGGACGACCGCTCCCCAGAGCTGGCCGGGCGGGCTCGCTCTGCTTCTAACGGCCGTGGCCTGGGGGGAGCGCCTCACGCCTGGCCCCCCTCCCGGGGCCCCTCCAGTGGGCCGGCCTCCCGCCGCCCCGGCGCCCCGGCGCCCCGGCTGTGCGGAGCGCAGCGTGGCCGTGGCCGCGGCCGTACCCCCTGGGAGTGCAGGTAGTCCATGGTCTTGGCGATGGTGCAGAGCACGTCGCTGGCCTCGCGCTCCGAGAAGCAGCGCTGCCGGAGGATGCGGTCCAGGAGCTCCCCGCCGCGCATCAGCTCCGTCACCAGGTACACGTACTTGCCGTCGTCGTAGACCTGGGGACCCACGGGAGGGCGCGGGGCCTCAGGGACCTGCCTGTGCCCTCCGTGGGGCACGGGGGGGGGCGGGCGAGGCGCGCGTCCCTGCCACGGAAGCGCGCCGTCCGTCCAGCCACGCTGAGCAGCTCTGCTCAGGAGGAAAGCAGCCGAGACTGCTGCCGCCTGTGGTTGTGCAAGCCGGGCCCGGGGACCCCCCACGTGAGACACAGGCTTAGCTGTGAGGAAAGAGGCGGGAAAACTGCCCCCCCATCCCCAGGGGCCGCCGTGGGGTGCTGAGGCTTCCTGACTGGCTGGATGAGGCCGATTCCCGCATCCTCCCGCATTGCCAGGGACAAGGCCTGGCGTGCCCCCCGAGCGGCTGGAGACTTCCCAGCCAGGGCTCAGCGGGGCCTGGCCCCGGCCCTGCCCTCACCGCTCACCCCTCACCCTCTGATCCACGTCTGCATGGTTGACAGGGACAGCACTTGAGACTGGTGGCTCAGGTCTGCACACCGTGTGCACACCGAGTGTGGCAGCGAGGCGTCCCAGGCACACGCCCGGGCCCAGCACTCATGACCTTTCCACGTATGAACTGTGCAGGGGACCGCGGACAGCGTGCAGGAAATGCTCACTAAACGATGTGTGTGCACGCGTGTATGCGTGTGTGCATGTGTGCAGGGCACCGCGGACAGCATGCAGGAAACACTCACTAAATAAACGACGTGTGTACACACGTGTATGTGTGTGTGAACTGTGCAGGGCACCGCGGACAGCGTGCAGGAAATGCTCACTAAATAAACGACGTGTGTGCACATGTGTATGCGTGTGTGAACTGTGCAGGGCACCACGGACAGCATGCAGGAAATGCTCACTAAGTAAACGTGTGTGCACACGTGTATGCATGTGTCCATGTGTGCAGGGCACCGCGGACAGCGTGCAGGAAACGCTCACTAAGTAAAGGATGTGTGTGCACGCGTGTATGTGTGTGTCACTGTGTAGGGCACCACGGACAGTGCAAGAAACGCTCACTAAGTAAAGGATGTGTGTGCACGCGTGTATGCATGTGTGTGAACTGTGCAGGGCACCGTGGACAGCGTGCAGGAAATGCTCACTAAGTAAACGATGTGTGTGCACGTGTGTATGCGTGTGCGCATGTGTGCACAGCAGGCGAGGGGTAGGCCCCTGTGCATGGTTGGACCACTCACGTCTTTGAGGGTGATGATGTTCGGGTGCTGGCCGTACCGCAGCAGGATCTCGATCTCTTCCGACGGGTCTCTCTTACTCTTGTCGATGATCTGCAACACACAGCACGTGGCAGGATGTGCCACTGGCCTGTGGACTGACCATACCCCCCCCCCCGCACCCCACAGGGCTCCACCCCCCCCAGCGCCCCACAGGCCCCCCCCCCCCCGCGGGCTCCTGACACACCTGGGAATCCCGCCTAGTCCTAGTCCTTTCTTTTACTTCTTCTTTTTTTGCCGGTCCTGGGGCTTGATTGGACTCAGGGTCTGGGCGCTGTCCCTGAGCTTCTTTTGCTCAAGGCTAGGTCTCTACCACTTGAGCCACAGCGCCACCTCCTTTTCCTGGGTAGTTAATTGGAGATAAGAGTCTCAAGGACTTTCCTGCCCAGGCTGGCTTTGAACTGCGATCCTAGACCTCAGCTTCCTGAGTAGCTGGGATTACTGCCTGAGTCAGTGGCACCTGTGGCGCTTCAAGGCACCACGAGGCTGGGTGAAGAAGGGTGGTGTGGAGAGGTCACGCAGACACCAAGGAAGCCACAGAGCCCACAGGCCCCTTGGCTGGGCGTCCCGAGCTCTCCAGCCACCAGAGGCCTCTGCCTGGGCCTCTGAGTTGCACACCACCCACAAAGTGAGCCCAGGTGTGTGCTGGGATGGAGCCCAGGCTGGATGGGCCTCTGGGCGGAGCCACAGAGAAGCCCCTCCGTGGCCAGCTGTGCTGGGAGGCAGATAAAACGGCTCTGCCCTGGGAAGACGGCCGGTCCTTGGCAGGTGTCCCAATGTCCTGGGGTGGCTCACACTGTTGCGCTGCCTTCCCTGTGCGTTTGGCTTCTGTGTTGTGGAGGGCGGTGGGGGACAGGACCCTTCCCTGGGAAATCACATACATGGCAAACAACACAGGGCAGAAGCAAGGTTTCTAGAAGCATCTTCCTGACAGTGATTTCCCAGCCTGGGCTTGGCAATTTGAGAAGGGTAAGATATAGCCATAGACTTAAATTTAGTGGATGTTTTTCTCCAGAGATTGGGTGACAAAGTGACCTATTGTTAGCACACGTCCGCTTGGTCCCCAGGAAGGAAGAGGACGCAGTGTGTGGAAGAGGAAGCGTTTCCCGGAGGTGGGTCCAGGTGTGTTAGGAGCGTCCTTGCCTGACCCCTGCATTACAAGTGGGCAGGGATGCCAACGGCCACATTGTTTCCTGTGCATGTACCCATGACCCTGGGAAAGGGAAAGTGCAAACCACCTGGCTTCACATGGGCGGGCTGTGCCTGGTCGCGGGTGGGGAGCTGCGGGGTGTCCCGTGTGAATGCTGAACATTGAGCAGCCATGGGAATGCATGCTTCCTCTCTTTCTTCCTTCCCCTTTCTTCCTTCCCCTTTCTTTCTTTCTTTCTTTCTTTCTTTCTTTCTTTCTTTCTTTCTTTCTTTCTTTCTTGTCAGTTGTGGGGCTTGAACTCTGGACCTGGGCGCTGTCCCTGAGCTCTTCAGCTAAAGGTGAGCACTCTACCACTTGAGCCACAGCACCACTTCCGGTTTTCTGGTGGTTAACTGGAGATAAGAGGCTCACCGACTTTCCTGCCCAGGCTGGCTTTGAACCATGATCCTCAGGTCTCAGCCTCTTGAGTACCTAGGATGACAGGTGTGAGCTACCGATGCCCAGCTGGGAATGCATTTTCTATTCAGAAACATGAAACTCGAAACTCTTCTGCAAAGCACGTGGGACACAGGGGCTGGCCTGTGAGCTCCTCACACCGCGGGGACACGGGGGCTGGCCTGTGAGCTCACCGCGTGTGCTGTCCTCACACCGCAGAAAGCTCTTGCGTACAGCGATAAGTACATGTGAATAACAAGTTTTGAAACACAGCTTCTCAGGGCCTGTCAAAGACATCTGAACGACTTTTTAAGACTGTAGCGAACGTCCACATGCATGTAGCCACGCGTGCAGGTACTACACGCTGGCACACGGGGCTGTGCTGCTGAGGACCCACCCTGAGCGCACGGTGAGTTTGATTACATCAGAATAACCATTACATCTGGCAAAGCCATTGAATGGTCTGGCTGAGCGTCCCCGAGTGTCTCACGGGCCATTGCACACCGGCGGGCCTCGTGCCTGCTGGGGAGCGAGGGGGCAGCGCCCAGCGCGGTCACAAGGGACACACAGGGCTCGGAGGAGGAGGCCCAAGGAGCGGAGGACTGGGGGCTGGCCCCGGGAGCAGGGGAGGACAGGCAGGCAGGCTTCTGCCCTGTGTCCTCCAAGCCCCGCGGCTCTGCTTCCTCACCGGGGAGCTTCCTGGAAGCCTGTCTTGGGAAGAGTTCTTCACCGCGGGGAAGTGAGGAGGAGGGGCACGGGGAAATGGTGATCTCCGAGACCATGTTTGGAAGGAAGTCTCACCACAAGCAAGCCAAGGCTGGGACAGGCTCTTCCGCCACGCTCCTGGCGTTCGACCAGCCCTCACCAGGTCTCCTCTGGGCCCTCCGGCCACGTGAAGCCCACACACCTACATCAGCCCGATCCCCTGGGTTTGATCTAAGAAACACTGGGCGACGGGGCTGCGCAGCCTGGCGCAGACCTGGTGAAGCGCAGGTGGAAGACAACGCGGCCCCTGGCGCCGCAGGCCCTCCCCTCCTCACCCCTCTCCTCCCTCTTTCTTTTTGGCCTTTGTATTTCTCCCTGTCCTCGTCTTTCTCTCTCTGCCGTCGGCAGCAGTGGGCGGGCGCGGGCAGACCCACTCTCCGGCACAGGCCAGGCACCCTTGCGCATGGGAAGCCAGTACAGCGTGTAATGGCTTGAGAGGTCTATGAGACACAGCCCCCTGGAAAAACGACACAAAAGGTCCCAGTGTGTCCTGGTGGAAAGAAACTTAAAATTCCCACGCCAATCAGTCCTAACAATACGTTGTTAAAAACAAACAAAAGGAGGTTCTCGTCAGGCCACGCGTCTGCCTCAACCTCCCTCCCTCTCTGGTCGAGCCGTTCCATACCCAGCCTGGGAAGAGCAGCCACATGTGACACTGCGTGAACGTGGGCAGCCGCGTGTGGATTCAAGTCTCCTCGGCGGTCGAGCCGGGCGTGGTGGCCAGCGCCATCCTGGCAGTTACGAATATGAACGGGCGGCACCTGCCGCGGGGGCGTCCGAGGATCCGCCGTTGCTGATCTGCTGCCCGAGCGCTCTAGGGCCCGGGTGTCTTCACAGGCCGCGCTCCCAGAGAGGACCCGGGGCCCCGCCTTGCAGACCCTGGGGAGCCCTGCAGGCGGGCGGGCGTCCCTGGGCCCCCAGGGCGCGTCGGCAGATCAGCGCCAGAGGACCAGACAGAGCAAGTCTCACCGAGTCCCCGTTGGGGCTGGTGCCACTGTCTTCTACAGCGTCTGGCGCTGCTGAGCAGATGCACGGTGAAGCCCAGCGGGCAGGCGTGAGGCTCGCCCGCCATGAGCAAGCGTCCAAGAAACCCACGCAAGCTGGGGAGGAGAAGCAACTGGCCTTGGGGACGCGGGCCACAGGACCCGTGGGAGGTACGGGTGAGAACCAGCGTCTCCTACAAACCAGAGGGAAAACCACATGCAGACACAACTTCTTCCTTCCTTCCTCCTGCCGCCTCTCCCTTTTTTTTTTTTTTTTGCCAGTAGTAGGACTTGAACTCAGGACTAGGGCGTGGTCTCTGAGCTTTTCCACTCAAGGCTGGCCTCTACCACTTGAGCCACCCCTCTACTGGTGTGTGTGCGTGTGGGGGGGAGGTGAAGGCACCACCGGGCTCCTGGGCAGCAGCAAACCGTCCCCAGGATGCTTGACCTGGGCGATCCTTCCTCGCAGTCCAGGCGCCGGGCAGGCCGAGCAGAGCAGCGTCACCCAGGTGCACACACTCCCTCTGGCTTGAGAAGCTGAAGGTGATTTTGTGGAGAGCGCTGGCTGTCTTCTTTGCTGCTGAGTGGCTCCAAGGCCGGTGTGGTCCGCGGGGCAGGCCTTGCCAGCCCGCACGCACGTCCCGTGAGGCCGTGGCTTCCAGCAGCAGGTGGAAGGCTGGCTCTGCCCTGTGTGCAGAACCACGATGGCTGGGATTTATTCCTGCACCCGTCCCACGCTGGCTGCCTGGTGCTCTCCTCCTCCCTGAGTGGCAGGTCTTCCTGCAGATGTTTGGGAACAGGCTGGTCAGGCAGCCAGGGCTCGGTGGCACAGGCGTGGGCCTGGTCTCTCAGGGTCCTTGGGAGACGGGTGGAGTCTCTTGTCCAGCAGAGAAGGTATGGTATGGGCCGTTACACACTAGACTTCCATTGCAGCAAAAAGATCTAGCTTTAATCCACATTCAGTCAACCAGTAAACGCTGGAAGCTGGCATTTTGGATTCCCAGATGAAATATTCAATCCAGCATCAGCCACAGAGGCTGAAGTTACTACGTAGAGATGACTGAACTGGAATACAGATCCTTCTTCTCTTCCTTCTTCTCTTCCTCTTTTTTTCCTCTTTCCTCTTCTTCTCCTCCCCCTCCCCTACTTCCTATTTTCTCCCTCCTTTGTCTTCTTCCTCTTTCTTCCCCTTTCCTCTTCTTGGAATAGTTGGGTTTGAGCTCAGGGACTCATGTTTGGTAGGCAAGTACTCTACCTCTTGAGCCAAACCTCCAGCCCTTCTTTTTCTCCTTTTCCAAATAGAGTCTTGATTCTTGCGCAGGACTGGCCTGGGACCATGCTTCTCTTTTTTTTTTTTTTAAAGAGAATTATAGATTTATTTCTTACATAAACACAAATGCAATGAAATACTGAGTCCAGTGATACATTAAAAAGATCATATACAAGTTGGTTTGTTCACAAAGATGCAAAGTTAGTAAAATATATGCAAATCAACAAATGTAATAGTGTGTGTAAATAAAAGAGAAATATCACATGACCATCTTAACAGATGTAGATAAAACCTTTGACAAAATTCAACAATTTATCATGAAGAGCCAGGTGCTAGTGGCTCATGAGAACTGAGTACCACAGTTGGAAGCCAACCCAGGAAGATAAATCCATGAGAACCATATCCCCAATTAACCAGCAAAGAGCTGGAATGGGCCAAGACTCAAGTTGTCAAAGCACCAGCTATGAGTGGAAAAACTGAGTGAGAGTGTAAGGCCCTGATTTCAAGAACTCATACAGGCACACAAGAAATAAAACAAAGGGAAACAAAGAAAAGAGAAAGAAAGAAAGGAAGGAAGGAAGGAAGGAAGGAAGGAAGGAAGGAAGGAAGGAAGGAAGGAAAGAAAAAAGAAAGAAAGAAAGAAGCTGGCACTGGTGGCTCACGCCTGTAATCCTAGCTACTCTGGAGGCTGAGATCTGAGGATCACGGTTCAAAGCCAGCCTGGGCAGGAACGTCTGAGATTTTTATCTCTAATGAACCATCAGAAAAAAACTGGAAGAGGTGCTGTGGCTCAAGCAGTGGTAGAGTGCTCACCTTGAGCAGAAGAGCTCAGGGACAGAACCCAGGCCCAGAGTTCAAGACCTATGACAGACAAAGGGGGTGGGGGGTATGTGATGGAGTGAGGGAATGAAAGAAGAAACTGAAGCCCAGTACTAGTGGCTCACACCTATAATTCTATCTACTCAGGAAACTAAGATATAAGGATCAAGCCAGCTTGGACAGAAAATGTGAGAGACTCCATTTTCAATTAACTGGAAAACTTGTTAGATTGGAGTTGTGACTCAAATGGTAAATCACCCGCTCTGAGAAAAATAGTCCTGCGTTCAAGCCCTGGTAACAGTGCCAAAAATACATAAATGGATTAATTAACTAATTAACTAATGGCTAAAGCTCTTAATGTAAGACCTAAATCTTTTTTTCTTTTGCAAATTCTTTATTGTGATTAAGTGATTACATAATTTCACAGTATTGTGGGATAGTAATGCTTAGTTAAAGTCACAAACACATTCTAACTTTCATGGGGCAAATTGTCTATCATGGTCTATAAAGTTAATGAGTCTATGAGCTTTGACAATGCAGTTATTTCTTCCACATTGGGTGATATGTACATTTCTTTCCTTTTGCATAGTGTCAGCTGTTCCTTCTTTCCCACTCGTTCCCTCCCTCCCATCGCTGCCATTGAGTTGTTTAGTTTGTTTTGATCAATGTCCGGTGCCGCTGATGGGTCCCCCTGTTATATATTTTTCCCTGATTCCCTCTAGTTCTGTGTCCTCCTAGTTTCCCTCTGGTGTGCACATATATACCATATATGTGATCAGCAGACCATGCTCCTCTTATTTACACTTTCAGATTAGCAGTAGTAGGTGTGAGCCACTGAATCCGGCATAACTTGGTTGAGATGAAGGAAGATCTCTCAGACTTTTTGCCTGTGCTGGTCTTGAACCTCGTTCATCCTGATCTCAGTTTCCTGACAGCTAATACTGCGGGTTTGAACCACTATGTCCAACTTTGTTTTCTTAATTGGTTCATCTTTAGGTGACGCTGTCCTCCTCCTCTCCTTTTCCCTCTCTTCCTCTCTATCTTGCCCTGGCCCAACTCTACTTCCTCAAAATACTGGGTGCTCAAAGCCGTCCTCAGCATGCATCATACATTAACTGCTGGCAGCAGTCATCCCACACGAAGGACTTAGGGTAAACATTCCCGACTTGCCACACCATTCTTTAATGAATAACCTCAAGTCAAAGCAAAGTGAACTCCACTGAGAATGACCTCAGGTCCTAGCTCTCCAGCAAAGGACAGCGTGGAGGCTGGAGGCGACCCTCGGCTTCCTTCCTGCATGGCTGCGTTCACACACACACACACACACACACACACACACGCTGCTCATGGGGGCAGCCACTGTGCACACACACACACACACACGCTGCTCACGGGGGCAGCCACTGTGTACACACACACACACACACACGCTGCTCACGGGGGCAGCCACTGTGCACACACACACACGCTGCTCACGGGGGCAGCCACTGTGCACACACACACGCACACACACACGCTGCTCACGGGGGCAGCCACTGTGCACACACACACAAACACGCTGCTCACGGGGGCGGCCGCTGCGCTCACACACACACACACACACGCTGCTCACAGGGGCAGCCGCTGTGCACACACACACGCTGCTCACGGGGGCAGCCGCTGTGCACACACACACACACACACACACTGCTCACGGGGGCAGCCGCTGTGCACACACATACATGCTTCTCACAGGGGCAGCCGCTGTGCTCACACACACACACGCTGCTCACGGGGGCAGCCGCTGTGCTCACACACACACACACACACGCTGCTCACGGGGGCAGCCACTGTGCACACACACACACGCTGCTCACGGGGGCAGCCACTGTGCACACACACACGCACACACGCTGCTCACGGGGGCAGCCGCTGTGCACACACACACACGCTGCTCACAGGGGCAGCCGCTGCGCTCACACACACGCTGCTCACAGGAGCAGCCACTGTGCACACACACACACACACACGCCGCTCACGGGGGCAGCCACTGTGCACACACACACGCTGCTCACGGGGGCAGCCACTGTGCACACACACACACACACACACACACGCTGCTCACGGGGGCAGCCGCTGCGCTCACACACACACACACACACACACGCTGCTCACGGGGGCAGCCGCTGCGCTCACACACACACACACACACTGCTCACGGGGGCAGCCGCTGTGCACACACACACACACACTGCTCACGGGGGCAGTCGCTGTGCACACACACACGCTGCTCACAGGGGCAGTCGCTGTGCACACACACACACACACACGCTGCTCACGGGGGCAGCCACTGTGCGCACACACACACACACACACGCTGCTCACAGGGGCAGCCACTGTGCACACACACACGCTTCTCACAGGGGCAGCCGCTGTGCTCACACACACACACACACACGCTGCTCACGGGGGCAGCCGCTGTGCACACACACACGCTGCTCACGGGGGCAGCCGCTGTGCACACACACACACACGCTGCTCACAGGGGCAGCCGCTGTGCACACACACACACACACGCTGCTCACGGGGGCAGCCGCTGTGCTCACACACACACACACACACGCTGCTCACGGGGGCAGCCGCTGTGCACACACACACACACGCTGCTCATGGGGGCAGCCGCTGTGCACACACACACACACGCTGCTCACGGGGGCAGCCGCTGTGCACACACACACACACACACACGCTGCTCACAGGGGCAGCCACTGTGCACACACACACACGCTGCTCACGGGGGCAGCCACTGTGCACACACACACACACGCTGCTCACGGGGGCAGTCGCTGTGCACACACACACGCTGCTCACAGGGGCAGTCGCTGTGCACACACACACACATGCACGTGTGCGTGCACACTGCTCATGGGGGCACCCCCTTACCTTCACGGCGTACTCAGCATCCGTAGCCTTGTGCACACACCGCTTGCACACAGAGTAGGAGCCCACTCCGATGTCCTCCTTGACCTCGTAGCCATCAGTGAAGTGGACGTTGTTCCCGTGTAGCTGCTGCAGGGAGACGGGCGTGAGGCTGCGCACACAGCACTGGGCACAGACCGGTAACTCGGGGACTCAGAGATTCAGGCTCAGGAGTGAAAGGGTTCCTGTGCCCCAGGCCGCAGTGCTATTCAGAGAAGGTTCCAGATCAAATCCCTGCTCCCCAATCCTGAGGCCCCCCCAATCCTGAGGCTCCCCAATCCTGAGTGCTAATATTTGGTCTGTAGGAGGTCTTGGTGCATGCACAAGCCAGGAGGGTCTAGAGGGAAAAGGCAGGGCACGGGTGGCCGTGGGGTACAGGGCACAGGTGGCCGTGGGGTACAGGGCACAGGTGGCCGTGGGGTACAGGGCACAGGTGGCCGTGGGGTGCAGGGCACAGGTGTCCGTGGGGTGCAGGTGTGGGTGGGGGTGGGGTGCAGGTGTGGGTGTCCGTGGGGTGCAGGTGTGGGTGTCCGTGGGGTGCAGGGCACAGGTATCCGTGGGGTTCAGGTGTGGGTGTCCGTGGGGTGCAGGGCACAGGTGTCTGTGGGGTGCAGGTGTGGGTGTCCGTGGGGTGCAGGGCACAGGTGTCCGTGGGGTGCAGGTGTGGGTGTCCGTGGGGTTCAGGTGTGGGTGTCCGTGGGGTGCAGGTGTGGGTGTCCGCGGGGTGCAGGGCACAGGTGTCCGTGGGGTTCAGGTGTGGGTGTCCGTGGGGTGCAGGGCACAGGTGTCTGTGGGGTGCAGGTGTGGGTGTCCGTGGGGTGCAGGGCACAGGTGTCCGTGGGGTGCAGGTGTGGGTGTCTGTGGGGTGCAGGTGTGGGTGTCTGTGGGGTGCAGGGCACAGGTGTCCGTGGGGTGCAGGTATGGGTGTCTGTGGGGTGCAGGTGTGGGTGTCCGTGGGGTGCAGGTGTGGGTGGGGTGCAGGTGTCTGTGGGGTACAGGGCACAGGTGTCCGTGGGCTGCAGGTGTGGGTGTCCGTGGGGTGCAGGTGTGGGTGGGGTGCAGGTGTGGGTGTCTGTGGGGTGCAGGTGTGGGTGTCCGTGGGGTGTAGGTGTGGGTGTCCGTGGGGTGCAGGTGTGGGTGGGGTGCAGGTGTGGGTGTCCGTTGGGTGCAGGTGTGGGTGGCCATGGGGTGCAGGTGTGGGTGTACGTGGGGTGCAGGTGTGGGTGTCCGTGGGGTGCAGGTGTGGGTGTCCATGGGGTGCAGGTGTGGGTGTCCGCGGGGTGCAGGTGTGGGTGAGGGTGGGGTGCAGGTGTGGGTGGCCGCAGGGTACAGGCGTGGATGGCTTCGGGGTGCAGGTGTGGGTGTCTGTGGGGTGCAGGTGTGGGTGAGGGTGGGGTGCAGGTGTGGGTGTCCGTGGGGTGCAGGTGTGGGTGTCCGTGGGGTGCAGGTGTGGGTGTCCATGGGGTGCAGGTGTGGGTGGCCGTGGGGTGCAGGGCACAGGTGTCTGCGGGTTGCAGGTGTGGGTGGCCGTGGGGTGCAGGTGTGGGTGGCCATGGGGTGCAGGTGTGGGTGGCCATGGGGTGCAGGTGTGGGTGGCCGTGGGGTGCAGGGCACAGGTGTCTGCGGGTTGCAGGTGTGGGTGGCCGTGGGGTACAGGGCACAGGTGGCCATGGGGTGTAGGCGTGGATGGTTTGGGAGTGCAGGCGTGGGTGTCCGCGGGGTGCCTGGTTCTGATGTCTTCTCCACGGCAAGTGTCTGCATGGAAGACCTGGGCTTGGGAATGCAATCCCGGGCCCCTCACCCAGGCCCTGCCTGCCCTCAGTGGAGACACAATGCCCTGCAGAGCTGCGGGACATGTGCAGGGTGCCAGCACCTCTCCATAAGGCCCCAGGAGGGAACCGGGGTGCCCCCTCCCCGGGCACTGGCAAGCACACCAGCTCTTCACTCAGCTCAGTCCTCAGTTCTCGGTGTTTGGGGTACATTGCGGGGAGAACTCTTTCTAGAATGGTACTTTCCCTTGACCTTCTTCAGACCCATGGGAGGCCCCGCCCTCTCTCTGCGTGACCCCAGGCCCCTGGCACAGACATCACGGTGACTGTGCCTGGGGACTGTCCCTCTCCTGGAGGAGGGTGACAGCTCAGATCACCATGGCAACAGTTGGGAGCACGGGAGTGGGGACACGTCCGCCTCCGCCATTCGCCCCCCGGCACCCAGCACCTTTGGGTGAGGGGTCCAGCGTGGCGGCCAGGGCCCGGTGACGCCGGCGTGGGGTGGTCAGGGTTACCTGCACAATGGGATGGACTGGGGCCGCCTGCGTGTCCTGCTGCAAGGGCTCCTGGACCAGGCTGGAGGCCACAAAGCTGAATCCGCGAAACAGGTGGTGAGCGCTGGCACTCGGAGGAACACCGGGGGAGTCTGCGGGGGGGGGGGGGGGCACAGGGCTGTAGACGTGCACGCGTGCACGCGTTCCATGGGTGAGTGCACGTGTGTGTGCAGGCAAGCAGTGGCAGAGCTGAGTGGGCACAGGGCCTGTAGATGTGCACGTCTGCATGCGCTCTGTGTGTGTGTGAGCGCACATGTGTGCAGGCGTTGAAGAAGGTAAAGCAGTCACGTGGAGAAGGCTCAACCTTATTGAACCATTTACTTTAGGTGGTGCCAGTGGTCTGGGTTTAAGGGGCAAATATACCTAGGACAACAACTTCAGGGTAATCACCCAACACATCTCACTGTATGTATGTGAGCTTTGAGATAGGGTCTGGCTGTGTAGCCCAGGCTGGACTGACATTCACAGTCTTCCTGCCAGGTGAGAGCGGGAAGCGAGCGCTTTTCTGAGCTGTGGGTTTTGTAAACTTTGTACAAGTTGCTCATTGCTTGGCTGACAGGCAGCTGACCAGTTTCGAGACCATCATTTACAGCCAGCGTCCGTGGTTTACACCTGTCATCCAAGCTACTCAGGGGGCTGTGAGCTGAGGATTACGGTTCGAAACCAGCAGTCAGTCAGTGAGGGCAGTGTGTGTGCAGTCAGTGTGGGCAGTGTGTGTGCAGTCAGTGTGGGCAGTGTGTGTGCAGTCAGTGTGGGCAATGTGTGTAGTCAGTCAGTGTGGGCAGTGTGTGCAGTCAGTCAGTGTGGGCAGTGTGGGCAGTCAGTGTGGGCAGTGTGTGTGTAGTCAGTCAGTGTGGGCAGTGTGTGCAGTCAGTCAGTGTGGGCAGTGTGTGTGCAGTCAGTGTGGGCAGTGTGTGTGCAGTCAGTGTGGGCAGTGTGTGTGTGCAGTCAGTGTGGGCAGTGTGTGCAGTCAGTCAGTGTGGGCAGTGTGTGTGTAGTCAGTCAGTGTGGGCAGTGTGTGTGTAGTCAGTCAGTGTGGGCAGTGTGTGTGCAGTCAGTCAGTGTGGGCAGTGTGTGTAGTCAGTCAGTGTGGGCAGTGTGTGCAGTCAGTCAGTGTGGGCAGTGTGTGCAGTCAGTCTGTGGGCAGTGTGTGTAGTCAGTCAGTGTGGGCAGTGTGTGTGTAGTCAGTGTGGGCAGTGTGTGTGCAGTCAGTCAGTGTGGGCAGTGTGTGTGCAGTCAGTGTGGGCAGTGTGTGTGTAGTCAGTCAGTGTGGGCAGTGTGTGTGCAGTCAGTTAGTGTGGGCAGTGTGTGCGGTCAGTCAGTGTGTGCAGTGTGTGCAGTCACTGTGGGCAGTGTGTGTGCAGTCAGTCAGTTTGGGCAGTGTGTGTGCAGTCAGTGTGGGCAGTGTGTGTGCAGTCAGTCAATGTGGGCAGTGTGCAGTCAGTCAGTGTGGGCAGTGTGTGTGCAGTCAGTCAGTGTGGGCAGTGTGTGTAGTCAGTCAGTGAGGGCAGTTTGTGCAGTCAGTGTGGGCAGTGTGTGCAGTCAGTCAGTGTGGGCAGTGTGTGTAGTCAGTGTGGGCAGTGTGTGTAGTCAGTCAGTGTGGGCAGTGTGTGTGTAGTCAGTCAGTGTGGGCAGTGTGTGTGTAGTCAGTCAGTGTGGGCAGTGTGTGTGTAGTCAGTCAGTGTGGGGAGTCTGTGTAGTCAGTCAGTGTGGGCAGTGTGTGTGCAGTCAGTCAGTGTGGGCAGTGTGTGTGCAGTCAGTCAGTGTGGGCAGTGTGTGCAGTCAGTCAGTCTGTGCAGCTGTGTGGACAGTCTGTGTAGCCTGTGTGTACACTCTGTGCAGCTGTGTGGACACTCTGTGCAGCTGTGTGGACAGTCTGTGCAGCCCGTGTGGACGGTCTGTGCAGCTGTTTGGACAGTCTGCATGGACAGCCTGTGGGACACTCTGTGCAGCCCGTGTGGACAGTCTGTGCAGTCCGTGTGGACAGTCTGTGCAGTCCGTGTGGACAGTCTGTGTAGCCTGTGTGGACAGTCTGTGTAGCCTGTGTGGACAGTCTGTGTAGCCCGTGTGGACAGTCTGCATGGACAGCCTGTGGGACACTCTGTGCAGCCCGTGTGGACAGTCTGCATGGACAGCCACTATGGACAGTGCACTGGCCCTCACTAGCTGCTATTTGGACCCTGTCCTTTCTGCTCTCTGGCCCTCAGGTCAGCCATGGAGGAGGAGGGGGAGGAGGAGGAGTTCTCAGGGCGTGCTGGTGGAGCAGGGTGGCGTCCCCAGCCCTGACCTCTGCCCAGCCCTGGAAGGTGAGTGTTCGTGACTCCCCACCAAACTCGTTCTGTGCAGGGGAAGGGCTGAGGTTTCCACCTTAGCCGCTCACCTTCATGCGGCTACACTGCACACTGGCAGCCCTTCGGAGTGAGGTCATGTGGGGTCAGGAGGGGTCCCAAGCCCATGGGAACAGGAGGAGGCTCTCCTCTGTTTTCACACAGAGAACTCCTGGGGACCGGGGTGGGGGACCACAGACAGGGACCGACCCTGCCAGCGTATCAACCTTGACCGTCAACTCCAGACTGAGACTGCCCTTGAACTTCGGCCTGCGGTGTCTTGCAGGGCAGCTCAGATGACTCGGGCAGCCGCCATATGTAAAGAGCAGGAGAAGCCGGGCAATGGCGGCTCACGCCTGTCATCCTAGCTACTCAGGAGGCTGAGATCTGAGGCTCACGGTTCAAAGCCAGCCTGGGCAAGAAAGGCCATGAGACTCTTTTTTTTTTTCTTTTGGTCCGGTTGTGGGGCCTGAACTCTGGGCCTGAGCACTGTCCCTCAGCTCTTCAGCTCAAGGCTAGCGCTCTACCACTTGAGCCACAGCGCCACTTCCGGCTTTTTTCTTTTTGCTTATGTGGTGCTGAGGAATCGAACCCAGGGCCTCAGGCATGCAAGGCAAGCGCTCTACCACTGAGCCAACTTCCCAGCCCGGCCATGAGACTCTTATCACCAACAAAAACCACTAGAAAACCAGAAGTGGCACTGTGGCTCAAGTAGTAGAGCACTCGCCTTGAGCTGAAGAGCTGAGAGACAGCGTCCAGACCTAGAGTTAAAGCCATATGACCAACCAAAAAACAACAACAACAACAAAACAACAACAACAAAAACGAGTAGGAGAGGATTCACTGACATCACACAAGGATGGAGGTGAGTTCTGATGAACAGCACGGCCCCCGAGAATAATCTTGGCCACAGCGCGGAGCTCAGCTGCGTGCTCACATGCTTTGCTGAACCCCCACCGGGGCTGTGGCTTCGCAACAAGCTTCCGCATGAGTAAGAAATACAGTCACAGCCCAAATGGGTGTGGGAGTGCACAACACCCTGATGGCATCCCCCTGGGAATGGGGGGGGTCCCCAAACCAGAGGACACTCAGCTGGGTTGGGGCGGGGAGCGCCAGCTCCTTACAACCACCCCAGGGGTAACAGGGAGGCCCTGCCGGGCACACCTGCCCGCACACACCTGCCCTGCCAGGCACACCTGCCTACATACATTTGCCCGCACACACCTGCCCTGCTGGGCACACCTGCCCGCACACACCTGCCCGCACACACCTGCCCACACACACCTGCCCTGCCAGGCACACCTGCCCTGTACACACCTGCCCTGCCAGGCACACCTGCCCGCACACACCTGCCCTGCCAGGCACACCTGCCCGCACACACCTGCCCACACACACCTGCCCACACACACCTGCCCTGCCAGGCACACCTGCCCTGTACACACCTGCCCTGCCAGGCACACCTGCCCGCACACACCTGCCCTGCCAGGCACACCTGCCCGCACACACCTGCCCACACACACCTGCCCACACACACCTGCCCTGCCAGGCACACCTGCCCGCACACACCTGCCCACACACCTGCCCTGCCAGGCACACCTGCCCGCACACACCTGCCCACACACACCTGCCCTGCCAGGCACACCTGCCCGCACACACCTGCCCTGCCAGGCACACCTGCCCGCACACACCTGCCCGCACACCTGCCCACACACACCTGCCCGCACACACCTGCCCACACACACCTGCCCGCACACACATGCCCACACACACCTGCCCACACACACCTGCCCAGCCAGGCACACCTGCCCGCACACACCTGCCCTGCCAGGCACACCTGCCCGCACACACCTGCCCGCACACCTGCCCACATACACCTGCCCGCACACACCAGCCCGCACACACCTGCCCGCACACACCTGCCCACACACACCTGCCCGCACACACCTGCCCACACACACCTGCCCTGCCAGGCACACCTGCCCGCACACACCTGCCCGCACACCTGCCCACACACACCTGCCCGCACACACCTGCCCACACACACCTGCCCGCACACACATGCCCACACACACCTGCCTGCACACACCTGCCCACACACACCTGCCCTGCCAGGCACACCTGCCCGCACACACCTGCCCTGCCAGGCACACCTGCCCGCACACACCTGCCCGCACACCTGCCCACATACACCTGCCCGCATACACCAGCCCGCACACACCTGCCCACACACACCTGCCCACACACCTGCCCGCACACACCTGCCCTGCCAGGCACACCTGCCCGCACACACCTGCCCGCACACACCTGCCCGCACACCTGCCCAGGCACACACCTGCCCACACACACCTGCCCTGCTGGGCACACCTGCCCACACACCTGCCCACACACACACCTGCCCTGCTGGGCACACCTGTCTGCACACACCTGCCCTGCCAGGCACACCTGCCCTGCCAGGCACACCTGCCCTGCCAGGCACACCTGCCCACACACCTGCCCACACACACCTGCTCACACACACCTGCCCTGCCGGGCACACCTGCCCACACACCTGCCCCCACACACCTGCCCTGCCAGGCACACCTGCCCACACACACCTGCCCACATACACCTGCCCTGCTGGGCACACCTGTCTGCACACCTGCCCACACACCTGCCCGCACACACCTGCCCGCTCACACCTGCCCCCACACACCTGCCCACACACACCTGTCCTGCCAGGCACAGCTGCCCACACACACCTGCCCTGCCAGGCACACCTGCCCACACACACCTGCCCTGCTGGGCACACCTGTCTGCACACCTGCCCACACACACCTGCCCGCACACACCTGCCCTGCTGGGCATACCTGTCCGCACACACCTGCCCCCACACACCTGCCCACATACACCTGCCCTGCCAGGCATACCTGCCCCGTACACACCTGCCCTGCCGGGCACACCTGCCCCGTACACACCTGTGGGGGTCCTGGCGGTGAACTCGGGGTCGAAGTGGAAGGTGTCCTCGGGCCTGCCCACCGCTGGCTTGAAGGGAGGCTTGATTTCCTTCCGGTACAGCTTCTGCAGGGAGAGCAAGACAGGTGGGCCGCCAGCCACCTGGGGGCCGGGACCACGGTGCAGAACGGGGTTCGGCTCTCCCCCGGGAGCAACTCCACACCTCGGCGCCCCGGTGTGTGAGGACGGCATGTCAGTGCCATCCGCCTGCTCCGGGCCGTCAGGGGACAGTGCAAGGCAGAGAGCATGCCGTCGAGCACACATACAGAAACGCTACAGTGCAGGGCAGGATGTGGGATGCGCTAAGTGGTTTTCATTGCAGGACAACAGCTTCAGCTTCTCCTGGGCTCTGACATTTTCTTTCTCTCCTTCCTTCCTTCCTTCCTTCCTTCCTTCCTTCCTTCCTTCCTTCCTTCCTTTCTCTCTCTCTCCTTCCTTCCTTCCTTCCTTCCTTCCTCTCTCTCTCTTCCTTCCTTCCTTCCTTCCTCTCTCTCCTTCCTCTCTCTCTCTCTCTCTCTCTCTCTCTCTCTCTCTCTCTCTCTCTCTCTCTCTCTCTCTCTCTCTCTCTCTTCCTTCTTTTTGCCAGTCCTGGGGCTTGAATGCAGAGCCTGGCCGCAGTCCCTCAGCTCTTCAGCTCAAGGCGAGCATTCTACCACTAGAGCCACAGCACCACTTCTGGTCTTCTGGCAGTTAATTGGAGGTTTATGGACATTGCTGCCAGAACTGGCTTTGAACCGTGATCCTCAGATCTCAGCCTCCTGAGCAGCTGGGATTATAAGCGTGAGCCACCAGTGCTGTAAGACTTTTGTCTCTAAGAAAACCCCTAGAAGTTGTCCTGCCAGTCCCCTGGGCTGGTGACTTCAGGGATGCCACCTTGGAGCCTGCCTTCAGCTGGCGGGGACTCTGAAAGGAAGGTGCAGGGCGACTATGCAGACAAGTCAATGCTATCATTGGTATCTGGAACATGGAAAGTCTTGGTAACGGCGCATGCTAAGCAGTTCTGTGGCAGTCCTGGCCTGGGATGGAGCCCTGCCCACTGCCCCACCCCGAGGTGGTTATTTTCTGCCTATTCAAGTGCCATTTCGCCCAGACCCCACAGCGTGTCCTGGACACCTCCCTGATGCTCTGTCCAGGCGAGTGGCCAGCATTTCCAATGAAGTGACACGGAGTGGTGGGTCATACTTCCGCGCCCCCCCCCCCAGCAGGCTCCACTGGTCAGAGCTCCAGATGGGCCCTGCCAGCCTCCAGCCTCTGCCGCCGAGCAGGGAAGGCCAGACCAAAACATGTGCCCAGAGAAACAAGGACCCCCACCTTATTTGGGCTTGACTGCTTTCCAAGGATGGAGAGATCCAGAGCAGAAGCCCAACGACTATTTTCACGAAAGGGACCTTGCGGTAGCTACCCCAGCAGAGACCCGGAGACCCGCCTCTGCCCGCGGCCGAGAAGCCGCTTCGGCCCAGCCCTGACCTGCCAACCCGTTCTACCGCAAGACATCTTTGGGGAATGGGGCAGGGCTTAGAGACTGGGCAGGGCCAGGGTCAGGAGGCCGAGGGCAGATCTCCCAGTGGGTCCTCAGCCGCCCTGGGTCCGGCCTTGCTCTGCACCTGGCTCTATCCCTAGTCCTGTGATGGGAGGCGTCCTTCAGGGCAGGACACAGGGGCCCTGTCTGAGAAATGCCCCTCTGTGCACCGATGGGGGCGGGAGATGGTGGCCACGGGAGCCTGCTGCGGAGGCTGAGCAGCGGTGTGGTGGCTTTACGTGCGTGTGTGTGCGTGTGTGCATGTGTGTGTGTGTGTGTGTGTGTGTGTGACTGTAGCCAAGGCTGCGGTTCCAGCCTGGGGGCTGTGTTCCCTGAGGCTCCGTACCTGTGGGGCAGAGAGGAGCAGCAGGGCAGGGGAGGGTAAGCACCCTGTGACTGTGCACTCAGGTGAGCACTGGACTGGGAGCCCCATCATCATTGTTAAAAATCTTCTGAGATTAACGTATAAGTGCAGAAAAAGTAACCCCCAAGTGTGTGTCGGGTGGACCTAAAGGGAAGGGCTCAGGTGGGGCAATGGGGGAGGCTCCCCACTCCCGATTTTGGAGCCTGGGAGTTCCGGAAGCCTCTCCGCCCTTGGCGCCCAGCCGCTGGCAGTGTCTCCTTCAGAACAGAGCCGGGCCTGTGGATCCGAGACCCTGGGAGTGGTGCTGGGGCACAGGCCCGCCCTCCCCGGCGGACAGGGCACCGGCAACCAGGCTGTGCCTCTCAGAGCCCGCTCACGCGCCTGCGGCCTCCTGCCTCCCAGTCTGGACCGGCGGGCTCGGTGCGCCGAGGGCTGCCTCCCCCGCCCTGTCCTGCAGGGACCCAGTGTGACTTACATTCCAGTCTATGGTGACAAAGAAAGGATGGCGCTTGGTCTCCTCCACTCCATCCACGCCAGCACCTGCAACAGAGCAGAGATGGTGCTCAGAACAGACCCCAGGCCGAGGGCTCGACCTTCGGAATATAGAGGCCTGGGAAGGAGCCCAGAGCTGCAGCCTCCTCCTGCCCACACGGACTGACACCAACTTACCTATGGCCACCTCAGGCCCGGGGCCCCATCCAACCCGGGGTGGCCTGGGGCAGGGTGTGGGTGAGGGGTGTGGGCCATCAGTTCTACAGAGACTCCTGGCATTGGCTTGAAGCTGTCAGCTTGAGGGACAGGCTGATCACACGGAAGAGTCAGGGCTCAGAACACAGAAACTAGGATGGGCATCAGGACAGGGCCACAGAGGCCAGGATGGCTCACACCAGGGCCCAGGATGGCTCACACCAGGGGCCTGGACGGCTCACACCAGGGCCCAGGACGGCTCACACCAGGGGTCTGGACGGCTCACACCAGAGGCCAGGACGGCTCACACCAGAGGCCAGGACGGCTCACACCAGGGGCCAGGACGGCTCACACCAGGGCCCAGGACGGCTCACACCAGGGCCCAGGACGGCTCACACCAGGGCCCAGGACGGCTCACACCAGGGGCCAGGACGGCTCACACCAGGGGCCAGGACGGCTCACACCAGGGCCCAGGACGGCTCACACCAGGGGTCAGCACACCAGGGGTCAGCATGGCTCACACCAGAGGCCGGGACGACTCACACCTGCTGCTCTCCATGTGCATTTTCCAGAACTTGCCTGTCTGGAAGCAGTGGCACGTCCCAGACCCCTGACAGGCCCTGCGGTGTGCTCTGAGAACACCATTGCATGAGCTGGCCGTCCCCTTGGCTTGGTGGGGTTTCTGTACTCTTCAGCAATCTAACTCCCCCGTCCTCTCCCCCTGGCCCTCCAGGGGCAGCCCTGAGGGCTGGGAGTTGTGGATGCTCACTGGGGCAACCTGGGAACCTGTCCACTTGGGAAGGAAAAGCTGGGAATCTGGCCCAGCAGCGTTTATGTTCTTTGTATCTTCTCCTGCCTTGCTTGAAAGTGAGGAGTGAAAAAGCACGGGTCCTGAAAACCACCCTCCACCTCCACCTCCTTCAGTTTCTAAAGTCAGCGTGGTAAGCTGCTGTGACAACAACGTTTAGAAATTTATATACTAGAGCCTGGCATAGTGGCCCATACCTGTAATCCCAGCTACACAGGAGGCGGAGATGGGAGGATTGTGCATGGTTTGAGGCCAGCCTGGGCAAAACAGTGAGACCCTTACTCAAAACACAGACGGCATGCCTATAATCCCAGCTACAAAAGAAAGTTATCAATACAGTATAGACTGCCATCGGAAAAGGTATTCACTCAAGGCAGGATGAGCAGAAACACCACCTTCTTCCTGCCCAGCCCTGCAACGCACTCGGCTGCAGCTGTGCCACGTGGCTCCAGCAGCACAGGCCGCGTTCCTGCAGAGCGCACCCCGAACGTCCCAGCCCACATCAGCAGGCGTGGGCGGCGCCTGCCTGGTCCTCTCGCTGTGCTTCCTCTACTCTGAGATGCCTGCATCTCAGCGACTGGGTTGGGCCAGGCCTGCCTGAAGTACCAAGGCACGGACCTGGAGGCTGGCGAGGGGCGAGGGGGGAGCAAGAACCCCCAAAGTCTCCCAGTAGTAAATGGTTTTCTCTAAAACATTTTTGAAAAATGACAGCAGTGTCTCATGTCTATAATCCCAGCCATTCAGGAAGTGGAGATCTGAGGATCCCAGTTGAAAGCCAGGCCAGGCAGGAAAGTTCATCTTCAACTAACCACCAAAAGACTGGAATTGGAGCTGTGGCTCCAGTGGTAGAGCACTAGCCTTGAGTAAAAAGCTCGGGGACAGCGCCCAGACCCTGAGTTCAAGCTCCAGGATGAACACACAACAACAACAACAAAAGAGATGTTAACATGACAAAGCGACAGCCATGGTGTGCACAGTCCAAGCACCTCCAGGTGTGAGGAGAAGGCAGGTCTGCAGCACCCCGCACTCTGAGCCCTGGGCAAGGGGGCTTCCCACCTCCCGGGGACCCCTCTCCTCACCACACATTCTGGCCATTCTGACTAGCGCTTCTTTCTTTCCGGCAGAAGCTTTCTCCCTCTGCAGGCCGGGCCTTGCCCTGCGTGGCTGCAAAGACCCGCTCAGCCCGTCCTGCAGGACAGCTGGGGGGCTCTGTCCGGCACGTGTGGGGTGTGTACCGGAACCCAGCGCAGCGCGGCGGGGGCAGGAGGATGGAATGCCACGGAGAAGTGCCATAATAGTGTCGCTTAACCTCCCCGGAGACACCCGTGACTCACACACAGCAAAGAGCTTGCCCTATGGCGTTTTTGAAATCACGCAAAGGCTCTGTGTGTGTCAGGCCCTGCGTCCCTCGTGTCCCTCATGGCCCGCCGTCTGAGTGACCCAATGAAGCTGGGCTGGAGCTTGGCCGGAGCAGGAGCTGCCCTCCTTACCACCGCGTCCCAGGGAGCGGACGGCCCCCGACCTGCCCACGGGAGAGGCTGCTCCCCCGACCTGCCCACGGGAGAGGATGCCCCCTGGCCCTGACCTGCCCACGGGAGAAGATGGCCCCCCGGCCTGCCCACGGGAGAGGACGGCCCCCCGGCCTGCCCACGGGAGCGGACGGCCCCCGACCTGCCCACGGGAGAGGATGCCCCCTGGCCCTGACCTGCCCACGGGAGAAGACGGCCCCCCGGCCTGCCCACGGGAGAGGACGGCCCCCCGGCCTGCCCACGGGAGAGGACGGCCTGCCCACGGGTCCCTGAGGCATGGCTGCCCACCCCAATGGGACGCGCACGGAGCCTTACCCAGCCGGTTGCAGGGGTTCCGCTTGAAGAGCGCTCTGAGCAAGCTCTGGGCCTCCGCGCTGAGAAACTGTGGCATCCCCAGCTTCGCCCTGGAAGACACGGCGCGCTCAGCACGCGGGACGGGAGACCAGCGGGGACCAGCGGAGACCGGCTCCCCGCAGCCCGGCCCTGGCCCACACCCCCATCTCAGGACCGTTCACACTGGAAATCCTCAAGGACTCCAGAGGGGTCTGGGTCACGGGCCAGGGTCACCATTCCTCCAAGTGGGGTACAAGCCAGGTAACCCAGCCACACCCCAGCGTTCCGACTGGTGACCAGCGGGAGAAGGCCTTTAGCCGGAGGACGGCGTGGCCAGGTTCTGGCCGGTTCCACCCTACTCCTCGCTGTGTCTGTGCCACGCTGTGGGGTGCCAGGAGGACAATGGGGAATGGATGACCCCCGAGCCCTGTGGGATCCCAGACCCCGGCACGGTTCTGACCCCCTCCTCACAGGCGGGCTGCAGGCTGCTGGGGGGGGACACTCTGATGACACGGCATGAAGACCCCCCTTCCCATCCCCCACCTCCCGCCCACACGCAGAGGCCAGCCTCCCGGGGGGCACCCCACTCACTTGAGGATGAGGGCCATCGTCTCCTTCCGGTCCTTCCCCTGGAACGGCAGGGACCCCGTGAGCATCTCGAACTGCGGGGCGGGGCAGAGAACAGGTGAGTGCTCCCTGCCCCTCCTCCTGCCGCTCAGAGTCCCCGTGGCCCTGGTGGGGGGCGGGCGGTGGGAAGAGGCCCGGCCTGGCTGGGGGAGACGGACGGTGATGGTTTAAGAATAGACACACAAAATTAAATCAAGGCTGTGATGTCTGACTGGCGGATGAGCCTCTCTGATACATCTGCTTGAGCGTCTGTGAGCTGATCACACAAATCTGAATCTCCCTTCACACGGGATTGCATTGGCAAAGGAAATCCTCCTGTCTTGGTCTCCCCTCCCCCCACTTTCCTCTTCTGTGGTCTGCGGACAGTGATCACCGCTGCTATTTCCAGGAGAGCCCCGGCTGTGTGGACGGGAGAGCCGTGTATGCACGCCGTCCGCCTGCGCCGCGGGCCCTGCCACGATCGGGCGGTGCCACGCACACGCCTGTTCAGCCATTTCTTTTTGGTCACGGCTGGGACTACGGCTCGGGGCTCACCCTGCCTGCTGCTCCTTCCCAGTCCCCGCCCTTCTGCACAGTTCTTTCCTCTGGGACTCGGTCCCCGTGGGAGGGACCGCCGCTGGGCCAGGCGTCCAGGGCTGCTGTGACGGGGCGGGAGGAGGAAGTGACGGCTGGGGGGGCTGTCTCTGCAGTTGGCATGCCCATGGTACTTGGTTTCCTTTCCAGCCCCTGAAGTCCTGTTGGAAGGGATCCGTCTGGTTTGCTGCCCTGGCGGGCTTCGTGCTGGCGCATCTCGGGGCTCAGGGGAGCCTGGGCTCTCAGGAGGGGACAGGGCCTCTCTGGAACTGCACACAGGGCCTTGAACCTGGCCCAGGGCCAGCAACGGTGAGCCAGGCTTCCCGGGGGAGTCTGGGGCATGGAGGATGGCCTCAGGAGACCCCCTCCCTCACCCTACGGAACACCTGTCCGCCAGGGGCTCAGAGACGGGAGCAGGACTATCTAGGAAAAAGCACCTATGGAGAGGGCAAAGGCCACGAATTCTCATTCACATCTGTGTAAATTGGCAGGTGGCAGGAGAGCACCGTGAGACCTCCTGGGTCCACTTGCTCTTTGCCGGCGTGAAAAGTGACCGGGCCAGCCATCCGACACCACTGCCGCACGCCTGGGGTCCAGGCGCAATTCCCGGTGGTGGCCTTGGCGTTCCTTGGTGGGGCAGCGGCCAGCGCTGGCCCCTCCCGATGCCAGGTGACCATCTCTCACCAGGAGTTGGATCTTTCCCCAGTGGCCCCGGGGCGTCACCTCTGCTCAGAGGGCCTGGCAGCCCGGGCCGACACCGCCTGGCACGGGCAGAGGACCGGACCTGGGGGGGGGAGTCCATGGTAGGGGGCCCCGGCCTGTGAGGGGTGAGGTCACATGACCTCGTGTTGGCGGAGTGACCAGAAGCTCATTTAATGACAGCTGTGCGGCCCAGGCTCACCCCTTGTCACACGCACAGGATGGGTGGTGACAGACAGGCCCTGAGGTGCCGTGACCCAACCACTGGGGTTACATCTGGAGGGCTGGAGCTGGCACACCTCCAGGGCCTGGGCTGGAGAGGGGAGGGGAAGGAGAGAGGAGGGAGGGGGAGGGAGGGAGGAGGGGGAGGGGAAGGAGAGAGGAGGGAGGGGGAGGGAGGGAGGAGGGGGAGGGGAAGGAGAGAGGAGGGAGGGGGAGGGAGGGAGGAGGGGGAGGGGAAGGAGAGAGGAGGGAGGGGGAGGGAGGGAGGAGGGGGAGGGGAAGGAGAGAGGAGGGAGGGGGAGGGAGGGAGGAGGGGGAGGGGAAGGAGAGAGGAGGGAGGGGGAGGGAGGGAGGAGGGGGAGGGGAAGGAGAGAGGAGGGAGGGGGAGGGAGGGAGGAGGGGGAGGGGAAGGAGAGAGGAGGGAGGGGGAGGGAGGGAGGAGGGGGAGGGGAAGGAGAGAGGAGGGAGGGGGAGGGAGGAAGGAGGGGGAGGGGAAGGAGAGAGGAGGGAGGGGGAGGGAGGGAGGAGGGGGAGGGGAAGGAGAGAGGAGGGAGGGGGAGGGAGGGAGGAGGGGGAAGGGGAAGGAGAGAGGAGGGAGGGGGAGGGAGGGAGGAGGGGGAGGGGAAGGAGAGAGGAGGGAGGGGGAGGGAGGGAGGAGGGGAAGGAGAGAGGAGGAAGCATCAGGAAGGGAGAAGAGGGGAGAGAGCTGAGAGGGAGGAAGAAGAGGGGGAGGGGAAGGAGAGAGGAGGGAGGGGGAGGGAGGGAGGAGGGGGAGGGGAAGGAGAGAGGAGGGAGGGGGAGGGAGGGAGGAGGGGGAAGGGGAAGGAGAGGAGGGAGGGGGAGGGGAAGGAGAGAGGAGGGAGGGGGAGGGAGGGAGGAGGGGAAGGAGAGAGGAGGGAGGGGGAGGGAGGAGAGGGGGAGGAGGGAGGGGGAGGGAGGGAGGAGGGGAAGGAGAGAGGAGCGGGGAGCCAGAAAGGAGAGGGGAAGGGAAGGAGAGAGGAGGTGAGCAGCAGGGAGAGAGGAGGGGGAGGGGAAGGAGAGAGGAGGGAGCGGGGAGGAGGAAGGGGTGGGCCCAGGGCTAGGACCAGGCCCACTGCCATGGAGGCCACCTGGTCCCAGGCACCTAAACCCTCAGCTCTGTCAGGGAAGGAAACGGGGTCTGTGGTGGATTAAAAAATGCTCAACTAAAACTCTTTACCATGGAAATCAACCTGGACCCTAAAACCTTCATTACATCTGCACGGTGAAACATACAGGCTTGGCCTTTACTATAGTTACATTCTGATTGGAATCTCAGATCCATTTTCATCTTCTTTCTCCCCCTCCTCCTCCTTTTCTTCTCCTCCTGCTCCTTCTATTCTCCTCCTCCTCCTCTCCTCCTCCTCCCCTTCCTCCCCCCTGCTCCTCCTCCTCCTCCTCCTCCCCCTCCTCCCCCTGTTCCTCCTCCTCCTCCTTCTCTCCTCCTCCTCTTCTTCTCCTCCTCCTCCCCCTCCCCCACCACCTTCTCCTCCTCTTCCTTGTGTTTGGCAGTAATGGGAATTAAACTCAGAGAACAGCACTCTAGCACTTGAGCCATGCCCCATCCCTCTTGCCTTTAGTTTCTTTTCCAGATGTCTGAGGCCAGCTGGGGCCTCAGACTTCCTCTTCCTACCTCCATCTCTGGAGTAGCGGGGATTATAGGCATGAGCCACTACACCCAGTCTCAGGTTCATTTGCTGATGGTAGGCACTGGGGATGGGCAGGAGGAGGTAGGGGCTGTTGGGAACTTTACAGAAGCTCGCTGTCTCCTGTGCCAAGAGCCCAAGGCTGACACGTGCCTTGGAAGCCCCGTTTTCCTCCCTCCTTTCTGAATCCCTGGACCAAGCTGAGGTGGGAGGGCCAGACGGGGAGGAGTGCATCTCGGGGAGCCCCCACCCCAGGACAGGGAGGTGCTCCCCCACCCCAGGACAGGGAGGGACAGGGAGGTGCCCCCCCCCGCCTCCTCGAGCCATTACCATGAGCACACCGAAGGACCACCAGTCGGCGCTCTGCGTGTGCCCGCGCCGGTTCACCACCTCGGGCGCCATGTACTCGATGGTGCCGCAGAAGGAGTAGGCCCGCTTGTCGTGGTCGATGGCCTCCTTGCTCAGGCCGAAGTCTACGTGCGAACAGACCACACAGCCGCTCTGTGCCAGCCTGGGCTCAGAGCCACCTGTGCACGCCTGGTCCCTCGGGCCGCGCGGCTGGCCGGCCTGGCCCCCCTCCTCCCTCCCCCTCCCTCCCTTCCTCTCCAGCCCGGAGCCCACTCAGATGCTCCGGGAGGGGCGAGGGCGGAAGCGGTGCTGCTTCAGAACACGGTCTCTGTCTGTGAGGCGCTTGAGTGTGGACGGGAGGCGGGGTATCAGGGCCGGGCCAGCCGTGCTGTCACCCAGGCCGGGGTCCTCACAGGTGACGTGGCAGGTGTCAGTCGAGGTCCTGCCACGCAGGACGGGCCCCAGCCACGCGGAAGGGCAGCTCCTGAGGGCCGGCAGGACAGGGAGTGTGGCCTGCGGCCATCGTGGGACGAGCCTGTGGGGCTGTGGCCGCCAGGCGGAGGTGGCAGGTGCCCTGGGGCCTGGGGGCTTGCTACAGCAGCACGGCGAGCTCCGCCACCTCAGGCCGGCGGCCAGGCGGCCGGCTGCCGCCAGTGGGGTCACTCCGACCGGGGCTTCAGGAAAACAGCTGGGCCAGAGGATGCAGGCCAGGAGAGGCGGAGGGAGGAGCCCCTCATGGCTGACCCGGCCAGCATGGGCTGGACGCCCCGTGGTGGGCCCTGAGCCAGGCATCCGGGATGCTGAGCACAGGTCCTGAGAGAAGTCTCGGGCCTGGCGTGGCTGCGGGAGGCGTGGGCAGAGGGCGGGCTCAGGTGCCCACGCTGGGAGGCCCAGAGCCCAAAGCCAGCAAATGAGCAGGTGACCAGGCCTGAGACGGCATCGTGGAGGAGGAACGTTTTGTTTGGTTTTAATTTATTTTTACAAACCTGTGATCTTAATATGCCCCTCTTCGTCCAGGAGAATGCTGAAAGAGGGAGAGACCACAGAGCTTCAGAATGAGGCCGGCCGGCCAGTGTGCCCAGCTCGGCCTGCCCCAGTCCCACGGGCCGGCCAGTGTGCCCAGCTCGGCCTGCCCCAGCCCCACGGGCTGGCTGTGCTCAGCTCAGCCTGCCCCAGCCCCACGGTCCGGCCAGTGTGCCCAGCTCGGCCTGCCCCAGCCCCACGGGCCGGCTGCGCCCAGCCCGGCCTGCCTCAGCCCCACGGGCTTGCTGCGCCATCCTGTGCGGGTGGTGGGTATCTCTGCCGCCGCCCTCCCTGCCGCTGGATGAGGAGAGGGTCCCAGGAGGAAGCCCCGCACTGCTCCACGTGTAGACAGAGCAGAATGGGGGTGACCAGGGAGGAGAGGGGTCAGAAGCTCCGTGACACAGCGAGAGTGGAGATAGTCGCAGCGATGGTCGGTGACGTGACGCTGGGACACGCTGGATACCATGGCGTGCGACGGAGCCCTGGCCAACGCCGGCTCGTGCTGTCTGCCTATTAACGTGATTGCAACCTCTCTGCTGTGGGGGAGGATGGCTACCTCTCGGGGGGCAGGGAGGAGGGATGACACGCCACACTTAAAGAAGTGAGTGGTTCCACTCAGTCTCTGCTCAGAATCAAGCGGCTTTCAAGATCCAGTCCCTAACAATTTCAATTGAACAAAAAAACCCTCACTCTTCCTCCTATTTTGAGCCATTCGAATCACTATGACTTCTATAAATGAGCACATACTTCCAGCCCAGCAGACACACAGGGTCACGGGGGTCTGTCCACACCATGTCTGCAGGGTCACAGAGTCTGTCCACACCATGTCTGTGGGGTCACGGGGGTCTGTCCACACCATGTCTGTGGGGTCACGGGGGTCAGTCCACATCATGTCTGTAAGGTCACAGAGTCTGTCCACACCATGTCTGTGGGGTCACGGGGGTCTGTCCACACCATGTCTGTGGGGTCACGGGGGTCAGTCCGTATCATGTCTGTAAGGTCACAGAGTCTGTCCACACCATGTCTTTGGGGTCACGGGTTGTTCACCTAGAAGGCAACCTCAGAGCAGTGCAGGAGAGCAGACCGACGAGGAGCACGTGCTGGCATCTGTCCTTAGGCTGTGACCACTCTGCAGAGGATGTGGCTGGGGCTGCCTTGGTGTGCCCACCAGGAACACGCCACCCAGGGCAACACGCCAGGAACACACCACCTGGGCAGGACGCCAGGCAGCGCCTGCCTGGGGCAGGTCTGGCTATGTCTCTGTGCACAGCCTCGTCGAGCTGTGAGTGAGACCGTTGGTAGTTATCTCAGGATAACCTGGGGACCCTAAAATGCCTCTGTGTCTCCTGTGTAAGCAGATCACACTGAGTGTACATGTCAGCTCCATGCAGAGGGTGGAAAAAGAAAATCTGCAATGGAAGGGCACCATTTTGGCGGGTGCTGATGCTTTATGTAGCCAAGATCAGCAAAGTGTGCTAGAGCTAAAACCATGATGGACTTCCATCTCCAGAGACACATAAGATCCTAGAGCTAAAACCATGACTAAACTCTGAAGACACATGGATCCTAGAGCTAAAAACCATCAATTACTGTGATGACCATCTCTGAAGACTCACAGCTCCTAGAGCTAAAATCAGGACTGATCTCCATCTCCAAAGACACACAGATCCTAAAGCTAAAATCATAACTGATCTCCATCTCTGAGGACACATGGATGCTGGTGGGACCTAAGGCCACAGCCTCACAGCTGACCTCTTGGGAAAGCTGAGGTGGCCTCAGTCTGGCTAACACGGTGGGCAGGGCCCCTGGGTGTGGAGAGGACAGGGGAGAAGAGGAGAGACCGGTGGCCCGGATGAGAGCTTGCCTGACACCTCTGGTGGCAGAAGCCGGTGGGAAATGGGATCAGAGCGGGGGCCAGCTCCGGCCAGGTCAGCATGATCCAGAGCTGGGCCTGGCCATCACAGCTGCCGCCGACGGGGTGAGAGCAGCCTGGCGACCCTGTGGCCAGGTGCGGGGCAGAGCGTGGGCCTGCGGCTGGAGCCCTGACGGCGGGGCGCCCCCGCGGCGCTGCCCACACAGCAGCGCGGGCCCCGGAGGACCTCTCTGCTCACTTACTTCTCGGGCTTCAGGTCTCTGTAGATGATCCCCAGGCTGTGGAGGTGGTCCAGAGCCAGGGCCAGCTCCGCCAGGTAGAACTTGACGTCCTCCTCCGTGAACATCACCTGCAGGGAGAGGCCCGGGGGCAGCTTGTTACGCTGCCGCTGGTTTTGCAGACACTGCAGGGGACCGGGACTCAGTTCTGGAAGGAGCACTTGCAGCCCTTTGCCAGCTCTCTGAGTGGCTGACCCGCTTGCCTGCCTCGGGCCCGGCCCAGCCCGCCCTGTAGACCGTTGGCTCTGGAGTAACCCTGTGCTTACCTCCTGAGCTCATAGCCTCTCAACTCAAATAGCTAAGCCACACCGGGGAGGCGACTCTAGGCTGGACAGCGGCCTTGAATCTCATCGCTCTCCCTTCCATAAGTTACTGCTCTGCCCTTCCTCCCCCCAGGCTGGCTGATGCAAACCTGCAGCCTGGAACCTGCAGCAACTCCTACCAAACAAGCACCGGGCACACGTGCCCAGCCTCAGGCCACCAGGCCGGTGAGGTTTCCCGAGTGTGGGGTAGGTGCCAGTGACTCTCAAAGGCTGGGTTGACCCGGCCTGGCGGGGGCGGGGACTGGACAGGAAGGCCTGGTGCCTGGAGGGGGGGGGACACCCGGGAGCCCACGCAGTGCACGGGCTGGGGGGGCGAGGCGGCCCTGTCCGCCGGCTCCTGACCGCATGGGAACGTGCCTCCGGCCATGTCAGCAGGAGGGCGAGCCCCATCAGAAGGCACTGCCTACAGTCACCACAAGGTGTCAGCACACACACTCCAGTTCTCACCGCCCCACGTTCTCTCTGAAAACAGACATGAAGAGTGGGAGCTGGGTGGCCAGGTCGCCACAGGCCTCCAGGGGCCTCGTGGAGGGACAGCCGCTGAGCCCCGCCAATCCCTGCGCCGGCGCCCGGCACTGTCTCTGCTGTGCTTTTCTAACCTGGTTCACATACTCGGTGCCTTGCTTAGAGCCAAATTCCCCTCCTCATGCTCATCTATGTGCCGGGGTCACAGTCACCCGCATCCAGCGTTGGTTCCCGTGCTGGGGTCACATCCCTGGGCTGGTGTTCATCCACGTGTAGAAATAAAAGTACCCACATGCTGGACACCATGGGCCCCGCACAGGGCCCTCCGGAGCCTGGGGTCTTCCTACACCCCAGTCTCAGGGCGCATGGCAATGTCCCCAAGTCCACGACAAGCCACTGCCCAGATGTGAGCTCCTGGGGGGCACACGTGGTATTGCACTAGGCTTAAAACATCACGCTGCAGGGTGGACGTGCGAGGAAAGTTTCTTCACGTTTCCAAGATGTGTGTGTGTGTGTGTGTGTGTGTGTGTGTGCGCGCACACACGTGCCCGCGCCCACAGTGGCCCTGCCACTTCTTTGGCGTGCAGGGAGCCACGCAGAGTGACTGAAGGCGGTGTGACCGGAGCTGGCTTCTGCAGCCGATGGGCAGGGGACATGCTGGGGGGACGCCGTGTGGGTGTCAGCCGCACACCGGCGGGCACCAGTCACCAGCCAAGCCCCGGCACTCTAGTTTCGTCTAGAACCTGGGCCTGATTCCTCCACCCAGCATCCTCCCCGATCACAAGGAGGCGCGAGTCCCCTTTGAGCACGGACCGAGGAGCCCCCCAGATCAGGGAGAGTGACCTATGACCCTGCTTTAGTGAACTGGAGGTCTGGAGGGCTGAGGAAGCCAGGCAGGGGGCTGGAAGCCCCCTGGACAGCAAACAGAAACCATCACGTGGCAAAGAACACCAGACGCTACCCTGTGTGTCTCCCCAGCCCGCCGCCTTTGGACGGAACTCGGGATGAGCAGATCGCTCGCTCGGGTTTGCTCGTTCTAGACAGACATTGTGGGGAAGGGGGCGCTCACCTCTTTGGAGAGCCGGGTGAAGAGGTCCCCTCCGCGCAGGAAGTCCAGAATCAGGTAGAGTTTCCCTTCTGTCTGGAAGGCTGCGGATAGACACGCGTCAGCTCTGCAGGGCCACCTCTCTGACAGTGTCTCTGCGGCCCCCAGGCCTGGTCTCTCTTTGGCTCCAAGACTGTGATCCTGCAGGGCTGTGGCTTCCGGAAGGCACCGGCCCCAGCCGGAGGCAGCTCGCAGGAAAGACCAGCGGAGGAGAGGCGCGCTGAGTTCTGTGTCTCGCTTTTGTTGGGGTCTGGAGACCTTCCTTTTCTTTCTCTTCCCCCCCCCCTTTCCTCCTCTCCTCCTTCCCTTCCCTTCCCTCCCTCCCTCCTCTTCCCCCTTCCTCCCTTCCTCTGGCATGCAGGGACTGAATGAACTCGTGAGGACCAGCAGTGAGGTGGCCAGGCCAGGCCAGTGAGGTGTGTCCGCCATGACAGCCCAGCCCAGACGGGCTATCGTTTGTCACGTGCTCTGACACAGGGGCCACCGCCGGGAGAAGTCCTGGCATCTCTGTGCTCCTGAGGCCTCTCACTCTAAAGGTAAATGCTAGAACCACTATAAATCCTGAGACCTGGAAACCCGGGGCGGGCAGTGTGGCCACCTGGGGCCCTGTGACACCGCCTGGTAACACACACATTCTGTGTAAAAGCCTCTGCGCGTGCCAGTGCAGGCAGTTTCCAGTGAGACACAGACGTGGCCTGCAGCCACCCACGGAACACACACCCGACCTCGGGCCTGCGCAACTCATGCTCTGGGCTATATGCACGGGCGCCCCGAGTCAGGGCTCCCCCATCCTCCCCACTGTCCCAGTGACCCAGGGTCCCTGGCCCCTGGGCCAGCAGCTTGAATTAGCTACTGAATGCCAGAAGTGGAGGGGTGACACCAGCCTTGATTGAGACATTGTGTGTGTGTGTGTGTGTGTGTGTGTGTGTGTGTGTGTGTGTGTGTGTGTGTGAAGGTCCTGAGTTCAAGCTCCAGTACTGGCACATGCACACACCCATATGTACACACACACACACGCACACGTGAGAACTCACACACACACACACACACACACACACACACACACACACACATCAAGTAACACTTCATTCTGAACCAGCACAGAACTATGGTATAGCTCACTCTAGGTCAGGAGACATTGGTCCCACATTACCAAAGGTGATAATTCAAACATAAGGAAGACATCTTAGTCTTGTAGGGGAAGCAAATAGAAAAGAGATAAAGGCCAAGAGCCTTCAGCCTCACAGAGGTCCAGAATCTATGACACAGGAAAGATTTTCTGCTAAAATACCTTTCCCGTGCCCCTTGCCCGGGAAGGCCACCCGCGCCCTCCTCCTGCCCGCCCGCCGCTCACTCACCATAGTGGAGCTTCACGATGAACGGGTGATTCACTTCCGCCAGGATGTCTCTCTCCATCTTGGATCTGACTCGGTCTCGAACTGCAGGACAGAAACCAAAGCTGGTCAGGGTGGGATCAGGAGTTCAGAGGAGAGACCGGCACTGGAGGCTCACACCTGTAACTCCAGCTACTCAGGAGGCTGAGAGCTGAGGATCAAGGCTGGAACCCAGCCTGAGCCGGAAACTCCATAGGAGTCTTATCTCCAATTAAACACCCAAACTGGACAGTAGTGGTAGAGTACTAGCTTTGAACTTAAGGACAGTGCCCAGGCCCTGAGTTCAAGCCCCAAAAAATGGCACCAAAATATGTTTAGTGGATCAGAGAATAGGAAAAAAGTGGATAAACAACTCCTTCAGCCTTTTATTGCACATGTGACTTGCAGTAGTATAATGATTAGCCCTCCACTTAGATTTAACCATTATTAACATTCTGAGATATCTGATTCTTCAGTATGACTCTGCCTCTGTCTGTCTGTCTGTCTCTCTTTATGTCAGTCGTGCGTCTTGAACTCAGGGTCTGGGCACTGCCCTGAGCTCTTTGAGCCACCGCATCCACTTCTGGCTTTCTGGTGGTTAATTGGAATCTCATGGGGACTTTTCTGTCTGGGCTGGCTTTGAATTGTGATCCTCAGATCTCAGTCTCCTGAGTAGCTAGGATTACAGATGTGAGCCACTGGCACACCGCTTAAGTCGTTTTTTTAAAAGACTATCTCAAAAAGAAAACCTTAGCCCCCCACCAAAAAAAACCCTACACAGTGAAAAAATTCTCCCCAAATATCAAAACAAAAACAAAAATCACTTGGAAGATAGCGTATGGAGGCCAGAATTGTACCTCCTGAGGAGCAGGGCCGGTCACTGTGCTGTATAAATGTGGCCATTAACTATATACCAAGCCGCTCACTGGGAGAATGAAGCTTAACCACAGACGTCTACCTAACATTCAATCACAGTTCAGCCCTGCTGGCTCTCCCTGATACCGAAAGGCCGGAGCAAGTCCTGGACCAGGGCGGCGGCCCTAACATTGTCAGACCCAGACCTCCATGGAGAAAAGGACCAGAGATGCACAAGGCCAACCTCTCCCGGACCTGTGTGTGCACACGCACGTGCGTGCACCCCTCACCAACTGCACTGCCACCAAATGTCGGTGACATCACTTGTCTCAGGAAGGAGGCAAAGGGGTGAGGGGAGACTTTCCAGACGGCACAGGGAGACCAGCCGGCCGGGCTTGGCTCCAGCCCTCACCGGCCCTGGGCCTCAGCGAGCTCCGTGCCGACTCACGATTCTTGTGCTCGGACGCCACGATAGAGCCGGGGGTGGCTCCAGACACCAGCAGTGTCTGAAGGGCCTGGCAACGGCCGCTCACAGCCGGCAAGAGAACAGTCCCGCTGCACAAGCAGCGGGCAAAGCTGCCGACCAGAGATCAGACAGGCCCAAGCTCCTGTCCAGGCACCTGTGTGGAATGTTCTTTCAACACAAGCGGGCACGGCACTTGGATTTGTTCCTTGGGCGCATGACTTAGAATTGCTGCCTGCAGTCACTCTGTAAGTCACGCACACAGACGCTGCCAGTTTCCAGAGCTTGAAGATCCCGAGCATCCTTAAGTGGCACGATTCCAGGTGAGGCCGGGAGAGCGGGAGAGGGCGGAAGGGAGCGGGTGGAGAGCCAGCGCGCACCCGTCTACTCCCTGACACCGCCAGGAAATAATCTGTCACTTCTTTAGAGAAGAACGGGAGGGGTGTGGCTGCATGCCAGGCCACTCAAAGGAGGGCTGAGCTGTCAGTGACGCCCGTCCCCCCGGCAGAGCCCAGCCACTGTCACAGCGTCCCCCTCCCTGCACGACGCGCGTCTTGAGAAGCACTCTGACGTTTAAAAATTATTTCCACAGCTCTGCTGCCCCTCGTTTAATGTTCCCTTTGCAACATGCCTTCACCATTCAACACATGAGACGCAGCCGCCGGCCCTGGGCTGAGGGCAGGGCTGGGCCGGGGCTGGTGCCCGCCGCGCTCCAGCGCGTTGCTGAGAACTGCTAACCGGCCCACAAACGCGCCGCGGTGAAGGTGGGACTGGAGCTGTGGATGCTGGGGAGTGGGGGCTGACGGGACACAGAGGTCTGGGACTGGAAAGGAAATGCTCCTTTGAACCCACTCTCTTCTGCCTGTGAGGGACCTGGGGCGAGGTGCGCGGGAGAGCCAGGCGGCTGCCGTGCACGCACAACCGCGATGTGACCCTGGGGCCACACACACAGCTCTGCACACACAGCTCTGCACACACAGCTCTGCACACACAGCTCTGCACACACAGCTCTGCACACGCAGCTCTGCACACACAGCTCTGCACACGCAGCTCTGCACACACAGCTCTGCACACGCAGCTCTGCACACGCAGCTCTGCACACACAGCTCTGCACACACAGCTCTGCACACACAGCTCTGCACACACAGCTCTGCACACGCACACACAGCTCTGCACACACAGCTCTGCACACACAGCTCTGCACACGCACACACAGCTCTGCACACACAGCTCTGCACACACAGCTCTGCACACACAGCCCTGCACACACACACAGCTCTGCACACACAGCTCTGCACACACAGCTCTGCACACACAGCTCTGCACACGCACACACAGCTCTGCACACGCACACACAGCTCTGCACACACAGCTCTGCACACACAGCTCTGCACACACAGCTCTGCACACACAGCCCTGCACACACACACACAGCTCTGCACACACAGCTCTGCACACACAGCTCTGCACACACAGCTCTGCACACACAGCTCTGCACACGCAGCTCTGCACATGCACACACAGCTCTGCACACACAGCTCTGCACACACAGCTCTGCACACACAGCTCTGCACACACAGCTCTGCACACACAGCTCTGCACACACACACACAGCTCTGCACAGGACAGCTCTGCACACACAGCTCTGCATACACTCACAGCTCTGCACACACAGCTCTGCACACACAGCTCTGCACACACAGCTCTTCTGGTTTCTTCTAAGGAAAATGAGACTGCAATTGGATTTCTGGAGATAAGTTTCTATTCGTTAGTGTGAGACCATCGTTGAAAGCTAAAACACTGCCGGGTGTCAAATGATGTTTAGTTTTCCAGTTGACTTTGAAAGGAACACGAGGAGATGGAAAATATTCCTTTCTTTTTTGTGTATAGGGCTCAATTTCACAATATGAGAATGTGAAGCTAATTATTCTAGAATAGTTATGTTGTAAATATTACTAAAAGTCAAGTATGGTTTGTTTTTTGGGGGGTTGTTGCATACTTGAATGCAGAGTTGTGTTGCTATTGGTAATACTCAACTACAAACTCAAGGGTGTTAGTGGACTAGAATGCCCTGAGACTTTGATGTTTGTAGGAATTATAGGAACAACTCATCAAGACGTTAGATCCAGGCTCTGCTCTCTGAACTATAGCACACTAGGTCCGAGTTCAGATCAACCCAAACCCGCAGGGGTGAGACCCGGCCCCAGCGGCCTGCGCCCTCAGCATTGGCATTTTGCAGACATTGGGCTGTGCTGACGTCAGGACGGTTTTCTTCTTTAAGGAGAGAAATCATCCATCCTCTACATCTTACGTCTCATCTACCTGCTGTTCTCAGCCCCTTCCTTGAATAACTAAGATGGCTGCAGTCTGTATAGACTTGCTCCACGCATTCACCCCCTTACGTCGTTGGCTGTCTATAGATTAATTTCGCCAGCTAGGGAGCCAATGACGTGCAGGAGGAGACGGGCGTGTCCTTCGACCTCCCGTGGCCCTGTGCTGTAAGACCACGTCAAGTGTTTCTGATACCGTCTGAGTTTCACAGGGCCCTCTGGTCGGCTGGGTGACCGCCAGGCAGGGGAGCGCCCGGTCCTGCGGCTCCTCGGTGAGCCTGCCAGCAGCAGCAATCCCGTCTGCACAGAAGGCCCCGTCCGTCCTGCCGGCCTCCAGCTCGGCCCCTCCTGCTCCCACAGGCTCCTCCCGCTGCAGCCCTGGCGCCAGGGCACCTTGCAGACGGGGCCTGGGGGCTGCGCCTCCTGGTGGGAGTCACCGCTGTCCGCTCTCACTCATCGTCCATGCTGGGTACACGCAGCCGTCCTCCGCCATTCAGGGTGTGGTTCTCTCCCTCGACGCAGGGGGCACGGGGACCAGGGTGGGGCAGCTGCCCGGTGCTGCGGACGGGTGGGAGGCAGGCCATGCGGCTCACCTCTACCGGGCCCTGTGCTCACACCGTGCTTGGAGGGCGGGAGCCGGGAGGCGGAAACCAATCATCGTAGGCCTGGATGTCCAGCTGCCAGTGCTGGGGACATGTCTATGATGCCCAACAACCCAGTCGCGCTGGTGTTGGGGCTGCTGTCCTGACAGCCATGCACACAGGCCCCTCCTCCTTGCCACGCTCCTGCCTGCAGGGCGCTGTGTGCGCTCTTCTCTGAAGGCCGTGGCAATCGCGGAGATATTTCAGTACCCGGGGAAATGTTTGCACTGTTTGACATCGATCGGGGAGTCACGTGCTCCACACGCTCCTGCAGAGACAAGGGTGTGAGGGCCCCTCACGGGAGGGCCGGGTGCCCGTGTCACCTACCTTTCAAGGTGGCTTTCTTAAGGACCTTCATTGCGTAGAGCTGGCCGGCGTCGGATCCTGTGACCTTCCTCACAAGGAACACCTGACAAACAGAAGACATGGCGTGCATCACTGCCCAGACTCCAGCCCATCATCCCTCCGACTGACAACAGGGCCCACAGGGAGGTCTAGAGAAAGGTCACCAACAAACACCCACAGAGACGCAGGGCTGGGGACACTTGGACAATTCCCACGAGCTCCGTCGGTCCTTTGCTGGGCGGATGCTGTGGCGTGAACACCACTAGGGTCTTTCTTTTCTTTTTGAGACAGGGCTCAGGAGAACAGAGCCTGTCCTGGCAGTGCCAGGCCTCTGTTGGTGTTTGGGACGCGTGTGCCTGTGTGCGGTGTCCCCACGGCTGGACACACCCGGGGGGGCGACTGTGCCCCCGCGTGTGCGGGCTGCCATGCAGGCTGTGCTGCGCGGAGCCTCGCTGGGGCCCCGCCCCGCACACAGTTCTGCAGCCCGGGAAGTCCCTCACATGGAAGGACGCCCCTTGGGGCAGGTGTGCTGGGTGAGGCCACCCTCGGTGGGGTGGCCAGCTTCCTAACAGGCAGAGATGGGGCAGCGGTGGTCAGGAGAAAGGGTTTTCCAGGGGGCCCTGACACAGAGCCACCTCTGCCTTGTCCTCTCTCTTCGGGATGGTATCCTTTGGGCCTCGGTCCCCAGTTCCCTTCTCCACCATAGCAAAGGTCAGTACACAAGCAGCAGTTTTAAGATGTCTGGGAAGGAAGCTAGGCGTGTGTCCCTAATGCTATTTGTGCACTTGTTTTCCAAGGAATGGTTCATTTTCCTTTCTCAAGCTTCAGGCTCTGCAGGGTGAATGGGGCATCGGGCAGCCGTGCTCCTCCTGTCCGGAGTTCGCTGGCTCCCCGGCAGCGTGATCAAGGGCGGTTCGGTGCAGTTTGGCTGCTGACTGAACCGGGGCCCTAGGCATGCCTCGCGGAGCTGGGGGCTCTGGCTCCCTCGCGGAGCTGGGGGCTCTGGCTCCCTCGCGGAGCTGGGGGCTCTGGCTCCCGGTGACTAGGCGCCTCCTGGGCCTTGGACAGCCACCATGTGGCAAGAATCACACGGCAGCCGGGCCAGCCAACCACAGCGGCAGATCTTCCAGGCCTGAGCAGCGCAGCTTTGCGCCCTGGGGACCTAGGGCTGGGCCTCAGGAAGGCCAAGGGGAGGGACCTGGTCTCTGTTCTCAAATCCTGCTTCATGCAGCATTCTTCCGCTTGTTCTCCTATACTTCTGGGCACCAGGGGCGCACGCCTGTAACGCTAGCTACTCCCTACACCTCGGATTAACGGGAGGCATCTCTTAAGCAGGCTCTGTAGCTTTTGTTTTTTGGTGATGGCCACTCACATTGTGAAAGACAGTAGTCTGTATTTCCTAAACACCACTGAACCACATTTAATAGCCATTTTCATAGGCCCCAAACGACAGTAATCCACATGGGTATAACATAAGTGTAATACAGCATCATAGGATCCTGTAGTATAATAGGATAATATAAATACAATATAAACACACATTTGTCAGTCATTGGCATGTGGGAAGAGAGAAAAGAAGAAGACACTCCACCTTATAAGCATGACAAAGGTAAATACTGGGTGCGTTTCTGTGCCCACACAAGTCGAATTGGCCAGCACAGGGCTTCGTCTGGCAGTGAGGGCAGAGAGATTTGTGAGGGTGCACCTGTAGCACACAGCGTGTTACGTTGAAGCGCCAGGACTGCTCTGCTTACTCAGGGGTGCTGGCTTTGTGCTGTACTTCAGCCCTTCCTTTCAGGAACCCAGAGTCAGAGCCCTTGTTAGCGGCTAACACTGGTGACGCAGAGAGATTACATGGCATAAATCATCGTCACCATAACTGAAAAGTGCCTCCTCATATCCCATTACACAGATGGGCAGCACACCAGAGGAAAAGCCAGTGCTCAAGAGCTTCTGAAAGGAATCAGCTCTTATTTCTGTAGTTTGAAGGAAGAAAAAAAAGGACAGAGTGATGTCTTACTTAATCTATAGCACAATTATGTACGTTAACTGGTATCATTCATGAGTAGGGAAACCAAGGCATTGTGTAGCTGACATGCAGGAGAGGGGAGGGGCCAGACTACAAATCCCAGCCTCCAAATCCCAGCCTCCAAATTCCTCGGCAGCATCATAGGATCAGGTCAGCCGAGCACGAAGGCTTTTCTTCTCTTTTCTCTTACTTTTTCTTTCTTTTGAAAATACTGTAGCGGCTGCTCTTCCAAGGATCATTGGCTCAAGGTCCATAATTTCCCCTTTGGTGATGAGCCTACACCCAGGAAGCTCTCAGAGAGCGGGGAGCGTGGACGGCTGACCGCGGCCAGTGCGGCCTGTGAGGACAGAGCTCCATCTGGGCAGCTCCTGGCAGCGGACGGGGGCACCTGCGGCTTTCATCCCCAGGTTCAGCCCAGTTTCCTTTGTATTTAAAGAGACCTGCTCAGCCAATCAGAGTTGAGCTCACCTTCCCGTAAGATCCTTGTCCTAAAACCTTGAGCAGCTGGAACTGGGAGGGGTCTGCCTTCTCAAACCCTTCCTTCACATGGAGACTGATGTCGATCTCCTTCACGATGCCTTCCTCCTGCAAGACAGCAGCGATGCTGGTGAGAACACAGCCGGGCCGCAGTGCCCGGGCACACCCGCCCCACCGCGACTTCCGGCACTGGATTTGGAAAGCTGGGGCACCGGACGGCTGTACAGCGTCATGGGCCAGCCTGTGCTGTCATTTCTTTTCTCCCGGGCATTTTGACATTCAGGCTTTCTGGCCCTGGGGAAATCTCCAAGTCCTCTGGGTGAGATGCGCCCTGCTGCTCCACAGTGTGGGTGAACGCTCAGCGGGGAAGGGCACAAAACCTCCCCGAGGGCATCTTGAACTCAGCATCCACACTGCCATGGCCAGGGCCACGGACAGGTTGGCTCACAGCTGTCTGTGCACACACAAGCCTAATTCTGCTCCATCGAGTTAGTACACCGCTCCGTGAGGCAGGCACATGGCTGCTCCGCCAGCCCAGAAACAAGACTCCGGGTTCATCGCCATCACACCTTGACTAGCATCACTGCCACCAGAGTCAGGACGACCAGAATCACTGCGCGTTCACATCCTGGGAGGCCAGAGTCTCTGCGAACTCCCGCCCGGGAGACCAGAGTCACCCTGCCCCGGGAGACCAGAGACCAGAGTCACCGCGAACTCCCACCCAGGAGACCAGAGACCAGAGTCACCTTGAACTCCTACCCCGGGAGACCAGAGTCACCCTGCCCTGGGAGACCAGAGACCAGAGTCACCGCGAACTCCCACCTGGGAGACCAGAGTCACCTCGAACTCCCACCCCGGGAGACCAGAGTCACCGCGAACTCCCACCCGGGAGACCAGAGTCACTGCGAACTCCTGCCCGGAGGACGGAGTCACTGCACATTGGCATCCCAGGCTTCCTGTCCCAAAGCCAAATCGCTCCCTGTCTTCCCAACGCCAGTCCTTAGGAGTAGAAAAGGGAACATAAGGTGGGTTTTTGCAAGGGATCCCTGGATTCATCTCTGTGCTCCAAGAGGTGATTCCCAGGCCACCTGCCCGTGTCCCTTTCACAGGGGCAGCTGGGCCCTGGGCAGGTGTGAGCAGTGTGTGGGGTCAGCCAGGCAGGTGTGAGCAGTGTGTGTGGGGGCAGCCAGGCAGGTGTGAGCAGTGGGGGGCCGCCAGGCAGGTGTGAGCAGTGTGTGTGGGGTCAGCCAGGCAGGTGTGAGCAGTGTGTGTGGGGTCAGCCAGGCAGGTGTGAGCAGTGTGTGTGGGGTCAGCCAGGCAGGTGTGAGCAGTGTGTGTGGGGGCAGCCAGGCAGGTGTGAGCAGTGTGTGTGGGCAGCCAGGCAGGTGTGAGCAGTGTGTGGGGGGGGCAGCCAGGCAGGTGTGAGCAGTGTGCGGGGGCAGCCGGGTGGGTGTGAGCAGTGTCGGGGGGCGCAGCTGGGCAGCCTGGGTGGGTGTGAGCAGTGTCGGGGGGCGCAGCTGGGCAGCCTGGGTGGGTGTGAGCAGTGTAGAAAGCGCTGGCTCGGGATCTTCCCAAAACGACCACTGGAAGAACATGCACCATGTGCTTGGCCCACATCCTGTCTGGTCACAAGATCAGGCGGTGTGGCTGGAAGAGTGTGCACAGCACGGAGTTCCACTGAGGACTGACTCTGAAGCCATGCCCTGCCTCCCCGCTCAGCCCTCACGCGAGCGCTTGCAAACGGAAGCACAGCAGCCATCCTTAGTTGTCATCTTGAAGACGTTCGATACTTGTGAGTCTTATTATTTCACCTCCGCTGTCACTAACCTGGAAGCCTATGGAAATAAGGAGCATGCAGCTTTTCCATTCTGACAGGTAAAGCATTTTCTTTTTTTTGGGGGGGGGGGTCCATTCGTGGGGCCTGAACTCTGGGCCTGGGCTCTGTCCCTCAGCTCTTCAGCTCAAGGCTAGCACTCTACCACTTGAGCCACAGAGCCACTTCCGGCTTTTTTCTTTTTGCTTATGTGGTGCTGAGGAATCGAACCCAGGGCCTCGAGCATGCAAGGCAGGCGCTCTACCACTGAGCCAGCCCAGGTAAAGCATTTTCATTTCTACATCTTAAAGGGTTATTTGCTGGTTTGTAAAAACAGTGTTTTCTTAATAATGATGTCACATGATTACATCCAAAATTATTTCTCTGGCCAGCTTACAGGTTTGTAGGAGCTCACTTATGAGACACAGAATTGTAATTCTTTTGCTTTGTCATTAATTTCTATAGAAGTTCATTTCTATTACCCTTAAGGAGTTATACAAAGGGTTTTCAATTCAATATGTCAGTTTGTGAATACAATAGGTCTTGACCAGCGTTGTTACTCTTGAATAATCAGGTAACAGTATGGAGGACCTGGACACCGAGGGACACACCTGGACCACAGGACCTCTTAGCCACCAGGTGCTGCAGGTTTTATGGTGAAATCTCCCAACTTAGAACAGGGTAAAAAAACAAACCATCTGGTGCCCCAGGGCCCTGTGTGTGAGCCTGTGTCTACAAGGAAGACGGGCAACTGACTTCCCACCTAGAAAATAAGCCAACTGCTCAACTCAAACAGGGCCCAAAGCCCAGCACAGTGGCTCACACAGGAAACTAGGTACCCCAGAGGCTGAGGTAGATTGTGGTTTGACGTCAGCCCAAGCAAAAAAGATGCTGAGACCCAATCTCAACCAATAAAAAAGAAAAAGTTGAGTGTGCTGGTAACACACCTGTGATTTCCAGCTACAAGGACTACAGTCTAACCAGCCCAGGAAAAAGGAAGACCCTAATCAAAAGCTAACAAAAGCAGAAAAAAAGGGTTGAAGGAATGGCTTAAGTGGCAGAGCACCTGCCTAGAACAGGAGGCCTAATTCCACCCCCAGTACTACCACAAAACACACATCCCCCAAGCCCTGTGAACAGACGCTCCTTTCCTCCCCTGGACCAACCCACGGAGGGGAGGTGGGGGTCATCTGTTCTTTAACTATGAGTAGAAATGCCCCACCCCCCGCCGCCATTGTGGGGCCTGAATTCTGGGCCTGGGCGCTGTCCCTCCGCTCTTCAGCTCAAGGCTAGCGCTCTACCACTTGAGCCACAGCGCGTCCAGTTTTCTGGTAGTTCACTGGAGATAAGAGTCTCATGGGGACTTTCTGCCCAAGCTGGCTTTGAACCAAGATCCTCAGATCTCAGACTCCTGAGTAGTTAGGATGACAGGTCTGAGCCACCGGCGCCCGGCTTTGTCACAAAACTTGGGTTGGGCCAGGACCGAGCTCTCCTGGGCGGCGCCGAGGGTGAGGCGAGGCCTGCGGCCCTGTGGACTCTCCACCTCCCTCCTGCAGCAGTGACACCGCACCACCCAACCCTGCTGCTCCCCGAGGCCCAGCGTGCGAGCAAGAGCCCCCACACTGCTGAGCAACGTGACCCTCCCGCCACCCACAGGCCCAGGGTGCAGCGATGGAGAGCAGATGCCCGGCCCACTCTGTTTCTGAGCGGTTTCCAGATCATTCCTTGTCTTCAAGCAGCATGCTTTGAAGGCCGACAGCCCGCAGTGTGGCCCTGCCTGGGGACCAGCCCCGCAGGGGGCTGAGGCCCCCCGGCAGGGCCGGGAAAGCGTGGGCGATTCCACGGCCTGCGAGCAGCTCCACCGCCACCCCCGCTGCTGGGAGTCGCCTGGCCTGGGACACGGCCTCACACCCTCTAAACATCAGAGCCGACGCCAGGCCCTGCCCAGCTTCCCACACCCACCGCACCTCTCCCCCAGAGCCACCTGGAACTGTGCTCTAACACTTCCAGCCAAAGGTGTCGACAGGAGTCCCTCAGCATTTTGTGTGTGGGTTCTGGCCGCCCAAACTTCCAGAGCAAACATGCCAAAGCGTACCCACCCTTCCCTCCGGCTCCCTCCTCAAGGAGATGGCGACATAGTTCAGCCCACCAGACTTGTTTTCAGCATCATTTCCAGCTATTGTCCTAAAAGGCAGCTAGTAGTAGAGCATTATTCCTGGTCTTTGAAGTCGTATTTTCCTTTTTTATCTGGAGCTGCACACAGATTTCACTGCTCCCTCAGAAAAGTAAAATCTGTCCTTAAGCCGGATGATGTATGGCGCCAAACCGTGGATTTCCAGCAGCGTTTGTGTGAACAGTATTTTTAAAAATAACTTAAGAGTTTTGGGAGAGAAGCTAAGCACCATGAGCAGGTGATAGCTCCATAAGCAAAAATCCTAAAACTTGTGTGATGTGAGAGAGACAAACTAGAGAGATGGTTTATCTGACGTCCATCCATGATAGCGCGGCCTGGGTGCCCAGTCCAAATGGCTGCCTTTCACGATGGTGCGTGGGCCTGGAGTCCCTCAGCCGGTGACCTGGGGGCCTCACAGACACCCGGGGAGCCGGCCGAGGCCGGGCCCGCGTGCTCTGTACTAGATCGTCTGTCTTTCCTGCCTCAGAGTAAGTTCATGAAAAGAAAATGTAAATTCAAAGTGTGAAAGAGTAATAACAGAGACATAAGAAATAGAAATTGGGTGAGCATTAGCTTTATTTCCAAAAAGAGAGTTCGCTGGAGAAACCACTGAGTCACATGCAGGAAATGAATTCCCAGAACGACAGGAGGATTCACCGGAGGTGGGTGAGAGCCGTAGAACGAGGCTTGTCTCCCTGACCACGGGCCCATCCCTGCTGGGACCACCCCTCCCCAGCCCCCAGACCCCCGGGCCTGAGCAGCAGCAGACAGGACTGAGGGGCAACGGCTGCAGAGGATCAGAGAACGCAAAGGGCCAGTGCCAAGACCGCACAGACATGGGTGCCACATTCTCAAGATGCCAGCGACAGAGAGCAGGGTGTCAGGGCTGGAGGTGCGACACACTGTGCGTGTAGCCCCCAGGTCACGCCCAAGGCCAGGCTCAGAACGGGGCCCTGCAGAAGCCGCTGTTCACGGCAGGAGGCACGGACTGAAGCGCTCGCCACAGCCCCGAGGTCGTTGTCTTTGCTGCACACAGTTTCAAAGCAGGAGGCAATCATGAGGGAAAGGCTTTTAGAAACCCGTTCTGTGTGAGGTCAGGCAGGACACGGTGGTCACGTGCAACAGAGCCAGTCCTCACCAGGACGAGACTTTGGTGGGGCCCGGGTGGAGGAATGCCAAAGAAGTGAGCTCTTCTTTCTGGACAAAGTGGCTTGGAGCCCTGGATAGGAGGGACTTCCTGCGTGATATTCCATCATCCCTACTCACCCACCAGACGTGGTTTTGGTCCTGAGTGGCAGGCCAGCACCTCCCGTGAGCCCTGGCCAGTGGATGCAGGCTGGCATCCCGGCAACGACCACAGGCTCCGTCAGCCCTGCACTTGAGCTGAGGCGCTGGTCCGTGAGGCCCTGGTGTCACTCTCCTGGGCACACACTGGGAGGGTTTAAACCCCTCAGGAGGAGGATGTACCTGGCTGCTAAGGCACACTTACACTTTTCAGGGAGCTACCAACTCTCTTGGAATAAGCCAGACTGATCTGAAAAGAATAGCTCTCACTGGTGGTCATCACCAGTAGCCAACCCGCTGGGCACAGCAGGAAGAAACCTCAGGGCTTCAGCTGAGCCAGTCTCTCTGTCTGTCTGTCTGTCTGACTGTCTTCCTCAGCCTCTGTCTCTTTCTCCCTCTCACTCTGACTCCCCTGTGCCAGGACTCCGACATCACCTCTCACTCTTCCTGCCGTTGGGAGACACCGAGGCGTAGCCCAACACGGGCACTGCTTTAAATGGATCGGCAGATTTGTGTGTCGGTAAGCTAAGTAAGATCGTTTAAAGAGACAACCAGCCCACCATCATCTGTTGTTGTTGTTTTTTTTTAATGCTTGCTAATTGCTCTTTCCCAGAATGACTGCTTTGGGACATTAGTAAAAATTCCCCGTGAGTTTTGCAACCGTATTCTTGGGTCTTACCCAGAACTTTGACCTAATTCTCAAAATTTTCAGCAAAGCTAAGTAAGTCTGTTCATGGGAAACTGGTAACATAGCGCAGAATGGCTCTGGCCACGGGCTGTGTGAAGTGGGGTATGTGTGTGTGTGTGTGTGTGTGTGTGTGTGTGTGTGTGAAGTGGGGTGTGTGTGTGTGTGTGAAGTGGGGTGTGTGTGTGTGTGTTTGTGTGTGTGTGAAGTGGGGTGTGTGTGTGTGTGTGTGTGTGTGTGTGTGTGTGTGTGTGACTCTAAGGGGAACATATAGAATGTTCTAGTATATTTCTTGGAGGTGGTTCATTGAATCTTTGATACAGTTGCTAAGTTCAACTTCCAGCCATTCTTCCCACGGGGTGACGTCTTGTTCTCATTATAGTTTGAACTTCAAAAATAATGCTTACCCAGGAAGTTGCTGTGAACTCTTTTCTCACCATTGAGAATACCGAGTTTTTCACTAGGCCGTGAGACACCTCTTGTTTCATTCTCAAGCCTGTCACTCGCGCGCGGCCAGGCTGCCAGGCTGGTGTTCTTCAGCCCAGGGTGGCGTGAGGCTCTGCCTGCGCCGTGGCCTGCCTGGTGAGTGCTGCGGTTGGAAGAGATCCTGCGGGGGGGGGGGGGGGGGAATCTCTCGGCCTCCTCCTCACAGCCCGTCTGGGGGCGGAGGCCACGGCCCGCGAGGTGAGGCACGTGGTGATGCAGCGCTGCAGGGAGCCAGCCATTCTCACCAGATTCTGCCTGCAGCTTCTCCTGTCCTGAATGGAGCATTGTCCCCCAGACTCCATAGGTCATGTGTGCAGCCAACACCATGGTAGAAAAGCTGGAATGTTCCAGACTTCCCATACAGCTGGGCAGGCCCAGTGTCCAGGGGCTCCAAGACTTAGAAATACGCAGAATGCATATGCCCAGGCTGCTACACGAGGAAGGCCCGGGCTTTATGACAAGTCAGTCATTGACAGTCTGGTACTGAAGAGGACGGGAGGGAATCACTGCATAAGCCTTTTCTCTATGGCAGTAGAGGGCTGATCAAGTGAACCCAGAGAGCACCCCGATAAGTACCGTGCGAAACTCCCGATCCTCTGGCAGGGGCCACACACGTTGGGACGGGGGCCCGGGACCGTGCGGGGGGAGGGGGGCAGGCGCCGCACTTTCCTTCCAGGAGTGCAGGGGTCTGCCCCGGATCCCACTCTTCCTGCATCCCTGTGAAGCCCGCCTTCCCCCCCCCCCCCCCGAGTCTGAGCTCTGAAACGCACTGGGCGTCATCACGGAGTGACAGTGTCATCAAGAGCGACAGCACCCCTTCCCTCCCCCCCATTCCTCCCCTCCCTCTGGTGATGTCAGGAACCCACTATTGACAAGAGGACAGCAGCGTGTGTGTGTGTGTGTGTGTGTGTGTGTGTGTCTACAAGTGTGTGTGTGTGTGTGTGTGTGTGTGTCTACAAACAAACAAAAGCTCCCTGAATGTGTTACACCATCTCTCAGCTTCACAGAGAAGCCCAGACTTTGGGCATAGTAGAGATGTAACACAGGAAAGTCAAGTTGCTCCCAAGCAAACGTCAAGAGGCCAAAAATGAGGCTTTGGCTCCTTCTGTCGGAATTGTACACAGCTGTCTCTCTGCGGGGCTGCACCCGCCCTGTATTTCCAGTAACAATCCACAACACATGGGGCCCTAAACTCACGGCCCAAACACTCGCTCAACAGAAAAACTAAAACCAGTGAGAAGAGGAGACTGAATGCCGAGAGCCAGCGGCTCACACGCGCGTGCGCGGAACTGACCGGCGGTCAGGGAGCCGCAGACCGGGAGAGGACCAGAGGCAGGAGACGCAGCATGGCAGGCAGGAGGGGCCTGTGGGTGCTGTTCAGGACCTCCGCGGATTAGGCCAGGCCCACCCAGCTGCTTCCCTCAGCACGCCAGCCGGAAAATGCACCCCATCCACAGACACCAACACCTGCACTGCGAGGAGAGTGCAGACAAGTCCCACGGCCGGGACACATGAACGCACGAAGGGCAGGAGGCGTGTGTGTGCTGAGGCCGTGTGAGGAGGGCGGTGGAGGCCCCGGCTCTCCCGCAGGACGTGGCGGGGCAGCAGGGCCGGCGTGTCCACGGGCGTGTAGTCACGGGAGCTGCTCTGCTCTATGAAGGGAAAAGCTGCACGGAGGAGCAGAGGGCCCGTGGCACCGAGTGGCAGGGCTGGTGGGAGTCCGTCAGGAGGAGGGTGGGGTTCCCAGTGCTGCCCAAGGCAGAGCCCTGCGGTCACCCCACGGGCTCAGGGCTGGGGGAAGGCTGTGCTTTTCAGTTGAGCTGGGAATATTTTCCCCCCATTAAGGTAAAGGCCTATGGGCCGCTGTGATCCAAGGCCTCACAATGCCCCACCCTTCCATGAGGTCTGGGTGAGGAGAGAAGCTTCTGGAATGGGCAGCGAGGCTCCAAGCACTACAGGTCATTCTGTAGCAGGGCCCAGGAGAGGAGAAGAAAAGGCCTGGCAGCCCTTTTCCACACGCGGGGCCGGGGTGCACGTGGAGACAATCTTGTACGTGAGGATGCACTTTGGAATTCTCAGCCCTGCACCAGCCACACACGCAGACCTTCAAACCCTTCCTCAGCGCCGGAAGTCTGCGATGGAACGGACCTGAACGAGTGGAAAGCCACTGGGCTGAGTGGCCGAGGACGTCTCATGAGTGGTAGGTGACATGGCTCGGGTGTGGGAGCCTGCACCGAGTCCACTGGACACCCACGGAGCCCTGCTGCGTCCAGTCACTGGGCGACCTGGCAGGTGCCGTCTGGCGGAAAGGGGAAAGTCCACGCAAGAACAAGCCACCGCCCTCACAACCACAACACCGCGGGTCGGCTACAGTACCTGAGACAGAATAAGAAAGGAGGCGGGCTGTGTGGGGAGAGGCGGGAAGGGCACTTGAACCCGGCCGGCGGTCCTGAGGCCCCCCAGGGAAGCACGCGGGTGCGCCACAGGGGACCTGGCCTCTTGGGCTGGCTTTCCCGAGCCCGCGGACCTCACCTTCTGTTGGGATTTTTCTCCCAGTGCCGAGTCTTCCCTCCTGGGCGCTGTAATCTGGGCCTCGCATCCGGGACTCCTTAGCCCACACCTGCTCTGCCCGGCCCCTCACCCCAGCCCTCTGGCACCGATCTAGCCACCAGCAGCTCTGGCCACAGGCCCTGGACTCCCGGCCCGGCCACGGCCCCACAGCCAGGTAAAAGGCAGGACCCCCGGATGGAAAGTCCAAACAGTTTACATGTTTCAACAGTGTGATGAGTTGGCGCTTCTGTCATAATTTCTTAACATAAGGATTAAGAGTTCTAATACCTGTTATAATGGTGTCTTTAGACAAACCCTCATGCGGGACACCAACTGTCACATGACCTCTGGGCTCCCGTCTACCCCACACGCCTGGCACACGCCAGGCCCCACGGGGCCCCGTCTACCCCACACACCTGCCACACGCCAGGCCCCACGGGGCCCCATCTACCCCACACGCCTGGCACACGCCAGGCCCCACGGGGCCCCGTCTACCCCACACGCCTGGCACACGCCAGGCCCCACGGGGCCCCGTCTACCCCCACGCGCCTGCCACACACCAGGCCCCCGTCTACCCCACGCGCCTGCCACACGCCAGGCCCCAGGGGGCCCCGTTTACCCCACACGCCTGGCACATGCCAGGCCCCACGGGGCCCCGTCTACCCCACACGCCTGCCACATGCCAGGCCCCATGGGGCCCCGTCTACCCCACGCGCCTGCCACATGCCAGGCCCCACGGGGCCCCGTCTACCCCACACGCCTGCCTGAGTGCTGTGACCACCATGGCCACCAGTGCTCCTGGGTTCCGAGTCCTGGCCCACTCCGGGGGTCACGACACGGGACGGGGTTCCCAGCTTCCCAGAGTCGGTCATAGCTACGGTGTGAGGACGTGCGTGGCACCGCATGCCACGCGCTTAGCTCCCTCCTCAGCATCACCCTGGGCACCGGCTGCATCCGCACCTGTCCCGTGCGCTTGCCTCTGCCTTGTGTCCAGTCACGAAGAGTTTCTAAAGAAAATGAGGACGGGAGCTGACGAGGGTCTGGATGCGTTTTGGGCTCCTTTGCAGCCTCCCTCTGCAGTCTGAGCTTCATCTGGAACGTCTGGCCACGTCCCTCGGCCATGGGTGCCTCTTCTGATGCAGTGGCTCCGCCAGTTCCTGGCAGGCGGACGGCAGCAGCTGGCTCGGCGGAAGGTCACGGGGGGGGGGGGGGAGGGAAGCCCGGGCACCTTCTGGAACGTCCCCAGAGCCGAGCCCCGTCCCTCCCCGCCAGGGTCCCGCGACGAGGTGCGGGGCAGGTCCAGGCCCTGGGAAGGCTGGCGTTGGATACCAGGCCCTTTGCACAGTTGAGCTGCCAGAGCGCCATCCTTGGTGCTCAGAGGCCTTGGTAAAGGCCGGAAGCCAGAGAGCAGAGCAGGCCACCACCCGGCAGTCAAGGGTGGGGCAAGGGGCTTGCAGGCTTGCCCTCGCTGAGCTGTGAGGAGCTCAGTGAGGTGAGCAGCCTCCTTCGCTTCCTCGTGATCCGTGTGTGCGTGTGTGCATGTGTGCACGCATGCACAGTCAAGGGTACTGAGGTTTGAACTCAGGGCCTAGGCATTGTCCCTAAGCTTTCCCACTCAAGGCTGGGGCTCTACCACTTGAGCCACACCTCTGCTTCTGGCTCTTCTGAGTGTTAACTAGCGTGGTTCCCAGTGCTTGGCCCCCAGCTCCCCCTGGCTCTGCCCCTCGGGACCCAGCGTTTCTGGGCTTGTGCTCTCTTGTGAGGCTTCCCGCCACGCTCAGCTGCCCCGCTGTGCGGACTGCCGGCCTTCTCCAGGGCGATGCGGCACCGGAGCGTGGCTAGATGCTTCTGCACAGAAACCGCCCGCCCATCTCTGAGCGATTTCCTGGAGGAGCGTCTTCCCGGCTCTGGGCAAAGCCGGAGCACATTCTGACTCTATCCCATCCTGAGTGTTAGCCTGATGTCTGCACAAAGGATGAAAAGTTCTCAGAAGAGATTGCTTTCTTTTGTAGGTCTTAAAGCTCAGAAAAAAGTACCAAGTAAGAAATCATCACTTGAAGGAAAGCTCCAGAAATCGTGCGTAAACCCAAGGACAAGGATTTTCAGCAAAGTCTGATCTAGGAAGTGCTGTGCAACAGGATGGTGAGTTCTGCAGTCCCTGATTCCCTGGGGCTCCGGACCCAGGGACACGGGCCTGTCTCACCCACGCGGGGCTCCGGACCCAGGGACACGGGCCTGTCTCACCCACGCGGGGCCAGACAACCCTTCTGCCACAGCCCCCTACCACACAACCATTCCTCTGACAGCACCACAGCTCCACGGCCAGACCTGACCGTGGTCACCACGTCTTCAGGCTGGTGACTTGCACCTGCCAAACATAAACCGCTAAACCTCCCCTGGCGCCAGGACTTCCAAGAGCAGTAAAATCACCACCGCTACTTAACCCATGACCCCTACAAAATGAAATGAGCGTAGGTATGGTAATAAGGACTACAAATATAGCTCAAAGCACATTCAGCATACTAACAGCATAAACCAAAACGAATCCATTAGATCTAATTATAAAGGATTTGATGCAAAATACCATGCACAAATCAAATCCATTCCTATGACTCAAAATTAGCAAGACAGTGAACTCAACAGGAAGCCAGATAGCATGAAAAGAAGTAACTATTCACTGTGTACTCTTAAATATTTAATGGTAAGTGTTAAAATAGTTAAATAACAACCAGTTGGTTACAGAAAAGCAAACCAGAGCTTTAGAGACCCTGTGGTAATCAGCAGCCGGAGGGCTGATGCTTCAGACTCAATCCCAAACTCAACGTGCTTCTGTAGGAACTCAAAAATGGGAAACATTTCCTCAACTGAATAGGAAATAAGGAACATAGAAATTTGGAGAAAGTTAAGCCATTTCACGGTGAGCACATTTTGAATCCAGGTCACAGCAATGTGTACATGCACAGCGCTGGGTGATGGGTGAGCCGGGCATGGTAGACTGAGGGCCGGAGGGGCGGGCCACGGTGGGGCTGGCCACGGCGGAGGGCCCAGGGCCGCGTCCACAGGCCCAGGCGGCCAGGTGTCAGGGCTGCACCTCTCACCCAGCAGACGGGACATGAGTCTATCTCCAGGTGGCTTCAGCGACCAAACACCCTCCGAGTGGTTTAGGACAGACACACATGTGTGGAAAACTTGAGAACGTCCACAAAGCCTCCCCAGCTTCTGGATTAGGAAAGAAGTAATGCCAACTCAGAGGAAGGAGCAGAAAACCTTCAACCATCGGACGAGCGTGAACCTTTCAAAGCTACGTACAAAATGAAAAGGCCAGTGACAAATGCGAAAAGTATCTGGAACTCAAACAACAGAGGGGAAGTGAGGGGGGAGGTGGGGCAAGGGAGGGAAGAAGGGAGAGAGAGAGAGGGAGGGGGGAGAAGGAGGGGGAGAGGGAGAAGGAGAGAGAGCCCGGTTGCAGTTTACACACGAGGAAATTAAATATCCAGGAGATTATTTAAAATAACTTTTTAAGTAATTACACAGGGCTAGGTAGCTGAGGAAGTTGTTCCCCTCTCTCTTTAAAAAAGATGTTGAGGATGAAAACGCACTGTCGCAGATGACAGGGTAGTGACGGCCGGATGAGCTGGGTGAGGAAGGAAAGCTCCAGGCTCCCAGGACCAAACTGCACACGATGGTTTGTTTATTGTTTTAGAGCCGGCCCTAGAGCCTAAACTCAGGGCTGGGTGCGGGCCTATGCCTTTTTTAGTTTTATTTTTTAGCTCAAGGCTAGTGCTTTACCACTTGAGCCACAGCTCCAATTATGGCTTTTTGGTTGTTCACTGGAAACAAGAATCTCATGGACTCTCCTGCCCAGGCTGGCTTTGAACCGTGATCCTCAGACCTCAGCTTCCTGAGCAGCTAGGATGACAGGCACCAGCCAGTGTCCAGCTCAAAACTACAATCTTGAAACAATGATTTTGTGTTCAGGATTTCTGGGAAAATAACAGAGCTAGATGTAAATATTTAGATGGGAAGATGCCATCTCAGTATTATTTATAGAGAGGGACATGTATTCTATATCACTTATATAAAGTAAAGGTATGCAATACCCGACTGCATATAATTAATGAATTTAATGGTGCAGGACTATACTTAGCATACTTGGCTTCTTTTGAGGAAAAAAAAAGAGAAATTCTTCTGATTTACATTAATTTCATTACAAATTCCTATGTAGGTACAGAATAAAGGAAGAACAAAAATATCCCAAGGTGTTTAATATTTATATCTGAGTGGTGGGTTTCTGAGTCTAACTTTCTTCATCGTTTCCTGTTGGAGATGATCCGATACAGATTCTCCCGCATTGGTTACTTGATACATACTGGTAAATGGAATAAAATTATTTCCAAGTTCCAACATAAGCATATGCAATTATTAACAGCGTATTAGGAAACCAACACAATGATACAAAATAAAAATCAATGAAGAGCCAGTGCCCCGGTGGCATTTTCCTCCGCAGCAGACGTGGCTGGCAGCCGGCAGGATGGCTGAGGCGGGGGACGCGCCACCTTTGGCAGGGAAGTGCTTTGCCCTGGGACTTTTCCATATAACCACGGGAAATGGTGTAGAGGTGGCCGTGTGCTTGGGGAATCAGCTGACAATGCAGCGCGGTTCTCTGTGAAATGGAGGCTCCCCAGCTCATTCTGGATGCCCCACCCTGACAGGGTGGTCTGGCCGGGGTGGTGCTCGGCAGCAGGGGCTTCCTGACACGGTGGAGGGGCCCCGCCAGCTCACTGCCTCCGAACTGCACTGCGTTCGCTTCTGCCCGGGCCTGTGAGCTGGGCGTGGAGGGCAGGTGTGAGTGGCTGGTCCTGCCGGGCTCGGCACAGATGGTGAGTTAGGAAACCCAGTTAGATAGCCCGCATTGGTAATGCACCAGAAACGCTAACCGGACCCAGCTGCACACAGACACAAGACCCCTCACCAGGATGGAGTGAAAGCCGGGATTGACGTGGAGCAGAAGAAGGGGACGAGGCGGGTGGCTGGAACCCCGCAGAGGATAGAACTAGGGCTGGGTCAGGCTGGTCCATAGCCCTGGGGGGCTGGGTTAGTCTGGTCCGTAGCCCTGGGGGGCTGGGTTAGTCTGGTCCGTAGCCCTGGGGGGCTAGGTCAGCCTGGTCCATAGCTTGGGGGGCTAGGTCAGCCTGGTCCGTAGCCCTGGAGGGTGAGGTCAGGCTGGTCCATAGCCCTGGAGGGCTGGGTCGGCCTGGTCCGTAGCCCTGGGGGTCCGGGCTACATCGACCTAAGGGCTTTTCAATACTTCGAGCAGTTGTTTATGCTGTTCAATACCAGCCTGTAGTTGCTTCCTAGTCTCTGTGTTCAGGCTCTTTTTGAGTAGTATTATCGCATTAAGCAATCCGGGGGCCATGCTGTGGGCTGTTTCCGCAATGCCTGCCACCTGACAAGCGGTCCTCTGCCCTTCACGGGGCAGTGTCACCGGGAACGGGGCCCCTGGAGGAGACAGATGTGTTGGAGGCTGCTACCCCTGGGCTCCGCGAGGCCCTCCTGCAGCGATCGTGGAAAACCACCCTCACTGCGTGGGCTGGTTACAAGAAGCTCCTATTTCGAGAACATGTTTAAATAAAAACGTTGCCAAGCACAAGGCTGCCCTGGAGATGGCCAAGGCCCACGCAGGACCCAGCTTCCGGGTCACAGGTCAGGTGGGGAGGTGACGCCGGCCTTCAGGTCGTGAGCTCAGTGCACCCAGCAGGGAGAGGCCGGTTCCGGGGGATTCCGTGTGGCTGTATCTGGTGCCTTCACATTCATTTCCTTCTCCTCTTCCTAAGATGCAAAGAACGCGTTTCCGTCTCACTTTGAGAGTGAGAATGGGCGCCCCGAGTCCAGCGGGAAGAATGGACTCGTGGTCACAACAGAAGCCGCCCTAGCTGTGTCTGCGGCCCTCATGGGGCACTGGACATGGGCACGCCTTGTGTGCCCATCGCTCCAGTATCCTGGGCCCTGGGGCCCTGCCCCTGGCTCTCACGGCCCAGCGGGGTCCTCACCGCCTGCCCCTCTGGGCCGTGGAGCCCCAGATGACCTCACGCTGACCCAACATTAGACACCTTCATATCTCCCGCACAGGTCTGTGAGAAGCCTGGGGTTTCCCTGGTCTGTGCACCCTGTGTCTGTATGTGAGTAACAGAACAGAGCAGCCCTGGCTTTCCTCCCCCTCCCCGCTCCCCACCCTCTACCCCATCCGCCATCCCATTCCAGGTCCTGGGGACTGCAGGGCTGGAGGAGGGCGGGGCCTGGGGGTGGGGCCTGGGGGCCGGAAGGGTCCACAAGTGCAGACATTGGATATTGAAGTGGTCAAAGGCCCAGAACCCATATCAATGATTATGTTTTCATAATCTTTAAGTCGTTGTAAAAAGGAATAGCCATTTAACAGAGCAGTTTATCAATACAATATATCTTAATCAATGTTCCCATACCAATTATTTTTATGGAAAGATACAGATACTGCCTAGGACTGTTTATTGGAAAACACACTCAAAGATTGCGTCTACTGTGAATGTTATTAGATTTACTCATTACAAAAGCATCCACTCAGGCCTGCATGGAGGGCATCACACAGCAGCATCCTGGTCCCCTTGTCTCTCCTCAGCCTTGCTGTCCTAAGGATGGAGAAACGGTCCCTCAGCCTTGCTGTCCTAAGGATGGAGAGATGGTCCCTCAGTCTTGCTCTCCAGGATGGAGAGACGGTCCCTCAGCCTTGCTCTCCAGGATGGAGAGATGGTCCCTCAGCCTTTCTCCTAAGGATGGAGAGACGGTCCCTCAGCCTTGCTGTCCTAAGGATGGAGAGACGGTCCCTCAGCCTTTCTCTCCATGGCAGGACTCTGTATTTTCCACAAACCCACAATGAAGTTGTGGCTGCATGTTCAGGCGAAGAGAGGCTGATTCAGGTCTTTGGGGTGCAGAATTTCATGGTGAACATTCTCCTCCTATCTCTTTACTGAGGCTTGAATTCAGGGCCTTGTACGCTTGCTAAGCTTTTTCCTCAAAGCTAGTGCTTTGCTGCTTGGGCCACACCTCTACTTCCAGCCTTTTGGTGGTTAATTGGAGGTAAGGGTCTCATAGACTTTTCTGCCTGGGATGGCTTCAAATCATGATCCTCAGATCTCAGCCTCCTGAATAGCTAAGATTATAGGATGAAGCCACTGGTATTTGGCAATTTGGTATTTTAAGCAATTTATGACATAATAAACACATATGTCTTATCTTATTTTGGAGAATAAAATATGCATCTATTTGCTCTATTGAAAAATGTGATCTGGACACCAGTGGCTCACGCCTGTAATCCTAGCTACTCAGGAGGCTGACATCTGAGGATCACAGTTTGAAGCCGGTCTGGGAAGGAAAGTAAGTGCATGAGAATTTTATCACAAAGCAACTACTCAGAAAAAGCAAGATGTGATGCTGTAGCTCAAGTGGTGAGAGAGTTAGTCTTAGGCAAAAGAGCTCAAGGACAGCGCCCAAGTTCAGTTCAAACCCCAGGACAGGAAAAAAGAAGAAAAAAGGAAAATGCACCAAAAACTATACAGTAGGGGCTGGGAAGGTGGCTCAGTGGTAGAGTGCTTGCTTTGCATGCCTGAGGCCCTGGGTTTGATTCCTCAGCACAACATAAGCAGAAAAAGCCAGAAGTGGCACTGTGGCTCAAGTGGTAGAGCGCTACCTTGAGCTGAAGAGCTGAGGGACAGCACCCAGGCCCAGAGTTCAAGCCCCATGACCGACAAAAAACAAAACAAAAACCATAAAACCCCAAAACTATACAGTAACAAAATTTCTGTTATTGAAGATGTGAGCTGCAGGTGCCGGAGGGTGCAAAGGGGTTTCTGTGTTAGTTGCTTTTTATCGCAGTGGCAAAAGCCTGAGGTAATCCACTTAGAGGTTTGTTTTGTTTGATCTGTTGGGAGGTGTCAGTTCACGGTTGCCTGGCTCCACGGCTTTGGGCCTGTGGTAGTTCAGTTTAGCATGGCGGGAGCACATGGGGGAGAAGGTCTGTTGGCTTCATGGCGGTCAGAACGCAACGGAGCGAGAGGAAGGGCTGAGGTTCCGGGTCTGAGAGAGGGTGGGGCTAGGGTTCCGGGTCTGAGAGAGGGTGGGGCTAGGGTTCCGGGTCTGAGAGAGGGTGGGGCTAGGGTTCCGGGTCTGAGAGAGGGTGGGGCTAGGGTTCCGGGTCTGAGAGAGGGTGGGGCTAGGGTTCCGGGTCTGAGAGAGGGTGGGGCTGAGGTTCCGGGTCTGAGAGAGGGTGGGGCTGAGGTTCCGGGTCTGAGAGAGGGTGGGGCTAGGGTTCCGGGTCTGAGAGAGGGTGGGGCTGAGGTTCCGGGTCTGAGAGAGGGTGGGGCTGAGGTTCCGGGTCTGAGAGAGGGTGGGGCTGAGGTTCCGGGTCTGAGAGAGGGTGGGGCTAGGGTTCCGGGTCTGAGAGACGGTGGGGCTAGGGTTCCGGGTCTGAGAGAGGGTGGGGCTAGGGTTCCGGGTCTGAGAGAGGGTGGGGCTAGGGTTCCGGGTCTGAGAGAGGGTGGGGCTGAGGTTCCGGGTCTGAGAGAGGGTGGGGCTGAGGTTCCGGGTCTGAGAGAGGGTGGGGCTGAGGTTCCGGGTCTGAGAGAGGGTGGGGCTAGGGTTCCGGGTCTGAGAGAGGGTGGGGCTAGGGTTCCGGGTCTGAGAGAGGGTGGGGCTAGGGTTCCGGGTCTGAGAGAGGGTGGGGCTAGGGTTCCGGGTCTGAGAGAGGGTGGGGCTGAGGTTCCGGGTCTGAGAGAGGGTGGGGCTAGGGTTCCGGGTCTGAGAGAGGGTGGGGCTGAGGTTCCGGGTCTGAGAGACGGTGGGGCTAGGGTTCCGGGTCTGAGAGAGGGTGGGGCTAGGGTTCCGGGTCTGAGAGAGGGTGGGGCTAGGGTTCCAGTCCCTTTTGGGGTCACGCCCCCAGCAGCCTCACACCCCCCGCCCCACCCTTTAGAGCTCTGCACCTCTCAGGGCACCACTGGTTGGGCCCAAACTCCAGCACATTCTTTGGGGGAGGGCGGGTGTTCCCAGTTTCAAGCGTAAAGAGGGTCACGCACACAATTGCCATCTGGAGTCCAGCTTTCAGAGTAGGAAACCAAAGAACAGAACACATCTCAAGTAGTAAAAGCTACGGCACACACCCGTAGAATAACACGTTGGTTTCAAAGGGTAAATATTTTTGGTAATATAATGCAGATAATTATTTAAAGATGTAAGAAGAATAACTCACTGTATTTTTGTATCCTCCATCATTTTTCCTACTTTAAAATCCATCCCTGATCTTAAGTGAGTTGTTCTTACTCATAATTAGTTCACTTGGGCAGAACAAAACTCAAGCATAAACACAAATTGAACTCGGAAAAGCACATAATTATATCAACATCAATTCTAATTAAGATGGAGCAATTTGGTAAGTTTTTGTCTACATTTGCATGTTTTTCCAAGTCTCAAATTACACATAGCTAATTAGAAGAACTACCAAATGGCTTTGTGCGCTTGGAGGGCAGAGCCCATGTTTGCCCGGGTCAGTGGGCACGCCCGGGCTGTGTGCTCTGTGTCAACACGGTGGTGTCGGAAGGAGCAGGGACAGACATGTGGAGCATCGGCATTTCTACCCTGAGCCCTGCCTCCAATCTGGCTTTTTGCTGGTTAATTGGAGACTTATGGATTTGTTTCTGCCCGAGCTGGTTTCAAACCATGATCCTCAGATCTCGGCCTCCTGAGTAGCTGGGATTACAAGAGTGACACTATCCTTTTTAACCTATGACAAGATTCCACTCCACTTTACTTCTGTGAATCTTGCTAAGAATCTCCCTAATTCTGGAGTGCAGAGGCAGGAATTGCTGTGGAAGGAATCGTCCTTGAGGGCCAAGGCACTCTACACGCTGGTTTTCAGCCGGCTGGGGGGCTGAGGCGTGTGTCCCTCAGGTGGCAAGGCCCAGTGACCGCAAGGGGGAGGCTGCCCAGAAGCGTGCTAGCGTGCCAGAGAATGGAAGGCAAGGCCTTCGCGCGCCACAGCCCACAGCTGTGGGGGCCTCTGGCAGCCGCAGAGGACGCTGAGCTGGGAGAAGCCTGGGCCCGCGGTCCGCTGCCGCCGCATCCTCCACCACATCTCACGGTCTGCGGCCCCGGGGTCCTGGCTGCTGCCGAGCGGTGGAGCAGCGCACTTCAGCACGCTCATCTATAGGGACGTCCCTGGCCAGTGGTGACCAGATGCTGCAACCCAGTGTCCAGAAAAGAGCTGTGTCCCAAAATATCCCCCATGGCTCCGGCAGATGAGCTCTGCCAGGAAGCAGGGCTCAGAAATGAAAAGGCTGGCCATTTTTGAGGGTATCTCAGCTTGAGGTGCCATAATTAACACCCAGCCTGGGCAGCTCAGCCACACACTCGCTCTTCAGGGCGAGCGTCCACGGAGGCTGAAGTCCAAGGTCAAGGCACTGCCAGTTGGCTCCCTGGCTCCCAGGAGCTGTTTTCAAACCGTGCTGTCACAGGCTGAAGAGAGACGGCTCTGCCTCTCCCTCCTCCTTACAAGGACGCGTCCCTGAATCATGCAGCTCAGCTACTTCCAAATGGGCCTACCCCAGCTAGTCACACTGCGGTGTGGCTACATCGCGTGTGTGCGTGCGTGCGTGCGTGCGTGCGTGTGTGTGTGTGTGTGTGTGTGTGTGTGTGTGTGTGTGTGTGTGTGTACATCCATCGTGATTGCATTATCTCATTCAGGGGTAAGGAGGACTAAGTCAATAAAAACGTACACTTTATAATACTCTTTATAGCTCTATTACACTAGTCGTGTCCTGGAATGACATTAAAAAATGGAACATACCTGGGCACTCTCGGGATACGGAAGGGCTCTCTGTTTCTAAAGTTACTGGCAGTGCACCCCACTTTCTGAGTTGTCTGTGGTCTTTTCTACAGTATTTTACGGCAGTTTCAGTAAAAGCAGGCAGTTGGGCTTCTCCGTGGAGTCTTCAGGACCCGAGTGGCCTGAAGGACCCAGAAATGATGGGCAGGGCCATTTCTCTCTGAGATCACGAGTGACTTGTTTGAAGAGATGTTTTCCAGAAGCTTAGAAACATTCCGTGCAACTCCGGGTCTCCAGGCGATCTCCACCTCCCAAGATGCCGTGTGGCGAGATGGCGGTGGAGCACCGGTGTGTTTGGCCCTCCCGTGTGTGGGGTCGCATGACTCCGAGGACGCAGGCCTTTGAGTCCACTTCTGAAGGAAGATGGTGGCCAGCGAATTTCACTTTCCTCTCAAGACGCAGCCCCGGCTGGCGGGAAAGGCCGTGGGCAGCCGGGCAGCCCCGGGGCACAGCAGCTCCCTCCACGAGCTCAGGACCGGGTTCCTCAACACTGCTTCTCCCTCGTTTGGAGAGCGAGGAACGTGGGACGCTCCAACATCAATACGTTTACTGTCTTCATGAAACACATTTATTTTTTGTTCGTTGTGGGGCCTGAACTCTGGGCCTGGGCGCTGTCCCTCAGCTCTTCAGCTCAAGGCAAGCCCTCCACCACTTGAGGCACAGTGCCACTTCCGGTTTTCTGGTGGTTTATAGGAGATAAGAGTCTTACTGACTTTTCTGTCTGGCTGGCTTTGAACCATGATCCTCAGATCTCAGCCTCCTGAGTAGCTAGAATTACAGATATGAGCCACCGGCGCCCAGCTCTGAAACACATTTATAATGAGTGCAATTCAATGCTGAAGAAAAGCTCAAATATGACATCAGAAGATGACATATTTGTATTTTTTTAAACAACGAACTCCATGTTTACAAGAGAGAAATAAGACACAAGGGAGGTGTCTTCTGCACCGTTTTTAAGGACTGCTAAGGGGCAGCCACTCAGGAAGGCAAGTTTCTATTCAGGTGAGGCCCCTGGCATGTCACCACAGTGGAACTTCCTGCATGAACCCGAGTGGGCTTGCGCCAGGCTGGCCTCCAGCAGCTCCTTCCTTCATCAGAACAAGAACCCTGCCCTGCCCTGCTCACCGCAGGCCCGGGCATTGGGAACCACTGAGGTGCCGAGGTCCGGGGAATCCGCCTGCCACACCCTCTCCGACGGAGCCCACGGAACTTAGACAGGAAGACGCTGTCACTACTAACCTGGAGTCATGCCCGTCCACCATGCCTACCCCACAGAACAGGAAGGGCAGAACTGGGTCCTGAGGCCTCAGCCCCGAGGTGGCAACTGTGTGACGGGGGAGGGGGTCTCCACTGCTGCCCCGATCACACACGGGGGCTTCTGGGGCTCAGGGGAAGAGCTGTCCACCATCAAGGGGCGCCGTGCTGCCATGCCCAGATGCCACAGCTGCTGGCCTCCTCCCAGCCCCATGGCCAGCAAAGACCCCTCGTGCACACATTGTGCTGAGCAATGCTCCAGGGCCTGATGTCCAGGTGTGGAGGAGGGTGGGGGGAGGGGCCGTGTGGGAGCTGGGCAGCCTCAGGGCGCAGGAGGAAGGGCTCTTGGTCTGGGTGAGTCACCGCCCATCTGGCGCAGGAGACTGTGGCTACCTGCTCCGGGGCAAGTGTTTTACAAGACTGCCCCAGGCTTTCTGGAAACAGATGGTCAGAATGAAGTCAAAACACTGGCACTGGGGCTGCAAGTCAGTTCATGCTGAGCAGTCGGTGGGAAGAATGTGTCAGCTCCATCTAGAGCTCGAGAAGATGCCCGAGTCCTCCCGAGTCCTCCCGGGTCCTCCCGAGTCCTCCCGGGTCCTCCCGAGTCCTCCTGAGTCCTCCCGAGTCCTCCCAGGTCCTCCCGAGTCCTCCCGGGTTCTCCCAGGTCCTCCCGGGTCCTCCCGAGTTCTCCCGAGTCCTCCACACCAAGAAAAATGAAGAGTGGGAAGAACCCGGCACAGAGCCATGACCTCGTCACACCGGAGTGAGCACTGAGCCCGTGGACTCGGGGGCCTGATGCGGCCAGAGCGGCTCCCCTCCCGAGGGCCCACGGGCTGCCCCTCCCATCTGAAGTCAGATGACTTGGTTGCACTTCATGGCAACGCCCCATCAACAATGTCACCCCGCCTTCTGTCTTCGGTTTCATCCCTGCCTCTTTCAGACATGGAGGCAAGCCCCTTCAGCCGCTGGCTTTTATCCCATTCCCCAATTCCCATACCAAGTTCAAGTAGAAAGGGGCCCGTGTCACCTGTGTCTCCCATGTGTCTTCCCAAAATACAATGGATAGAGTCTGCCATTCTTACAAAAAAACTTCCCAGAACGCTTAGCCCCATGCAGATCATAGTTGCTAGAAACATTTTCAAAAATCTCTCACTCAGAAATGAACATGCAGCAGCCTTCACCCGTGAGCAGAATGGCAGCCCCATCTCAGTTGGAGAGACAAGGTCATAGACACAAGGAGGCCAGAGGAAGGAGGCCCTGCTGGCGAGCAGGGGTGGAGGTCTGCTTGTGAGAACACGCAGGCCCACACGGGGCGGGCCATGCCGCTCAGCCTCTGCGCATCCCGCGGGTGCCACCTGTGGTGTGCGCGGTTCCTGCCAAACGGGCAGATCTGAGCTGCCCTTGCCGGGAATCCACACCAAGGGCACGCGTGGGCCTCAGGGGAGAGGACCTGCTCGGCCCCTGTGGCGCACCCTGACCCCGCGTGCTATCCACACGCCTGTTATCCACGCCGTGCTGTGACCACGGCGCTCCCTGACCCCACGTGTTATCCACGCCGTGCTGTGACCACGACGCTCCCTGACCCCACGTGTTATCCACATGCCCGTTATCCACGCCGTGCTGTGACCACGGTGCTCCCTGACCCCACGTGTTATCCACACGCCTGTTATCCACACCGTGCTGTGACCACGGCGCTCCCTGACCCCGCCTGTTATCCACGCCATGCTGTGACCACGACACTCCCTGACCCCACGTGTTATCCACGCCGTGCTGTGACCACAGCGCTCCCTGGCCCCACGTGTTATCCACACCGTGCTGTGACCATGGTGCTCCCTGACCCTGCGTGTTACCCACACTGTGACCACGGCGCTCCCTGACCCCGCGTGTTATCCATGCTGTGACCACGGCGCTCCCTGACCCCGCCTGTTATCCACACGCCGGTTATCCACGCTGTGCTGTGACCACGGTGCTCCCTGGCCCCGCGTGTTATCCACACTGTGACCACGGCGCTCCCTGACCCCGCCTATTATCCACGCCATGCTGTGACCACGGCGTACCCTGACCCCGCCTATTATCCACGCCATGCTGTGACCACGGCGTACCCTGACCCCGCCTGTTATCCACGCCATGCTGTGACCACGGCGCTCCCTGACCCTGCATGTTATCCACACGCCTGTTATCCACACTGTGCTGTGACCACGGAGCTCCCTGACTCCACGTGCTATCCACATGCCAGTTATCCATGCCGTGCTGTGACCACAGCGCTCCCTGACCCTGCGTGTTATCCATACTGTGACCACGGCGCTCCCTGACCCCGCCTGTTAGCCACACTGTGCTGTGACCACAGCACACCCAACCAATGCCATCTCCAAAACAGGTCATCAGTGATGGAAACCCGCATGGACTCAGACACGAGAGTACCTGCTGCCCTGTGACAGCTACACCTAAAACGAAGGCCAACGTGAACACAGAAAGGGCACTGCCGGGCAGGGAGGGTAACCGATGGAGACACGTCAGCACTATCATGATTGCTTACGGCAACATCACCATATCCCATCATATATGTGTCTGAAAATGAAACCATGAAGCTCTTCAAAGATGGTTAAAAATTAAAAAGGAGGATTAATAAAAGGAGCAACAGAGGGGGCACGTATGATTAAAGTGCATTATGTGCAGATATGGAAATCACAACTATCCTGACATATGCTAATCAAAACGGAAATGATAAATAAAATCTCCCTGGCCAGGCAAGCATGAAGAAAGAATAGTAGTGGGGAAGCCCTCTCCCTGCAGAGGGGAGAGGGAGAGGCGACACAGGGGACCGAGGGCGGCCCAGGGGCCCTGTGGGGAGGGTCACAGGCCAGGGAGAGCCCGGCGGGACCACGTCTGCGCTGGAGCTGTGCCCGCTCCACACATGCCGACATTGCACGCTTCCACGTGACCTCCTCTGGAAGGAGGGCCACCGCGGCGTGGCACAGTGGGGGAGAGGGAGACACACTGGCTGCGTCCCCCTCGGCCCCCCCTCCCCTCCGGACCTCCCCGGACGTGTCCTGCCTCCAGCAGCCCTTGGACGCTCTCCGGGGCCTCCAGGGCTGAGCCTTCTCACTGTGCTCACTTTCTGGGCGAGGCTGGGCGGGAGCAAGCTGCGGGCAGCAGGCGCTGTGAGATTCCTGTCACATCAGCCCCTTCCAGCAGCCCCATGGGCCTGCGAAGGGGCGGCGGGGAGAAGGGCGGCGGGCAACACTGAGAACAGCTTCTGGCTGACAGAGGACGCAGACCCGCCATGGGACGGGACACAGAGGACAGAGGACGCGGACCCCGCCGTGGGGACGGGACACAGAGGACAGAGGACGCAGACCCCGCCGTGGGGACGGTGACACAGAGGACAGAGGACGCGGACCCCGCCGTGGGGACAATGACACAGAGGACAGAGGACGCGGACCCCGCCGTGGGGACAGTGACACAGAGGACAGAGGACGCGGACCCCGCCGTGGGGACGGGACACAGAGGACAGAGGACGCGGACCCCGCCGTGGGGACAGTGACACAGAGGACAGAGGACGCGGACCCCGCCGTGGGGACGGGACACAGAAGCAGCAGAGGAGTCAGGCCCTTCACAGTCAATTGTCCCGAAAGACTGAGAGGTGAATTTTCACTGCAGTCAGATCTCAATGTGTGCTTCCGGAAGCCCACGCTTGGAAAAGGCTTGTTAAAGAAAATCAAAGACGAATGGATGCACAGGCAGGAAACCCTCGGCTACAGAGAAGGCGCCTTCAAGAAAACTGGCATTATTTCCTGGGTCCGAAGCCAGGCTGCTGGCGCGGGGCAGATGCAGAGCTGGTGGTCACCGGGGCTGGTGCGGAGCCTGCCTGAGTTTTTCCCTCCTTCTATCATAAACGTGATAACACATCGTATTTCAGTAGTCAGAACATTTGCCTTTAAAAAAAAGCAGTGAAAAAGAGAACGTGCCATCCCAAACACATGGCGCTTTCAAAGATCGGTCCAGACAGCTCTCATTTCTAGGAACGCCCAGCACCGGCGGCGGACCGGGCAGTTTCTGAGCACCAAGGACTCCAGAAACCTCCACATCACAAAAGCCCGCTTGCCTTGCCAGGGCCCACATTCTGAGACACCAACCTAACACCAACGGTCTTCAGGGAGAACCTGTCCCTCGGGGACCCGGGGGGGGGGGGACCCACCCGCGCTGCTCTGCGTGAGGCGGTGCCCTAGCCCCGCACCAGCCGGAGGCCTCAGCCACAGCCCCCAGCGCCCAAGCGGCTCTCAGAGGCTCGGATGGAGAAGCCAGGCGCTGGGTGTGGCATCCTGAAGTCTGACCGCGGCGCAGGAGGAGGCTTTCCCTGGGTGTGTGAGCTGCTCTGATGCCAGGAAGTGAGGGAGGCGAACGGATAGTCCTCCAGCAGGAGCAGGGAAGAGGGGGCCCAGTGCATGCCGGGAACGGGCCCCGTGCGCCGTGCGGCCGTCCCGGCCTGGCTGCTTTCCCCGACCACCTCGCAGACCCCGCGGCCTGGCGACAGCGGCGCTCCTGCAGGTGGTGCGTTTCCTCCGGCCGGATGTTGGGACGTGCATGCACCTGCCATGGGTGGGTGGGGGGCACTCTCGTGGCACTGAGGCACGGGCCGCTCTCGTAGAGCCCTGATGACTGAAATCGTCTTCCCCTTTCTGTGCAACATGAGGCAGAAAGTAAACAAAGCCTTTCTCAGGAGGAAGGGACAAGAAAGAAAAAGAAGGCTCTGTGCGGCCCCAGTGGAGCCCACCAGTGTTTGTTGACCATTTCCTCCTGGTCCTCCAAGCCCGGGGGCGGGGCGGAGCCCCATGGAAGGCACCGGAGCCGGCAGACTGAGGCTGCTGGTGTTCACCAGGCTCGGGAACAGCTCTCAGAGGCTGGGGTGGAGGGGATGATGTGCAAAATGGAGCCTGGCTTTCTACAGTGTGGCTGGACAGGGGACAATGAAGTAATAAGAACAAATCCAGCTGTATCGGGAACGAATGGGATTCTTGGGCGGCTCTGGTGGGAGGCTGGGGCCGGGTGACCCTTTGGTGCAGCAGCCTGGAGCCTGCTTGTGGTGAGCTACGTCCCGGTGGTTGATGTAGGCGAAAGCACCAAACACGGCGCTCCTTAGAGTATCTGCTTCCTCCACATCCCGCCCCGGTGCGTCAGGAGAGGAAGCCTGCGTCCTCCGGGAGATCAGAGGCAGGAAATGAAGCCATGTCCAGGCTGCGAGACTCTGCAGTGGTCCTGGAAGTGGCTGGGGCTTTCTTTGTGTGAACATATCGTGTCCCTCTTTCCGGCCTCCCTTCTGTCCCCCCAGCCCTGCATGCCGCCCCCCTAGATATGACTCCTACCCCCAGTCAGACAGCTAAGCTCAGGAAGGGGTGGCAGGCAGCGGCTGCAGGGCAGGGCAGCTTACATGGACACAGGTACAGGCTCGGGGCTCAAATCTCTCCAAGTGAGTAGAGTGTCTGCTTCAAAGCCAAGCTGTCCTCAAACTGGAGATCCTCCTGCCTCAGCCTCCTGCCTGCATTTCATCCCAAGTGCTCACTGAGGGCTCAGAGTGGAGAGCCAGCCGGCATGTGTGGTACATGGCACACTCTCCCGGTGAGGCCTAGCAAACCGGGGTCCCAGGCTCAGCGTGGAGGACGGCGATCAGGCAAAGGTCACTAGAAAGGGCAGTTTGAGGACACCTTCCAGAAAAAGCTTGATGAATAATCATTAGAAGAGTTACACAAAAAGTAACCTTCCTGTTGCTGTCGTGAGCGGGGTGGGGGTGGGGGGTGGGGGGTGGGGGGGCGGGCGGGAGAGGGTGGTGAGCACTCACGTCTCCGTACACTGAACAAAACCGCGGAAGCAGTAGCTGCTGCAACCAAAGGAGAAGAACTGCTCAGGCCGTGTCCGCCCCGCGTTCCTGACCGGCTCGAGCCGGCCGGCTCCAGTCCACATTTTTACTGGTGCCTGTGTGACACGGAAGCTCTGTGGTGCTGAGGGGGACAAAGCTTTTGCAGGATGACAGGATACACAGCGCTAAAAATATCACAATGTACAGAGCCGGATTTAACCACAAAAATAACAGAAAACAGCAGAACAAACGCAAAGTCTTACTCTCCCTAAACTACAACCCCGTGCGTCCCACAAAGCCAATACAAATGGCAAAGGGGGTGCCTATGGCCAGAAAGCCTGTGGATAGACACCAGTTTAGGGAAATCACTAGGAAAAGATGGCAATCAAGAAGGAGGAAAAAGGAAGGAAGAGTTGAAAATATATATTTGGGGGGGGGTCATGGAGCTTGAACTCAGAGCCTAGGCACCGTCCCTGAGCTCTTTTTTGCTAGCATGCTACCACACTGAGCCATGACACCACTTCCAGTTTTCTGGTGGCTAATTGGAGGTAAGAGTCTCACAGTGACTTTCCTGCCCAGACCGGCTTTGAACCATAATCCTGAGGTTTCAGCCTCCTGGGTAGCTAGGATTATAGGCGTGAGCCACCAGCACCCAGTAAAAATATTTTAAGGGTGACAGATCCCAGCTACTGGGCCGGCTGTGGAGTGCTGAGATGGCCACACACAGATTATTCAAGGTAAAGAGAGAGGTGGGACAGCTTCAGGCCGATTCTTCCACCTGCAAGCAAGCCATACACTCAGAGATAGAGCACGTGAAGTGCCCGGAAGGTCATGTAAACCACACGCGTGCTCGTGGCTCGTGTCTACAACATAAGCCCGTGTGGCTCACCATGGGCACTAAAGCACTTGGCACCCAGTCTTATTTAATGGGAAGTAAGTTCATCTAGTTAGGTTAAAAGGTTGAGCCAAGGACAAGCTGCCTTTGAGAGCTACCCAGAATGCCGTGGGACGTGGAAAGCTCTGGTATTAGTGAAACAGAACAAAGATGGTGCAGGAGGAGAGACTCACTACACTTGACACCAGACTTCTACAACCTGGCAGCTAGCACACCAGGGGGTTTGGCACAGGTTAGAACGAGAAGGGTCCGGAGGACGTGGACCCTGCTGGGCACAGAGCTGGCCTCGCAGGGGCATACAGAAAGGAGAGACTGTGAAACTGAGTAGCTGAGAAAATAGGTTTTGTTTGAAAAAACAAAATGAGTGCTTTTCCATAGTCTATATGATGCCAGCCACTAAGTAGCGAGTGATCAGCATGGTGTGTGCATGCCACACAGTTAGGAAGGAGCAGAGGTGGGAGAGTCCACTCCATGGCCCACCCCAGGCGAAAGTGCCAGTCCCTGCCTGAAAGAGAGGCAAAGCTTTACGAAGAAAAGAGGGGCGCTGGAGGGGTGGCCAAGGGAAGAATGTCTGCTCAGCAAGCAGGAGCCCTGAGTTCCAACTCCAGCACCACCAAAAGAACACATAGGTAATAAAATAAACTTTTATAGCCTAACAGATTGCTTTCATGATATTAGAATAAAGGAAGATTTCTTAACTCAGAAACAGAAAAAATGTACCATAAAAAAGAACTAATAAGTATAGTTACATAAAAGTTTAAACTTTGGTATAAAAAGATTAAAAACAGGGCAAACGAATGGTATTACACAGCACACGTAACAGACATCCCAAACACAAAAGACGCTGTGCGCCGTTCCACAGAGATAAGGAATGAGAACGTTACACAGCGAGCAGAGCGGAGAGAAGTCAGAACTGCCGAGGACGCACCACAGCCCCCGACCACACTGGTTCCCAGCAGCAGCAGGGCGAGGGAGAACACGGGAACCCGCCCCACGTCCACTGAGGTCAGCCTCCCCCACGTCCACTGAGGTCAGCCTCCCCCACATCCACTGTGAGGTCAGCCTCCCCCACGTCCACTGTGAGGTCAGCCTCCCCCACGTCCACTGAGGTCAGCCTCCCCCACGTCCACTGAGGTCAGCCTCCTCCACGTCCACTGTGAGGACAGCCTCCAAGCCCTGCGGATGGTGAGTCCAGCGATGTGTGTGCAGCCGGGACAGGCCATCTGGAGGGAAGGAAGCCGGTGGCACTCAGCACCATGGAGACAGGTTCCACAGCCATCCGCTGTGTTCCAGGGCGCACACCTTCCACAACGTCCCAGCCTCACCCTGAGTGGGGACTGAGAGACGACAACAGCTCACAACAGCGGCTCACACCTCACAATGGCTCAGACAATGAGAGATAACCAGTGTCTCCCAAGGGGGCTGGTGAGTGAACAGTGAAGCAGGCAGAAAACAACGCACACAGACGCGAACAGAGGAGCGAAGCCACACTCACCAACACAGCACAGACTGCGCCCTACCACACGTGGCGTGTAACATGGAAACGCCAAACTGGTGCTCAGGATATACAAAATAAAGCATGAAGACATAAACAGGGGTGCCCAACACCAAATGGTCAGCTGTTCCGAGAACTTGACTTCTTAAGCTAAGTTTGTATTGGTTACGCTACTTTGCATTTGCCCAGAGCTGCCTGGGATACTGTGTAAGAAGGATCCAAGAAGGACGCAGGCCTCCAGCCTGGTTTGTGGAGCTAAGCTCGCTTTCTGCAGGACAGTGACCATCAAGGGAGCGCCCGGGTGAGCCGGTGGGCGCGGCCTGGGGGCCCGGGAACCTCTGAGCGACTGCTGGAAGGTGAGGGATGCGAGGTCCTGTGACCTCCACCGACAGCGCCAGGCTGCTCTAAAAAGGCTTTGGTACGGTGGGGAACTGGGATACCAGGAGCTGAATGTTCTAGATCTGGAAAGGTTCTTCTGCCTCTGGCTCTGGGGGGCCGGCATCACCGAAGGGCCATCCATGGCCTGCTCTCTGAATCAAGCCTTCCTTCTCTCCTAGCGCTCTGCTGTTTGGAGTGACAAAGAGGTCCTGGTTGGGATGCCGGTGACTGCTCTGTGAAGACACTAGACGCACAGGCTGGTGCGACCTCACAGCGGGGCCTCACGGGCCGTGGCCTGGCCTGCGTGGGTTCACGGCCAGCCAGACCCGGTCACGCTGACGCTGGCCCTAGGAGAGTGGTCCCTGGTGCCTGCTGATACTGAGCTGCCTAACCGGTGGGGGCGGCAGCCTCCTGTCCACAGCAGCGGAACCCGGGCTCCGTAAAGACTCCTGAGCGCTTCAAGTCTCCTGGGATGCACTGATTCAGAGCACAGCATGCAAAAAAGACATGGTCCAAAATGGCGTTGCCTGGGGTACCAACACCACCTAGCCATCATGGAAAACAACTGCGCAGCTTAGAACCTGGATAACTTGATTCATATGGTGAGAACAAGAATTTAATAAATTCTGTATCCACATGAATTTGATTTGATGATATAAAAATAAGCAATTCCTAACTCAAAATGTTCACATCTAATTTAACTCAATGATCATTGGCACGTGCGAGGGAAAGAAAGCAAAACCCTCTAAGAATTTCTGGTTGATGAATTCAGGATTTTTTTCTCTGAAAGGGAGGCAAAATCAGGGTAACTCTGGAATCTCAAGGAAAGCTAACAACTGCAGGGGCCGTAGGTGGGCCCTACACCGTTGGGGAAAGGGCTTCGCCACCGTTGTCCCAGAGCTGGAAGGATGGAAGGACTTCTGTTTTCTGCCCAGTGTTAGAGGGAGGGCTCCAGAGCCGCCCCCCACCTCACAGAAGCCCAGGTAGGAGGTCAACAAAGAGCCCCCCCACACCAGGCCTCCCACCCGAGACCTATTCTCCAGGGCCGTCCTTCAGACCCTCCTCCCAGGGACAATGATGGCAAAGACCCTAGACAGTGGTTTTCTCAGTGGAGCTCTCTGGGACCATGGTGATGATGCAGGGGCCCCACCCAGACACAGACCCGTCCTCAACATTCTTCCCAGACTCAGAGATCCACATCAGGTGTCTGGGGACAGGGTCCCGGATGACAGAAGGGAAAGGCCTGGCTGGATCCCTTCTCAGGGAGATCACAGAAGGGACTGCAGGCTGACTGGCCCTCACTGGGCTGTGCCATAGCGCTGCCACGGCCACCGTGGGTCACAGCGTCCCACAGTCCCACACACAACCCGGGAGCACTCGGACATGGGACAGTGTAACTACCCAACATCTACTGTGTTCAGAAATGCTTTGTGCCTGCAACAGCTTATCAGTCTGTAATTACTGAAGACGGAGACTTTACCAACTAGAACGCTTCCAAGCCTCCAAATCTTGCATCTTTGTCTGACGAGCAGGGTATTTACTTCAAGATAAAGAGAATCTATTAATTTTGAACAACTTGTTCTTTTTGTATGTTTTTTGGGGGGGTAATTCTTACACATTTTGTTCTTGTTTCTCCACCTCCCCCATCTTCTTATTATATCTCTTGTTTATTTCAACGCAGTACCTTTTACCACCAAATAACTTGCAAGAAACATGAAGGCTTGTTGGTAAATAGCGTGACAACCAAGTTCTGCAGTGGTTATAAAAGCTTGGGAGGATCCGGCCACCCTTTTAGCATGAACTTAATAAACGATTTAGTAGATGTAAGAATAACACGTCATACATTGTTCTTTTCACTCTGGGGTACCTTGGTGTCTCTGGAAGTAAATGCAGTGGTTCTCTGCTTCCTCCTGGGTGGGAAAAAGATAAACTACCCCCCACAGACAACTGGCTGGCACAGGCAGGGAATGAATGTGACTTGTGGATCTGAGGGACTGGATGGTCATGAACTATAATGGAAAGAGTTCATGGTGATGGACACAGATAAAATCCCTCACATTTGTGTTACTGGTATCAAGCTACCAAGCTCTTCATTTAATTTATCTCTGAGCTGGGCGCTGGTAGCTCATGCATGTAATAGCCTGAGATATGGTGATTGCAGTTTGAAGCCAGCCCAGGCAGGAAAGTCTGTGAGGCTCTTATCTCCAATAAGATACCAAAAATCCAGAAGTGGAGCTATGGCTCAGGTGGTAGAGTGCTAGTCTTGAGCAAGAAAGCTCAGGGACAGTGCCCAGGTCCTGAGTTCTAGCCACAGGACCTGCGCACGTGCACATGTGCGCGTGCGCGCGCGCACACACACACACACACACACACACACACACACACACTTCTCTGCAGAAGACTATGATCAAAAAGGATGCAGAGAAATGAGTATGCATCCTAATAGCACCTGGGGCTCATGGGTGTCTTCATCTTTTGAGTCACATCCCTTCTAGTAACGTGTCCAAATGCATTGCTGCTGGGCATAGCTCACATTGGAGGCCCTGTGCTCAAGCCCCAGTACTACCAAAAATGAGAGTAGTGAACCACAAACACACAGAGAATACGGAACAAGAAAATAATGTTACAGTGTTTCAACAACAGTTACGCTACCAATAAACCTGCAGGCACTACTTAGTGTCAGAACTGATTTGTTTAAAGAATGAGAAAGTCATGTAATAAAATTCTACTTCTGAAATCCACTCATGCCCATGGTGCTCTCCTTAATCTCTACTTCCTTAAGTTACTGTCTACACATTCTGGATGTCAGTCTGGAGCCATTACAAGAAAGAAATGCAGGCAGGAAAGAATGAGAAGCAAACCTGCTTCACTAAGCATCCAGCAAACACACTGAGGGAACAAGTACATGTGCGAACAAACGACACATTTGATTTCCTTTCAGTAAATGAAAGAAATCGCATCTGAATTTTCTCAGCATGGGGAAGGCACGCGCAGCAAGCGCTACGTGTTCCTTAACTACCAAAAATCTGCACACAGGCCTGGGCCATCCCAGGCCCCGCCCTCCCAATGGACAGAACACGAGTGCGGCTCCACCAGGCCCCACTCCAAGGCCTGCTCTGTTCTTTCTCTTCCAATTGTTCACCATCTTCAGACATCTGGAAGCAAGGACTTTGCCTGTGGGCCTTGGAGAAAGGCCAGGGCCATGGGGGGCGGGGTCCCAGGGGGGCGGGGTCCCATGGGGGGCGGGTCCCATGGGGGGCGGGGTCCCAGCAGCACCGAGTCCCTGGGGACTCTGGGGTGGGTTCTCCCACCTCCGGGTGAGAGCTGTGGGCACCGCGTGTGGGAGCAAGGAAGAAAAGAGCCCACGACCACACCTGTCCTGGGACTGTGTCCAGTGCCTTGCTCACACCTGTCCTGGGACCATGTCCAATGCCTGGCTCACACCTGTCCTGGGACCATGTCCAGTGCCTGGCTCACACCTGTCCTGGGACCATGTCCAGTGCCTGGCTCACACCTGTCCTGGGATGGTGTCCAGTGCCTGGCTCACACCTGTCCTGGGACCATGTCCAGTGCGTGGCTCACACCTGTCCTGGGATGGTGTCCAGTGCCTGGCTCACACCTGTCCTGGGACCATGTCCAGTGCCTTGCTCACACCTGTCCTGGGATGGTGTCCAGTGCCTGGCTCACACCTGTCCTGGGACCGCATCCAGTGCCTTGCTCACACCTGTCCTGGGACCGCATCCAGTGCCTTGCTCACACCTGTACTGGGACCATATCTAGTGCCTTGCTCACACCTGTCCTAGGACCGTGTCCAGTGCCTTGCTCACACCTGTCCTGGGACCATGTCCAGTGCCTTGCTCACACCTGGCCTGGGACCGTGTCTGGTGCCTGGCTCACACCTGGCCTGGGAAGGTGTCCAGTGCCTTGCTCACACCTGGCCTGGACCGCTGTGTGTCCTGCTCCCTCGGTGCACAGGGGGCGTTCCAAGCCCACAGCCTTTCCTGGGGTAAAGACGGAGCCCGTGGCGGGGCCCTGGCAGTCACAGCAGGCTCCTGCCAGAAACACTTCTCAGCCTGGGGGTGGGGCGGCGGGTCCCCGGGTCCTAACCCCACATCCTGACGGGTGAAAGAGCGAGACCCGCAGCAGCCGGGCAGCGCTGCCACCCCCGTGGGGGCGGGGTGGGGTGCGCCTGGGGTGCGGGCCCGTTCTGCCCGCAGGCGTGGGCTGCTCCCCGGCGCCTCCACACCCCGCGTGCTGGTTCTCTCTACCACTGCCAGCCGCCCCCTTCCTCAGCCTTCTGAACCCCATGCTGCACCGTCTGCCCGGATCCGCCCTTCCCCCTCTCCTGTCTCCTCCCCGCATCCTGCCGCAGCGAGCAGCCCGCGGGCGGAGTGGGCAGAGCCCGAAGGGACGGTGCTGGCCATCGGCACTCAGCTTTCAGCCTTGCCTACATGGCGGCTCTGCGGGGGAGGCCTGGGTGCAGCGCGCGCAGGGGCCCAGGGCCCGCGGGGCAGTGGGGATGACGCCGCCAGGAGCGCAGCTCCTGGGCCAGCTCCTCGTGGCTCCGGTCTGTACCTGCAGCTGCCAGTGACACGCGGACCCGAGGAGCGCCGGGCCGCTGCTGAAGCAGTCAGGGGTCAGGGAGGCAGATGCACAGAACCTCACGGAGACGCGGGGCGTCTCCATGGAGCTGGGCGGAGGACGGCCCGTGCTCCTGGGTGTGGGCCGGTCAGGGCCGGGTCAGGATGGAGGGCTGTCCTGGGTCCACCCAGCCCTGCTGAGTGCTACGCCGCAGTCCCAGTTCATCTCTTTGCCCTTCTCCTGCCTGCCCCGGTCTACTCCCCACCCCATCTTCCAGAAGGATCTCCATGATCCATGGATGATGGGTTGGCGGGAGCCAGGGCCCCGTGTGTGCTAAGCTAGCACTCCACACACCAGCTACTAGAAGGATCTTCTCATGCTGAGACGTAATCCCATCTCTGCCAAATAGGGCTTCCTAAGGCTTTTAAGGTAAAATGGACCCAGGAGGTCCCGCAGCCCCGTGCCCTCCTCCTCCCTCCCTGGCATGCTGACCTTCTACATCAGCCAGGCTCTGGCTTGGGGCCCGGCCTGTGCGCCTCCCACACAGCACCCAGTGCTCCCTCGGGCTCCCTGCGACCCCCGCTGCCCAGGCTCGCTCGGCACCCCAAGACGGTCCCTGCGACCCCGGGCCTCCCCAGACTGACCCGCCCGCACTTGCGTCCTGTTGGCTCACTCCTGTGGTGCTTTTCTCCCCAGTGCTTCTGGAGACGGTGATGGTTTTCCTGTGTAAACCTGGGTTTGTCTCATCTCCTCGTCACCACGAGGAGGGAGAACACGTTCGGGCCTGTTCACCCTGGGATGGTGCGCCAGGGCTCTCCCCAGAACCAACGCCAATGGGGGCGGAGCTGGCCGGGGGGGGGGGGGCGGCGATCACACGGCAGGCCCCAGGAGAGCCCTGGACCTGGATTGCCTCAAGGCCTTGCCCTGTCCGCAAGGCCCTGGGACAGCCAGCTGACAAACAAGTGCTGGGCAGGCCTGGGGGCTGGTGCCGACCTTCCAGACCTGGGGCTCTGCTCAGACCCCATCCACCCCACAGGAGGCTGCATCTGCTCCAGGCCCTGCCCGCCTCTGAGTCTGGGTGCTGCTGTGAGGCCAGACCACCGCCATGGTGTGCATTCAGTCTCCGGCAGCTTTGGAGGTTGGAGTCCGAGCTCTGCTCCACCCACGGGAAGCTGTGGGTCAGGGCCCCTCCCTCACCAGCCTGGGTGCATGGCCCCTTCTTCCATCACATCACTCCAAGGCGGGTCTTCCGAGGTCGGCCTCCTCCCTGCTTCTGCGAGGACACTGCACGGAGGCCCTGGGCATCTCCCACCTCGAGGTACAGACGCGTGCACAGCCCCTCCTCGCACGCCTGATGATGCTGCAGCCTCCAGGGGGAACCTGTGCTATCTTTGGGGGCCATTCACCAGCCTTCTGCACAGACAGGATAGCAGCTGGGACTTGGGAAACTCCAGGAAGGGAGGGGGCTGGATGTGGGCCAGGGTGAGCCTCGCAGATGGGACCCCAACACAGCAGGAAACACTGGCATTGTTCATTAGTGCCCTGCCGCAGGATTCTGTTCTAATAAATTAACAGTGCATCCTGGCTGATTCACCTGACAGGAAACAAGCCCGTGTGTTCCCCGGGGACTGCGGGGGGGGGGGGGCTCCTGACGCCCCGCAGGGGCCTGCTACTCATGCTGATGTGACTTCAAGTGCACAATGTGTGGGCAGAGATTGCAAGAGTAAAAAGGGAGCCGGGCAAAGCAAAGGAGTATGACAAGTATTGTAAGGCTTTTTTTGAAGATGTCAGATATGTTGCTTCTGCTTCTTCTCAATAGAGAGAATTGGGTGAAGGCTGGGATACATTTTCAGATCGTGCTGGCACGAAGCACAGACCATCTGGAACTTTACAAAGCGGAGACCTACCTGCCTAAAATGTAAAGTCAGGATGCAAACACCGATTGTGAAGCCAAGTGGGAGAAGGCCCTAGAACAAGGTGGCAAATGCTTTCCATCTGTGCCCCCCCATCCTTCCTGGGTGATCCCTCTGACCTGACGGACACTTATGGATGCTGTGGACTGCAGAGGCACACACGGCTGCACACGAGGGTTCTTCCTGCCCTGGGGCGGGTGTCGGGAAGGCCCGTGTACTGGCTTCCAGCCCAAGCTTTGGATGGATAAATGGAGGAGGTAATATGCATGGAGGAACAGAGGAGATACTGTGTACGGAGGAGCAGAGGGGGTACTGTGTATGGAGGAGTGGAGGAGTACTGTGCATGGAGGAGCAGAGGAGGTACTGTGTATGGAGGAGTGGAGGAGGTACTGTGCATGGAGGAGCAGAGGAGGTACTGTGCATGGAGGAGCAGAGGGGGTACTGTGCATGGAGAAGCAGAGGGGGTACTGTGTATGGAGGAGTGGAGGAGGTACTGTGCGTGGAGTGGAGGAGGTATTGTGCATGGAGGAGCAGAAAGGTACTGTGGATAAATGGATTGAGGGGTACTGTGGATGGAAGGGTACTGTGGATATACATTGATGGAGGGGTACTATGGATAGAGGGGGACTACAGATGGAGGAGTACTGTGGATATATGGGTGGAGGAGTACCACAGATGGAGGGGTACTGTGGATGGAGGGGTACTGCGGATGGCGGGGTACTGTGGATGGTGGGGTACTGCAGATGGAGGGGTACTGTGGATACATGGGTGGAGGGGTACTGCGGATGGAGGGGTACTGCAGATGGAGGGGTACTGCGGATGGAGGGGTACTGCAGATGGAGGGGTACTGCGGATGGAGGGGTACTGCGGATGGAGGGGTACTGCAGATGGAGGGGTACTGCAGATGGAGGGGTACTGTGGATGGAGGGGTACTGCGGATGGAGGGGTACTGCAGATGGAGGGGTACTGTGGATACATGGGTGGAGGGGTACCACGGATGGAGGGGTACCGCAGATGGAGGGGTACCGTGGATGGAGGGGTACTGCGGATGGAGGGGTACTGCGGATACATGGGTGGAGGGGTACTGTGGATGGAGGGGTACCACGGATGGAGGGGTACCGCGGATGGAGGGGTACTGCGGATGGAGGGGTACTGCAGATGGAGGGGTACTGTGGATGGAGAGGTACTGCGGATGGAGGGGTACCATGGATGGAGGGGTACTGTGGATGGAGGGGTACTGCGGATGGAGGGGTACTGCGGATGGAGGGGTACCGCAGATGGAGGGGTACTGTGGATACATGGGTGGAGGGGTACCACGGATGGAGGGGTACTGCAGATGGAGGGGTACCGCAGATGGAGGGGTACCGTGGATGGAGGGGTACTGTGGATGGAGGGGTACTGCGGATGGAGGGGTACTGTGGATGGAGGGGTACTGTGGATGGAGGGGTACTGTGGATGGAGGGGTACTGCGGATGGAGGGGTACTGCGGATGGAGGGGTACTGTGGATGGAGGGGTACTGTGGATGGAGGGGTACCGCGGATGGAGGGGTACTGTGGATACATGGGTGGAGGGGTACCACGGATGGAGGGGTACTGCGGTTGGAGGGGTACTGCGGAGGGACCAACGTAGGTGATCTGGCCCCTGGGAGAGCCTAGTGCACGCACACAGACACAAAGAACTCCGGCGGGGTCACTGCCCACAAGGCACCGCAGCTCCAGTACAGTGCCTGTCAGTGGCCGGCCCACGTATGACGGTTGCTATGCATTCCTGTGGGGTGTCTCCTGCCTGTGTGCTGTGGCATTGTGTGTGGGCCGGGAGAACAGGGTGACAGCGTGACCCCCCCCCACTACGGTGTGCCCTTGCTGCATGCAGGCCCTCGCCCTGACCGCCGCTCCAGCTCTCCTGGCCCAGCCCTGAAGGAAGATGGCACTGCTTTACGAAGGAACTGGGTCTCACCAAGGCTGCGCTGGGGACCACGCCAGCCTCCCACAGATGAGGAGCGGCTGAGCGAGGCCTCCACTGCCACGTCCCTGCCCTGGGCAGGTGTCATGGGCACAGATGACCTGCCTGGCTGCCGGAGAGAGGATCAGGCAGACCTGGGCCTGCCCAGTGAGCCACCCGCATGCCACCGCCCCCTCCTGACCCATGCCATCCAAGCCCTGGCTACCTTCACACTCCTCAGCACAGCTCAGGAGGTTTCCCGGCAGGTGCGTGAAGCTCCTGGCAGCACCAGGTGCTAGAGAGATGGAGACAAACCCAGTGCCATCTTGTGCCAGCATCTCAGGAGGAGGGAGAGACTCGCTGGCATGGAGGGAGGGGAAGGGCAGGGGTGGGCCAGGCTGGGCTGGGTGGGGGGTGTGGAGGTGGGAACACACGTGGGAGCCCCCCTCCCGCCCCCGTTCCCCTGATTCCAACCCCTGTCTATCATTTGCAGCACGCACAAGCTCCACCAATGGCGTTGCAGACACACCCTTCTCCCGCCCGCCCCCTCATCCCTGCATAGTGCCTCAAGTCTGCGGCTGGCTGGTGAGTGTGGGAAGACACAGGTCTGGTGTTGGGGTCTGCGGGGCGCGGGGAGCATCTCCATGTACAGCACTCTTGCATTAGCCGGCCCACACCTCCAGACTGAACACTCTGCTCCCTGCCCGGGCAGGCTGGGCGAGAACTCCCTTGAGCCACAGGACGCAGCTCGCGCGACACCACAGGCGACCTCCTGCTGATTCTGGGGTGCCCTACAATGAGAGGTCAGCTACAAACACTATGGAATCCAGGAGCTCAGCTGTCCTGTGCCGTAAGGTGACAGACAGCAAACCAAGCAGAAATCTAGAAGCCGAAGGTGTTCTAAAAATAAGTGCTCTCTTCCGGTTTTGAGTGTTGGTTTTTCCTCTCTGAGTCCCAACCCGTCAGTCACGTTGGCAAGTGTGTGCCTTTGCAGGGCGCCACGTGGGCCGTGGGGACCCCCTCCCCCTGTTCCCTGCCTGACCGGGAAGCCCCAGCTGCGAGGTGGAGGAGGGGGTCTGCGCCCCCAGGCCCCGCCAGGCACTGGGGCCGCCGCTAAGGCCCCTCTGGCTCTGCTCCCTCTCTCCCCTTGGTGCTCAGGAGGAGACTGCAGGATGCTCTGGATGGGAAGGTGCCCTCGGAAGCCAGCAGACCAGGGACGGCAGCTCCCGAATGTGCACTTAGCCTGGGCCACAAGTGCCCCAGGCAGGCCTGGGCGGGAACAGTTCTACCCCAAAGAAAGCCCTTCAAAGTCCAGCCTCGCGGCGCTCTCTAAGAGGTGTAGCCAGGATAGTGCATGGCCAGGACTGGGAAGGCTGGGCGTGGCTGCGGTGCCCGCTCTCCCCCGCAGGCCCAGGCTTCCCAGAGGCTGGACTCTATGGAAACCACGAGACAGGAGGGGTGGGGCCTCCCGGGGCACGCCACGCCCCGCCCCTCGGGGAGCCAGGTCCCCCGGCCCTGGTATGCAGGAGCTGTGAGTAGTGACACTCACTCACCAACACACACTGGAATCTTACTAATTTCACAGAGCAGATAGATGACGAGGAGGAAAATCAATTCTCCTCTCCTAGAAGCTAGATCCGTCTGCCAGCACCCGTCCCCTTCACAGACAGCTAGCCCAAGTGAGACTGTGAGCTCCCACGTATAGGGATTATGTTTGGATCTTGACAGGGGCGAAGATGAAACCTTCTTCAGAGTCCCCTCTGCAGGGCTGCGTCTCGGGAGAGCTGGCTCTGTGGGGACAGGGCTCATCCGGATAGATGTGTGCCCAAAAGGGACCAGGGGAAAGCAGGGGGTGTGAGGGGGGCTCAGTCCTGCAAGGCCCTCATGAGAAGGTCTGGCAGGGGCCGCCAGCTGGGGCAGTGTCGCCGGAGCCCAGCCCAGCTCTCCTGGGATGGGCCACGCGGCCTAAGCCTCGGCGATGGTCACCGCGGGGCAGCCCAGCTCCACACGCACACTGCTGAGCCTGGGAACCTGGGGCCGGATGGAACGGCTCTGACTTGTCACCTCCAGAATATGCAAATGACCACCTAAGAACAGGTACGCAGCCCACGTCAGGCTGGTCTGCGCCTGCACTGTAATCAATCCCAGGTGTGCCGTGACTGCAGTTACCCTCCCTACCCCGGTGTGTGGTTCCTTGTGTTTAATTATAGCTACACCACCACTATACTGCCTTAGCAGGCAGCGGCCTGGAAGCAGCGGTGATGACCGGAATTTCATACCAAACACATTTGCATCGGACCCATTTGCCTGATTCACTGACACTGCAGCTTACCAGGCTCTCTGTTGATCATTTCTCTTTCTTTGAGTTCAGTTTAATAGCTTTTAAAGTAAAAACATACAAGCAGACAGAATGCCAGGAAAGAATGCCACAGAGCATGGCTGGGTATGACCAGGAGGCAGAAGCAGATCGTTCTAGAAAATGCTCCTAGTCTTAGCCTCGCTGGGCTATGTAGCAGGCACAGAGCCTGGCAGCAGCCATGTAGAGTGGTTCTGGTGGCCACCCCACGTCATCTGAAGCAAGCTCACCCGTTTCCCCTGGTCGGAGGGCAGCAGCCTGAGGGCAGAAGCTATGCCCACAGCTGGACTCCCTTGAGTTCCGCCTGTGCCCAGGAAGCTCCCACCCCCCCCCTGCAGCCGGGGCCCTGGGGGCCAGCTCAGAGTTTAGCCCCCAGCGTCCGCCCGCGTGCTCATTCCCCATGCCTGAGCAGCCATTCACCCTGCAGGCCAGAAACAGTGGCTCCACTGGGAAGCCCGCAAGCCAGATATGCGCGCAGATGCCACAGTTTGATTGATGGCTCTCCGGTAGCGTAACTAGCACCCTGCTCCAGGCAGGGCAGGAAGGCAGGAGGCACAGAGGCCAAGAAAGAAAAAAGGGGCAAAAGCACCACCATTTTCACAGGTTTGTGAATAAGCAGAATGCAGAGGGGAATGCAGAGATAAGCGCATCAGAGACACAGTGACCGCATGGAAGAAAGCAGCCGCTGCCAGGCAGGTGCTACACTTTTACTTATTGTCATTATAAAGGTGACGTACAGAGGGTTACAGTTACATCAATCAGGAATGAGAACATTTCTTTTTGGACTACGTCTCCCCTCACTCTGCTACCTTTTTCTTTGTGAGTGTTTCAACAAAGGAGCAAATAAACTAAATGAAATGTTTTCTTCCTCATTCACCAACAACTATCTTTTACTTTTTTGGTGGGAGGAGGGGTCTGGTCGTGGGGCCTGAATTCTGGGCCTGGGCGCTGTCCCTCAGCTCTTCAGCTCAAGGCTAGCGCTCTACCACTTGAGCCACAGCACCACTTCTGGCTTTTTTCCTCTTTGCTTATGTGGTGCTGGGGAATCGAACCCAGGGCCTCAGGCATGCAAGGCAAGCGCTCTACCACTGAGCCACCTTCCCAGCCCCACAACTATCTTTTAGTAGTAATATCCACTTCTAGCGCATCCTCAGCATAACAGATCATCCAAGAGAGCCCTCTGGTTGGGTAACTTCTCTAAATCAACCCTTACAGTAAATTAGCTCTTCTCTCACTTTTACTAATTAAGAGCATGTTTTGGAGGAGACCAATCCTGCCTCTGGAGAGAATATAAACCAGGCCCTGAGCCTGCACACCACACCTGGCACATGAGAAAGCTGTGGTGGGCACCCTGCTCCGTCCTGCCCAGGGGGACTGAGAGCCTTTTCTTGTTCTGAAGGCCGCCTTGGCTCGGGCCGCAGAGACCCCCCCATGGGGATGGATCTGTGGATCAGCACGGCTGACTCGAGGGGCAGACGCGCTTGATAAGAGAAGGGAATATTGCCATCCTAGCCAGAGCACAGTGCCACCTGAGCCAGCAAGGCCCAGCCTGCCCCCTAGACAGCTTGGGATGTCCTTGGAAACTGAATGCCTCTTGGCCTGCCAAAGGGCACAGGGGCAGTTACCAAGCCAGGAGCTCACCACCGAATCACCTGAGCCAGGGCGAGCTCAGGTTTATACACCAGCAGCAGACACTGAACAAGATGAAAAACATCAGAAAATTCAGGACAGTAATTCACCAATATCACCTGCTGCCAATCACTGATTGACTCATTTGATCATCTGGAATCCAAAGAAAGTCTCTATCCAGCCTCACCCATTAGCACCCTATGTGGTGGACCTTAAAGAGAAATCTTAATGAGTGCCTAGGAGCAAATCCAACAACAATTTCTAACTTCCAGGTAAGGTTTCCTAGGGAAAAAAATTTAGGCTAGAGAGCACATTCCAAAATATCCAACAGGACAATTCTCTTCTTAAAAAATTACAACAGCCCCTTTTATGCCTCACTAAATACATGGTAAACTCTGACAACCATACAAACAGAAGTGGCTTCCATCAATAAGTCTGCAAGTACCTACTCTGCCCTGAAGAACATCTCTTAGAACCTTTAGGAAAGAAGTGTGGGCTTCCCTGGGCCTCCTCTTCTTCATCTATACACTGGACCACAGAAAGAGGCAGGGCTGTGGTTCTTAGACCAGGCCACTAATCAAGATCCCCACAATCTGAGCTTTCTTGTGGGTTCTGGAAGATACTGAGCCAGATCTCCTAGGGCAAGGCATGAACTCTATGCAGGGTACCCAGCTTCCCTTCAGATACCTTCGAACTGACTAGAGCAATTCCATTGGCCTCCCACAGTGAACTTCATTTTAAGCAGTAATTCATGAACTGTTTCCAAGAGTGACCAAGTTGCCTTCAGGGCACAAAGTTTATCAAATGTTGGGTTCTAGAAGCGAAACAGAATTGAGATTCTCCTGGAGGTCCGTTTAATAAGGATGCTACTCTTACTTTTCTGCTTATGTAATTAGATTCCGAGCTGTGAAAACAATTTTTTCACTGTCTCTATATTTTAAAGCAAATTTGTGACAGAAACAATAAAAAAAGGTTTCTTTTTGTACAGTGTGTTCTTTCCTTCTTTGTCCCAACAGAAGAAACACATATCTGTGCTGTACTTTATGTCCTATTTGTCAGCCTCCAACTGTTGACCTCCACAGGTCTTACATTTTTGATGGTGCTTCTTGTCCTATGAGAATCTGCTGGATGGGCAGATTCTCTAGGGAAAAAAATGTGGAAAGGTACCTGGGAATTTTCTAGATGGAAGTAGAGTCTACCATTGAATAGATTCCCCAGTAAGCAGAGCTGCCCTGACGCTCAGTGTCTGTTTTGGGTATTATTTTGGACCTCCAATGCCCAGAAATAGCCCTGATCTATGGCAGATACATACACTTAATTTCTCAACAAAGATGCTAATATCTCAGAGTTTGTTCCTCCATACAAAAGAATGAAATAGTAGAACATGGTCACAAGCATCAAACGAGAAAACTCGTGGATGCATTTGGTTAAAAAAAAGAGCATCGCATTAACACAACCTTCCTCAGCCCTTCTTCAGCTCCAGGGCAGGACCCGGCACACAGGGAAAGCCCGTGGTTGCTTGCTGAAAGGATCTATTTCTTTCTAGCCACCTTGATCACTGGCATATATGATGACGTAGGTTGGTTGTCTACACATTTTATTTTCACATTAAAGATATATCCTTCTTTCCACAGGCCAGTTCTCCAGGCTGAACCCAAACCCCAGCGGGGTGTTCCTGCACGCAGGTTTCTGGACTCCAGCATGCCCAGAATAACACCTGCAATCTACTCACACAGGTAGTCCTGCCCTACCGCAGATACTCCACAAACAATTTCCCAACAAAGATCTCAGCAAGGACAGTAATAATAAGGGACATGAGCTGCAGAATAAACAGCACTGCAATAAAATAGGAAATAAAACCAAACCTGAATAAAGGCCAATGCTGTTTTAGGTTTTGGTCCTTGTCAACTTTAGATTTCTACAATGCATGAAACCTAGAAAAATGAACTTTCACTGAGTTTCTTTCATTGGGTTGAATGCAAGCCCCCTTGTCTTGTGTTTTGTTGTGGTTGTTTTGGTCTTTTCTAGCTGCTCTATTTCCCCCAGAACTAAGGACCCAAATCAGGGTCTTGCACTCTCCAGGCAAGTGCTCCTCCACTGATCTAAATCCCAAATCCCTATGGTTCCAAATCAGTGTCTTACTCCCTGAGACCCCACCTGGCATGTTCAGCTCTTAGCTCATGACCCTAAAGCAGAAAGAAACCTCTCAGCAAGGCATCCCCTGGCGCTTCTGTGACTCTTCACAAGCCTTACTTTCGGACCTCTTGACCTTTACAGATGCTCTGCCTGTCTCCATTATCATGGCAGCTGGGACAAAGAAATCCAGATCTTGTGACATTGTTCCAAATGAACAAGGAGCCCCGACTCCGCTTGGGCCAGCCCTGAGGTGCCAGGGAGCAAAGTCGATGACATCCAGGTGGCATGGTCCATCCGCCCATCAAACCACCCCTTCTTTCCCTTTCACCAACCAGGATTCAACAAGGTATCTACACACTGGGGTGAAGAGAACTGGATTTGGTTGTCGAAATCGAAGTGCTACCATGCCCTGCAGACTTTGGAACCCAGAGAAAACTAGATGGGGACAGAGAAGACATCGTCTTTTCAGCATCCTCTGGTTTTCAGGACAAATGGGTGCCAAAGCCCAGGCTGCAGGGGTTCGTGCCCAGCACCCCACTGCGCAGCCTCCCCGCTGCCCTGTGCCTCTGCCTCCCCTCCCGCCAGCTCGGCATGGATTTCAAATACTGGCATCTACCTTGCCTGGTACTGGCCTGTTAGGCGGGGCTAAAATAGGCCAGATCAAAGTTGTGTCGCTATTGAGGGGGCCCAGGGAGGGGGCAGGGAGGGGGGTAGAGAGGGGGGCGAGGGTGGGAGACGGGGAGGGGGCCGGGAGGGTAGGGAGGGGGGCGGGGGTCCGGGGAGGAGTCTGGGGAGGGGGACGGGGGTGCGGGGGGAGGCCGGGAAAGGGGGTCCGAGGAGGGGGTCGGGGGGTACGGAGGGGGGCCCGGGGAGGGTCCGGGGGACAGGGCGGGCTCTCCCAAGGCCTCCCTGGGGCCCCTCTGAGCGGCCTGACCGCGAGGCAGCCCAGCTGCGCGGACCCCGACCTTTCCTCTCAAGCAGCCCGACGGGGCGGGCGCGCCCCACCTGCGCAGACCCACTGGCAGAGCCCAGCGAAGTCCGACGCACCGTTCGCAAGCGGGGCTTTAGGAGGCCGGACCCGCGTCCCCAACGTCCCGCCCCGTGCCCAGCTGGCTGACCGGGACGGGACGCCGAGGACCGGGAGGCACGGCGCCTGGCCGCGCCTTCCCACCCCGCGCCCGCCCCGGCCCCGGCCCCCGGCACCCCGACCCCCGGCATCGCGGCCCCCGGCCCCCCGGCATCCCGGCTCCCCGACCCCCGGCCCCCAGACCCCGGGACCCCCGACCCCCCGAGCCTCGGCACCCCGGCCTCCGCCCCCCGGGTCCCCGGCATCCCGGCTCCCCGACCCCCGGCCCCCAGACCCCGGGCCCCCCGACCCCCGGCCCCCCGACCCCCGGCCCCCCGACCCCCGGCCCCCAGACCCCGGGCCTCCCGACCTCCGGCACCCCGGCCCCCGGGCCCCGGAGCGGCGCTCACCTCGAGCCGACTCAGGCTGGAGCTCTTGGAGCGCGACTTCTTGCGCAGGTACACGGAAAAGAACCTGCGCACCGTGAACTTCTTCATGCCCAGGTCCATCGCCCCGCGCCCAGCCGCGAGGAGCCGCAAGGCCGGCGGGCGCGCATCCCCGGCTCATCCCAGGCGCGAGGTCGGGGGCGCGGGCGGGCGGGCGCGCGGGCCGGGAGCCCGGCGCGGCGGCCCCGGGCGCGGACGCGGGCTGCGGGCACAAAGGGCAGGCCGCGCCGGCCACCGGCCGGGCCCAGGAGCTGAGTCCCGCGGCGCCTCCACCTCCAGCCGGAGTACCAGCAACCGGCAGCCCGCCCCGCCTACGACCACGCCCACCTCCCCACCCGCCAATCAGCGCTGCCCTCCCTGGCACGCCTACCTCCACGCCATCCAATCAGCCCTGGCTACCCTCCGCCACAGGCGCTCACGCTTCCCCTTTCCGAGCGAGTACTAGTTCCCGCCCCATCCCCGCCCATCTCCACCTTTGCCAATCATCGTCCCCCGCCCTGCCCAGGGGTACCCCGCCCTCGTCACTGCCTCCAATCAACGCCCGCCGTCCTCCGCCCCAGGGGTTCACTCTCCCACTACGCTTTCCCTACGAGTAGCTCCCTGTAGCCCCTCCCTCCACCGGCACGCCTGCTTCCCCGCCCACTGCCGCCGCAGCCAATCAGCACGAGCGCCGGTCACACGCCTAATGAGCCGGCCCCGGACCGCTCCCCGCGCCCCGCGGCGGGTGCGGTTGTGCCCGGTCCCGGCTCTCCGGCTCCGGCCTTGCCCACCCTTGTCTGTTTGAGGGTGTCACGCTCCTTCCATGAAAACAAGCGTGTTCCCCGGCGTCCCCTTCGGCGGTCAGCGAGCTAGCGCGATGAGCACCGCACCCTCGGTGCCCCTTTCGGGTCTCTCTGCCCGGGACCGCAGGCCCGGTCACCCCGGTCACCCCGGTCACCCCGGCCACCCCGCTCTCCGAGGCCGGCGCCCCGCCCGCCCGGGGAATCCGCTGCCGGTGACAATGGAGGCGTCACGTGGCCGGGGCTGTGGCCCCGTCTGGAAAGCCCGTTTCCCGCCGCAGAACAAAGACTCGCTGCGCCCGGTGACCCGGGCCGGGGCCGGGCTTGCAGAGCGCCGCCCGGGGAGCCTCCGGCCGGGCGCGGGCGCGGGGCGCGGGGCGCGGGGCGCCGGGGCGCGGGTGCGGGGCGCGGGTGCGGGGCGCGGGGCGCGGGGCGCGGGGCGCCGGGGCGCGGGTGCGGGGCGCGGGGCACGGGGCGTCGGGGCGGGCAGCGCAGCGCGGTGCTTCCCCGGGGCCGACCTGGGGCCGCAGGCTGTCCCCGCAGCTGGCCATCCGAGGCCGACCTGGGGCCGCAGGCTGTCCCCGCAGCTGGCCATCCGAGGCCGACCCGGGGCCGCAGGCTGTCCCCGCAGCTGGCCATCCGCCCTCCGCCTTCTGTGCGGCATCCACACTTGGAGTGTGTTTAAAGGGGGAGCGGAGCGCCCCGCGTTGTAACGGCTCCATCTGGGGGCGTTGAGTCAGAAGCGCTGCTCCTTCGCAGTGCACATGGCAGGCGCCGCACTCGTCCTTTTCATCCTCCCGGCGGAATCACGCGTTGCCTCGGGGCTTGCGGTGGGCGACGCCCTGCGATGCGATCGTGGATGGCGCGGGCGGCAGCTCCGAGCTCCGCCAGCCCTGGTTGAGGAGAGGGGCCCCGGGACCTCCCGGGGTGCGCGAGAGCCTGCCTTTTCCCGAGGACACCAGGCTCGGAGGTGGACAGCAAGAGTCCAGCGTCAGGGCTCGTCCTCTTCCGTGCCCGGTGACCCCGGGCACGCGGGCCTCTAACGGAATCACGAATGAAACCCACCACAACTCCCTCCCCCAGACCGCGAGGCTTGTGGGAAGGCGCAGCGATGTTGGGACCACAAGGAGCCAGCTGTCACTGTAGGCCATAGACAAACACCGAAAAATGTAGGCTCAATCATGACCCCAAAGGCCAGGGGTGTGGAGTCAGATGCACAATGCAAAGTAATCAAACTCACTACGTTTAGGGAAATAAATGCAAAAAATGCAAATACGATAGCCTAAGAGACTATAAATGCGACAAAGCAAATGCAAAATGAAGGAAATAATTCTTGGAATGAAAAGATTGTAGTAACTGACAGAAACAAGGTACTGATAATGTAAGTGTTCTGTTTATTAAAGAGCACGTTATGGGGCTGGGAAGGTGGCTCAGTGGTAGAGTGCTTGCTTTGCATGCCTGAGGCCCTGGGTTGGATTCCTCAACACCACATAAGTAAAAAGAAAAAAGCCGCAAAAAATAAATAAATAAATAAAGAGCACGTTAGACACTGCTCACAGCTCAAAGAAGGATCTAGAAATGCACTACAGGATGAACCTCCAGCAGTACAGGGTCTTCAGTCAGATTTCTGCCCACTGCACTGAGCACGGCCTGATCTCTGCAGCAAGCCCCTGGTCATGGTGGCTCTCCAGGCTGTGACTCTGCCCCAGAGGACATTTCAGGTTTGTACTTCCAGGTGAAGGGCTCCGGGCACCTGGTGGGTTGAGACCCAGGCCTCTGGAAATGGCACACGGCACAGGTCAGGCCCGCCAAACACATCTTCAGTCTGTTCCTTCTGCTTAATATTTCTGAGAACCTTAAACTGCCATTGGGCTGAGGTTGAGAAGGTGCTGAAGGAAGAGGAAGTCCAGGAGGAGGAAGAGGAAGTTCAGGAGGAAGAGGAGGGGGGAGGGGGAGAGGAGGAGAGGGGAAGGTGGGGGGAGGAGGGGGAGGAGGAGAAGGCGGAAGAGGAGGAAGATTCTAGGAAATACCTGACAGGGTGTTGCTAAAAATGCCAGTTCCATTAGCAGAGGCTACCTGTGGAATTGCTCCACCAAGTGTGAAGAGTGCAAATGAAGGTGTGGGTTTCACACAGAAAAAAACATAAGTAAACGGCTGGGAAGGAGCGAGTTTTCATCTCTAGTTTCCTCCTGCTGTGGTGCCAGCCGCCTGCTGTCGGCTCCTCTGCAGGGCCTTCTCAGCGTGGGCTGAGGTGCGGCTCCGAGGTAGAGCACCTGCCTCACAAGCACAGGAAGCAGACTTGGACATCCACAGCGTTTGGGACGCTGTTCAGGTCTAGTAGGATCAGGACCTCAGTGCACACAGAGGCCACACCTGGGGAAACTGTGGGTGTAGGGTGGGAGCTTCGAGGTCCACAGTTCCCGTGGGTGCTTGCCCTGCCCTCTCCCGTCAGAGGGCCACTGAGGCGGCTGGTACTGGGTGTTCAGAGAGGCAGGGTCTGGGCTATATCCCACAGTACATTTGCAGAGTCAATAAGGGGGAAATCCTCTTTTATCAAAGCAGGGCTGGTCCCGGGATCTTGAGTGAATTTCTGACATCTGTAGAGAATGCCGGGGAAGTAGGCAGAGAGGTCAGACAGGCCAGCTTGTGCTGCGCTGTGTCCTACATGGCAAAACTCCAGGCAAAGCAAAATTCCTATACCAGCCTGGCCCCTGAGTCCCATCCCAGGTAGTTCTAGAAAGTTCCCGATGGCTGGCACCCAAGGCCCAGGCAGGAGCACACACAGCAGCTCTGGAAGAATGCGCATTAGACACAGCCCAGGGCTTGAACCACAGACGCATGTCAGGAGCCCGAGCTGTCCGTCTCTGTCTACTACATGCCCGAGAAAAACGAGCTTTGAGCACAAATTAGTGGTGATGACAAATCTCAGATCAGACTGTAGAGACTTACAGAAGCCAAACTTTTGAAAAAATCACATAGAATATGTTCATTTAATACCATCGGAAGAAAGAAAAAAGGGACAACTACGGGCTATAAACTGGCCAGGCATATTTGTAAAGACAAGTAAAACTGAGGCTAAAATGGTAACTATTTTAATTACAACCCCATAGATGAAAAGCAGTGTAGAGAAAGGCATAGGAAGAGTGGACAAAGGAAACAGTGGCTTGTAGGTAAGTGAATGACGATCAGAAAGTCAAAGATAGGAAATTGGAGAGTGTGATTGAGAGAGGAGAAAACCAGCCTGGTCCTGAGCCTTGGAAGGGGAGGGGAGGAGAGGTTCAGAGGTGAGACTGTTGAGAAATTTTCAGAATTGATAGAGTGCAACAACCTTCATATTTACAAGGACCTAAAAAGCCAATAGAGGATTAAATTTTTAAAGAATTCTTTGTACCTACATGCTTCATATTAAATGTAGCAAACACCAAAACATAAAAACAATCTCTCCAAAGCAGAAGACAGATTTTTCTATAAATGAATGTTAATTAGATTGTCAGTTACCATCTCAACCGTAATAGTAGAAGCCAGGGGAGAGTGGCATGATCTCTGCAAGGAGCTGCGAGAATACACTGGAGAAGGGACTGACCTTGCGATTTTTTACCCTGTAATAAAATTTTTCATGAATAAGGACAAAGTAATTATTTCCTCATGAACAACCTGAGGAAGTTCTCTACTGAGAAAATCTTATGGGTAATACAAAACACACATGAACTCGATAAAATGAAATAAAAAGTGCATAGTTTCTGGGTTGAAGTCAAATTAGAAATGGAGGCTCAGTTTTAAGAGATTGTATTTGCAGAAGAAGAAGGGATAGAGTTTAAACCTTGTCTTTGGCAGTTAGAGATAAAGAGACTGATTAGCTGCAGCTCAAGTGTAAAATATACATGTCAAAACTCCTAGAGTAATCAACAAAATGAATATAAATCCAATGTGAAAATCCCAAACTAGCAGAGGCAAAAGTATATGAGTGGAAAGAGAACAAATTCTAAGAAAGAAACGGAGCAGAACAAGAAATACACAGGTTGTCAGTCAGCAGTGTCCACATGTGGCTGTGCATCAGAGAGCTGAGACTCCTTCAGGCCCAGCCCATTCAGCCTGGGACCTGCTCTGGGTGCAAGTGCAGAGAATCACGGATGGGGGTGGGGGGTGGGGGTGGGGGGATGGGGACTGGGCTGAGGTGGCGCTGCCCTCAAAGTCAGCAACAGGCTTGCTTACGGTTAAAAGCCCGGTCCCCCCTCAGCAGGCCTTGGCTGGACTCAGCTACAATGGGCCTGCACCCGTCTGGGCCACTCCACTTTGAAAACTAAGACCTGTGGGCAAATGTGGAGGCCACAGCACTGCCTGCTCTCTGTCTCGGATCCTGAAGGCCAGGTCTCCTTCCAGGACCATGAGTAGTCTGTCAGTAAGACAAACTCTGATTCTATAGCTTACACAAACTAAATGGTATATATAATTATATACATACATACACATGCATTATATACATACAAGGTGCATAGGCTAAATTTTCCAGTAAAAAGACAGAGTGTCAAGCTGGTTTCAAAATAAATTTGGTTATGGAGACATCTCTAAAACAGAAACATGGAAAGTTTTGAATAAAAGAAAAAAGCCGGCACTAGTGGCTCATATCTGTAATTCTAGCTGTTTAGCAGACTGGAATCTAAGGATCACAGTTCAAAGCCAGCCCAGGCAAGAAAGTCCATGAGACTCTTATCTCCAATTAACCACCAGAAAACTGGAAGAAGAGCTGTGGGAAGTGGTGGAGCACTAGCCCTGAGTTCAAGGCCGTAAGTTCAAGCCCCAGAACCAACACACATGCGCACAAATGCACACATGCACACACACACACACAAGCATTGCAAAATGGAAAAAGGACCATGCAAATAGCACTAAAAGAGAGATACACAATAATATTGGTGTCATATAATGACACAAAATTCTTTGCCAGCTGTGAGAAAGTTACATTTGATGAAGTTTTCAATTCACAGGGAAAGTATTGATTTCAATTTGCACGCACCAAATAACACAACATCCAAATATATTACTCAAAAATCAACAGAACTAAAGTCAGAAATTGACAAATCCACCAATCACTTGAGGATTTTTTTTTTTTTTTTTTTTTTTTTTTGTCGGTCATGGGGCTTGAACTCTGGGCTTGGGCGCTGTCCCTGCGCTTTTCAGCTCAAGGCAAGCACTCTACCGCTTGAGCCACAGCGCCACTTCCGGTTTTCTGGTGGTTTATTGGAGGTAAGAGTCTCACGGACTTTCCTGCCAGCGCTAGCTTTGAACCATGATCCTCAGATCTCAGCCTGCTGAATAGCTAGGATTACAGGTATGAGCCATCAGCGCCTGGCTACTTGGGGAAATTTTTAACAGATTTCCCAAGAAATGAAATACCTAGCAGGAAAACCAAAACCAATATTTGAATGCTTAAACCCTAACATTTAAGAAGTCTAACCATAAACATATGTTATGTATTCTTCCCAAATACACATGCAGCTAAAAAAAAATGATCATGTTGTAATCTAGATCATGAAACAGAGATCAATACATCATCTAGAAAATCATCTCACCAATAATTGCTACAATGCAACCAATCCTTCTTGCCAGCCTTCAAGGGTGATTGTATCATTCAGCACTGAGTCCTCCTTTGGCTCACGCTGGGCGCGTCCTGAGACTCCATGAGTCAGGCCAGGCGGGTCTGACCTGCTCCAGAGGGAATATTCACACTGGGGTGCCCGAGGCACTGTGTGTTTGCTCACGGCTCCCAGGGTGCCTCCACTGAGAGCGGCCGCAGCCTGGCAGCCAGGGTCCCTTCCGCTCCGTGGACCTGGCCCAACGGCAAAGCAGGGCAAAGGCGCAAAGCAAGGCGTCCTGCTCTTGCACGACAGCACAGACTTCAGCGTCACCTTCAAACTTCACCTTCACAGGTGCCACTGCGGAGGACAGAGAGATTCTTCTCCTTACTAATATACTCGCACGCTGGCCACGAGCCGTGAGGGCGACAGGCTGGCCAGAGCGGCTTGGGCCTCGGTCCTCAGAGCCTGGATCTGTGCTCGTGATGAAGTGTCTCAGTGGCTCATTTGTTTTGTTGGGAATTTCAAAAGATGCATGCTTTGTTTGTTCCACAAGCTGCTCAGCTGTGGGCTGTGCCAAGGTGGGGGGACTGGCTTTCCCAGTGCTGTTTTGGGGTCTCCTGTAGGAATTCACTCCTCATACACCCCTGCCGAGAGGCTGGACCACCAGCGTTGGATCTGAGTCCGGATGAGGATGCAGGAGGAGGGGCATCTGTGGGCTGCAGGAGCAGACAGGTGGGGGAGGGGTGCAGGGTCTGTGTCACCCTCTTGCCCTACCCCAATTTTAGGGTCAAGAAATGAGGTTTCTTTACAGGCTTGCGTCCTGAAGTGGGCTTCAGACACAGGGAGACGCATAGAGACCACAGTCTCTGTCCCCCGTGGATGCTGTGTCTGCATCCACGCAGGCCAGGGGATCTAGAAAGCAGATTGGTGTCTTCATTCGTTCATTCATTCATTTGTTCATTCTCCCTCATCCCCCTCCCTCTCCTTCTTCCTCACCTTCTTCCCCCTTCAGTTTGGACCTTGCAGAGAACTGCAGAACGTTTTCTTACTGAGTGGGCTGCCAAGATTTGAGGCCGGAGCCCAGAGGCCCAGGGAGACTGCATCGCAGGCCATTTCGGGGAGACTCTTCCGGCACCCACAATGATGTCTTGGCCCAGCTCTGTGTAAAGGTATAAGGGCCTGCCTCCTGGGACGGATGGACACGTGCACAGTGCGATGGGACCACTGACCAGCTCTGGAAAGAGTCCACCATCACCGGGAAATGCTGCCCGGGCCCGGGCCACCGCGCTCTTCTCCTCAGTGACACGCGTCTACTTTAGCTCACAGTTACATCTTAATATATATCTCTCTTTTCTGGGGGGAGTGTTAAAAGTAGAACATACCCTGCGTCTAGATGACCATCTGCAGCCACTTGCACAATTCAGCGAGCGCGCTGCCGTGTGGGCAGCAGCCCGGACGCGCTCATTCCCGTGCCCAGCGTTGTGTATGCGGCTCTGCGAGTGGCTCCCGGGACCCTGGGGAGGCTGTGGGGTGGACCTGCTCTTCGCAGGTCCCGGGCCTCGCAGCACATCTCACGTGCCCACTGGGTTCTTTGCGTGCTTGGTGTAACATTTTGTCACTTGTAGTCTTACAGAGGACAGAGGAAAGCCAAGGGAAGCTGTAAGTGCTTCTATTAGACAAACATTTCCTGGAAGCACCAAACTGTCACTTTGTCACGTCGAAACAGTGGTGGCGGCTACCAGGGTCTCAGCCAGAAGCTGCTTCCCGGTGGCCCAGGCCCTTCGAGGGGCACAGCCTCCCTCTGCTCCCGCTCTCTCAGAACACCCACAGGGGCTCGGTCCATGGGCACGTTACCCTCTACTTTCCCCTTCCCCCTCTTCAGAACCTTTCTGCAGCGGCTTTATAAGCTGTCCTTGGGAGTGTGTGCCAGCGAGTGTTGGCAAAGGATGGCCAGCAAGGTGGAAGAGAGTTACACATTTCCTAATCTTCCAGGGGGCGGGGCGGGGGAAGGGGCCACCCTACCTTCCTCTCTGGGGAACTGAGCCTAGTTTTCCAGGTCCTCTCCTTTCTCCTTCCTGTGAGGGGCTGCAAGCTGGGCACCATTTTCCCACTTAATTGAGCTGCTTTCTACCCTCGCCGGATACGGTTCTCTGTGTCACTAGAACACAATGTGCATAGCCGCCGGAGGGTGACAGTCCACTGCAGAGAGACCCTGGCTCCGGCGTCAGCGTGCACGCGGCCTGCCCGTCCCTGGGGTGCAGGACGGCGTCAGCGTGCACGCGGCCTGCCCCGTCCCTGGGGTGCAGGACGGCGTCAGCGTGCACGCGGCCTGCCCGTCCCTGGGGTGCAGGACGGCGTCAGCGTGCACACGGCCTGCCCCGTCCCTGGGGTGCAGGACGGCTCCACCCCCTCTCAGCTCAGCAAGGCCCTGGCTGGGGGGAGGTGCTGGGGTTTGAATCCTCCTGGGACTTTTGAGCTCAGTCTTGATGGGTGTAGCATAACAGAACCTTTCTTTAATTAAGCAAGCGAGCACTATCATTAAACTCTCAGGTCATTGATTCTGTATCAGGTGAACAGCTCAGCCTGCTGGCCACCCTGCCAGGACACCTGCCTCAGTGGCACGGGCCAGGCTGCGCTGTCCACCACTCTGCTTGCCTCTCCTAATGACTTCTATTTTGTCAGCGCTGAGGATGAACACAGGACCTCCCACCGGCCAGGCAAATCCCAGCCCCTCCTAATGTCTTTTCTTGGGAGGTCAATAATTTCTGACCGTGTCATCCTTTTTGCTAAATTGGTGACACAGTTCTTGAATCAGAGACTCTATGACAGCCTTAGCACCTGTGCCAGCCCCCTTCTCCTGGAAAGAGCCAACTAATGACCTGATCATCTCCTCTATAACCAGAACTACAGATGGAAGAGTAAACCCTACAGACGTGGTATTCCTCCAGAAAGCCCCAAATAGGATCTTATTTGTAGCTATTGGCTTGTTCTGTGAACTAATGAATGGAAAGGAGAAAGGAATGAAGTCATACGTCAGAGGGACTTGAACCTTAAGGAGGAGGTAAGTAGTCGGAGCGAGAACAAAAGTAAGCAAGCAGAGGAGCTACATAACAGACACATTGGGACACATTAAATCTCAGACAGGCGCCTCTTGCCTTACAAAGTGTAAGAAAAGCCTGCTCATCAATATTTATGTTTTATTCAAAATACCAAATGTTCAAATTGTTGCTATGGTGGATTTTTGTAATGCTCTGCAAAAATCAGAATATGCCTCACCTAACGCCCCCTCCCCCACGCATCATGAGGCTGGTTTTCCTGACCCCCACACTGGGAGGAGGGGGCCCCACTTCTCTACTGTGAACCAGAGAAGAGGAGATCTTAGGGCACACTGCGCTGCTATCTACAGGGAACAACTCTCTGAGCGTATTGGCCAAGTCTTCAAAACACACCTGCCCCTACTTCAGGGCAAGAGGTCTGCTCACTTAGAAGGGAACGCGTGCTTCCAAGCTGTTGACAGAAGAATGAGAAGCAAAGGCAGAGCAACGCAGCACAGCCGCCATCACTCCCCGAGGCCCGGGCACCGGGACACTGCGTGGCAGACGCACCTTCGGGCGTGGAAGCCAGGCCTTCCCGTGGCTGCGGGCTCCCTGTCCACACGGAGCAAGCACGCGTCATGTGAAAGCACGCAGACATGCACTCACGGGTCCCGCGAGGTCGCGCCAGGCGCGTGGACATGGCTCTGCTTCCCACACACCCGGGGCGGCAGGAGGGTATTGTTCGGGCCCAGTCATGGGAACTGAATGGGATGACAGGGAACTCACTAGCTCCCACAGAGGTCCAGGAGTTCACGTGGCTACGGAGGTGGCTGGCAGGTGCCCACAGCGTGACGCAGGGCAAGGTTCTGTGTGACATGTCTCCACATCCACAGCAGCTGCCCAGGGCGTGGTGTGTTTGTCCTGACACTGGGTGCGATGGTCGCAGGTGAGCTGGCTGCACAGTTCCTCAGTTACTTATCTGGGGAGTAAAAAGCCACCCCCAGGGGATCCTGAAGGGCATGTTGCTAAGACACACGGCTCGGTGGTGCGGAGCCGGGGAGGAAGGGACGCCAGCCTCCACTGATGGTGGACGGCAAATTCACGCAACCACTGTTGGATGTCATGGCAAATTCACGCAACCACTGTTGGACGACATTCTGTAGATGCCTGATAATGAGAATAATCGATCCTCTGATCCAGCAACCACTCTTGATCATTTATCCAAAAAACTGTACATCAGGACCCTCTCAAGACACCTGCAAACCCATGTCACTGTGGCACTCTTCCTAACAGCCATGCTAGGAACCAGACCAGATGTCCTACAGCTGACAAATGGATAAAGAAAAGATAATATATTTACTAAATTTTGTTATATAGTATATATACCATATGTTATATTATAGTACATATCATATACATACATACATATACACACACATATGGAGTTCTACTTATCTATCAGGTTTTCAGGGAAATAGATAAACCTAAAAAAAAAAAGTCAGGCTCAGAGAGACAAAGCAAAGGGTGCAGTTTCTACTCCAATGTGAAGTTCAGACCCCCAAATGTAAACAGATAGGAAAACGCATACAGGGACATATGTGTAAATACACAGTCAAACTGACTAAAGTATGTTAAGCATAGAGGTAGGTTCCATGGTATAAATCTGTTGAATAATTGATAGACAGCTTAGTACAATAAATACCAGCTGAAGTGTCCTGACTGGTGTGGAGTGGGGATAGTGTGAGAGCGGGCTGGCGGGGGGGGGGGGTAGAGGGAGGGTGGGTTGGTGGGAGGGGGGATAATGGGAGGGTAGGCTGGTGTGGGGTGGTTTGAGGGCAGGCTGGAGGCGGGGATAGTTTTAGGGTGGGCTGGCAGGGGGTAGTCTGAGGGTGAGGAGATGGATGGAAGAGGAACGGTGGGAGAATACAGACGGTACTCAGTGCACATACTTGAAAACAGAACCGGGAAACGTGGGGAGATGGGCGGGGAAGGGGGTGGGAAGGTGGGGAGGGCAGTGGAGAGGTGACTGCTCAAGATGCACTGTGCACACAGATTGACGCGTTACATGGAAAGCTCTCTGTACGATTTGAAGTTGACAATGGAAAGGAGAAAAACCGTGTGCTTTCTGTAGAAAGGAGCACGTGAGTTTGCCACCTGAGGCACCAGCAGCCACTGAAGAGCTGGGTGCTCTGGCAGCTCCGTAAACCAGTGGCAGCCTAGGGCTTTGCAACATGGGACAAGTTCACCGTGGCTGGAAGGAAAGAAGCGTGCAGTATTCGCTCAAGTACTGTTAAATGACCACCATCAGTCGGAAAAACAAATCCTGTTTCTGTTCAAGGCTGGAGCAGTGAGGAGCAGGGGGTGGGGGGAGTTGGTGCCCACCAATCAGGCCGGGCTGAAGATGTGCATGCGGGAAGCACAGCGTCTCAGGACTGTAAGAGGCAGACCTGAGAGCAGGCGCACTCAGAGACAGGCCCAGGGCCTTTGCAGAAGAGCCGTAGCTCTATCGACCACCCTCTCTAGTGACGGTTGGAGGATTCGAAGTGACCTGTGGACGCACCCAGCAGAACTCAAAGCTGGGAGCAGGGCTGAGCACGACAGAGGGCCCAGAACAGTCCTGGAGAAAGAAGGGAGGCACAGTGCGGCGGTGCCCACAGATGGCTGTAGCATCGCAGCTGCAGACACGGGTGGAACAAAACACATAGCTCCAGTAACGCTTTAAAGAGAACAAGGAAGCCAGGTGCCGGGCTCATCCTGTCAACAACTCAGGAGGCTGAGATCGAAAGATCCGGGTTTGAAGCCAGCCCAAGCAGGAGAGTTGATGAGACTCTTACCTCATTAACCACAAAAAGCCGGAAGTGGAGCTGTGGCTCAAGTGGTAGAGCACTAGCCTTAAGTACAAAAACTCAGGGACAGCACCCAGGCCCAGAGCTCAAGTCCCATGTCTAACAACACGGGAGCAACAGCTACAGGGAAGTCAACTGCACGGTGACCCCTGGGAGGGGAGGGGGGGTGGGCGCGGGCCTCATCTCCTGCCTGACCTCCCTTCTACAGACCCCCCGCCTGGCAATCCGGGCTGGGTGGTCCGTCCACCCCTCCTCATCTGCGGCTGCACGTGACAATAACGAATGCTCCTCATTAGAGGCTGTCTCTGACTGCAGAGTCATCAGCTGAGAAGACAAATCGGACAGATGTCCGAGATGTAATTACGAGGGAGCAGGAAGATAAACAAGCCAGCATGCTAAAAATATCACAAAAGTGCTGTTCAGTCCTCTTAATCAAATTTGTGTGGGATCACTCATTATGTCTTTAATAAACACGGGCTGACAAATTCATCTCCCTGTGAGGGCCCTCCCTGCCTGCTCCCTGCCGGCCTCACACAGGGACAGAGGCCGGGGACAGGCGGGAGCCGTGTGCCATCCACACAGGGACAGAGGCCGGGGACAGGCTGGAGCCGTGTGCCATCCACAGGGACAGAGTGAACGGCCAGGAAGGTGGTATGGTTTCGCTGCTCTTGGGAAGGAAATGCCATCCCCACATAATGACCCCGGCATCTTCCACCTTGGTGTGGGTGAGCGTTAAGCTTTGCCCCAGAAACCGGCCATCTGTGCAGCCAAAATGCATACTATTTTACTGCACGCTTATTTGAAGAGTTGTCTTGTCTTAAAATATTTTCTGGAAGATGGCTCCTGGAGCCAAGGAGGCTCAAGTCCCTTCTTGCCGCAGAAGCCATGGCAAAGGCTCTGAAGGCCAAGAAGGCAGTGCCGAAGGGTGCCACGGCCACACACAGCAAGAAATCACGCACCTCACCCGCTTCCAGTCTAAGGTGCTCCTGCTGGGGAGACAGCCCCAGCATCCCTGGAGACCGCCTGGGGGGAAACAACCCTGGCTGCTACACCACCATGGAGCTCCACCCCGACAGCAGGGTCAGCCATGAAGACCACCAAAGACGCAGCTCGCTGTGCTCAGTGTGGATGCCAAGCCCAACCAGCACTAGATCTAACAGCTGAGCATGCGCCCGATTACACCTGATGGGGGGAGGGGGGGAAGGGGGGAAGGGGAGGAAGAAAGCCTACCCCAGTCGGCTGCTGATCAGGGTGCTTTAGATGCTGCCAGAGAAATTGGAATCATTTAAGTGGAGACCAGTTGGCTAAGTCTAAATATACACTTTATTTCCACCATAAAAAATACCTTCTGGTTCTGTTTATATTATTTTTCTATTTTTTGAAATTACATCTCAGCCTTTCCTCATTTTCCTATTTGAGTTTGCATTTTTCTAATTGTGTTCTAAGATTTTTGGGGGGTATTATGGAAGTATTTGTCTGTCTATCTGATATCTTTTCACCCTTTACATGAATTTTGAGAATAACCTTTTTCATTGTGAGATGGGGTAAATATTCAACTATATATTCTTCCTCCTTCTCTTCCATTCATTTTAGCTTTATTTACTTTTATATTTTTATGGTACTGGGGATTGAACCCAGGGCCTTTCACATGCTAGGCAAATGCTTCTAGTAGTCATGTTATTCCCTAGCCTCCTACCTTCCTTTTGTATTTTATGTATTTATTTATTTTTGTCAGTCCTAGGGTTGAACTTGGGGCTTGGGCGCTGTCCCTGAGGTCTTTTGCTCAAAGCTAGCACTCTACCACTTGAGCCGCAGCTCCACTTCTAGCTTTCTGGTGGTAAACTAGAGATAAGACTCTCACAGATTTTCCTGCCCAGGTTGGCTTTAAGCCTCTCAGCCTCCTGAGTAGCAAGAATCACAGGTGTGAGCCATCTGTATTTTGATTTTTGACTTTGATTTTGTTGACTTTGCCAGAGCTGACCTTACACTGTCCTCTGCTTCTCAGATAGCTAGGATTATAGGTTTGAGCCATGACATGAAGCTATTTTTAGTTTTGATGATTTAGTTATTTTTTACATAACTCTGATCCATCCAGGCTTTGTTTTGGGTACAATACAAGGTAGGACCTTCCTTGCCCATACTCAGTTTCCAAGGCATTCCACTGAGTTCAATGAATGTCCCACTTTTGGCACTTCTTTTCTAAGTCCTTAAGCACTAAGAAATGATTTAGGAGGCTTCAGCACAGACCAACCATTCAAAGTTTGGGAGTCCTGTGACTCCTGTGTAGTGCATTTTGAGTATGTCATACTAGGTCCATGTTCGAGTATGCACAGCCCTGGGCACACTCCACGTTTCCATGTCACAACCTGTGCACCACATAGCCCCCATGTCACCATCACCGACAATCCCAACCAACAATCCCAACCGACTGCTGCAGTGTGAGCAGCGGTCGCTTGGAACTCACGCGCTCAAGTCCTCATGTATTGGAAACGCAGCAGCGTGCAGTTCTTACAGATGGCATATACTTCTCCAACGAGCACCTCCGATGTTGGCTCAAGTCCCAGCAGGTATCCACACCGCTCCCGCTTCCTTAGACAAGCCATTTCACCACGTATGGTCAGAGGAGGAGGATGACACTCCCATAGAAAGAGAGAGAGCCACTGAAAACCTGGGCGGGGGAGCAGACCCAGGCGGGGAGCGGGGCCCAGGCAGACCCAGGCTGCCGCTCTGGCCCTGGTGCACTGGTCTCTTGCATCCTGAAGGGTATCACGGCCACCGTTGCCAGCATGGCACCTGCAGCCCTGTGCGCTGGGTGGCCGTGGCCCCACACCTCGGCACCGGTCAAGCCAGAATCCTGCGCGCAGGGCAGGCCCTGCCCACGCCTCCTGGGGCCTCAGATGGTTTGTTGATGTGAGTGGCCTGGCTTTGGAGGAAACCACTTTCCCAACACCACTTTCCTCCCAGGGGAAGACAGGTGCTCATTCAATCACGCCTGCCCTGGTGAGCGCCACACAGAAAACCCAAGGTCGGGATGCAAGGCAGCCATGGAACGAAGCACCACCCAGGAGCATCTACGACCCCCTCACCTCCGGGCGGGGCAGAGACCTCCGGCTGGTTCCGAGAGCGCTACAGAGGGACCCCGGGCCTTCCCCAGAGGCCTGAACTGACTGGGATCAGGGCAGCCAAGCCAGGACCCGAGCCGTGTGTACCAGCTAGTAACCCACAGAAGCAAGACACAGGACGATGATTATTTCTTATCATTCCCAGGATCCCAGTGACCACGGCTGGGCGGAGGGTTCCACACCGTGTTCTCGGTTCCATGGCTGGGCAGAGGGTCCACACTGTGTTCTTGGTTCCACGGCTGGGCGGAGGGTTCCACGCCGTGTTCTTGGTTCCACGGCTGGGCGGAGGGTTCCACACCGTGTTCTCGGTTCCACGGCTGGGCCGAGGGTTCCACACCGTGTTCTTGGTTCCACGGCTGGGCGGAGGGTTCCACGCCGTGTTCTTGGTTCCATGGCTGGGCAGAGGGTTCACACCATGTTCTTGGTTCCACGGATGCAGACGAAGGGCCTAGGGCACAGCCGCACAGCCAGCACTTCAACTGCTTCTCTTCAATTCTTTTCTTGATTTTGATGTGCCTGATCTGCGCTGTTGAGTGTGAAGGAGAAGCTTGTGTACTCCGCTGCAGGATGTGCTAAGCCCGGATGGCGGCGCCGCCGCCGTGGGGAGAACAGGCTGACGCCCCGTGTCCGGGAAGGGAGGGCAGCCTCTGAGGACGTGGGGGTGGCCGGCCCATCTGCCCTGGGACAGGAAATCTGGCTGCGTGTGCCCTCCATCCCTCTAAGGCCCCTCTGAGCCGTGAGATGCAGGCCGCAGCCTGTGGCCAGCCGCAGTGACCTCCACCTGACTTTGACCCTGGCTCTGACTGCAGCCGCTGCAGGCCTGGGCAGCCCCTACCCCCACCCTGAGCCAGGCTTCCCTTCCCCACCGCCCTGCCCCTACCCCCAGCCAGGCTCCCCTTCCCCACCGCCCTGCCCACACCGCTGCAGCCTGAGCAGAGGATTGTGGAGCTGCAGCCCCAGGCAGTGCTGTGCCCTCCTGTGGACAAAGGGCGCCTTCTCCCCGCGCCTCCCCCCAGCTCTCCCAGCCTGCCTCCTTCACATGAACAGAGTCCATGAAAGCTTCCTTTCAGGACCAGAGGGAGCAGGTTGCAAGGCTGGGGTTCTCTGTGCTGAGGGTCACGTGTTGCCCACGGCTGGCAGTCAGCTTCTCTGCAGCAAGGGGGAAGGATGCCCACAGGAAAGCCATGCGGGTTCTTGCCGCCTCCCACTCTGACAAGGCCTTTGCTTCATGGGTCTCTGGGTCCTTCTCCTGATGCTGCAGATGCCCCTCCATCTGGCTTCTCTGTGTGAGGGGGAGCTGGGCCCCAAGGTCTCTGGGAAGGCGAACAGGCCAAGAGTTTTAAACTCTGACCCCTGAGGCGCTCTCCATCTCCTGGCCATTTGCTCTAAGGGCAGCTTCGGTCTGCCACACTCACCCAGGGTGCTTGTGCCAGTACTCGGCTCGATCATCGCTCACCAAGCCGTGGTCATCATCTCCACATGAATGCCCAAGGAGCCAGAGTCTACCTGCACAGGTGTGTCAGCGGACACCGGAGGCCTTGACCGTTTGTTCTCTTAAAGGGGGAGGAGCCCCGCTCTCAGATTTCTGCAGATCTCAGACCAGAAAGTGGAGCTCTTCACCATAGACCCCAGTGAGCTATTATTTTCAATGGAGAAAGTCGCGGAACGCATTCCAAAGGGCGTTTGTGGATAGTGGTGGAGGTGCTTGTAGATTATTTTGTAGAGTTTTTGAATGCATCTCTTATTACAATCCCTCCCAGAGAATGAATTTAAAAACAGCACGTTGCCACGCAGACACGCGTTGAGGCGCTGACACGCGTTGACACGCAGACACATGGCTGGGGCTCTGGGCCACTCCCTCTCGGGGGACAAACCGCGTCCCTCTCCACCCACAACACAGCCCGTGGGTCAGGACACGGGCCAGAAACCTCTGCGCTGCAGCTCACGTTCTCCTGCCAGCCACACGCATCCTCACGGTGTGGTCAGCAAGGGGAGGTAGAAAAGGAGCAAGGAGGAGATGGGCTCAGAAGCCCGTCTTTGCTCCTCCCATTTCGGTGTCTCCTGCACAGTGGGCACCAAGTGCATAGCAGACATATGCTGACTGTGGCTGGTTTTCCAGTTTGGCAGAAGAGTTTAAAACTCTAGGAACCGTGCAGAAGTTAAATGTCTGTTCCTCAAACAAGGATTTTTATTTATCAGAGGAAAATGTTCTAAATCGTGTCATTAGTAGATGAAAACATATTTGTTTACAGTACATATTGATCCTATAGGATTCAGTTCACACTATAAAGCGTGGTTGGCTGGCTACCAGCAGTTACAGGTAGGAAATAGCAAGTCTGCAGATCGAAACTGCAAACAGATGATTTAGTGGGAGAGGCTTTTTAAGTTACAACACACAGGAAAAATATTTTCGCCTATATTAGCTATTGCAAGTAAGAACATGGAAACCCAGGAGACACGGGAGAACAAGCAGGGGTAGGCAGGGCCAGCTAGTCGCCAAGGCCTTCCGTCCACCAGGCACCAGATTTCCTGCCCGTCTGTCCTTCCCTCCTCCTCCTTACCCCCTTCCCTCCTCCCCCTCCCTCCCCTTCCCTCCTCTGCACGTGTTACCAGCCTCTAGTCTCTCCTGCCTCCCTCGTCCACTTCTGCCTTCTGAAAAGCAGAGAGGACCAGAGAAAATGAAGGAACAGAGGCTAAGAGGGCACAGGGCAGCGGCAGCGTGGGGCGCAGCGATGTGTGCAGAGTTCAGGGGACCCTCAAAGCTGGGGAGCCACTGGGCTGACACACATTCTCCTAAGACAGAGACACCCAGCATCCACTTCCACTGTTTTTCCAAGCACAAAGGTCCTGAGGTATACCCACTGGCTTGGGGTGCAAATTAGAGACGAGTCATGGGTCCCGTTCTGAGCTCTGTGTGGACGCAGGACGCAGGCTTCTCACCAGCGGCCTCGGCCTCCCCTGCACCTCCCCCAGGGGAGGGATGCCCCTTCCCCGCAGCCTGGGCTGGCCAGAGCGCAGGGGGACACCGGGTGAGGACCTGGCACCTGGCACCGGGGGTCTCCAGGGCTCCCACAGATTTCCACCTACGATGCCACCAACTCCAGTGTCCCCACGGGAACCCCTCATTCCTCAGCTGGCCCCCTCCCGATTCCCGCCATTCACTGCCCCCCCCCACGCCATCTCCCCAGGACGGGGAGCCTGGGGGCCAATGCACAAGACAAATGCGCCATACGAGCCTTGTTTATCAGAAGGGTTCTACTTATTATTTTTTTAGTGCTGGTCCTGGGGCTTGAACTCAAAACCTGGGTGCTATCCTTGAACTTTTTTTCACTCAAGGATAATGCTCTACCACGTTAGTCACAGCTCTATTTCCATTGTTCTGTGGTTAATTGGAAATAAGAGTCTCACAGACTTTCCTGGCTTCAAATCTCGATCCTCCAGATCTCAGCCCCCCAAGTAGCTAGGATTACAGGTGTGAGCTACTGGCTCCTAGCTTGAACTCTTTTACAACCAACTTTTTAAGGCCAAACACTCCAAGTTTAGAAGTAAAAAATAAACAGGAAAAGGAGATTGAGGCATGGCTGGCGTGGCTGTCGGGGAGGGCCGGGCAGCCGCGGCTGCTGGCACAGAGCCTGGCACTTCTCGGCTTTCGCTGGGGATCAGGCTTCCTAGGGCCAAGGTGACCCCTGATGGCCACAGTGTCACCCGGGCAGCAAAGGCCATCGCGTAAGGCAGAAACACGCATCCTGGTGACGGGGAACGCTGAGTGCGGCACACAGGGCTCAGAGGTCCAAGTGGAGGCTGTCAGCTTCACACACCGCACACAGTCCTCATCTCTGACCAGAGCAAACATTGCAAAGGAAACACACCTCCAAGCAAGCAACAAGGCGCAGCAAATAAAGCATTGATTCCTCAGGGTCAATGAGAACTTATGGACCGTATTCCCTGGGGTCTAGAAACCTGGAATGTTACTACTGTAACAGTTGTAAATCAAGCTCAGATTCTTAGTTTTTCATAATAATTCCATATGTATGAAGTTGGGTTCTATGATTCAGACAATTCCAAGAGTGTCCTACTGTCCAGGACATCAACATCCACAGCCAAATGGAGCAGCGTCCTGATCATTCAGTTTTGTCCTCCGTATCCTGATCAGTGTGGAGCCGTGTCCTCCCTGTCCTCTGTGTCTTGATCACCATGAGCCGTGTCCTCCCTGTCCTGATCACTGCAGAGGTGCGTCTGTGCCCTGTGCACCTCACACGCAGGCCTCAAGGATGATCTGGGAAGCCTCATACCGGGTCTGCCGGGTTCTCCACTAAGGAAGGACTCGCACGGAAGAGGAAAACAAGCACAAGAGGCTGCTGAGCTCCCGAGTCCAGGCAGATGGCAGCCGCCCAGGGACAGCCACTCCTCAACCTGTGTCCAGCGCGGCCCGGGTACAGTCACAGGCAGGTCACAGGCCAGCAGTTCTCCCTGATCTCATCAGGATCTGGATGCTGATGCTGCAGGTGGAGTCCTGGCCGGTCCCGGGGGCGCACGCAGGGCACCGCCCATGCCGAGTCTATCCGCAGGGCTGCTGCTGTCAGAGAAGCACGGTGCCAAGCGTGCACAGAGCTGGGCACTGAGAGCAGGCCCGTGGCTCCCGCCGCAGGCCGCCGCCGTGCACAGTCAGAACAACACACAGGAGCACCACCTGCGATTCCTGCAGGACAAGCTGAGGTCAGCCGCTCCGAGGAGAAGGAGCAGGCGCCTGGAACCGAGGCTTTTAAAGACTAAACATCTGATGGAATTCTTTTGACTTTACCATTGAGATAGTTTGCGGAATCAAATGAGTCCTGTCACCGGTATTTGCTCAGATGTGGCTTCTTCAGCTTTGACTTTCTGTGCTAAGGACGTTCAAATACGTTTGCTTGGCAGAACTGACGCAGGCGCAGGCTCCTTTTCATGGTCTCTAGGCTCCAGCTCCGAGGAGGGTCCCACAGAGCACGGAGCCAGGTCACCCTGAGACACCGGAAGCAGTCCCCACCGAATCGCCGCTTCCTTATGCTTCACAGAACGCAGAGGAAGGGCAGGGAGAGCGTACGAGACAAAGGCTGCTCACCTGCCTCTGAGCTGGGAAACCCAGCGTGGGATCCAGAGTCCGCAGAACCACAGACCTGGCCTGTGAAGGGATGAGAAAATCGCAGACAGAAAGACAGCACTGCGACAGTGAAGTCAGGAGAAAGCAGGCACTGGGCTTGGAGGCAGAGGCCCAGAGGGGCGGCCTTGCCTGTCCACCGTGCTGGCCGCCTGTGAAAATGGGGAACAGGGAAGTCAGAATCTCCGTCTTCACAAGGCCCTGGATCATGCTTGAGTCCTTCACTCTTCAGCTTGAAGCTCAGCCGAGCTCACTAACACCACACAGTCAACCTGGAAGAGACCTAGGGGAGGCTCATTGAGCAGTTTGAACTGCAAAGGTGTAGGACATGGGACAGGGAGCAGGTACGCAGCCCTGACTCAGCACCTGCAGCATGCGTGCACTCAAGGGCACACACATGCACACACATGTGCACAGGTATACACACAGCTGTGTGCACACACATACACATACACACACGCATGGAAGAGAACCTGGAGATAAACCGAGAGATGAGATCTATGGACGTCTGGTTCAGCGGCAGCGCAGTTGAGATAAGAGGGCCAAAGTCTATGGGATTCGCAGGAAACAGAGAAGACTGAGCTGAATGAGGGGAACAGACCACATGGCTCGTGCAAGGTCCCAAGCAGGCCGGGGACCGGTCCAGAGTGTGCCAGGCACTCTGCACTTTACTCCAGCCTGGGTTAGCAGCCCTCCCAGTGGCCAGCTGGCCGGACACCCTCAATCCAGATGCTCCTGATGCTCCTAGCGCAGAGTCTGCAGCTCTGAGTCCAATGCCTGCCTGCCTGCCCTGCTCAGGCTAGCACAGTTCAGCAGCCAGCCTGGGGAGCTGGGGAGACCCAGGGGTTTCCGCAGCACAGGAGGCCCACGGGGCTGGAGACGGACCCAGCCACGGTGACAGTGTGCCCCTTGCTCGCGTCCCGTCTCCTGAGGACAGCTCAGTTGGTCCAGCACAGCTTCACCTGCAGTTCCAGACCTCCTTGGAGGAAAAGGGTCCCAGTGGCTATGAACCATGAGCCACACTGGTTTGCAGAAGATGCAGCTGCCTAGAGGGGTTGTTTGCTCTGGCTCTTAACTTGGCAGTTTCTTCCAAGCGACCTACATTGCCTGAGAAAGAGTGTACTGAGACACAGCCTCCTTCTCCTGGGCCTGGTCAGGGGGCAGAGCTAAGTGGTTCCGAGGGTGAAAATGTGCTTCTTCACGCTCTCTTCTGTGCAAATAGCCGATGTCATCCAAATATATCACTGGGCCTCCCGGCTAAGGCGCTCTCTGAGGCCACTGCTTCCCGTGGGCGTGGCTGGTCCACTGTTGGACACTCGCGGAAGATGCTCTGAATCGCTGCTTCTGTGATGACAACACCCCTTTCCTGGCCCCCAGGCCGCACATGCTCGTGTGCTGTTTCCTGGCCTTACACAGAACTTGGCCTGACTTGGCACTAAGCCAGCCAGTGGCCAGCGGGGAGGTGGGCCTACTGGGGGGGGGACCAGGGCTGTGTGCATGGTGGAGATGGGTGAGTGTGTGCCCCCCCCCGGGCAGGGACACGCTTGCAGAGTGCTTGTAACAAGCACAAGAAGAGTAAACGAGACTGACACTAAGCAGCATTCAAACCAAGCATGGCCAGTGACAATTTCTAGAGTTCCTAGAGCTAGCTCCCAGAATCAGAGCCTGGAGCTGCATGCCGGAGGTTTTCCGTCTCGGCTGGCCCTGTGAGCAGTGTGACATGTGTGGGGTAGGATGGCAGGAGGACAAGGGGGAGGCGGGGAGGGGAGGGGGGTCACACTCACAAGCCCGGCGCCCTCCCCCTGCGTCTCTCCTCACACCCACTGCCTGCAGGGCAGGCGGCCACGCCCTCCTCCCACGGCCCAGTCTGGCTTTGCATCCCACAGGATATAGCTACATTCTTCCACACAGCATTGCAGCCCAGAGCTAATGCAGAGAAGACAGACGGATTCCCATGAAGACCCACCTCACAAGCTCTCGGGACGGCCTGGCTGCTCAGGCCCAGAGGCCCGCGCGGTGGTCGCGGACATGGCTTCAGCGTCTCCAGCCTGGGCTTCCCTTCTGCACACAAGGCATACCTTCTCTCCCCAGGGCTGGAGGGAGCTGGGTGAGCCTGCCCCAAATACCCCAAGGCACAAGGCTAGTCAGCACTGGCGCCTGAATCACCAGGTAAGGCCTGTGCTTTGCTCATCTCCTGTTACCTCAGTATAACACGCAAATGAACTTTCTACTAGGCAAATGCTCTTCCTTGAGATCTGATCTCGGAGCCTCTTATGAGCAGGTGCTTAGGCTTGCTGTTTGGCACTGTAGGCTTTTTTTTTTTGAGGGGGGAGGTCAATCATGGGGCTTGAACTCTGGGCTGGACACTGTCCCTCAGCTCTTCAGCTCAAGGTGAGCACTCTACCACTTGAACTACAACGCCACTTCTGGTTTTCTAGTGGTTAATTGGAGATAAGAGTCTCATGGACCTTCCTGCCTGGGCTGGCTTTGAACCGTGATCCTCAGATCTCAGCCTCCTGAGTAGCTAGGATTACAGGTGTGAGCCACCTGTGCCCAGTGGCACTGTAGGCTTTTATGGGAACACTAATTTCATGAAAATATGAAGTAACTAATTAGCTAATTGGGTCCTAAACAATATGGTGCACAGCATCTATGATAGTCCAGGGTACACACACATGTGCACACATGCACACTCACGCACACTCACATGTCACTCCCTGATGGGGCGCAGAGCACAGGCGGAGATGGCCCCCTGCATGCCAGGGGCTCACCACCACCTCCCCGTGCAGAACAGGAAGCCACACACGCCCACACGTACACACAAGTGAGCGGGGGTCCAGTGGACACATCCACATCTAAGCCACCCCAGGAAAAACGAATGAGGCAGATGGGTGGAAGACAAGCATTCAGCTGTGTGCTAATAAAAACGTTAAGAAGTGAAGGGAAAGATGTCCAGCGCTGCCCATTATTACCAAAACGTGAGTGAGCAATCCATTCACCTGAGTGGCTTCCAAAGACTGGATCCATCTCAGACCAAAGCCAACACCAAAACCCTGCACCTGCCCCAGTGGTCTTCAGCAGGGAAACCACGGTACTTACTACCAGAATCCCGTAGACTCTGGAGAAGGCCCGGCGCAGCCAGGAGAGCATGCTGCTCCGGGGGAAGCAGCGGAGTCCACTCCTCAGGAGCCGTGCACATCCAGGAGCAAGCTTCCAGCGGTGTTTACCAGCCCCAGGCCACGCTCGAAAGTCAGCCCAGGGCAACAAGCAACTGCTGGAGGCCCGACGGAGCCAGACCACATTTAGCAACGGACTTAGCCAAACCCGTGGGGTCATGGGCTTAATATAGGCTTCTCCTGGTGGAGGTGGCGAGTTTGGGGGTGCGCTTGCCAGCCTGCAGGTCTAGCTGTCTTAAGAGAAGCCCAAACCAAGAGATCTCACCACGCAGCACCGTGGGACTGTGGATCCGTCTCCAAGTGTGTGGAAAGCAACTCCTAAATGACCACTAGTGTTGGTGTGTTTCATTCTTGACTATGTTGGCAACCCACAAGCTCTGGTTTCCTGACCCCTGGCAGGCCCCATACCGAAGACACCCGAGCCACAGAGAATGCAAGCCTGGTAACCGGAGGCAACGGGCTAACCAGGACACTGCCCCGGCTCCCTGGCCCCGTGGCCCCTCAACCACGGCTGCACTCAGATCTCTGGCTGAAGTGCATTCAGACAGCTCCCCAAACTTTGTAGTAATGATAGGCCAAGCATGGTGGTGACTGCCTAGAATCCCAGCTACTTACAAGCAAGAGACAGGAGTGTATCTGTTCAAGGCCTGTCTGGGCAAAGTTAGTGCAAGATTGCATCTGAGAAACAAACTGGGAAGCCAAAGAACTTGGGAAACGGCTCAAGTGGAAGAGCATCTGCCTCTCAAGGGAGGCTCTGGCTTCAACCCCAAGAGCCACCTAACGAAGAGAAACATGGAAGGGATGAGAGCCCGTCCCATGAGCGGCCATCCGACTTTGAAGGTTCTCCGCTGCCGGTCATTACTGTCTCCTGCTGGGGCAGCGGGCGGCCTGTGGGCAGGAGACCTCTCCTCTGCGCATCATCGCACAGCAGCGCTGAGGTCAGGAAGCCCATGAAGCGAAAGAACTTCCTAAAAAGTGAGCTGCTCAGACATGTCTGACTCGGCCTGACCATGCCGCCAGGCCTTGCCCTGAGCCAGACCTGACCACGCCGCCAGACCTCGCCCTGAGCCAGGCCTGACCACGCCACCAGGCCTCGCCCTGAGCCAGACCCAGACCTAACCACGCCACCAGGCCTCGCCCTGAGCCAGACCCAGACCTAACCACGCCACCAGGCCTTGCCCTGAGCCAGGCCTGACCACGCCACCAGGCCTCGCCCTGAGCCAGACCCAGACCTAACCACGCCACCAGGCCTCGCCCTGACCCAGACCACACCACCAGGCCTCGCCCTGACCCAGACTCAGGCCTGACCACAGGCAATTAGCACCCACTTCTCACCCAAATTTTGATGTGTTTACAATGAATTATTTATTTTACTACAGTTGCTATTAGTTGAGCTGTAATGCTTAGGCTTCATGAACAAGGATGCCCACCCAGTCTGCAGCTACTCCAGGTCGCCCTGCACACAGCACTTTAAGTTCTCTGCTCTTTCCCCAGGCACATAAATTTATTTCCATTTTCTCTGGCGATTCTTTCTGTTCCTGTTGTTCCCTTTTGTCCTTCAGAAACTTCTATCACTCTGATTTCCCACTGGTCCATGTCCACCAGCTCTCAGCCCTTCTGCAGCCCGGGTGTCTGTGTCCAACAAGCCAGCCTCTGGTCTGAGACGCTCATCTAGACAATGTCCGTCTCGCTGTGCGCCACGTCAGTGCCTCCCACAGACGTACCTCCTCACAGACGCATGGTATCCGTCCCACAGGTGCAGGCCAAGACCAAAGAGCCACCACTTCTGCCTGCCCTGTTCGTGCACACTATTGCTAAGACCCATTAGTTTTACACATAAGCCTTTCTCTGACTTATCTATTTCCTTCTGTCACCTTTGCACCTGTCCTTGCCCCAGCTGCTGTCATATTGGATGATGGCATCTCCTGGACAATGTGTCAGTTTCCTCCCTGGCCAAAGCTAGCTTCCCGAGACCCAGACCTGAGAGACCTCCATGCTCTGCGTAAAACACCAAAACATTCACCCAATATCACATCTCACAGAGAAGCTAGAATCAGAAGCAAGGATGCCCACCAGTATCATAATTCCCCTTGCCAACAACGTGTGGTGAAGAGAGAAGGGAAGGAAGGAGGAAGAAGAGAGGAGGAGAGGGAAGAGGGAGGAAGGAAGGAAGAGGAAGGGAGGAAAAAAGAGAGAGAGGGAGGGAGGGAGGGAGGGAGCGAGGGAGGGAGGGAGGAAACAGAACTAAGTGGCACGAGTTCTGAAAACAAGACTGAAAAATCCTGACTGGCACATGACACGGCCTATATATGGATTCGCAACAGAATGGAGCAAATTAAAACTAATAAGAGTTCACTGATGTGGACAGATTTTAAATCAGCCCCAACGCTAACAGATTTCTTTATGCCTGATGGCACGGATGGAATGACTGTGCTCTCTGAATGTGCTAGAACCATCTCCCCAGGAGACGGGATGTGGGGAGGTGAATAGGTCTTCAGGGCGGAGCCTGGCGGAGCAGATGGGCTCCGCGTCCTAAATACATAAATAAATATAAACAAGGGCCCGGAGGCTGCCTCCCCTCGCCAACCGTGACAGCACGCCCCTGTGAGCCGGAAAACAGCCTGCCACACCCCAGATCTCGGACACCTCCATGCTGGATGTCCAACCTTGGTTTTGTGAGAAATAATTGCTGCGTACGAGCTACCCAGCCTGTGGTATTTCCTTATAGAAGCCCAAAGGGATTAAGATGCCCCCAGTAACCGATGGAGCTTGGATGTTAAGAGTGTCTCAAATGCTTCTGTGAGTTCACGAGAGGTCCGGGTGACGGACGCGGCGATGAACGCGGAAAGACGGGTAGCCCAGTGAAAAGCAGGCAAGTTACGAAAGCGGTTCAGAGCAGGAGACGAACGAAAAGGGCTGCCCGGTGTGAAGACGTGTTTTCCCAGGAGACATAACCAGAAAGAAGAAAATGAGGACGCGGCGCTTTCAACCACCTCCCTGCACCATCCAAACCCCGACGGGACCACACAGGCCCGAGGCCCCCAGGGCGGCAGCTGCCGCCACTGCCACTGGGTGGGGGCGAAGAGGAAGGCGGGCAGTGGTCGCCCTCCCACCGTGAGTGCGACCACAGGTGTCCACGGGGTAAGGGCGGTCAGCAAGGACAGGAGGCCAAGTACAGCCAGGGGGACTCGGTGGGAGCACCCAGGGGCCTCGATGGAGTGCTGTGGGCCCTACGAGAACTTCCAGGCTGGAAGATGATCGGCTCATCCTAGGGAATATGTTCCACCCAAACTAGAACAAGGGCCAGAATGGGCAGCTGAACAAGGGGCGAGTGGTCGTGGGGAGGGGACGGGCAGCTGACCACGGCGAGGGGGAGGGGGAGTGGCCGGGGGGCAGGGGCGGACAGGAAGCCCAGGCTCGGGCACCGCGGCCCTGCTCAGACGAGGCTCCTCCTGTGGCGGGACCACTCGCACGGCAAGCAGGCGGTGTGGGGCCCTGTGTGGATGCAGGTGACGGCCCAAGGCCCCACCGCCAGCGGGCACAGAGACAGGCGGGCTGCGGCGTCTCTCCAAGAGTGAAGGAGCTGAGGAGGTGATGGAAGGGAGATTTTTCAAGAGTGGTGGGGATCCATTTCCAAGGTGCATGTGGTTCTCAGCGAGAACGCCTTCTCACTTTATGAAGAAGCAGGTGGAAAGGAACCTTCTGGAAGCAATTTTCCTGGGGTGTTGAAGTTCAGAATCAGATAGAAGGAGGTAGCCGAAGAATAAAAATATCCTGACTTCGCTTTCAGGATAGTGAATAAAGTTCTGTAAGGAAGAGATTAAGTGGTGCAGCATGAAGATAAAGGTTAACTACGTAAGAACAAGTTTAGACACAAAGGAAGGAGTCAGCATAAAGAGCCTATCTTAACAATCTGTCTGGACCCTAGAAATACATTATTTTATAAGGAGGAGATTGATGATGACTCATCCTAAGAACAGAGAAGAACTTTTCTTCTAATACTGTACAGCCACAGAAAAATGGAAAAATCCTCCAATATAAAGGTACATGTTGATATTTAAATTCATACTCAGTTCATTGAAGAGGTTGTCCTTTGCTGGACCTAGAGAAAGCCAGATTTAACAACGTGAACCCCAGTCTCCGTGTTCTTGTTTGTGGGGCCCAGCATGTACCCCGGTCTCCAGGCTCTTATTCTGGGGGGCCCAGCATGTACCCCAGTCTCCAGGCTCTTGTTCTGGGGGGGCCCAGCATGTACCCCAGTCTCCGGGCTCTTGTTCTGGGGGCCCTGCTAATTCATGCTCAGTGTCAAAGTGAATCCTCAGGAAGAAGGTTACTTGAACTGCACATAGAAAATTCCCGGAAACGCTCAGCACCAGCCACACCAGTGTTCACCTTTGTGAGACCGTAGAGAGGAATCTCGTTGTTAATCATTTAGGGGCAGACGAAGGCCCTGTTTTGTACAACTTCTTACAACCCCCCACCCTGCTGTGATGCCAGAATAAAAGTGGGATGACAGAGGTGCCAGGCCTGACTTTCAGAAGAGAAGGGCATTGAACACAGGTGTGGTGGGAGGGCGCCGGCCTGTCATCCCAGAACTGGGACCAGGAGGCAGGAGGCTCGTGACTTCAAGGCCGATCTGGGCAATACACCGAGACGTTGTTTCGATGCCTCCCCTCCCCTCCATGAAAAGCATTTAATGTACCCGAACTGTGAGCTATGGATGTAGGCCCCTGGGGTAGACAGAGCACGGCACTGCTCCACCCGCCACTGTTCAAGGAAGAAAAGGAACAATATGACATGCAAACCATGGGGAACAATGGCTCATGCACTGTCCTCACACTGTTCCCTGACAGCTGGTCATTTCCCTCCCCTGGTTTGTCTCAGTTTCTTCCTGCCTGAAAAAGGACAGTAATTGATTGGGCTTTGGTTTGACTCCTTGGGTTGTTGTAAACATATGGGGCATACTTACTGCTTTTTAAATTGGGTAGTAATAAAACTGATTTTCTATGGAAGAATAACAACGATAGCACTGGAAACCAGAAATAAAGTCAGGGCATACATTCTGGCTGAGAAGGTGGCTGAGTGGTAGAGCGCTTGCCTTGCATGCCTGAGGCCCTGGGTTCGATTCCTCAGCAGCACCTAAGCAGAAAAAGCTGGAAGTGGAACTGTGGCTCAAGTGGTAGAGCGCTAGCTTTGAGCTGAAGAGCTGAGGGACAGCGCCCAGGCCCAGAGTTCAGGCCCCCCCCACAACTGGCAAAATAAAAATAAAAATAAAAAAAATAAAGAGGTGAGAGGGGACAGTGGGATTTAAGGTTGCTTTGTGTTTTATCTTAATCTCAAATCATATCCCCTCCCCAACTGTTACTCTTTATACCACCAATTTTTCATGGAAGTCAAAATATCAAAGGGAAGTCTAAGATGCTATGGTACAGGTGGGTAAGGAGGATTAGTTGATGACAAAGGACAGAGAAGGAACGGATGAAGTTAACTCTGAGCATTTATGTTCCGCTGCTCACGTCTGTGCCTGTGCGGTGCCCACGGCTCCTGGCTCCCGGGGAGAATCAGTGTGTGTTCTTTGTCCAGGACAGCGTTGCTAATCGCCAGGAAGTGGTTTTCAGATAAACACTTCAGATCCAATTCGCCCCTGACTCATCACAGCTGAGAACTAATTAGGGGCTGGAAAAGTCTCTCTCATGCAGAACAGCAATAGTTCTAAATGGAATGGCATCGTTACAACCTTGAGAGGGCTTCGACCTTCAGGTCCGCCATGTCTCTGGGTGAGCTGGGAGCTTCCGGGCAAGGTGACATCCAAGTTCCCAGTGGAAGCCTGATCTAGTCATGTGACCTAACTTAACCGGGCATCACACATCAGCTGTGTCTCCCTTCCCACCAGTCTCCTGGCTAGCTCCTGTAAGAATACATGCATGAGCTGGGCGCCGGGCACCGTGGCTCACGCCTGTCATCCTAGCTACTCAGGAGGCTGAGATCTGAGGATCATGGTTCAAAGCCAGCCCGGGCAGGGAAGTCTGTGAGACTCTTATCTTCAGTTAACCACCAGAAAACTGGAAGTGGCGCTGTGGCTCAAGGAGTAGAGCGCTAGCCTTGAGCTGAAGAGCTGAGGGACAGCGCCCAGGCCCAGCGTTCAAGCCCCACAACTGATAAAAAAAAAAAAAATAGTGGGCTGGGAAGGTGGCTCAGTGGTAGAGCGCTTGCCTTGCATGCTCAAGGCCCTGGATTCGATTCCCCAGCACCACATAAGCAAAAAGAAAAAAGCCGGAAGTGGCGCTGTGGCTCAAGTGGTAGAGCGCTAGCCTTGAGCTGAAGAGCTGAGGGACAGCGCCCAGGCCCAGAGTTCAGGCCCCACGACCGGACCCAAAAAAAAAAAAAAAAAAAAAAAATAGTGCATGCCTTCAAAGAATGCATAGCCAACTCTCTCCACATTGGAGAGACTCAGATCCGTGTCACTTTTTGTGTTAAGCCTCATTTCAAATACAGAGGACTCAAAGTCACCCGGTAGCCATGGTTTTAGTGGCACTGTGTGACCTGCTGCAGAACATTCCGGCGTTTGGTCTCAACATCGTGATTTTCCCAGCACAGGTGCTTTGTTCGGTATTCGCTCACCTGTATAATTCCTGGTAACATGGTGTGTTCACTCACATTTGCTCTGTGATGCGTGCGCGTGTGTGTGTGCACATGTGTGTGTGGTGCCCGTGCGTCTCCTCTCCCTGAATCCTGGAGGACCTGTGCCGTGTGTCCTCCCTCCTACCCAGGCAGTGAGGCAGGCAGCACTTGCGGGCCTCCGCTGCGGCAGCGACGGCCCTGGACCCCCGTGAAGGACACGAGGGGTCGGGGTGGAAGGCAGCGGGCTGAGGACCTCTGCACCAGGGGCCGTAGGGTGGTCGCCCCCTGAACTTGGTTCTGCCTCACATATCAGCAATCCCGAAGCAACAACGGGCGCAGAGATGCTCCAGTCCCAAGGAGGTGGCACCAAAGTCCGTGCTGGGCCAGGGAACGGAGAAGGAGCCAGGACGCATCCAGACAGCAACCGTCCACACCAGCTGAGGAGGCTCCACCTCCTGCCACGGCAGCGGCCACGACTCCACCTCGCGCTCCGCAAGGCCGCGCTGACACCCTATGGGGTGGACGTCCAGTGCGTGGTGGACAGAGAGGCGTGGAACCACTGTCCCGTGGCCACGTGGGCAGTCCTCCCCTGGGGTCAGTGAGGCCACGTGGGAATCCCGACCCCTCACCCACTAACGACCCCCACTCCCCGGGGGCAGCTCAACACAGAGCGGGTTCCCGGGAGCCCCGCAGGCCTGTGAACGCAGATGGCTTGCAGCAGACCTCAAACCCGGGCCCCAGAGGCTCCGCTCTCCATGACCAGAGGTTCCCTGGAAGGGAAGAAGCAGGGGACCAGAACACAGGAGCAGAGTGTGGACGAGACCCTCCTCTGGACAGGTAGCCTGTGTCTGGGTGTGGCTCACTGTCCCTGGCCAGGAGCACAGTAAACACTATTCACAACAGCCAAGCTGTGGACGATGGATGAGCGGATCAATACAACGTGGTACCTGTACACAATGGAATTTTACTCAGCTGTTATGAAGAAGATGATTATGTCATTTGCAGGGAAATGGATGGACCTAGAACAATCATGTTAAGTGAGGTAAGCCAAGCTCAGAGAGACAAATGGCCTGTGTTCTCTATCATAAGCAGAAGCTGGATCTAAAATACACCAGCACATGATAAATGATACAGGACTCTAAGCTTCTCTCTCTCTCTCTCTCTCTCTCTCTCTCTCTCTCTCTCTCTCTCTCTCTCTCACACACACACACACACACACACACACACACACTAAAGGAGGATACTCTTTTAGGGAAGGAGCCCAAACCTGTATCTTCTCTGAACATTTAAAATACTATTTATCAAAAATTTATCAAAATTAACTCCAAGAAATGGAAACGTGGACTTCCTGTTGTTAGAGTCCAGCCAGCAGCTCTGCATTTCCTGGCAGCTAGGTGACTTCTGGCAAATCAGAACCTCCCAAGGCACACCGGGCAGCACGCCTGCAGAGGTGTGTGAGTCCTTTGGGTGTTTGTTTAATGAAATGGGCCCGACTGAATGAGGGGGGAAAGACCCCAAGCATTTCCCAGGTCTGGAGAGAGAGCTTTTCAGGAACCGTGGGCGGGACTCGTGCAGGGGCTGCAGGAGGACGGACACAGGGGTCAGCTGCTCTGTTGCTCCTTGCTTTCCAAGGACCAGCTCCAGCTATCTGGGTCACAGCCCCGGGCAGAAACAGAGACGCTCATGCGTGATTCCAAGGAAAGACAGGGAGCAGAAATGCCCAGGAGGAGCTGAAATCATGAAGGAAACAGCCAACGAGAGAGCGACAAGTGCTAAAAGCAAAACCAACCCTTGTCAGCACAACCTTCAACTCAGAATCATTATTCTGCGCATACAGAACATGAGACTGGGTCTGGCAAAACCTTCAAAGTGACGCTAGTGGCAAAGAATACACAAATCCTGGCTGCAATGTCATGGCCGGTTTTGACCATGTGGTTTCATAGGTAACTGGTGTCAGGCGGGGATGGACCGGCTCATTCCTGCATGAACTCAGCCAGGGTAGCTAGCCCCACCCTCCTTCCTGTACTCTGCTGCTGCTGCGCCCATCCGTGCCGCCAGCACCCAACTCGAAGCCTCTTTTATAAAGCACTGGATAGCAGAGTGATGGAAGGGAAAGAAGCAACAACAGATCCAGGAGTCTCTAAGAGTTTAGGATGAAGTGATTCCTGACAGAATGGAAAGAAGGGATTAGAGGAACAACCGACCATTTCAAAGAAATAGAGCCTATCACGCACCCCACTACCAGGAGTATTCAACAAGTCAAAGTACTCAAGTACTGCTGAGGTAGGGGTTTTCTGAGGGCTACAGCTTTTCTAAGTATGAAACCATGAGGTTTTGGGTAATACATTAACTGCCTGAGACCAGTTCTGCTCTCTGCACAGCACCGATACGCTACTGGGCTCTCCCAGTACGGTGAGCAGTGTGGCAGGGTCCTGGGCAGGTCAGGGGTGGAGATGGAGAAAGTTTGCGGGAATGGCTCAGAAGGTCCCAATGAAGTCTTTCGAAGCCCAGCCTCATCCCACCTGGAGCCAACTGCCTGTTGTTAAAGTCACACAGAACCTCAAGCTTAGAGATGGGCGATTCCTCAGGGAAGGAGAGCGAAAGACACCTTACAGTGGAAGAGTCCTGCAAGGCTGAGCACACAGCCGGCGAACCAGATAATAATGCCGTGAGTCTGGGGCGTCGGGGGGCTCCTGGGTTTCCGGGTGCCTCTGGTGGTCATGGTTCTAAAGCACGCCCGGGGCCCCGCAGGAGACACGCGGCTGGCTGCAGAGCGCGGGACATGCGTTTTCCAGCCCCGTGACCTGGCGTGCTGGGACGCTGGGGGACGCGTGTCTGGCTTTGAGTTGCGTGACCCTTGATCGTCTTTCTCTGCAGTTCCAGAGATGCGCATGCCACCGCACCACATGGGTTGCATGGCTGGAATCGGCTGCAGGATGAAAGTTCTTTCGTTTCCTTTGCTCTCCGCCCCTGCAGCATCTTCTGTGTGTGCTTCTGCCTGGGGAGCCAAGCCCCCAGTGTTGTGTCCTGTGCTGTAGCCACTGGGTTCCACCCACGATTCTCCACTTTCCGCCTCTCCACCTTCGGGGTGCCCCGTTCTTCCCTCGAGAAGCCACCTGAGCCCCCAGGCCCTGGCACTCTCCCCCTCCCCCGCCCCCGCCCCCTGGCCACCAGGATGACTGTACCTGGTGCCACAGAGAGGCCTGGGTTCTCGAGGAGGACAGAGGAAGTGTTCTGCAGAGATCCTCACCTGGCCCCGGCGCCAGAGCTGACACCGACACCCAGGCCTGAGGGGGTCCCGAGCCTCTGGGGCCGGGCCCGGGGCTGCAGCTCTGGGATGAATCCTGCACTCACTAGCCTTGGGGTGCAGATAACTGGCAAGCCTCTTGCTGAAGTTCCCGGGGGATGCAAGGTGCTCCGACTAAAGCTCAAATCTGGTGCTATGTTGGAGAACTGTCTCTGCTACCCAGAATGTCTGAAAGGGCGTGCGTGTGTGTGTGCGCGCACCTGTGTGTGCACGTACGTGCATGAGAGTGTATGTAAAAATGAATATGTGAGGGTAGGTGTGTGTACGTTGGAGTATGTAGGTGTGAACGTGAATAAGTGAGTGTCTGTGCACATGTGTTTGTGTGCATGGGGTTGTGTGCATGCATGCGTGTACACACGTGAGTGTGCCAGTACCAGGGCTTGAACTCCGGGCCTTGTGGTCTTGCTCAGCTTGTCCTCAGCATCTCTCCTGCAGGAATACACCATTACTCTGCTCAGAGCAAATCGTTGCGGCGTAATTAGGAGGTTCTAGCAGTTGGTTCTTCTCTGTGGCAATTAAAGCACTCAGCATTGTTCATGAAGAGCATTAAGGAATTGAATGAACTTAAACACAGGCCCATGAAGCCTGGCAGGGAGCCAGTGGCTGCGTCCTCTCCCCGTGGCAGCACGCTCTATTCAACGTGAATGGACACACGTGTGCTGCCCGCCTTGCTGGGCCTGGCCCAGGCGGGCGGAGCCGGTGCTGGGAAGTGCCCTCCGGCCAGGCAGGCAGAGCCCTGCGGTCTTCATAAAGCTTCTTCTCCTCCAGGGCATTTCAGCGTTTTAGGACTCTACCTCATAGCATATTAAAGAAGCCCACCTTTCCCGTGGCAGCCTTTGCATGCACAAATGACAAAACCTGCAGATTTCGTGTTCGTCATTCTCCTGTTTCAGCAACTGGTGAAACATAATTAGGACGACCGGTCTCCATATCAAGACACCCAAACTTCGTTTCTCTGCCCCGAGGTGAGCTTTTCTTTATATCAGTCCACGTGGCTCACGGTGAGACCAGCACACCAGACTCTGCTTCCCTCACATGAGAGCGGAGGCCGGAGCCGTGCTGTTAGCCACGGCGCAGAGCTGTTTCTGCAGCAGGAGAAAGGCTGACAGGCCAGCCCGCAAAAGCAGATATCATAGACTGAAACACAGAAACAGACGCAGCCTGGCTCCAGGGAGTGTCCTGAGCATGGACCCCGCAAGGCCCTGCCCCGGAGCCCTCCAGGGACATGCTCCGGAGACAGGAGGCAAGGGGCCCCCAAAGCCCAAACTGCTTTCTTAGAAACGATGATAGAGCCGGGCACCGGGGGCTCACGCCTGCACACCCAGCTAATCAGGAGGCTGAGATCTGAGGACGGAGGCTTAAAGCTGGCCTAGAAGTAAAGTTGGGGTTGGGTATCACACAGGAGCATTTCTGTGTGTCTGCCCAGGGCTGTGACCCAAAGAGCAAAGTCCAGGGGCCACCTAGCCGCCTCACAAAGCACGCTCACCTCTCCCACACCCCAGCCGCGGTCACGTGTACACTTCTACGTGAAGACGAGAGCGCACAAGGCCACACAGAGAGGCAGTGACCTGTGCCAAGAAGACAACCAGTGTTCACTCAGAGCCTGCGAAGTTCCCACAACGCCAGCAACCAGGACGGCCACTGAGGAATCATCCCGAGATGACCACACCCCTCGGGGCCACTGAAGAATCATCCCAAGATGACCACACCCCTTGGGGTCACCGAGGCCACGCCCCCGAGGGCCCAGGGCTCCCAGTGCACACAGCCCCACACAGCAGAGGCCAAGCACTTGCAATGCCGCCTCACTGGGGACGTGTGGGGAGAAGCCGGTGAGAGGGGACGCAGAGGGAAAACGCAGCCCCTCAGGACAACAGTCGCAGGAGGTGGCAGATACGTCTAGCACCCCAGACGCCGTCTAGCACCCCAGACGCCGCGTGACCACACCGAGGTGCTCGGAGGGAGCGTGTCTAAACTCACCGGCCGCGGTGTTCACATTTCCTTTTTCCCTGGATATTTCTCACGGTGTCATTCCATATTCAAACACTTCTAAAGCCGAGGGGAAGAGGGAAAGGAGGAGACAGGACGTCTGGGGTGTGTGAGTGGACGGCTTGTGCACCGCTGCAGGCCAAACGCACCGCCCTGAGAGTCCCTGAGGGACAGGTTTGCAGCCGGAGCACCCACGCGGCCCTGGGGTCTGAGCCCGGGTCCTGGGCAGTCCCTGGTTCGTGCGGAGGTCTCCATGTCTGAGTCGGCACTGAGATGAGGCCAGCAGGGAGACATATTCCTCAGGCCGGGAACCTCGGCTCCCAGAGCCTCCGTGGTCTCCGGGGTCAGCTGCATTTCTGTAGCTCCTGGAGAGGCCCTGGCATCCTGGCGTCTCCCACGGGAGCTGTCACCCCAGAAGCTCCTGAGTTTTCTAAGTGCTCAGGGACCTGGCCCTGCACAGCACCCCACCCCGCCTCAGGCCTGGGGTATGGGGGAACAGGGAGGACGCACCCAGCCCCTCCCACGCGGGGCCTGGGATGAGGGAGGCTACCACGCTTCTCTGTGCATCTCCTCCTGGGTCCGTGGAGCTACTTCACTGCCCTCTGCGGGACACACTTTCAAAAACGATCCATCCAATCTTTATGGAAGCCCAGCAGGGCCAGGCCCTGTTCTCAGGGCAAACAGCCCTGCCTGCGCGTCTCTTGCCGTGCATGCAGGCCGGGGTCCCCGGACCTCTCCTGCGGACATGGCTCTTTCTGGTCCTGATAGAACACAGCACGGGAAGCAGCAGCAGGATGGGCTGTGGTGTCTCCCCCAACTGCCGGTGGCCTAGATTTAGTGTCTCCTCCACGGCACCCAACAACCCGCCACACAAACCGATGCTGGAAATTAGGACGGAAAATGAGCGCCATGAAGAAATGGGATCTGTTTACTGGTGACGCAGGGATCATAGGCCCCAAAATGCACGTTTAAAACCAGCAAGAACATTGAGTGGAGGCAGCAGCAAGAACACATAGGTCACAAGTAACACAATCATCCTTCTGTAGGAAAAACAAGCTAAGCTCCTATACCACACTGTGTAAAATAGCACTCACTACAACACCTTACTACGAGAGGGGAAAGTCTTCATGTTCATAAGTAGGAATGGTTTCTTACACAAAATATAGGGGGTTATGAACATTAATCAGTGTGGCTACCTAAACTTTACTACAAAGAAGTACCCATGGGCAGTGCAGGCAGAGGCTCACGGGGGTTTGCAGCATCTACGAGGAGGGACCGAGGTCCAGAGTTTATGACTGAAGGACAGATAGCACACGAGGACATGAACATACACACATCAGACACAGGAAGCCAGGTGAGACCGTGAGGGTCGCGTCCCTGTAGAAACCAGTCAGGGGCACCTGGAAATAGCCAGCAGACTGCCACGGCTGCCCTTCTGACTCGCCTCCGCCCTGCATTTAACTGCGGGGATGAACTCCCATCCCGACCCAGTCGCTGACAGGGCCTCTTCCAGCCTCCGAGCCTTTCCCCGTGTAGTGTCGCCGCCCGGGCCGTGCACTGGTGTTGCGTATCCTGTCTACCCGGTTCAGCGGTTCGTGGCCGCTAGCTCCCTCCGGACCTGGGCTTCTCCTTTCCCTGTGGGACCGAGCAGCTGCACTCCTGACTGTGCATTAGTGAGGAACACCACAGAACAAGACCCCCGGCCCAGTACCTCAGGAAAGTTCTGGATGAAGGAGCAGAATCACTCCGCTTACAAATGCAAGGACAAAGCCATGTTCATCACACAAGCTGGGACCAGAGACACCAAGACGTAAGTCGCACAGCAGGAGAACTGGGACACCAGGGTCAATGCTGTTGCCAAGACTCCTGGTAATGAAGGGGGACAGTGCCCCAGAGCCCCTTCCGCATGCTTCCCAGAAGCGCACACAGCCCGGCAGCCGGGGTGCCCGCACCGGGCTCGGCCGCTGCTCCGGCCTGCGGCGGCCGGGCCCACGGTGGACCCAGCCCCCGGCGGCCTCATGTGTGTCCCACACCGACCCGCCCCACAGCAGTGACAGGAGGGCTGTGAGATCACCGCCCTGCGTAGACACTCACTCAGCCCCGGGATGGGACCCACGCCGCGTCCCACACCGTGCCCCACGCCGCATCCCACGCCGGCCTCCTCGCTTCCCAGGCAGCTGGCAGTGACCCTCTAACACAGACGTTGCCCCTGGCCGGCCGGGCTCAGAGCAGCGTGGATCCCAACACCGGCCCGCAGCCTGCGTCCTCGGTTGCCATAGCGACAGTGTTGCTTTGATCTATAAAGCATCCATTAGCGCTGCCACCCTAGGGACCCTCCGGGCTCCAGGATGACATGCGGGCCCCACACACTTGCAGACCCCTGCAGGCCCGGCTGACTCACAGACTCGTGACCTAAACAGCAAACCAGGCCCCGCCACGGCCCTTCCCTCGGCACGAGACCCAGGGTGAAAAGCTCCATCGTTTGGACATTCCTTTTTAAGTTTTCAAGTCCCCTCTGGCCCCTCAGCCTGTCCCCCGCCCTCCGGGGCCTCTCAGGGACCCTGAGGGTCACGGCCACAGCGCTGGGAGCTCCGAGGCTCCCCGACCCCTGGATTTCCACGCACCGTTCTGCCTCCCTGGGCCCATGTGTGAACCCCCCATGCCGGCACCGAGGGCCCCTCCCGCACAGCCCTCCATCCGCGCACCTGGGTCCTCCTCTGCAAGCAGTCTCTGGGGACGGCCGCCACCGCGGGGGACGGGCGGGGTGTCTGGCTGTCCCCGGGGGAGGTGGAGGCGCTGAGGCGGACTCCCCCCGGGGGAGTCCGAGGCTGAGCACGGACGCCCCGGGCCCGCCCTGCCGCGGGCCGCTCATGGGCCATGCGGGGCACACTCCGTGGCCGCGCAGAGGCGTGGCACGGCTGCCAGTGCACCCGCACACGGGAGCCGGGCTCTGGGGGAGGCAGGGACAGGGTCCCGGGGGCATCCTCCTCGTCACGCAACACTCGCTCTATGGCAACAGCCTCACGAAGGCCCACGGCCTCCACCAGCCGCCGCCTGAGCGTTCCAGGGGAGCCCAGGCCAGAAACGCACCAGCCCACCCCCAGGCCAGAAATGCACCAGCCCCCCCCCCAGGCCAGAAACGCACCAGCCCACCCTCCCCAGGCCAGAAACGCACCAGCCTCCCCCAGGCCAGAAACGCACCAGCCCACCCTCCCCAGGCCAGAAACGCACCAGCCCACCCTCCCCAGGCCAGAAACGCACCAGCCCACCCTCCCCAGGCCAGAAACGCACCAGCCCACCCCCCCCCCCCCCACCCAGAGGGCCCAAGACGAAGACCGGAGCAGGAGTGCTTCTAGAACCCCAACTCAAAACTGGAAGTAGGCATGATTCAGCCATGGAGGAAAAGGCCAAGAGAATGAGGCCGGAGTTCGAGTCTCAGTACTGGCACACACACAAACCTAAATTATGAACATATATTAAAACATATACAGGAGGATACGCGTTGTACACAAACATCGTGCCTAATGCAAGGCACGGACAATGCTGTAACTCTTCCAAACAAACAGCTCGTCATGTAACAAAATGAATACAAGAGGCTGGAACTGCGTCGTTGGGAGATGAGGTTAAGAGAGGGAAAATAGACAGATGGAGGTGGACGGGTGGGCAAAGGCTCAAGACAGTCCATGTCCACACATGGACATGGAGCCAGGTAACTTGAGGAGAGCGTTGGGCGGGAGCAAGGGGAGAGGATGGAAGGGTGACGCTGGTCACGCCTGGTACTCAGCTGGACATGTTGAAATGAAACCCCTTGGACAACTACTTAACAATAGTGGGTTTTTTTTAATATTTGTGGGGGAAAAAGAGAACTTCAGCTTCAGTGAACGGGCCTGGTGGTGTGTGCTGGCAGCGGCAGCGCGTGGGCGGCTGAGGTTCTGAGCGAGAAGCCGATCTGGATTGCATAGCAAGTTCTAGGCCTGCTGAGCATCATAGTGGGACCCTGCCTCAAATGAAGCTCTCAGCTTCAAGCCCACGAACCGGGACCCACGCTTAAAGAGACAGTGTAGAGCAAACTGAAAATAAATCGTAAGAAGCCTGAAAGAGAAAGCTCCTATCTCATGCCCAGTAAAATTGCAAGGAGCTCATGACTTCGGTAGCCAGTGTAGGTGCAGGGGATCCAGATGGTTATTAAATACTTGAGTTAATTCAGGGGTGACAGGAGGGAAATCGTGGCGGGGCTATTAGATGAGGACAGTTCTCGGCATGGAAGGTCACTCTTCCACAGGAAGGCTGGGGTGAAGCGCTCACCAGTCTCCCTGGGGGAAGCAGGGTCAGAATGCGGGTACACACCCTGCCTGCACTGTATGCTTGTTCTCCATCACCCCCGGCTCAGTCATTTTATGTTTCTAGGCAGTATCGGGGCCAGACGGGTGACCCCTCTTGCAAGCACTGGTGGATCTCCGGCGGGGCCTCCAGCCTTTTGCATTCTGTGAGTGGACGGATGACGCCGGCCCTGCTCTGTGCCTGGCTACTGGCTGTGCGCTTGGTGAGCCCCGCCCACCACAGGGAGCCATGCACTCTGGGGTTCAGGGGCGCCATGGCTCAGCTGCCCCCCTGTAGCTGGCACTAAAAACAAACTCCTCTTTTCCTCCTCTATTTCTGCAGGCCGCGCAGCACTTGCCGGGCAGAGGCCAGCTGTCTGGCCCCTGTCAGTCATCAAGGTGGCCGTGTCTTTCTTGTTCACGGCTGAACCTAGACCTGGCTGGCACCCACAAGCACCTCTGAAGCAGAGTGACGCCAGTCCTGGTCACAGCGCATGCTCCACGGACTGCCCACCTTCAACGCAACCCCTTGAACTCAACTTCAGAAAGCGAGTCACCATAAGGACACGACACGTCTGCTGTATGTAGAATGCTGTTGGAATTCATTCTTGTCTTCTGTTGAGCATAAATGTCATGTCTTCAGATAAAAAAAACTCCCCTGTCTCTGTTGATCCTGCTCTGCATTCTTCCCCATCATAAGTCCAAATGCAGATCCCAGACAACTCAGGAACAGCCAGCAAAGCATAGAAACCCAAGCACAGGAGAAGGCAGGAACGCGGCAGAAGCCCATTCTCACTTAACCTGCGTTCATGTGCAAATGCTGCGGCTGAGCAAGGCATGAGAGGACGGGGCTCTGAGAGTAAAGCCGTCACACTATACCCGCAGGTGCAACAGGAAATCAATACACTCCGGAGGTTCAGACAAGGGGTCACTGGGGGATGAGGGAATCTCATGAGAAGCCCTGCCACACGCCTGAACCGTGGGAGAGATGCAGGCCAGGCACCCATAACTCAGCCCCCAAAAGACAAGGAACGGGCTGGGAAGGTGGCTCAGTGGTAGAGTGCTGGCCTTGAGCTGAAGAGCTGAGGGACAGCGCCCAGGCCCAGAGTTCAGGCCCCACGACCGACCCAAAACCAAAAGACAAGGAACTGAAGAACTGCAGCTGTTGGAATTTCTGCCTCTGCTGCCCTCGCCCGTGCCGACCTGCCCCAGAGGTCAGCCCCGGGAGGCCATGGCCTCTTCAGAGGTCACCCGGTGCCATGGCCCTTAGCTGTGGCAACTTCAGTGCCAGCAGAGCCGGGAGCGTGGGCCTGGTGGCCGGTGGGGCAGAGCCGCCCTCTCCTCTGGGAACCTGTGCCCCACGACCTCTGCCCTCTGCTGGGGAAGACACAGGACCGTCCAGCTTCACCACAGCCCACGGAGGCCCCTGGAAAGCGCACTGACTTCTACCTGGCCACGGCTTCTCTTACTCGTACTTGGCCTTTCTCCACCACCCTACGGTTCAGGCCACGCCACACAACCAGGCTGCAAAGTGCACGGCACTGTTCTGGGCTGCTGCTCCTGCTTCTTACTGCATCCTCCTTGTGTGTTCCAACACATGAGCTCAGGCTCCGTGGCAGACCCGAGTGTGGGCAAATGCTGCCTGGCTTTGGCTCTGCTGTGGTGGTTTTATTTTTTCCCCACCCTGCCTGTTTGCTACTCGGTAGGAAGTTACTGCCCCAAATCCAAGCCATTCCGCATCTCCCTTCCTATCTCCTTCTCAACACAGCCGCTTGCTTCTTCTCCGTCTTGTGTTAAGGATGTTTAACTGTATTCAGTCTCGGGGAACTGATGGGCTGTCAGGAAGCACTGCTCTGTGGGAAAGTTGTCGTTTTCTTTTTTTTTTTTTTTTTAACAAAAGCAAGCCCCACACAGAGGCTGGCCATGGGACAGAGCAGCCTGGGCCGGGCCGTCCCACAGCTCTGAGGCCTAACCGCTCTCACGCCACACCTGCAAGGGTAGAGACAGCCAGGCAGATGCTATGAGCTGAGGAGCATGCTGAGCTCCCACACAGAGCACGCCCCCCCCGCCCCCACGGCACAGCTTTGCCGGCAGGGAAACCAAAAAGAGCAGCCGTTCATGGGGAAGGTAAATAAACACTGTGGCCTGTGCCCAGGCCGGTGCTCACACCTGCAATCCCAAGTCGGAGGATCCCAGTTCAAAGCCAGCCTGAGCAGAAAAGTTCATGACACTCTTTTCTCTAAGGAAGCATCCAAACAAGTCAGAAGCGGAGCTGTGGTCCAACTGGTAGAGTGAAGAAACAGCACCCATGCCCTGAGCCAAGCCCAGGACTAGAACAGACAGACAGACATGGTGGGTTTTTGTTTGTTTGTTTTAATAGGCCAACTAATGCACAGAGATTGCGCCAGCATGACGCCCTCACTGTGTTGTTCAAATCGCACCCGAGCCACAGAGAGGCAGGCACACACAGCACACCTGAGCCACCGGGAGGCAGACACACACACAGACACACAGCACACCGGGGCACACTCACCCTGGGACAGGTTACCGCACCGGAGGAAAGCAGCTACTTTCAATTTTGTCTCAGCGACTTTCAGATACTTCCTCCTCACAGCCAACACAGCCCGCGCCGCACCCTCCCGCACCACCCTGCCCGGTGCGAGACGCGGCCCACTAGAGGCCTGTCCCCTCTTCTAACCCGAGAGCCAGCACGTGCCGGACGACCTAGTTGGTGAAGGAGAAGTTTGATGGCGGGACAGAGGACAGGTCCGTTTATTTTGAGTTGTCCTAAATGCGATTCCATTCAAACTTCCCGGAGAACACAAAGCTCATTTGCCCAGGACACAGAGCCTTTGAAAGTGCATTAGCCAAGCCGCACGTGGCTTTGATCTCTGGCTGAGGGGTCGTGTGGGTGTTGGGGACCCTGCGGTATGGTAGAAGCCATGCGTGGCTTTGATCTCTGGCTGAGGAGTCATGTGGGTGTTGGGGACCTTGTGTAGAAGCCGCTGCTTTATAGTGGGATGTAATCACGGGTGGACAGAGTGTGTCATGGTGACCACACCGAGACCGTCCTGACCGCGTGGCTCGCTGGCCTCCCAGGAGCAGCTTTTTAATGACGTTATTCTGTTTGTTGGCCCCGCCCTTGCATGGGTCCAGCGGCCGCCCCGCCAGCTCGGCAGCCACACACTCAGACCGGACACGACAGTGCCAGCTGCAGGCTGACCACCCACCCCGCGCCCACCCTGCACCCAGCCCGCGCCCACCCTGCACCCAGCCCTGTACCCACCCCGCGCCCACCCCGCACCCAGCCCGCGCCCACCCTGCACCCAGCCCGCGCCCACCCTGCACCCAGCCCTGTGCCCACCCCCCGCCCACCCCGCGCCCGCCCGCGCCCACCCTGCGCCCACCCCGCGCCCGCACCCACCCTGCGCCCAGCCCGCGCCCACCCCCCGCCCACCCCGCGCCCGCCCGCGCCCACCCTGCGCCCACCCCGCGCCCGCACCCACCCTGCGCCCAGCCCGCGCCCACCCCCCGCCCACCCTGCGCCCACCTCGCGCCCACCCTGCGCCCAGCCCATGCCCAGTCCGCGCCCACCCTGCGCCCACCTCGTGCCCACCCTGCACCCAGCCCACGCCCACCCTGTGCCCACCCTGTGCCCACCCTGCGCCCAGCCCGCACCCACCCTGCGCCCAGCCCGTACCCACCCTGCGCCCAGCCCGCGCCCAGCCCGCGCCCACCCTGCGCCCAACCCGCGCCCAGCCCGCGCCCACCCTGTGCCCACCCCGCGCCCACCCTGCACCCACCCTGAGCCCAGCCCGCGCCCACCCCGCGCCCAGCCCGCGCCCAGCCCGCGCCCAACCCGCGCCAGCCCGCACCCACCCTGCGCCCAGCCCGCGCCAGCCCGCGCCCGCCTGCGCCCAGCCCGCGCCAGCCCGCGCCCGCCTGCGCCCAACCCGCGCCAGCCCGCGCCCACCTGCGCCCAACCCGCGCCAGCCCGCGCCCGCCTGCGCCCAACCCGCGCCAGCCCGCGCTCAGCCCGCGCCCACCCTGCGCCCAGCCCGCGCCCAGCCCGCGCCCACCCTATGCCCACCCTGTGCCCACCCTGCACCCAGCCCGCGCCCACCCTGCACCCAGCCCGCGCCCAGCCCGCGCCCAGCCCGCGCCCACCCTGCACCCACCCTGCGCCCACCCTGCGCCCAGCCCGCGCCCAGCCCGCGCCCACCCTGTGCCCACCCTGCGCCCACCCCGCGCCCAGCCTGCACCCAGCCCGTGCCCAGCCCGCGCCCACCCTGTGCCTAGCCCGCACCCACCCCGCACCCACCCTGCGCCCAGCCCGCACCCACCCCGCACCCACCCTGCGCCCAGCCCGCGCCCAGCCCGCGCCCACCCCATGCCCAGCCTGCGCCCACCCCGCGCCCACCCCGCGCCCACCCCGCGCCCACCCTGTGCCCGCACCCATCCTGTGCCCAGCCCGCGCCCACCCCATGCCCACCCCATGCCCACCCTGCGCCCAGCCCGCGCCCACCCTGCGCCCGCACCCACCCTGCGCCAAGCCCGCGCCCACCCCGTGCCCACCCCGCGCCCAGCCCGCGCCCACCCTGCGCCCAGCCCGCGCCCACCCTGCGCCCAGCCCGCGCCCACCCTTCGCCCACCCCGCGCCCGCACCCACCCTGCGCCCAGCCCGCGCCCAGCCCGCGCCCACCCCGTGCCCACCCTGCGCCCAGCCCGCGCCCACCCTGCGCCCAGCCCACGCCCACCCTGTGCCCAGCCCGCACCCAGCCCGCGCCCACCCTGCACCCAGCCCGTGCCCACCCTGCACCCAGCCCATGCCCAGCCCATGCCCAGCCCACGCCCACCCTGTGCCCAGCCTGCGCCCACCCTGCACCCAGCCCGCGCCCAGCCCGTGCCCACCCTGCACCCAGCCCGCGCCCAGCCCGCACCCACCCCGCGCCTAGCCCGAGGCACTGTCCGGTGCTCCCTGCTGCACCTGAGCTCTGTTTGCAGCCCCCAGACCCAAGCCAGGACAGCACCCCACGCTGCCCGGCCCTGCCCACAGAGCTGCGGGCGTCAGAGATGGAGCGGACATCACCTCTGCCTGGGAGGGGAAGGGGAGGCTGTCACCCCCACCCCAGGGCTGTGCTTGGAATCAGAAGCTATGGCACTGCCAGGTGTACACAGCCTGACCTCCCAGCCCGGGGCTGAGCCCCTGCCAACGTGAGTGCTCAGTGACTCCCAGTCCTCATAGTCCACACAGCCTGTCCTGACTGGCAGAGCCCGAGAGACCAAGGATCTGGCTGCACGCAAGGAAAAGTGCAGTCCAGCCAGACCACGAGAGAGGCCGCAGGGGAGGGGGCCACCACACCTCCCCCCCCAAACTCCCCTTCGTCTTGCACAACCATGCTGACCCTCAACACAGTTTACAGCCTTTGTCCATCTTCACATTTAATTCTCAGCATCACCGGGGCCACAGGTGTGTGCGTGTGTGTGCGTGCATGCATGCTCCTGTGCGTGTCCATGGGCAGCATGCTGGGCACAGCGCCATCTTCCTCAGCAGAGCTGGTCTGGGATTGCTGTGGCCTCCGTCCCAACTGCCAGCTGCAGGTGCCATCCACAGGGGCCACAGCTCCCCCGCTCCCTCACCCCCCCTTCTGCACACAGTGGGGGCAGGAAGGACCAGCGACACTCAGGAGGGTGGACCCAGCCCGGGACCCGGCCCGGGACGGAGACGTGGGAGGGAGGCCCCCGTGGACAGCAGGGCAGGGCTGACCCCGCATGTGCTGATGCGGTCACCCCGATGAACGAGGCACGGCCATCGTTTGAATGTTGAGGACCCGCCCCAGACTGCAGCACCACAGGGGGGTCCGCCATGGGCAGAGCCGGTGTAGCCCCCTTGTACAACTAAATAACAACAACAATCATAATGACAATAATAATATAGCGGGACCTACCGCAGGGCTGTGGATTGGATGAGCAGAAAACGCAGGTGATTTCCGGGGTCGTGGGGTGGGGGCTTCTCAACGTTAGCTGGGGTCATGGCCCCCTCTTCTCATTCTGCTCCCCAGTGCCAAGGTGCACAGCGGAACCGGGGGCTCCTGCCACCATGCCACCACGCCATGTCACACGCCACCATGCCACATGCCACCACGCCACCATGTCACACACCACCATGCCACATGCCACCATGCCACATGCCACTATGCCACCATGCCACCATGTCACACGCCACCATGCCACATGCCACCATGACACACGCCACCATGCCACATGCCACCACGCCACCATGCCACACGCCATGTCACACGCCACCATGCCACATGCCACCATGTCACCATGCCACACGCCATCATGTCACATACCACCATGACACACGCCACCATGCCACATGCCACCATGTCACACGCCACCATGCCACATGCCACCACGCCACCATGCCATGTCACACGCCACCATGCCACATGCCACCATGTCACACACCACCATGCCACCATGTCACACGCCACCACACCACATGCCACCATGTCACCATGCCACCATGTCACACGCCACCATGCCACCATGTCACACGCCACCACACCACACGCCACCATGCTACCATGTCACACGCCACCATGCCACCATGTCACACACCACCATGCCACATGCCACCACGCCATGTCACACGCCACCATGCCACATGCCACCATGTCACACACCACCACGCCACCATGTCACACGCCACCACACCACACACCACCATGCCACACGCCACCATGCCACCATGTCACACGCCACCACACCACATACCACCATGTCACCACACCACACGCTACCATGCCACCATGCCACACGCCACCATGTCACACACCACCACGCCACCATGTCACACGCCACCATGTCACACACCACCATGCCACATGCCACCATGTCACACACCACCATGCCACCATGTCACACGCCACCATGTCACACGCCACCATGCCACATGCCACCATGTCACCACACCACACGCCACCACACCACATGCCACCACACCACACGCCACCATGCCACACGCCACCATGTCACACACCACCACGCCACCATGTCACACGCCACCACACCATACGCCACCATGTCACCACACCACACGCCACCATGCCACACGCCACCATGCCACACGCCACCATGCCACATGCCACCATGTCACACGCCACCATGCCACCATGTCACATACCACCACACCACACGCCACCATGCCACCATGCCACACGCCACCATGCCACCATGTCACACACCACCATGTCACACACCACCATGTCACATGCCACCACTCCACCATGCCACCACACTACATGTCACCACATCACACGCCACCATGCCACACGCCACCATGTCACACGCCACCATGCCACACGCCACCATGCCACACGCCACCATGTCACACGCCACCATGTCACACTCCACCATGCCACACACCACACACCACCATGTCACACGCCACCACGCCACCATGCCACACGCCACCATGTCACCATGCCACACGCCACCATGTCACACGCCACCATGCCACACGCCACCATGCCACACGCCACCATGTCACACTCCACCATGCCACACGCCACCACGCCACCATGTCACATGCCACCATGTCACACGCCACCATGTCACACTCCACCATGTCACACGCCACCACGCCACCATGCCACCATGTCACATGCCACCATGCCACACGCCACCATGCCACACGCCACCACGCCACCATGTCACATGCCACCATGTCACACCACCACGCCACCATGCCACCATGTCACACCACCATGTCACATGCCACCACACTACATGTCACCATATCACACGCCTCCATGCCACCCTGCGCAGCCGCCTCTGGCCATCTCAGGAACGGTCCACCCAAGGATGGCAGCAGCCGCCTCCCAGCCGTGCCCCTGCGCTGGTGACGTCAGGGACTGGCGGGTATTGCAGGGCCGGGGGCCGGGGGGGGGACCCACGCTGCGTTCCTCCATACCAGAGAGACGTGGCTTCTGTGGCTTCACCCTCGATGCGCAGCCGGCCCGGAGGTCGGAACCCGCCCCGCCTCGCGGTTGCTGACCCCAGGCTTTGCCAAGCATGGGCGGGGAGCACAGGTGCGAGGTGTGTGGACAAGCCAGCGGCCTGTGCCAGGCGCATAAGCCGCCCCCATGGCCGCACGGAGCAGACCCCAGCCTTGACTTGGGGTCACAGTCCATTCTGAGGTGCAGTCGGCCTGGGCATCGGCAGCAACGAGTCCAGGACTCACCAACAGCAGACTCCGGGTGGCTCAAGGCTCGTGGTGTTTGCCATCACCTACACACACACACACACACACACACACACACACAGAGACACACACACACACAGACATACACAGATACACACACACACAGACACACAGAGACACAGACACACATGCACACAGATACACAGATACACACACATATACATGCACACAGAGACAGATACACAGACACAGATATACACATGCACATGCACAGATACACACAGATACATACACACAGAGAGACACATACAGACACACACAGATACACACACATACACAGATACACACATGCACACACACAGACACACAGATAGAGACACACACAGACACACAGATACATGTGCATGCACACACACAGACACACACACACAGACACACACACAGACACACACACACAGATACACACAGACACACAGAGACAGAGACAGACAGACAGACACACACACACACACACACACACACACACACACACACATGCTCCTTTGCAGGTTGAAGCATCTCTAGGTTACTTAAAATAACGACTCTCATGTAAGAACTGTGTGAATAGTTGTTAGACTGTGTTGTTTAGGGAATAATGACCAGAAAAACAATGTTCCATACAGGTGCAGGGTGTTTTGCTCTTGTTGTATTGTGTGTGTTTCCTGTTCCTGGGTTTGGAACTCGCGTGCTGCCCTGAGGGAGGGCCGTGTGCAGCCGTTTCCTCCCCGGCCCACGGACGGCTCTGGGACCGGGACTCGGACAGGACTGGGGTTCCGATGAGGACTGAGTAATGAATAGGAACCCCCAACTTTGAGTGGAACACACAGGATTGCCGTGAGTCCCCCTGGTGCTTTGTCTCCGCGCCTGTGATCTGGAAAGCGCAGGAATGAGCAGCATGAGTTGTCAGCCTGGCATTTAGACACAAACCGAAAGCCTAAAGCATCCTGCTCTTCCCAGCAGGCCCAGGCGCCAGGCTGGAGAGCCCCAGCAGGATGGGTGGGGCAGTGGGCATGGCCAGCGGAGATGGGAGCCCGGCCGGCTCTCCTGCGTGGGAAGGGCGGTGGGTCAGCTCCCTCCCAGACCCCAGCCTGGACCCCCATCCCCTGCCAGCCAGGACTCAGAATAACCAGAATGGCCAGAAGAAGGGAGAGAGCTGCTCATACTCAAGCCTCGAAACTCAAATCTAAAAGCTCCTTTTGAGACTCACAGGGGTGTCATTACTCTCCAGACCCTGCCTGCCCATCCTCTGTGCCAACAGCCGCCTAAGGGTGCTGGGAAGGAAGATGTTTGAATGGGGTCTGTGTCCTGCCACCCAGGCCAGTGCTCAGCTCGAAGCCGAGCTTCAAAGGATTATATTTGAGTCATCAGCTCTTTCATTTGCATATCAAAGTATCCAACAAAACAGCAGATTGTTCCACAACTATTAAGACTCACAACCAACACAAACACTGGAGCCAGCCCATCCCCCATGCCTGTGGGGTGCTGGCCAGCACTGTCCAGGGTGGTCAGGCACTGGCCACCTTGTGGCCAGCCTTCAGCAAGACACATGGCCGCCTTGCAGGCCAGCACCAGTGAGACGCACGGCCGCCTTGGCCTCTACTACTTCCTGACACTAATTCACAGCGGCCACACTGGTTCCTGGGCAGTGCACCGCAGGAGAGGACGGTGCTGTCCGCAGACCAGTGAACAACACAACTTCATGAAACGGGTGTTCAGAACGGAGCACTGAGAACAGCGTGGGGCTCACACAACTCCCGTCTCTTCCCTAAAATTTCCTTTTACAGAATTGAGTAACAAACAGTAACAGCAAGCCAGAAAGAGAGGAGATTTAATTAAACTGTAAAAAAGAGGAAACAAACGATGGCTGAGCCCACAGAACCCCCCCAGCTGCCTGCAGAGCCGCCCCGCCCCGCGGGCCCACGCGGCCCCGGCAGCCACGTCCACACCAGGACGTGCCGTGGGGCCTGCACACCACACTCAGACAACGGTCAGTGGTCAGCAGCCCTTCCGTTTGATGAAAAGTCTCTACAGAGCGAGAGAGCCAGAGAGAGCCAGCAGAGGGGATGGCAGTCTCCCTCTGCTCCATGACGCGGGATGAGCCTGACGTGTGTGTGCATGTGTGTGCAAGCACGCGAGCTAAGTGTGTGCTCTGTCACCCAGCTAAACTCCCATCCTTTGTTCGTGGATTGGGACATCGGCCATCACATGACTCGGGGCAGAGCCGCCGTGTGGCTGGGCCCCTCATTCTGTTACAACACGGTCTCCTGGTGCCTGGCCCCAGAAAGTGTTCTAGAAGCACCATGCCAGTGGAAAGTGCAGAGCCCGTGGACGCCCCATGCTGACTCCCCTCATAACCCTGTGTGGGCCATGCTGACCCCCAGCAGCGCCCACGTCCACCCCGTTGCTCCTGACTGATCTAAAAATGCCTCTGAACAGCTGAATAAGGGGTTCTTGATACCATTATAGTTATCGAGTCCTTACCAGACTCCGTCGGCTTGTGGTTAGTGCTGCCCGTGCTGCAGCCGAGTCTCAGGGCATCCCAGGACGCTGGTCCTGCGGCCAGACTCTCGCCTGCACCCATTTATTGAAAGGCTCAGAATGGGTGAGCCCAGCAGGGGGAAGGGACAGCCCCACCGCCCTCTTCTCAGCAGCGATGCCCACTCAGGGCCGCGGGCAGAGCGCCCCAGGGCGGTCCTCCCTGAGTGCTCCCAGGGCTCCCAGCTGGCCGCGGGCAGAGCTCCCCAGGGCTAGGCTTGGTGGACTTCCATGGCTTTAGCTCACAGGGCAGAGCCCTGCTGTACAAAGCCACCATTGCACAACTAACGCTTTATGGTTCCCCTAGAACGTCAGAGGGTTTCCGTTTCACTGAGCAGCTTTCCATCTTCTAAACACACATTATCACCGTGCGCTTTGCCAGGCTCTGGGCAGTATCAAATAACCAAAGAAATGGAGAAAGACTCCACACGTAGCATTTTTACAGGCCGTAACCCACGCAGCACGGCAAGAAACGTGCACACGGATGTCTCTTACCTGGGAGGACTCGGCTGGCTGTGTCTCCACCGAGGTCTGGTCCCCTCTGACCTGCAGGAGCGGAGAGAGAAGAGAACCATGAGTCTCGGGCGCCGTGCAGGACCCAGACCTCCAGCGAGACAATGCTGTGGACACCAACCAGGCCTGCACGCCTTTTGCTTCTGAACATAAATCTCCACATGGCTTCAGGGAGCTGGAGGAGTTTCTCTAGCTGGCAGGAAGCTCTTTAGAGAAGACCCAAAGAAGGGAACTTGCCACTTTTGTGCAACTTTTATAATTCGACGAAGGGAAGTGTGTCTCCATCACTGATCTCTAACTGCAACGGACACCGGTCACTCGTGTGGGTTTGGTGGCCGCAGGGCATGCTGAGCACGCTGTACCATCCCCCCCCCCAGGGTCCCCCATGGCACCCAGGATTTCTGTAGCCACTCAAACCCCCAAGTTTAACCTTCACTGCAGCATGCAAGCACACACTGGGTTGGAATTCTAGTTGTGCCTAGCCGTCAAGGCCCACGCCGAGGAACACGCCGTCCAGGACTCCGTGTTCAGTTCCCAGCCCCTCTGGCCCAGGGGCTTGGAGACCGCCGGGAGACAGCCTCCCGGTGCGCTGTGACCCTGGAGGACAGAAGCCACACCCCGCCCCATCCTCTGGCACACACCTTCAGGGCTAGCGTGGCTGTCGCTTTTACACCACCCAGGGCTTTCCCCAGCATGTCTTTCCTGTGTTCCTAGGCTCAGACCCATCAATGAAACAGAAAAATGCCCAAATTCAAACTCATCTCCCTTGCGCCCCATGAACAGCCATCATTCAAATGCCAGAAGCAGAGGGTTAGGGTGATCGTCCGAATGGAAGAGACAGTCAAAGGGAATCCAGTCCCCTGGCTGCTCTGAACTGGGACAAGTCACCAACATCACAAACTTTGGGGTGTGTCCTCCCGGCAGGAGAGAGAGCCACGTGTTGGTGGTTTTTACCCCAATGCTGAACCTCCGTGCATATCCAGTACTATGGGTTATCACCCCTCTCTGGCGTCCACACTTTCCCTAGTTCTTGGGCCAGGCCAATGGCTCTCCCATTGGGAACAGCTGGGAGCTGTACGGCTTCCTTCTGGGCACAGAATCTTGGCCCAGGAGCCCTGGGATGCAAGTGAAACTACATGATGTTGAATCCCATCTGCCCAGGAGAGACCATAGATGGTTTTGGAAATGTTCACACCGGACTGGAGAGTCCATTCTGTACCCAGCAGCATCTGAACCTTATTTTGCCAGTCTTAGGGCTTGAACTCTGGGCTTGGGTGATGTCCCTAAGCCTTGGTGCTCTGGGCTAGAGCTCTACCATTTGAGCCACAGTTCCACGTCCAGACTTTTGTGGTTGATTAGAGATAGAAGTCTCATAGACTTTCCTTTCTGGGCTGGCTTTGAACCACGATCCTCAGATACCAGTATCCTGAATAGCTAAGATTACAAGTGTGAGTCGCCAGCACCTGGCTTTGGATTTTATTTATTATGGAGATATATAAATTATTTTGTATAATTGGGCCACATAATCAATTTCAAGATTCTGTCATTTTGAACTTTCTTGGAAATTACCAAGCTGTTAAGTGTCAGTGTTGGGTATCCTGGCAGTTTAGGAGATTACCAAGCTGTTAAGTGTCAGTGTTGGGTACTGGCAGTTTAGGGTCAGGGCCGGTTCTTGAAGGCCCTCGATGGTTCTGAACCCCACGCTGGACCTCTCCTCTCAAATGTGCACAGCCCCTCCCCAGGGTCACCAGAGCACCAGCCAAGTGTGGCTTTTGAATTTCCAATCTGTGCCACGAGGTGGCAGCAGACGACACAAGACAATACTTCCAGCCAGCAGTTGAAATCCTGGAAATGTGTTATTAAGCATGAAAGGCAGGCTTGCATTTCCTTTCTGGCTAAGGAAATCTCTTCAAATATTTATTGGCCATTTGTTCATAGCTTTTTTTTGCCAATCCTGGGGCTTGAACTCAGGGCCTGGGCTTCTTTTGCTCAAGGCTATCACTCTACCACCTGAGCCACAGCAACACTTCCAGATTTTAGTGAGGAATGGAGCTCAGGGCTTCATGCATGCTAGGCCAGCACTATACCACTAAGCCACCTTCCCAGCCCAGTACATAGCTTTTTGAGAACATGTTCAATGTATTGATTTCTGTTCCATTTACAATTTTTTTTAATGCTTAGCATTATGTTTTTGTTGTTATTATTAACTCTGTGTATCCTGGATTTTAATCCCATCAGACAAATAGTTGATTTCTCTGTGTTCTATGCATTGTCTCTTTACTCTGGGGAATGTTTCTGTGCTGTGCAGAGCTCGCAGTACCCAAGCCATGGGCTCAGAACAGATAGCCCTCAGTATGAACAGATCAGGAAAATGTGGAATACACTCATAATGGAATATTGATTATTCCACCACCAAAGAGAACGAAATGATTTCATTTACAGAACACAGATGGAACTTGGGATCATCTCTTAAGTGACACAAGCTAGGGTCAAAAAGATATCACATGTTTTCTCTCGTGGGCAGAATCTAGATTTAAAAGACATGAAAGCAGGGGAACAAATGATGTGTGGTTTAAAAATGTCACAATAAAAGCCACTGTTCTGTAAAATTAATGCTAAAATAGAAATTTTCTAACCCTTGGAAATGCTACCATACATGCTTATGTATGGTCCTATGTATAGTCCTATGTATGAGCTTAATAATTTAGCTCTAAAAGAAACCCAGATTGTGCCTTTTGTAGCCATGTATGCTCGTTGGGCAGGGCTCAGTGAGGGCCCACTATCGTGTGCACAGGAGCTGGGGTCTAATCCCGGCTCTGTAAAACACACATCTCGATGGTCAACTTGGTGGGTGGAGGCTCTCCCAGGAGATGGTGAGGTACGTTCTGGGGAGTCTCTGAGCCACTGTCACGGCAGACTGGGTGGCAAGGCCCCACAGCAGTCCTCGGGGCACGGAAAGCAGAAATGCCATTGGGATTTCCAGAGGAAGAAAGGAGCTTGGAAAAAACGAGGCTGAGAGCGCAGAGCTGCGATCTAGCTGTGGGCGCAGCTGTAAATTCCCTCCGTCCACCTGTCCTCACTCTGCTCCCTGGGACTGAAGCCCAATGCGCCTGAGGAAGGAACAGCCCGTCTCCAGGGCACATTCCTGGTCTGTACACTGGCCTGCATGCCTGACCTGCACACCTGACCTGCACACCTGGCCTGCACACCTGACCTGCACGCCTGACCTGCACGCCTGACCTGCACGCCTGACCTGCACACCTGACCTGCACGCCTGACCTGACACATGACCTGCACACACCTGGCCTGCACGCCTGGCCTGCATGCCTGACCTGCACGCCTGGCCTGCACGCCTGACCTGCACACCTGACCTTCACGCCTGACCTTCACGCCTGACCTGCACGCCTGACCTGCACACCTGACCTGCACACCTGACCTGACACACCTGATCTGCACGCCTGACCTGCACGCCTGACCTGACACACCTGACCTGCACACCTGACCTGCACGCCTGACCTGCACGCCTGACCTGACACACCTGACCTGACACACCTGACCTGCACGCCTGACCTGCACGCCTGACCTGCACGCCTGACCTGCACGCCTGACCTGCACACCTGACCTGCACACACCTGACCTGCATACCTGACCTGCACACCTGACCTGCACACCTGACCTGCACACCTGACCTGACACACCTGACCTGCACACACCTGACCTGCACACACCTGACCTGCACGCCTGACCTGACACGCCTGATCTGCACGCCTGACCTGCACGCCTGACCTGCACGCCTGACCTGACACGCCTGACCTGACACGCCTGACCTACATGCCTGACCTGCACGCCTGACCTGCACGCCTGACCTGCACACCTGACCTGCACACCTGACCTGACACACCTGACCTGACACACATGACCTGCACACACCTGACCTGCACACCTGACCTGACACGCCTGATCTGCACGCCTGACCTGCACACCTGACCTGCACGCCTGACCTGACACACATGACCTGCACACCTGACCTGACACACATGACCTGCACACATGACCTGCACACCTGACCTGCACACCTGACCTGACACACCTGACCTGCACGCCTGACCTGCACGCCTGACCTGCACGCCTGACCTGCACGCCTGACCTGACACACATGACCTGCACACCTGACCTGACACACATGACCTGCACGCATGACCTGCACGCATGACCTGCACACACCTGACCTGCATGCCTGACCTGCACGCCTGACCTGCACGCCTGACCTGCACACACCTGACCTGCACGCCTGACCTGCACACGCCTGACCTGCACACGCCTGACCTGACACACCTGACCTGACACCTGACCTGCACACACCTGACCTGCACACCTGACCTGACACGCCTGACCTGCACGCCTGACCTGCACGCCTGACCTGCACGCCTGACCTGCACGCCTGACCTGACACACCTGACCTGCACGCCTGACCTGCACGCCTGACCTGCACACCTGACCTGCACACCTGACCTGCACGCCTGACCTGCACGCCTGACCTGCACGCCTGACCTGCATGCCTGACCTGCATGCCTGACCTGCACACACCTGACCTGCACACACCTGGCCTTGCATGCCTGACCTGCACGCCTGACCTGCACACACCTGACCTGCACACCCTGCACACCTGACCTGCACACCTGACCTGCACGCCTGGCCTGACACACCTGACCTGCACGCCTGACCTGCACACATGACCTGCACACACCTGACCTGCACACCTGACCTGCACACATGACCTGCACGCCTGACCTGTACGCCTGGCCTGCACGCCTGGCCTGACACATGACCTGCACACACCTGACCTGCACACCTGACCTGACACATGGCCTGCACACATGGCCTGCACACGTGCCCTGTGTACTTGGCCCTTACCTCTGGTCCTGCTGCATGAGCTCCTGCCCACGCTCACCGCAGCATGGAGAGCCGGGCTCTGGGATGGGGGACGGGGCCTCTGATGCACCGATGTCAGCACAGGAAACATTGGGCAGGACCGTCTTCTGATGTCTGAAAGTGCTCCGCTCTGGGGCTGAAATTCAGGCCCCAAAGCGATCTGAGTACTCAGCTCCTCTTTGTACAGACCATGTGTGTGTGGGGGGGCAGCCCCTGCTGGATGGCCCTGGATCCGGAGGTGTTTTCTTCCCACTGCTGGGCGAGTAAAGATGCAATCCCTGCATAAATGTGTGCTGGGCCTAGCGAAGGGCTTCACACTACACTGCTTTCTTGTTCTATTTGGTGCTCTACTCCTTGAGCCATGCCTCTATCTGGCACTTGGCAAGTTGTTTGGAGATGGAGTCTTGCAAACCTTTCTGCTTCACACTACAGTCCTCCAGTCCCCAGCCTCCTGGGGAGCTGGGACAGCAATCACCAGTCATTGCCTCCCTGGCCCCATTTTACTACTTCTTTTTATTTTTGTCGGTGGTGGGGCTTGAACTCAGGGCCTAGGCACTGACCCTGACCTTTTCTGCTCAAGGCTAGAGCTCTATCATTTTGAGCCACAGCACCACTTCCAGTTTTCTGGTGATTAGTTGGAGATAAGAGTCTCACAGGGCTGGGAAGGTGGCTCAGTGGTAGAGCGCTTGCCTTGCATGCCTGAGGCCCTGGGTTCGATTCCTCAGCACCACATAAGCAAAAAGAAAAAAGCCAGAAGTGGTGCTGTGGCTCAAGTGGTAGAGCACTAGCCTTGAGCTGAAGAGCTGAGGGACAGCGCCCAGGCCCAGAGTTCAGGCCCCACGACCGGACCCCCCCCCCCCAAAAAAAAAGAGTCTCACAGACTGTCCTGCCCAGGTTGGCTTTAAACCATGATCCTCAGATCTCAGCCTCCTGAGTAGCTGGAATTACAGACATGAGCCACCAATGCCCAACTGCTCCATTTTACTTCTTATATTTCTCAGTTACAATAGTTTGTTTTAATTACCCATCTGCATAGTAATAACAATGATAGCAAGGAAACAATACTTAGATACTTGGGATTACACTTAAGATTAATTTCAGTCCATAAACATTTTACTGCAATATAACAGTAATAACTGTAATACCTTTATGGTTAAAAAAAAAGACATGTCTACCACCCCAGCAGACTGTTCTAAGGGGTAGGTATAATGGGAGAGTGAGCAGCAGAGCCTCAAAGAATAATTTGCCTGCTCAGGGAAAGCATGTTCATGTGTTTTTGAAGGATGACGGATGGCAGGTTGTCAGGTTGCCATGGTGATGAGATTTCCTGTAAACACGAGGAATGAATGACACAGGGTTTTATTTTAAATGTCAGTGTTTGTTAAATGCACAAAGACGTAGCCCGGTACCTGGTGAAAGAAACGACTTCTAGATGTGTGATCTTGGCCAGTGGATTCTAAGAGTGCCCCACCTGCCCGCCCACCGGCCAGCGGTCCCAGGGACAGGCCAGGGGACAGTCCGCACCCCACCTCTGCCGTCCACACCATCACTGAGATGTCCTCATTTACATAAAATTTAGAAAATCGCTCCTAAGCTTTCCCTCGCTGCATTTCCCGGCCATCTTTTCAACGTCCGCTCTGACCGCTCCCTGCGGAGGAGCGGAGAGGCCGGCGTGGCCCGAGGCGTGTGAGGGCCGCTGCGCCGCGCCCTCTCCCGCCTGCGTGGACGCCGCGCCCAGCGCTTGCTCAGCTCTTCCACCTGCTCCGTGACCCCCGGCGACAGCGCTTAAATGGGAACCTATAAAAACCCTTGGCTCCATGGCTTTTGAGCTGTCAGGTTTTGAAAGTGCCTGGGAGTGTCGTTGTTGACTTTCTTCATCCATTTTTGAAAGTCAAGCAATACAGTGTAAAAGAATAAATACCCCCAGCACCGGCAGCTCACGCCTGTCACCTTAGCTCAGGAGGCTGAGATCTGAGGATCGCGGTTCAAAGCCAGCCCGGGCAGGAAAAGTCCGTGAGACTCTTATCTCCACTAAACCACTAGAAAACTAGAAATGGCGCTGTGGCTCAAGTGGTAGAGCCCTTGCCTTGAGCTGAAGAGCTCAGGGACAGCGCCCAGGCCCAGAGTTCAAGCCCCATGATAGACCAAAAAAAAAGAAAAGAAAAGAAAAGAACACAATTAGAAGAGTTATATTTGTTACATATGTGATTATAGCTAAAACTAATCTTAAATTACAATGACAGCATAATCATAAATCAGTGAGAATGAGTTCATAACCCTACACTGATGCCTCAGGGCCATACAAAGAGAGCTCAGGGGTGCAGCCCCCTGGGGACGCGCCACAGAACCTGTGTGCGGACAGTGCCTTGGATTCGCGCTTTCTCTCCAACGCTATTGTCTATTCATCAAGAATATTCAGTATTTTCCAGAAGCTCCCTACAGGAGCTTAAAATTCTTTTCCCTCTTTCAACACATCATCTCCCATCTCTCTTTTAAATCATCTGCATACCCACCCTCGTTAGAAGCACGATCCAGATCTAAAAAGTATCCCTGGTCATTCTAATGGAAGAAAAAGAAGTGACTGACATCGCAAAAGGAAACACACCAACGGCCCCTCAGTCAGGGTGGGCAGGCCCAGCGCCCTTCCCTCCCGCGCATGCCGGGACGTCAGCAATGGCAGGAGGAGCAAGGGGAGAGGTGAGGACAGCCACCCAGGCCCAGCCTCCGCCGGACGGCGCCAGCGCGGGCGGGCTGGCGTCTGCGAGGCTTGCGTTCCCAGAGGCCTGGGCGGTGGCCTGCTGCTCCTTTGGGCCCATGTCGGCTCTGGCTCTGTGATGAGCCGCTCACACTGGCGCTTCTGGAGTAACCTGTGCACAGCATGTTGGGCAAAGGAATCGCGCCTCTGCCCCCTGGGGTCCTGAGCCGGGCACAGGGCAGCACCCGGCCCGCCCACCCCCACTGCTGCCAGACCGCATCACCCCCTGGGAGAAGAGACTTGAAGAACACTTGTACATTTCTCCCACGGCAGTTTCCCCCCACGTTTTCTGGGATACAAACAGTGCAGACTGGCTGCCTGAACAGGAACTAGCCGTGCATACCCAGGAGCCGCAGCGCACACGGACGGGAGACCTTACACTCATACCGTGCCTGGTCACTGACAACTTCCCACATTTTTTGTCTGTGGGCCCCACAGGCAGCCTACGACACCCGGAGAAAGAGCACACAAAACTCAAGGACAGAAGAGAAACTGATCTCCAGCTCACCATCTGACTGGAGACAGAGTGCAGTGTCAACAACCAAATTCACAAAGCACACAGAAAAAAGTGTACATCGTTCCTAAGGAAAAGTAACTAACCAAAGCACTCATCCTCAGACATCCACTAGCTGGAGTTGATGAACTCAGGGCCTGGTGCTTGCTAGGGAAAGGCTCTGACATTTGAGCCATGCCTCCAGGGCTTTTTTGCTTTCAGTTATTTTAGACAAGGTGTCATGGGTTTGCTAGGCTGGCCTGGGCTGCGATCCTCCGCTGGCGGCCTTTTACCAGCTGGAACCACAGGTGTGCACCGCCACGCCTGGTTGGTTTGTTCAAGCTTAGTCTCACTTCTTGCTCAAGTTGGCCTCAAACTGCAATTAGACCAAGAGTTTAAAGCATGAACTGCGATCAGACAAAGTAGCCAAACCAAAGCTTAATATCGCAGAACTAAAGGAAGACGTGGAGAAAGCCAGCGTATGAGCCATGCGTTCACAAAATAGAACTATCCATACACACACAGAAAACTTAAAGAAGCCAAAAGGAAATTCTGAAGGAGAACATTACGATAACTTAAATTTAAAAAAATAAATCACCAATGTAATCAAAGGCAGATTCGAGTAGGTGAAAGAATCAACACATTGGAAGGCAAGAAATGAGAAGAGGAAGAAAAGGTATTGGGGAAAATGTGTGTGGGGACCAAAGACCTGGAGGGGCCTCATCAAACACAGCACATGTGCCGTAGAGATGAGGGAGGAGAGAGAGGGAAGAGTGGAGACAGAATACACGAGGAGGCAATGGCAGACCGCTTCCCGTGCGTGGTGGAAGTCACGTACATAAACATCCAAGAAACAACCATGCGTGGAGAGCCCCGAGGCTCGTGGTGGACACATTATAAACAAACTCTTGAAATGCAAAGTCTGCTTTTAAAGCAGCAAATGGGAAGTGACAGGAAACACACACACACCTAATAGTTGATTCTTATAGGAAACTCGTGGTCAGAAGGCAGTTGGTTATTATTGTTTAAAAAAAAAAAAACAACTGAAAGGAAACCAACCAAGAATCCTACATCTAGCCAAACTGCGCTTCAAAATGCAATCAGGAATGAAGACACTCCCAGATAGCATCTGGGGTCACTGTTCCCGCCGGGGCGGCCTGGCCACGCTGCTGTGGGATTCTGGGGTCCTGAAGGTTGAGAGGCAGACAGGGCAGGTCTGAGCGAAGAGAGATCGCCCCTCCTGAAAGCTGGCTTTGCGGAGGGTCCAGCTGCTCTGCTGGACTCTGTGAATGAGGAGAGCCGGCGACAAAAAGGGAACCACATTCAGGACTGAGAAGAGAAGAGGGCGCCGAGAACCACAGAAGAGGAACAGGAAGGCAGAGGGGGCTGGGAAATGTGTGCATGGCCCCGGCGGGAGCAGGGAAGCCAAAAGCTCTACCCCAAGGTTACTGATAATAAAAACAGGTTTTAAAAGTCCCTGAGCTAGCCAGGCGCCCGTGGCTCACGCCTGTAATCCTAGCTATTCAGGAGGCTGAGATCTGAGGATCGAGGTTCAAAGCCAGCCCAGTCCGTAAGACTCTTATCTCCAATAAACCACCAGAAAACCAGAAATGGCACTGTGGCTCAAGTGGTATAGCGCTTGCCTTGAGCTGAAGAGCTGAGGGACAGCGCCCAAGCCCAGAGTTCAAGCCCCACGACTGACAAAAAAAAAAAAAAAGTCCCTGAGCTGACAAGGTCAGTTTATGGGGGAGGGGAGCACTGGGGTTTGGATTCAGTCCTTGGTGCTCTGCCCGTGAGCCGCTCCCCCGCTCCTGTCTTGTGCGGGCTCTTATGGGGACAGGGCCTTGCCTGCTGCCCGAGGACGCCCAGACGGCACCCTGCCTGCTTCGGGCTCCGAGATGTGGCTCGGACGGCAGGCAGGGGTGTGCGGCCACACCCAGTGTCTCCCACTGTGATGGAATCCCATGGACGTTCTGCCCCGGGCTGGTCTGGAACTGTGGGCTCCCAACTCCTACACAGCCAGGATGACAGAGACTCACACCACGTGCTCAGCTTCAGAACTTTTCTCCCTAAGTTGGCCTCAAACCACAATCCTCTCATCTTAGCCTCGTGGGTAGCTAGGATTTCAGGCATGTGCCACCAGTACCTGCCTCCAATGCCGCCTTTTATGTAATCAAATACATTGAAAGCAGACTCTCAAAATTGTATCTGTATAGGGCAGGATGATTCATAACGGTTAAAATGTATTAGTAATTCAACCGTCAGTTGGCAAGATAAATAACCAGAATGTGGTACACAAGCACAAGGGAATAGTATTCAGCCTTGACAGGGAAGGAAATTATGACAACACGCAGGATCCCTCAGGACATTGTGCTGAATGACAGCCATCGCCATTTTAAAGACCAATGGTGTCATTCGTGGGAAGTAGATAGTCAGATGTCAGCCCAGAACGGGTTTCAAGGCTGAGTGGCGGAGCCAGCACTTCACAGAGTTCCCTTCAGTGAGAGACAGCAGCTCTGTCTCCGTGATGGTGAGCCCTTCCCCTCTAGCCGCCGGCCGTGGTCCTGCGCGGTCAGCTCAGCTGGGGACGCTATCGAGCGCGGCCGGACAGTGCGCGGCTGCTCAGCATGCGGAAGCTGGCTCGGTGCGTGGATGTCAGCGTGCGTGTGTGCGGGCCAGACACTGGCTTGGGTGCGTGGATGTCAGCATGCGTGCGGGCGGGACGCTGGCTCGGTGCGTGGATGTCAGCATGCGTGCGGGCCGGAAGCTGGCTCAGTGTGTGGATGTCAGTGTGCGTGCGTGCGGGCCGGACACTGGCTCGGGTGTGTGGATGTCAGCGTGCATGTGGGATAGACGCTGGCTCGGTGCGTGGATGTCAGCGTGCGTGCGGGCCGGACACTGGCTCAGGTACGTGGGTGTCCATGCGTGCGGGCCGGACACTGGTTCGGTGCGTGGATGTCAGCGTGTGTGCAGGCCAGTCACTGGCTTAGGTGCATGGATGTCCGTGCATGCGGGCCGAACACTAGCTCAGGTGCGTGGATGTCAGCGTGCGTGCGGGCCGAACGCTGGCTCGGTGCGTGGATGCTCTGGTTGCTGTGAGCCTCCTACCGCCACCCTTGTCCCCTCAGAGCCTCAAGGTCATTAGAGGGCAGAATTTGAGTCGAGCCCGGCCGGGGGGGTGTGAGAACCCGCGGCTCAGTCCCGCTCACGGTGTGCACAGAGCCCTTTCCGCCATTTCTACAGAGCTGCCACAATTTTGGCCTTTTGTTAGCAATTTCCATCATTCAAAACAGACTTCTCCAGAAACAGCCCCGGCTCGGCCCCATGAGGCCTCTGCTTCCCCAGACTCCAAATGGATTCCTGTGTACACCTAAGAGTGGACGTCAGCAAACCATCTCTTCCAGAAAGCACGGAGGGCGCGGCCGCCTCGGCCCTGGGAGGGAAGCTGGCTCTGAGTGGCCAGGGCGCCGCCGGGCCGGCCGGGCGCAGACTGCAGCCCGCCCCGTCCAAAGCCCGTCATCCTGAGATCACCGAGACCGGCGCCCTCCTCATCCCGCTCCCCCCCTCCCCTGCCTGACTCCCCCTCCAGCCGCACTGCGCCTGCCTGCATGTGGTCCTGACCCAGGGCTGATTCAAGGAAAGCCAGCGTTTGCCTGACCCCACGTGGGAAAGGCGTGTGCGAACCTCGACCTTTGACTCTCAGGAGGTTAGAATCAATGCTCACTGAATTTTTTAAAAACCTTGTACATGTACAGAAATTCTTTCGCACCTTTTCCATGCAGGAAGACATTCCCTGACCTTCTACTTCCCCCTGACCTTTAAGGTCAGTCCCGAGCGGCCTCTCTGGCAAGTGTGAAGCGGTGCAGTGGCAGCTGTGGTTCTGAGAGGAAGGAACAGAAAGTCGGCCCTCTGACTGAGCTGCCATCCACGTCCTGCATGGAGTAATGCTAAAATGCACTCAGCAAGCAATGACACCGCACATCATGTGTCCTTGCGGAAACCTGTGGGGTTTCTCCAGGCGTCGGCGTGGAGACAGTCATTAGGAGGGGGAGAGTGGGGACCAGGGTGCAGGCGGCCGTGGGGGGGAGGGGATCCTCACCCGTCCATCCGGGAGGGTGCAGGGCAGCCTGCCTGGCCGCCCCATGGCGCTCAGCCTTCCTCCACCTGCCGCCACCTCCACAGGGGAGGCCTGGTTTGTGTGTGAGAGCGACATCTGCTCTCCTGTGTGCATGAATGCGTGCATGTGTGTACATGCATGCATGTATTGCAGGCATGCATGTGTGTACATGCATGCATGTGTGTATGTGCAGGTGTGCCCGTGTGTGCGCATGTGCAGATGTGTGTGTACGTGTGCGTGCATGTGCAGACGGGTGTGCATGTGCAGGCGTGTGTGTATGTGTACGTGAGCGTGTGCATGTGCGGACGGGTGTGTGGGAAACGCGTCTAGCTCCAGCTGTCCTGCACCCCTTCTCGGCAGCTTCACACCTCACTTCGTAAACAATGTTAAGCTCACAACGTATACTGCTTGAGAAAGAGCCTACTTGTCTGCATGCTTTCCGGGAAGCTAAGCGGGTCACTGACAACTTCCCACATTTTCTGTCTGTGGGCCCCATGGAACACCACGGAGACACGTGCCCATCCCAATACCAGCAGCCCCAAGATGGAGCCTTCCTGTCGCCGGAGCCTGCCCTGCTTCTAGCTGAAACTAACCGTGAGCAAACTCAGAGCAAAGGAGACTCGTGCATTTACTTCCAGCCATCCAAACGACTCAGACTAACTGTGAGCCGCCTGGAGCCGCTGCTTCCTGAGCTTCGGACACTGCGTGGACGCCGAGGGGCCCAGCTCTTCCTGTGCCCAGACCACCGGCCCTAAGAAGCCACACGGGGCACTCACGGGGCTTACATGTGTTCCTACGGTGGCCAGCACACAGGTGGATAAGGCCTGCGTTCTCAGCAGGCGACCCGCGCACTCGCAAGAAGGGGGGGGCCCACAGGGGACTCAGACCCGACCCACCTGCCTGGCCTCCTCCAGCCAGGCCTCCCTCAGGGCTGCCTCCACAGGACCAGTGACCCTGGGCACCATGCTGCTCCAATCTCACCTACCTCCAACAAGATGACGGGGGGTGCATCCTGTGTGTACACTTGTTTTCTGAGTTCCTTTTGTGATGTGTTGAGCTGGTTTCCTGAGGCCGCCAAAACCAAGTAACACAACTGAGTGTCCTGAAAGTACAGTGCACACTGCTTGGATTTCTGGAGTCTGAAACCCGCAGCTGGGCTCCCCGGAGATGGCCCTTCTCGTGGCCCTGCAGCTTCTGCGGTGCTGACGCTGGGTCTGGACCTGCGGAGCCTCCTGCGCTCATGGCCTGCACCCCACTATCCGCCCGACACCCTCTGTCAGCGGCACTCGAACGCGCTCTTCAGAGACTGGTCAAAGAAGGCCGTTCCTCTCTCCATATAGCATTGCGTCACAGCGCCCAAGCCCACCCACAATGCCTAATAGAGCAATATCCATCTTGTACACAAAACTCACTGGACATTTGGTCTCAAAGAAATCTGTAAAAACCGCACCTGATCTGGGATCACATGGAGCACTAATCCTGGAGGTGCTTCTACCCAGCCCTCGACACACCGGTGTCAAATACTGAGCACTAATCCTGGCCAGCCCTCCACACAGGTGTGTCAAATACTGAGCACTAATCCTGGCCAGCCCTCCACACAGGTGTGTCAAATACTGAGCACTAATCCTGGAGGTGCTTCTACCCCAGCCCTCGGCACACGTGCGTCAAATACTGAGAAGGATTTTGTCCTGCAGGGACCCTCGTGGCGGGTGCCTGGCAGTGTCTTCAGGACCCAGTGAATCATAAGTAAATACTTATCAGCCTCTTGTTACTGAGTACCACACTATCCCCGGGAATGCACTGGCAATTACAGTAATGAAATAGCCCTGCTAGGTGAGGCGCACACCTAGCCCTGCGTGGGAGCAGGGCCGCCTTACAGGTTCTGTGTGTTTAAGGTGGCCCACTAAAACCAATTATCATTAGGAACAGTGTTTAAATGCCAGCTATACTAACCACAGAAGAGCAAAGACGGAGTGTTTGTTAGTGTCACCGGGGAGTCACTGGAGCTCTCTGGCTCGGCGGTGGACGCGCGGCTAACGCTGAGGCTGGAGTGCGTGGCGGGGGTTCCCACGAGCCGCTGAGGCGTGGGAGAGCCGGCCTGCTGAGAGGGGGAGGGGCAGGCCCACGGACGTCCTGCCACTGGAACGCGTGGGCCGCGTGGGGCGTACGAAGGCAACCGCCAGGCAAAAAGTCACATTTACAGACACAAGCCGGGATTTAAGAACCACTCAGGGAAGCAGAAATCTCTCCATCTTGCAGGGCCTGCCTCAGGTCCTCTGGAGCCCAGGCGAGGAGAGAGCAGAGACTCCTCAGCAGCGAGCTGAGCTGGGCAGGCTGGCGGCACGGGTCACCTGCAGAGCTCTGCGGTTGCCAGAATACCTTTACAACACAAATGCCCTGGAACCACATTCAAGCGGGGAGGGGGGGGCACACGCCACACCCTCACGATGGCGTTTGGCTGTAAGAAAGCCACCAGGAGCGGCCGATGCAGGGCCCCGCCCACTGTGCCCAAGGAAACTCCTTCCCAAGCGGGTTTCCCCACACACCGGGGCCTTGGTGACACTGTCATGTGCCTGAGCTGGGTGGACACCCAAAGCGTGCCCGTGGAAGGTGGAGGGGAACTGGCCTAAGAGAAGGAAGGGTTTCGCCACAGCCAGAGACCGCACATTTGTTAGATTTGCATCTACAGCACCTTCGTTCTGACAAATAAAAGGCAAGGAAGCTAAATGAAGCTCACACATGGCATGAAGTGCTCTGGACACAGCTACAAAGCACACATCTGTAACAGAGCACTCAGAGTTAGGAGATAATGCACTGGTACTGATTCTTCTGAATATGACCAAAAAAAATCAGCAGGTATGGTAGCACACACTTATAATCCCAGCTTCTCAGGAGGGATTCTACTCAGGAGGAGGAAGATAATAGCAAGACCCTGCCTCAAAAGCAAATGCAAACAGAAGGGCTGGAGGCAGAGCTCACGTGGTGGAGGACTTGTCTAGCAAGCATAAAGCTATGGATTCAACCCAGTAACACACAGAGACAGACACACACACACACACACACACAGTCCAATAACTACACCTCAACTTCTAAAACAGGAATGTTGATATCAGTTACTTGAGATATTTTCACTAAGATGTTAAAAATAAGGATAGAGCCGGGTATCAGTGGCTCACACCTGTAATCCCAGCTACTCAGGAGACTGAGATCTGAGGATCATGGTTCAAAGCCAGCCCAGGCAGGAAAGTCTGTGAGACTCATCTCTAATTAACCAAAAAAATAGCTAGGGGTGGAGCTGTGGCTCAGGTGATAGAGTGCTAGGAAAACTCTAGGACAGCTCCCAGGCTCTGAGTTCAAGCCCTAGGACCAGCACTAAAAATAAAATAGAATGAAATAAAGTAAAGTAAGTCTGGACCTCTTCCACAACCTCTGATGAGCACGGTCTCCTGCGCACACGGTCCTGCTTGTCCCTGTGGTGCCGACTTGCTGATGTAGGCCACACTGCCAGGCCCTGGAAGAGTCCTGGCGCTCTTGAGTATTGTACTCATGTACAAAGTTATCAGTCTCAGCTGGGAACTGGCAGCCATGCTTTCTCTCTGAGTGATTCTTTGAGAAAAATACAAGGTAAAAGATAAAAACAACTTGGTTTTGTTTCTAAAGAACTTCCTGTGCTGGACCAGAAATCTCCTCATTACCTTACTCATGTAACTGTAACCCCTCTGGAGGGGTGTATTTACAATAAAATGTAAAAAGAACTTCGTGCATGCGTTACTCCGTGAGAAGTATTCAGTCCAGCTGTCTCTCAGACACTGATCATCATGTGGTCAGTGGGGAAAACCCCAACGTTAAAACTGCTGTATTAGTCCACACATTCCACTCCTAGGACAGGAGAATTGTCTAGAATCCAGCAAGGCCCTCCCTGGTGGAACACCAACTTGGACAGACACCGGGGCTAAACATGGGCCAGAAAACCAAGACATTTTCCCTCCGCATATGCCTCCCCTCTAGCGGGTAGCTCACCGGTGCTTGCCCCGCCGGGATCACTCAGCAGCGCTCCCTTTGCCTTGCCAGCTGCACGGCTTTCAGCCGCTCCCTGCTTTTCCTGTGTGCTGCTCCACACGGGGTCTTCTGACCCACCCATCACCATCTGAAGTCACTCGCAGACATCGGGACACCTCCGCGCCTGGTCGTTCAGCGCTTCAGTCAGGGTGTTCCCGGGCCTCGTTAGTGCTGCAATGTCCCCCAAATTGAATTATCACATCGATAGTATACAATTTGCCGTCTGCACTCCAGTCTCTCCAGTTGTCTCCAGAACATTGTAGCTTTAAGCAGAACCCCAGGTCAAACCGTGGCTTGCGTGTGTGACCGTGACTGTCGGGTCCGTTGAGTGTCAGACGCAGCTTCTCCTGGGAGGCGCAGTGCGCAGGCCGACGCACATGAATCTTCCCACCTGTCTCCTCGTGTTAGGGTACAGACTGGGCAAGAACCCTGCGCAGGTGGCGTGCATTCCCTCTGCCCCACGCTAGGGGGCAGCGCTGAGATGGCACAGATCCACAGATCCACGGATGACGGTGCTGCCCGGAGCCCCCGGGACGGGGTGCTGTGTGAGAACTGACACAGTCTTCTGTTCACAGCCATGGTCCACGGCCCCTGTCCATGGCCCGTCTCCTGTGGGGCCTATGCATGTGGTTGTGCAAAGCCCCGCTTCTAGTGGCCCTGATACTTCAGCCCCCCTCCTGGTGGGCCTGCCACGTGTTGCCAGCACCCGGCCCCCGTGCCTGGCCGCCGCCTCTCACCCTGCTCCCCCCACCCCAGGCCCCCACTCCTGAGAGCTCTTCCTGACCCCCTCTACCTCACCTCAGGTGGGCTTATGCCTGGCCTGGGGTTCACACAGCACCTGACCAGCCAGGGCTGGACCCAGTCTAGCCCGTAGGTTCTTCACTGGAGTTGGCAGGGAGTAGGTGTGGAGGGCTTGCTTTGGGGAGCGAGGGAGAAGGGCCTCGTGAAAAGCCGCTCGCCTTCTGGCCGGACACCCTCTGAAGTCAGCGTTCGTGAGTCTGCGTTGCTCCAGGAGGAGCTCCAGACATTGCAAGCACAGCTCGCTCGTAACCTTGCAGGTATTTACCTATCACAGCAAAGCACTTTTCTCTCGATATTGGCTGTAGGAAGCAGGGCTCATTAAATTTTAAACTACATTTTCCTTAAGAGTACATTGTCTTCCTTCCAAAAGGTAATTGACCCATGAAGGACCTCAGTTATGTTATGAACTATAGCCAATTATTATGTAAAAATTGTACTCTTACTAGTTCAGGAACACTACCTGCAATCAATTCTCCTGACCTAAGTTTTGTGCAATGGGGAATCACTAAGAATTGCTCACAGATGAATTTACAAGCACAACATAAATGAGCACTTTATCCCAGGAAGCTAAAATATCAGGAGTCGGTGATAGGTGGTGGCTGTTGATATGTGGGCACAGATTCAGGGTGACTGTATTTGTGCTCAAAGGCCAGCAAAGTTGGGACAGGAGATTAAATGCACTCATTAAAAGAAAACAGTAAGACAGGAGCCATGGTTCAGCAGTAAAACACCTGACTACCAAGTATAAGACTCTGCCGGGCGCTCGTGGCTCACGCGTGTCATCCTAGCTACTCAGGAAGCTGAGATCTGAGGACTGCGGTTCAAAGCCAGCCCGGGGAGGAAAGTCTGTGAAACTCTTATCTCCAATAAACCACCAGAAAACTGGAAGTGGCGCTGTGGTTCAAGTGGTAGAGTGCTCGCCTTGAGTGAGGAACTCAGGACTGTGCCCAGGCCCAGAGTTCAAGCCCCATGACCAACCAAAAAAAAAAAAACAGACTCTGAGTTCAAGCCCCAGTCTTTCATAAATAAATAAATAACAATATAAATGCTAGATAAATTAGACAAATTTGAGGTGCTAATGAATGAATGAATTTTGTGCCAGTACTGTGGTTTGAACTCGGGGCTTAGGCGTTGTCCCTTAGCTTTTGTGCTTATAACTGGTGCCCTATCACTTGAGCCATCGCTCCACTTCTAGCTTTTCTTTGGTGCTTATTTGGAGATAAGAGTCTCATGGACTTTACTGCCTAAGCCAGCTTTGAACCATGATCCTCAGATCTCAGCTATCTGAGTAGCTAGAGTATTAGGCATGAGCCACCAGTACCTGGCTGAACCGTTATTTTGAAAGATGTGACCACATATAATAGAGAAATCCTTTCTCGGCATGTTCTGCTGTGCCCTAGGCTCTGGAGGCAGCTAGATCACCCGCAGCGGGTGCACACTGGAGAGCTCTGGCTATGCGTGCTGGCCCCTTTTCTGCTCAGGCCCTGTAGTGTGTGGTCATGGGGGGCAGCTCGGTGGACAGGAGGTGAGCCAGAAAGGAAGACGTGTTCCTGGTAAGAGGACGTTCATCACCCCCCTGCTGCAAGTGAGAACACGGCCCTTTCCTGACCACAGTGTCCTCGACTCCTGGCTATGTGCTCAGGATGTTAGCAACACACAGAGTCCAAAGACGAAAATAACACTCACTGAATAACAACAATTAAAAACAATTTAAACAAAGTGAAAATACTACCTGCTGGATAGACACGGTGGCTCACACCTGTAAGCCCAGTACTTGGGAAATTCAGGTAGAATCACGAGTGCGAGATGAGACAGGGTTACTTAGCAAGATCTTGTTTGAAAATAAGATTTAAAAGGACTGAGGCTACAACTCAGTGCTAGTATGTTCTTAGCACACACCAGGCCCCAGCTTTTAGTGCTGAAAATAAAATTGCCACAGACAGCACACTTTACGTCTTTGTTCCAGCAGCCATTTCTCCAGTGTCTAGAGACCACGTTGGTTGTCACAGCCATGGTATGCCAGGGACACTACTCAGCACCTGACAGTGACATCTCACAGAGGCACCTGTCAGGAATCACCCTGGTACAAAAGGCAGAGGTGCTGAGGCTGAGAACTCAGAACAGTCTCTGAATCTCCTGGCCATCACAGGGCCAGTACTGCACCCTCAGTGCCCAGCAGCTATGGGCACCCTAGGGCCCATGGGAACTTCGAATGAATGCATGGAGAATGAATGACGCCAGTGGAAAACCCTGGCTGTGTGATTGTTTGACCTTCTGCAGTAATCCTAACCAAAACCAAAACAAAACAGGAGGAATGTGGATGTGTACTGACCTTTCTGCTTGCTGGGGTCCTGTTGTCTACCTCTTGGAACGCACCCTTTAGATCTGCTCCCTCCAGCTAGCCCCAGGACAATCTGACTTTATAAAAGTGGAGGGTGAGGAAGGCATCTTCAGATGAACCATGTCTGTCAATTATACTCATTTGTCCCCCACGAGAGTATTAGAATATCAATTAGTTAATATTCAAATATATGAAATATCACTGCATGGGCATTTAGTCAACCGTCACCCGGTATCTTCTGGATGGAACCAGCCAGCAGCCACCTCTGTGTGTATGTGTGTGCGTGTGCGTGTGCATGTGCATGCATGCATTTGTGTGAAGGTGTGTGCATGTGTGTCCCTGTGGAAAAGAGGTAAAGGCCAAACTGCTCTGTGTCCAGCCTGGCCTCTTCAGCGGGCCCCCGATGAGGCTGGTGCCCCAGCTCACCCCCTGTAGGCACACCCCCTTCCCTGGCAGTGCTGGAGGCCTCTGCAGTGCTGGTCCTCCCCTCTGTGTGGCCTCCAGTGGGAAGCCAACATCCATCAACTCCACCCACGAGGCAGTGTTGCAGACTGTGGCTCACAGCTGTGGCACAGATGAACAGAAGTGTCACAAAAGTCCTCTTCTCTTCTAACTGCAGCTATGCCCACGGTCCAGATTCTGTCTCAGAGCAGGACAGGGACATGCATGTGGGCTGCTGCAGAATGCAGGGGCAAGGGGCTGGACCTGGAGAACAGAAGCAGAGGCCAAATGTGCCCTTGACAAGCATGCAACTGGCAAGCAGGGTCTATCAAGGGAAAGACTTCAACTCCTCACTACCAGACGCTGCTGTACATGAAGGTCATCTGCTCCCACCCCACCTGGGTGACGAGGTCCCAGGTTTCAGTCCATTCAGGCACTACAGCAAAGATACGCAGGCCAGACAACTGGCTTAAAGGCCGCAGACAGTGCTGCTCCCAGCTGAGGGCTGAACGTCTGAGGGTAAGGCATTGGCAGGTTTGGTGTCACAATGAGACCCAATTCATGGTCCACTATGGGAGCCCAGAGCATTCAGCAATACCATCCGTCCACACAGCCACCCTCAGGACCCAATCACTGTCACACGCACCTCCCCCATCACCCTCTCCTCAGAGCATGACACAGATGGGGCACCCCACAAAAACAGCGGAGCCCTCTGGCTGGTTGCCACCTCCCCTCCGCCCTCACACACAACACTGAGTAGAACATAAAGTCAACTGGATGAGTCTGAAATCAACAGACGCAAGCACCACGGTGAGTCACTGTAAACACCTTGGACATAAACAGATGTTCTCTTTTGGGAAATTTTCTAGGTTGGTGAGTATTTTAATTTTTACTGAAGAAAACAAAAGCTGTTTGTTGTTTTTTAAAGTGGTTGGAATAACTAGAGCATGGAATATTTTTTTCACATTTTCTCAGCCCTCTAAATAAACTCTAAGTCAATATTTTAATCTAGAAATCTATACAGTTTCTGTTTGTTTTGAGGAGATGAGAACACGTCCCCGCACATCAGTTATGTTTAAGATGTGAAATCCTACTGCGGACCATCAAGTGAAGTTACGTTTGTAGAGCAGCTGCTTTGTCCTGAGCATCATGTTGGCCACAGGCCTCAGCAGGGCCAGGCCTTGTCTGCAGTCACATGCATCATCTATAGGATCCAAGGATCAACTGCCACTCTCCCACCCTAGTAACTGCAACTTGGTGCATGCAAATGCCAGGTGGAGTAAATTGTTTCTGTTGGAAGATCTCAAGGAAAGTGTTCTATCTGTGTGCTTCTCTACAAATTAGAATGATCCTCGAGTTAAGCAAGAGCCATTCCAGGGCTCAACTTGAACTACACTGCTGTGGTCTGAAAACTCTCCACCAACCTCTGTCCTGCCATTCTCTGAGCTAGGTATAGACACTCCAAAACAAATGCAGAAGAAGCTCAGAGTGACTCAGAAGTGGGCTTTGTGTGAGGGATTATGCAGGCACTCTGGTTCATGCATACAGGACAAACTACCCTCACTCCATGACACTGTGTATGAAAGGCTGTATTTTTGGGCTACTCTTGCATTTCAATGTTTAAACTAATAAATATATAAGTAACGATGCTTCCACCTTTTACTTTGACCTCAGAATTCAACTCCAAGCCCAGGTTCCACATGGATGCAAAGTAGAATGCTGGCTAGCAAAGCCAGGTGGGGCAGGGGTGGGAGATGCAGCCAAATGCGTCCATCATGGAGGGTGGGTAAGGACTATTGTTAATAATGTCATACTGCGTCCATCATGGGGGGTGGGTAAGGACTATTGTTAATAATGTCATACTGCTTCCATCTTGGAGGGTGGGTAAGGACTATTGTTAATAATGTCATACTGCAGGTTTTTGCCAAGAGCAGATCTAAAATGTTCTCACCAAGAAAAAAAAATGAATACATTAGAAGGCTCTGTGGAGGGACAGAACAATAATTACCTAGCCTGTAGGAGGTGGTTTGCTGAGAATATGATATTCCACATGACGCTGTCCATCTTAGCTATATGCAACTTCAGTTTAACTAATTTTGAACTGTAGGGAATCAGCCAGAACCCATTTTTGTTCTTGGTTTACTCTCTTACCTTCATTTTTCTGTCATTTTGACCTGGATTTTAGTTTTAGTTTATAATGTTAGAATTTTTAATAAGATTCCTCAGATTCCTCATGGAGTGTGGCTTGAGCAGAAATACATGTATAATGCAAGAGCACAAACATTCCCTTAGCACAGGTATCAACCATCCAAATCTTCCTGAGCCCCATACCTGAAGTCTTAGCTGGATATGGTGGTACTGGGGGACAGGACAGGTGCTGCCTGAGGGCTGGTCCCTGCATCCCCATGCTGAGGGAGTAGGACCCTCTGGTGGGAGGGGAGGGCAGAGGAGCTGTCAGCCTTCCTTCCTCTCCCTCTTCCCAGATTCTACCTGTCCCATCTCCCTGCAGGCACAGAATTCCAAACTCTTCCTCCTTTTGCTCTCCCTATTTGTATTGGAGATGTAGTGATACAGTCACTTGTTGCTCAGTTGACAGGTATACTTGAGGCCCTTCAGTAATTTCAAATGGTGTGACCCTGGCAGAGTGTGCTTACAAACTAAGTTTTAGGCTACATAAACTCATCAGATTCTTATCTCATGTATGGTCCACTCATTAAAGTGCTACATGGGACATGACTGAATTTCATTGATGAGAATATACTATATAACAATTTAAGAAGGCTAGAGATTAAAATATATTCATAATACCATAAAACAGTTTTGTAAAACTGAATATCCACACATAGAAAACTAAAGTTAAATCCTATCTTGTTTTGGGATGAGTGTTATGCTGGCTTCATGGAATGAGTTTGGTAGTGATCCTTCCTTTTCTGTTTCATTGAAGAATTTGAGTATTGGTATGAGTTCTCCTTTGAAGGCCTTATAGAATTCAGCCTGGTTTTCTTGGGTGGGAGGCATTTTATTGACCTTTCAACTTCATTACTTGTTATGCATCTACTTAATTGGCTCAAATCTTCTTGGTTTAATTTGGGTACATCAATGTTCTCTAGGAATGCTTCCAATCCAAGATTCTCCAATTTGTTGGCATAAAGGTTTGCAAAGTATTCCCTTATAATAATCTGAATTTTACTTGTTTCTATTGTGATGTTCCCATTTTCATCTCTATTTTACTTATTTGTGTGTGCTCTCTTTTTTTTAGTCACAAACTGACATGTTCAATTAAAATCCCTTTATATAGGTACCTAAAGATTTTTAAGTGGCTTGTAATAGGTAAAAGACCTAAATACAAAATCTATTAAAGCTATAAAGCTATGAAAATCTTCAAAGGAAATTAGGAGAAGGCTGCATACCCTTAGATTTAGAGATTACGTATGCGTGCACACACTCATGCGCACATGCACGTGTGTGCACACGTCTTTCCTGGGGCTGGAACTCAGGACTTGGGCACTGTGCTTGAGCTTTCTTGCTCAAAGCTAGAGCTCTACCCCTTGAGCCATAGCTCTACTTCTGGCTTTTGGGTGGTTAATTGGATATAAGAGTCTCACAGCCTTTCCTGCTCTGGATGGCTTCAAACTGTGATCCTCAGATTTCAGCCTCCTGAACAGCTAGGATTATAGGCATGAGCCACCGATGCCCAGCTGATTATTTATCTTTTTCAATATGACATCAAAGGTACTACATCAAAGGCAACAAAGGAAAGAATTAGATAAATTGGACTACATCAAAAATTTTAACTTCTGTACAAAGGACTAGCGAGTGAACAGAGAACCCACAGAACAGTACAGTAGACAAGGGGATGATATCCAGAATGTATAAAAATAACTCTACAACTCAATAACAACAACAACAATAACCAGATTAAAAAATAAGCAGAGGATTTGAGAAGTTTCTCTCAGGAAGATGCACATATGGTGTATGCACATGCCCAACAGGAGCAGAAGCACAAACTCACCCAGACCGACATTTGCACCTGTTCTGTGCCTCTACACAGCCCTCTCACCTCCCCCACCCCTACTGACCAAAAGACTTGTTCTAAGCACAATAAGAGCAAAGAGCCGAGAACCAATGCTATTGCCTTCCTCGACCTCTGCCCTTTTCCCAGGGTAGGTCTTCTAACCAAGGAAGGGCTGCCCCTGTGGCAAACTTCTAGTTCACACGTTCCTATGTCCAGAAGAAGCTGAAGGAGATGGAGTGTCCATGTGTGAGGGTCACAAAACGTGACCAGTGAGAGGAAACTGAGGCAGAACCTGGTTGGGATGGGATCTTCCCCGCCAGGAACGTAGGGAGAAGAGCTGGGTTTGGGGGCAAGTTTCAGTCACAGCGTCATTGACAAGCTAACCAGGAAAGCAAGACAATCATGAATCATGGTTTCCTATTTTCAAGCACTTTTAATTAAGAGAAATAGGAGCTGGAAAAGAATTGTTGAACCAAGGCTTCATCTGCAATACCTTGAGGAACAAGTTTTATTTATCATTTTCACATTAAAATGTCTCATTACAAAGAAATTTTGCCAATATATTGAAAACAGATTGCTGTCTTACGTAGGAGCAATCCTATTTGCCTAACTAAGATGTTTAGCAAACTTTTCCTCCCAGGAGAACACAAATAATCGGAACAGCAAACTGTTGTGGAGAGCTTGCTATGTGCCGGCACTTAGCCACCACTTTCCCGGCACCTCCTCCGCCTCACTCACGACCATGGAGCAAGGCGGTCCTCCCTCGGCACCCTGGCACTGGGACCAGGCCTCCGAGATTCTAAAAACACAGATGCTTTAGTCCCTTGTATAAGATGTGGCATGTGCACAGAGCATCTACCACATGCTTTAGATCACTTCTAGATTACTTACATTAACTAATTCAATATAAGGCTAGACAAACTCTGTTACACTCTCTTATTTAGGGAAAGATGGCAATAAAAAATGTCCATATGCATTCAGCGCAGATGCTATATACTGTTTTAGATATTCTCTCTGTGGTTGATAGCACCCATGATGTAGAACCATCATAGATGATAGCACCATGGATGTGATTTAACAAAAGATAACAAGGATGCTCAGAAAAGCCAGAGGGGATAGATTCACAGCCAAGGACCAGATGAGACAGTTCTTTTGTACCCAATAAAGGAAAGTATCAGAAGCAAATATCAAATGGCCTACATCCTATATTAATGGAGCCCAAATCAATGGCATGTATGGTTCAATATGGATTTTTTCTTAATTATTATTCTTTAAGCCTCCAGAGTCAGATTCATTGAAGTATGATTTACCTATGAGACAATTTACATCAGTGAATTTCAGCAAATTCATATGGTCACATAATCACTGTGACAAGCAAGGCAGCACATTCCTCATTCTGTGTCCCTTTGTGGCCAACTTCATCCCAAAGTCCTCAACCCACTGGTGGACATGTGTCATGGTGTGAATCTGTGATGCGCAGTCTTCAGAGTCTGGCTTCTTTCTCTTGACCTGACAGTTTTCAGGTGTACCCATGCTGTTCGCTGAGTCTCTGGTGTGTTCTTGTTATTGCTGGAAAGAATCTTGTTTCTAGATATGTAATTGCTTCTTCTGTTTAGGAGCTGATGAATGTTTGAGCTGGTTTTTTGTTTTGCAAAGTTGCTGTGTCATTTTGCACTCCCACCAACCACGGAGGTTTGGGGCCGGAGAGGGCACTGGCTCCGGGCAGCTGTCCTCCTTCCGCTCTGGACAGGGCAAGCCTTGCCCGGGCCCGGGCTGCCCTGACCCTGCCACCTGCCACTCCGTTCCTAGCTTGTCACACAGTGGGAGGTACCCCCCTGGGGTGGGGACTTCAGCTCGCTCTTGCTCTCCAAGGCTTCAAGTTCTGCCTCCCTGAGCTGGGTGGGCTGGGCCTCCCACTGCGAGTGGGTCACTGCGGGGCCCGCCCTCTCATCCACATTGGCAGTGGCTGCAGTCTACCTTTCCACACTCACAGAGAAGTCCCGCGCCCCTCCCGGGGCTGGCGGGCCTCGAGGATGCTCTCCGGCAGTTCAGGAAGAGCTGGGGTTTCATAGATGCCCCGTGGACGCCTGGCTCTTCACTGTTCACACCCCAAGCAGAACTGAGTACCACGCTCTAGTGTTGTGCTGGTTCATCATTTACTTTTTTGCTAATAAGCTATCAAAATATCTTTCTCTACAGAATGACAATAAAGTTTCATTAAAAAAATAGGAACTATGAAGCAGAATTTTCCCTAACTCACAATGAGCTTCAGAGCTAGGTTTTATTTCTGCATTAGCAGCACAAAATGTAACCGGCTGCCTGAGCAAGCCCTCATTGGCCAAAGCCCCGACCCCAAGCTCCCACGTGATAATTTCTGAGACACAGGCTGAGCTCCGGCCTCTGAGGCCGCAGGCCACGGCCAGCAGCTGCTCAAATCAATGTCCCCTACAACAGAGCTGCGATGAAGCTGTGATTGACTTGTACTTTTCAAGGAAGTACAACAGCGCAGGAGGTCAGGTGAACTGCAAAGTGGACATTCTCAAGGAAGTGCAGTGGCCGTGGAGGTCAGATGGACTGAAACATGATCGGTCTCCATGTGGACCTCTGGAAGGGGTGGTCCAGGAGGCTACGGTGAAGCATCGGTGGCCAGTGCTGTTGGCGATGGCCTTGGGTGGGATACGCCCTCCTTGTTGAGAGTAGCACTCTGACTCTTCAGGAAAGAGATGTTACAATTTATGTTTTCCCTAAATGTACTTCGGGGAAAACTTAACTGAAACCCATGTCCTGTGGGTAGCAGCGCCACGTGGCTGGAAGCAGTGTCCCTCAGCTGAGCAGGTGCAGGCCGGAGCCCCACCTGTCTGCGGGGGACCGGGGGACGACACATGGGCAGCCCCCCGACCCTGGGCACCAGGATTACAGGACCATCCACAGCTGGTGCACAGGGGCTCAGAGCGCGCTGAGCCCACACTGGCTGAGCGATCTTTTCATGTTCAGACAAAGTGTTCTGAGAACAGTGCACTGACCGATCTGTTACCAAAAGAAAACAAAGAGGATGTCAGGGCTGAAGAGCGAGCGCTGCTAACCTCCTCCGCATGTCCATCGGAGATGAATGCCACTCCAGAGAGAAAGAGACATCTCCAAGGACAGATGTCTGCACATGGAGAGTCAGACATCCTGTCTTCAGATGCCTGCAAATCACTGCCATTTCATGGACTGCAAACACACCTGTCCCTCCATTTCCACCCCAAGAGATGCTGACGTTCCTGGAGCCAATGTTATTCCCTCCCTGTGGTGAGCTCAAGCACACAGCCAATCCGGAGCCCACACGCATGCAGGCATGTATCTCCCTTCTCCAAAACGCCCTGTGTATACCACCTTTTCCTAGACTCTATGTAAGGACTGAAATGTTTCTGGTCTGCTGGATAGAAAGGAGGAGAAACAGAAATCCAGGCAGACTGGCCCTTCCATTGTAACTCACACAGCAGCAGCTGTTGGAGCTGTCACAGCAGGATAAAACACACATGCAAGGTAACAGCCTTGCAAGATAACAACCAAGCAAAATAACAGCCACGCAAGATAACAAGCATGCAAGATAACAGCATAAGATAACTATGCAAGATAAGAGGCATGTAAGGGTACCCTGAGAGGTAACAGCCATGTAAGATAACAGGTATGCAAGATAACAGCCATGCAAGACAATGAGTAGGGCTTGGGAGATTGCTTTATTAATCTTATTTCAAAACTATTAACTACCTCTCTAAGCCATAATTGCATTGCTTTTAATTGCTCTATGAATTCTCAGACTTCATTATTCATCTTGTCTCATTGCTATTCAAACCAGCTGAGTCTTTTTCTGATTTTTTTTGTAAGGGGAACTATGAATCTCTCTGGAGCTGAGAGTCAGCGAGGACAATGTGCGTGCTTTACAGGTAGCTGTTGAGGGCTCAGCTGACGGGTGATATTTCACCTGTCCAGGGCCCTGATGATGCTCAGGCTGGTTCCCGCCTTCTGGCAATCTCTTCCCAGCCTCCCTCCTCCAGAGAGCTAGTCACCGCAGAAGGCCACCATGGCCGGTGCTCAGGTGATTACTAAGGAGCTGCCCTTTGGTACAATGGCTACTTGAATTTGGACTGTGTGCCCAGCTCCAGGTCCCTCCCCGGGCCCTGGCTTGGACCGCGTGCCCAGCCCCGGGTCCCTCCCCGGGCCCTGGCTTGGACCGCGTGCCCAGCCCTGGGTCCCTCCCCGGGCCCTGGCTTGGACCACGTGCCCAGCCCCGGGTCCCTCCCCGGGCCCTGGCTTGGACCGCGTGCCCAGCTCCGGGTCCCTCCCCGGGCCCTGGCTTGGACCGCGTGCCCAGCCCCGGGTCCCTCCCCAGGCCCCAAGCTGGTGCTGACTCCTGTTGTCCTGTAAGCTTGCACAGACAGCTGTCCTTGGCAGGCAGAACCCCAGGGACCCCGCAGGGCTCTCCTGCCCAGTGTTGCCTGGCAGCGCCCCCACCACCTCACTTCCCATCCTGCCATCCAAACAGTACTGGGAGGCACATTGCCCAGCTCAGCCTCCCAGGAAGGAGGAGAAACATAGTAACACTTCACTGCCTTCCTGATGCTGCCCCATCAGAGAGAGACTGGTGTCTGCAGATACACAAGCACCGCCCTGGATCCAAGCGACCGGGAAACACACAGGACCAACACTAACTAGCATTCCTACCCGGCTTTCTGTGAAATGACAATTCACCTACAAACCGCCAGGGAGTCCAGTGTCAAGGGGCACCGGAGCTGTCCGAAAGCACAGGGCTCTTGGAGCTGGTGTGGCCCCGCGTCTAGGGGTCTGCTATCTACCTAGGGGACAGCTGAGTCTCGGGCACACGGCCACTGCCCCCATCACCTCCCTTCCTGCCTCCCTAGCCCTGCTGCGGAGGGGGATATCTGGGCCCAAGTATGGCCCTCTGAGGTTCCCTGACCTGTGTCACGTCCCACCGGATACGAAAGCACCCCGCGTCCCTGCGCCGCGCAGTGCGGTGGGCTGCGTCCCCCGCCACAGTCCAAATGGGTTTCCCAGACCACGGGCTGCGCTCACCGCCAGCTCACGGCAAAGTGATTCCATTAGCACTGCAGGGAGGCTCCATCCTCCCTGCGGGCCTTCTGGGGCCCCCGGCTCACACAGCCATGTCCCCGGCTCCACATGGCCGTGTCTGGGCCGCGTGTGATCCATCGTGAGCTTCAAACGCTCCTCCACATCCTGACTTCACAGAGCCCCACAGCAGGACTCAGGGCCTGCACGTCACCCCTGGATTCTCCTTCCGTGCCTGCGATGCCTGAGCTGAGCCCTCCAGAAGTCTCTCCGGAGCCCGCCCCGGCCTCCCGCGGCGTCCGCGGGCTGGCGCCGGGGTGCCCCTCAAACGACGTGCCAGGGTACTCGGACTGCGTCTGCGAATTTCTGCCACCACTCCCAGCAGAGCCTGACCTCTCCGAGGAGGAAGTGTTTCCCTCCACAGCCGTGGAGAAGAAACCCAAGGCCATCACCTTGAGCCCTCTCCAGTCCCTACACCAGCCCTTGCAGTTCCTCATGTATAAACCGGACACAGCCTGGACACGTGTCCCCACCACACAGACCTCAGGTGGAAAATATTCACACACCAAGGCCCCAGGAATGCTCCCAGCTCCAAATGCATGCCACAACACAGACACGGCCCCCCAGAGTGTGCACTGCCGGGTGCAGTAGCCCCCTACCTTCCTGGGACAAGCCTCCCTGCAGGCCTTCAACACTCCACATGGTGTCTGGCCCACAGGTTATGATTTGAGGGGCTTTTTGTCCCTAAATGTCCTTGGAATTATCACACGTGTTCACATATGAGAGACATGAAACTTTCTATACTCAGTTCAGTGGTCATGAAATTTCCTTTCACCTGGGAGCTGGTGGCTCACGCCTGTAATCCTAGCTACTCAGGAGGAGGACTTCTGAGGATTGCAGTTCAAAGCCAGTGTTGGGGTGGGGGTGGGGTGTGAAATTCAAGACTCTTATCTCCAATTAATCACCAGAAAACTGGAAGTGAGGCTGTGGTTCAGAGTGATAGAGCGCCAGCCTTGAGCAAAAGAGCTCAGGGATAGCACCCAGGCCCTGAGTTCAAGTCCCATGACAAAGAAAGAAAGAAAGAAAGAAAGAAAGAAAGAAAGAAAGAAAGAAAGAAAGAAAGAAAGAAAGAAAGAAAGAAAGGAAGGAAGGAAGGAAGGAAGGAAGGAAGGAAGGAAGGAAGGAAGGAAGGAAGGAAGGAACCCCTTTCACCTGAGTCCTAAATGCTTAGAAAAGACTGCAAGCCGTCTTGACTCTGAGGTCAAGGAAGATGTACAAAGGATGATGTGATTCTGGCAAGTGTCCCCCAACCACCGGGGCGTCCAGCTCCTGGTAGCGCTCCCCTGAGCACTGCACGCCACTGCCCCAGTGCCATCAGATGCAGCCAGCAGTGAGAGAGGACTTCCAGAACATTCCCATTGGTCTCACAACTACTATGAATGCACCCAAATGTCAACACCACAGTCCTGCACAATACCCTAAAAGTTGTTTGCCATTCTCTTTCTGTTTAGTAACAATTAGAAAGGACAGCAAGCTGTGTATCATTTGGACAAGGTAAACAACAGGAAATAATCATTTCTACTATTTTATAGTCCATTACCAAAATTAAGTTTTTAAAGTGATCAGTTGCTTTTATCACATCCTTATGATGCGTGTACATTTCCATTTCCATCCAAAATGTCAAGGAGAAGACAACTGGAGGCCAGGAAGTCTTAAGCCATAAAACACCGTTCGTGCATTAAAAAGTTTTTGGTTACTTGCATAAGGACAGTGGGCATGTTGTGCACGCCTCAAAATCCATCGGCTGCATCCTCCCCAGGGGATGGAGTCACCACGCAGAGATTTTGGAGGTGATCACAAGGGCAGGTCCCATGAAAGGAAGTTGTGTCCTTAGACAAGCAATGCCCAGGGGGGCCTGCTAGTACATGCCTACCTCTCAGGACTAGCAAGGCAGAGGCAGGGGAAGCTCAAGTTCAAGGACCGTCTGGGATTCATAGGGACAGCTCTATCTTCTAACAAAAAAAATAATTTTTGAAAAAGAGACCATTCCACCATGTAAAGAACATGGAGGTGGCTGCTGATACACAGTGAGAGAGAAATGAACACCAGTTGCTGATAAGCCACTGGGCGCTGTTGCCTTGTTACTGTAGCCCAAATGGACAAAGACATCAATCTTGTTTCTCAGCATGAACAAAATGATCAGTCTGTATTGACTCCAGCCACAGAGGCCGCTCCTGTGTAATTAATTACCTTGTTGACATGACCACAAGAAACGCACTTCCACCAGCAAGAGCCGTCGATGTGAGCGTGGAAGTCCACTGCCGCCAGCGCCGGGGCCCGCTTCCTGCTGCTACACTTGCCTTCCTTCTCTGCCCTGTGATCCCAAGGCTAGAGCATCCAGCCTTGTCAGGAAGGTCAACAGGCCCCAGGTATCTCTACCGTTTGACCTCTGTGGCACTGTCAAAGCCTACTCTCCAGAGAATGGCAAGGCACACAGCCAAGCCATGTTTTCTGCAAGCTAGGGAGAGAGAGAGCAGAGCTCCAAACGCTGATCGGCAACAGAAGCACAGAGCTGAAAGGCAGCCAGCTGACTGAGGTGGCTTAATGGCATTTTCCTTATTTAACCAATATATTATGTCATCTGATCATAAGATCTGGCGGCACGGGGCGTAAACCCCCACTGCTGTGCACAGGCGTGGAGGAGCAGCTGCAGGTCTCGGCATCAGAGCAGGGCCCTTTGTAAGGCCAGCAGGGTGGCAGATTTTACAGCTTGTATGGTTCTGGGTGGCAGGTGGCCGGGTAGAGAGAGGCCCTGGATCCTGCTGCCTGTCAGCATGCTCCAACTGCCCTGGGAGAATCTCCTTCTGACTGGCAGAAACAGAGCTGTGGAGCTAGGACTCCTTTGCCCAGCTTCAACTCCGCTTTGGAATTTAAGCCATGCACAAAGCCCTTTTGCCTTCAGTATTTTTCACATGTGGTCTTATATTCATGCTTGGTCAGCCCTGGATCTCAATTCTTCTAGTAACGCTTCTCACATAGCCGGGGTAATCGATGGGACCAACCTCACTCGGCTTTTTTGTTGGCTGAGATGGCGTCTCATCATCATCATCATCACCATCATCATTATTATTTTGCCCAGATTCGTCACAAGCCCCATTTTTCCCAACCTCTACATCTTCAATTGCTAGGATTCCAGGCATGAGACACTTTGTCTATCTGGAATTCAGCTCTTTAATGTTGGATGTCACCTGAGATGAGTTCTTGTCACAAAATCTCATCTGCTGTGTTACCACTGAGGCTAGGACAATTTAGCTGCACTAAATTCGTGTCAGGCTTCCGTCACTGGGTGAGGAGCAACTTCCTACAAGGCAGGAAGCTGGAGAGATGCCAGCTGGCGGCCCACTCTCTCCCTTTCCCATCTCATTTCCTCCTCATACGGAGCTCTGCCAGCAGGCCCTTCTCTCCCTCTCTTCCAGCCCTACCACCTCCATCCCCTTTTCTCCTTGGCCTCAGGGCCCCTCTCCCTAACTCTCAGCAGAGCCCCCCTCCCTGGCCTGCCCCAAAAGCAGCGTCCCCCCAATGAACCCAGAACCCCGTGGCTCGCCTACTCACTCTAACAGACCAAGAGCTGCATTCGGGACCCTGCGTGGACTCATCTGAGACTTGTCTGTCCCTCCTGGGTATTTGCACACCTGCCTCAACTGGACATGGCCACCAGTGTCCTCCTCAAACTAGCCAATCCAGTGGACTAGGTTCTGTCGCGGCCAGTGGTTGTCCTCTTTGTACTGGAACTGTTCCTTTGGAGGAATTTCTGACTACAATACACATGTAATAACGCTTCCATTCAAAAGGTAATACTGCTCATGAATTTAAATTTTCTGTTGCTTAAGAACTTGTGAACATACCACGTGCTCCTCCCAAAGTCCATCTGCTGATACTTGAGCCTGCAGGGCTCGGCGTGTGTGCAGGCCTCGACGTGTGTGCAGGGCTCAGCGTGTGTGCAGGGCTCGGCACGTGTGCAGGGCTCAGCGTGTGTGCAGGGCTCGGCACGTGTGCAGGGCTCGGCGCGTGTGCAGGCCTCGGCGCGTGTGCAGGCCTCGGCGCGTGTGCAGGGCTCGGCGCGTGTGCAGGGCTCGGTGTGTGTGCAGGGCTCGGCCTGTGTGCAGGCCTTGACGTGTGTGTGCAGGCCTTGACGTGTGTGTGCAGGCCTCCGTGTGTGTGCAGGCCTCCGTGTGTGTGCAGGCCTCGGCATGTGTGCAGGCCTCGGCGCGTGTGCAGGCCTCGGCGCGTGTGCAGGGCTCGGCCTGTGTGCAGGCCTCGGTGTGTGTGCAGGCCTCGGCCTGTGTGCAGGCCTCGGTGTGTGTGCAGGGCTCGGCGTGTGTGCAGGTGTGTGTGCAGGGCTTGGCGTGTGTGCAGGCCTCGGCCTGTGTGCAGGGCTTGGCGCATGTGCAGGCCTCGGCATGTGTGCAGGACTCGGAGTGTGTGCAGGCCTCCGTGTGTGTACAGGGCTCGGTGCGTGTGCAGGGCTCGGCGCATGTGCAGGCCTCCATGTGTGTGCAGGGCTTGGCGTGTGTGCAGGGCTCCATGTGTGTGCAGGGCTCGGCGTGTGTGCAGGGCTCCATGTGTGTGCAGGCCTCGGCCTGTGTGCAGGCCTCGGTGTGTGTGCAGGCCTCGGTGTGTGTGCAGGTGTGTGTGCAGGGCTCCATGTGTGTGCAGGCCTCGGCCTGTGTGCAGGGCTCGGTGTGTGTGCAGGGCTCGGCGTGTGTGCAGGCCTCGGCCTGTGTGCAGGCCGCGGTGTGTGTGCAGGCGCGTGTGCAGGGCTCGGCCTGTGTGCAGGGCTTGGCGCATGTGCAGGCCTCGGCGCGTGTGCAGGACTCAGCGCGTGTGCAGGCCTCGGCGCGTGTGCAGGCCTCGACGTGTGTGCAGGGCTCAGCGTGTGTGCAGGGCTCGGCGCGTGTGCAGGGCTCGGCATGTGTGTAGGGCTCGGCATGTGTGCAGGCCTCGGCGTGTGTGCAGGCCTTGACGTGTGTGTGCAGGCCTTGACGTGTGTGTGCAGGCCTCGGCGCGTGTGCAGGGCTCGGCGCGTGTGTAGGGCTCGGCATGTGTGCAGGCCTCGGCGTGTGTGCAGGCCTTGACGTGTGTGTGCAGGCCTCGGCACGTGTGCAGGGCTCGGCGTGTGTGCAGGCCTCGGCCTGTGTGCAGGCCTCGGTGTGTGTGCAGGCCTCGGTGTGTGTGCAGGCGTGTGTGCAGGGCTTGGCGTGTGTGCAGGCCTCGGCCTGTGTGCAGGGCTTGGCGCATGTGCAGGCCTCGGCACGTGTGTAGGACTCGGAGTGTGTGCAGGCCTCCGTGTGTGTACAGGGCTCGGTGCGTGTGCAGGGCTCGGCGCATGTGCAGGCCTCCATGTGTGTGCAGGGCTCGGCGTGTGTGCAGGGCTCCATGTGTGTGCAGGGCTCGGCGTGTGTGCAGGGCTCCGTGTGTGTGCAGGGCTCGGCGTGTGTGCAGGCCTCCGTGTGTGTGCAGGGCTCCATGTGTGTGCAGGGCTCGGCGTGTGTGCAGGGCTCCATGTGTGTGCAGGGCTCGGCGTGTGTGCAGGCCTCGGCATGTGTGCAGGGCTCGGTGCGTGTGCCTGTGGAAGGGGTGAGAGTACAGCAGGAGCCCTGGGGGAGGTGTGCATGTGCTTGTGCTTGTGTGTGCGCTTGTGTGTGTGCTTGTGTGTGTGCTTGTGCGTGTGCTTGTGCGTGTGCTTATGCTTGTGTGTGTGCATGTGCTTGGGCTTGTGTATGTGCTTGTGTATGTGCTTGTGCGTGTGCTTGTGCTTGTGCGTGTACGTGTGCATGTGCGTGTGCTTGTGTGTGCGTGTGCTTGTGTGTGTGCTTGTGCGTGTGCTTATGCTTGTGTGTGTGCGTGTGCTTGGGCTTGTGTATGTGCTTGTGCATGTGCTTGTGCGTGTGCTTGTGCGTGTGCTTGTGCGTGTATGTGTGCGTGTGCGTGTGCTTGTGTGTGCGTGTGCTTGGGCTTGGGCTTGTGTATGTGCTTGTGCGTGTGCTTGTGTGTGTGCTTGTGCGTGTGCTTGTGTGTGCGTGTGCTTGTGTGTGTGCTTGTGCGTGTGCGTGTACGTGTGCGTGTGCGTGTGCTTGTGTGTGTGCTTGTGCTTGTGTGTGTGCGTGTGCTTGTGCGTGTGCTTGTGTGTGCGTGTGCGTGTGCTTGTGCTTGTGCATGTAGACACAAATTCCACCAAGAGAACCATTCACCTGCCACTACTTCCACGCTTCCATTCCCACCCACGCCACCCTCCAGGCCCCATAACCCCAAACAGTCAGCTAGAGTCAAACATAAACGCTTACTTCTTCTGCGGTGTCCTCGGCGGCGGGATCTGCGTCCAGGCCAGGATCCTCCTCGCCGGTCTGACAACAGAAGCACATGAGGCACAGTGAACACCGCGTGGCTTTGCAAGCGTCTGTCCCCAGGCAAAGGGGGCACAGAGGACCAACACCAGCACCCTGGGAACCAAACCACGCTCCCTTGCTCCTGACCCACGTACATATCCACATGTCACTGCAGGGTGCTTCGTGCCAGCATGGCCAGAAAGGCAGTGCACACTCCTCCCTGCAGAGGGAACGAGTGCACAATTCCCAGAACAAGGGGAGAACTCAATTCACACAAGCTTCTACGAACAAGTACGGGAGAAGGAGATTTATATGGTGCTCAGAGACAAAAGCAACATGGAAACCATGACACAGAGGCATTGCATGTCCCACCAGTTGTGCAAGGAACAAAATCAGTGTTGGCATCGCACAGGAAGGAGTCATTCTCAGAGAGAGTAAAGACCCCCTCCCCCTGAGTGTCTGTGTAGCACAGACAGGGGAGCCTGGAGCAGGCCTCTGCTTCCCATTTAATGAAACAGGCAACCAACCGCTCTGGCTCTGCGCACATCTTTCCTGAGATATGAAGCCGGTCTAACAGCACCTACTGCTTTCCTGTGTGCAGAGCTCAGTGAAATGACACCCACCCAGAGCCAGCCCAGTGCTAGCCGTCACCAGAGCCCTAGGCCACAATGCACAAGGCCACCAACATTCCAGGTTAGCTACCACCACTGCTAACCTAGCATCCAGCCGGCGTAGCCTCTCAGCCTGACTGTGAGTCACCAGGAAATCATGATGGCCTTGTATTACTTTCAATGCATTGTGACATCCCAGAAAGTAAAGCCATGCTTGCTCCTCCAAAACCCGAGCTGGACAGACCAGCAGTACCTGGTGGACTGAGCCGTACCCGGCCTCTCTCATCTTTCCCACTTCCCCCCATAGCATGTCCCTGGCCATAAACACCTGCTGACAGCAGGCACCTCTCAGCCCTGCACATCTGAGCTGCGCCCATGAGGGAAACAGCTCAGACCAGGCACTCCTTGCTCCTCCTTTCCCTTGTGCCAGGAGGAGGGGGCTGGAGGCCTCAGGCTTCCCTTTTCTGGGAGGAAAGATGATTCTTATGAACAGTATCCGCTACCCCAGTTCAGTGGCCCAGGCCTCTAGGCACCCTGAGAGAGCGGAGGGAGGTCAGATGAAAGGAAGGCAAGGGGGGAAGGGAGGGAGAGAATCCAGAAGCTCTGGCTCCTAGACTCTGACACAGTTGGGCAAATTTTGGAGTTAAATTTGGGCAAAAGCAGATCTCTGTTGGAACTGAGATCTCCCAGCAAAGATCTTATTTTCAAAAATGGGGATGGGAGGGAATAATTGAAGGAGAGTAAGGGAAGAGGTGACAGTGTCCAAAAAGAAATGAACTCTTTACCAGGTTTGTGTAACTACGACCCCTCTGACCATCACCTTTACAATAACCATTTAAAAGGGAGGGCGTAGGCGCCATATTCACACCGGGTTTTATGACACACAATTTGGACTTTGGGGAGCCCAGCTTTCCCCTCCTTGCTGGGAGAGTGGTTTTAATGCCACAGATGGTCGAACCTTAACAGCACAAGCAGCAAAAGCAGCCCTGGACATCTACATTTCGGCTTGGGTTTCCTCAAGAACTTGAAATCACTTTAGGAGGAATATAAAGTTTTCATCCTTCTGTGTGAAGACGCTGCTTTTTCTGGGCTCTAATAACTAAAATTGATATCACTCCATCTTAAATCTACCTATTTCTCCAGGGTTTGCAAATCTGAAAAACTTGCTCTGAAAGCCAGTCTCGTTTGCTTCAGACAGTCTTAGGAAGTCACAAAAACACTTCCAACCTGCCCTCCTGCTGGACCAGCAAACCCAATGGGGTGGGGGCAGGGATGGAACAACTCTGCTTCATGATTTTTTTGGAATTTGCAAGCAGATTTCCAGGGTCAAGATCCATTTTCTTCATAATACGGATCTCTGTGGCTAGTCCATTTCCCAGTGAGCTTCAGAAATACTTAAGACTTGCACTGTTCCTGGGGTGTCGAGGGGTGCTAGGGAGTCCAGAGTCACCGCAGAAGACAGAGCCTTCTATGCCCCCCAGCGCCCCCCAGCAACTCCCAACCCCATCCACAGCTAACCGAGTTCTGGGCTCAGCATAACCCAGCTTACATCTCCCGTCTGCACAAGCAGTGAGGTTTGGACCCCCAGGGAGCATCAAGGGAGCTCCGGGAAACAGAAAGAACCTCTTCCTCCAATTTCTAGAAAAGGCAAATCTCTCACAGGGAAAAAAGAAATAGACAAATAGACTTAAGCCCTGAAATGAAGGACGGTGTCTAAGGCCTCGTCTCCCACACTGAGGCAGCCGAGGACCCCGGCAGCCGGCAGCCGCAGAGCCCACCCCCCACCCCGCCCCTCCCCTGCTCCAGTGTCTAGACTGTTCCCCCTGCAGTGCGGGGCCGTGGTGGAGCCATGGTCTGTACCAGGATCCACACTCCCTGCGAAACACCAGCCAGGGTCTGTGAATTTGGCCTTCCAGAAAAGTCTTCATTACAAAACATCACGTAAGTTCCCCTCCGTGGAAGAATCCCTCACGCCACTGACAAACCATGTTGCACGACAGTCTTGATGTGCACTCTGTGTTTGTAAAAGTACATCTGATTTAAAACAGCATTGGGTGTGTAAATACGATGGCGGGGATGGGTGAGGATTTGGGAGAGCTTTAGTAAGCTGTGAAATTAGCCACTTCTCAACAGCACTTGAAGTTGTATCAGCACAGCACAGGCACCGCTAGGGATTTAGTAGCTGTGCCTAACTTTGGGGAACTGCCTTTTCTCAGAAAAAAAAAATTCTAAGTGTGTAATTGAAATGGAACAGATTAAATTCCTGGGAACAGAGGTCTCCACCTCCCTGCGGAGGTGCACCAGGCACATGGCCCACACCTGAGCAGCCCCAGTGAGCTAGTGCCCCTGGCATGCATGCATTCATTCATTCATTCATTCACTAGTGAACCCAGCATCATTCACCATCCTCCCCCGTTAGTCTGAACACACGGGGGCACCTCTGCCTGCTCCTCACAGCACAGCTCAGGCGCCAAGCCTTCGGGTCTTATGCCTCCCTGTGGTAAATGAAGTCTAGAACTCAGAGCCACTTGTTGAAGGGAAAGCAGTTGGAGACAGACACGGAGAGGAGCAGCCTGGTGGGCGGGCGGTGGGGACAGCAACAGGGTTTCTACTTGTGTCATTCATGTACCGACAGTGCACATGACAGACACCATGTGTGCACCAGGAGCCGTGCCGAGCCGTGCACCACCTCACCGGTGCCGCTGCAGGCTCCCCGGCTGCAGGGGCTCCCCGGCCGCGTCCCTGCACGTGCTGCCACCCCCAAACCACGGAGAAGTGCCGCCTCCTGCAGACTCACCTCGATCTCCATGGGCTCCACCTCTATCTTTTTCCATAGCTCCAGTAACTGTGCGATCGGCATTTTGAAGACAAACTTTGCTTTTCCTCTGCACTCAGCTTGATAGTAAGAGAGAAAATAAACAGATTCAGAAAAGCCCAAGCAGCAAGCAGCCACACACTGAGGGTGGTGGGCCGAGGCTGGAGCCGGACACGGGAAGGAGCCGGTAGCACCCTGAGAATCAGGTGCTGGGGAGGACGCGGGGCGTCTTCTGGGTGGCTGCCGAGTCCTGTGGTCCCCTGCCAATCCCGACTCCAGCGGGGCTGCGGCAGGAGGCTGGCGGCGGCGGGAGGAGGAGGGAGGAGGAGGCTGTAGCTGGAGTCTGTCCTGCGGCTGGCAGGAGGGAGTCAGCTCTTCACTTCGTGGCGACGCTGGTCCCTGCCTCCTCCTTACGCCGCAGCTCCGCTCCCTCCCTCACTATTTTACCTTAATTGGCTCTAAACGAGGGTGAAAGTTGAGTCTGAGGATGCTGCTGCCATAGAAACTGCCTGGCAACGGAGGGCTGGGGAAGGAGGGACTGGAGCGCAGGTCTGCCCTCCCCGCCGCACCTCTGCAACAAGATCAGCACTCCCCAGACCCACTCCACTACCCCTCTACCCACCCAGGAGCTCTCCCAGGCCCACCCCTCCCCCCCAGCATCTCACCCACACCCACCCCTCTCCCTACCCCCCCAGGAGCTCATCCACGCCCACCCCCTACCCCTCTACTCCCTCCCTAGGAGCTCCCCCCTCCTTTCTGGAGGCTGCTCAGGCTCCACCCAGCAGGATTGCTGGGAGCAGGACAAGGACTTCTGGGGGGACAAATATTCATTCAAACACCTGACATCAGTCACAGGGTCTCACTCAATTTTTTTTCCACCTAACTTGCTCATCAAAGCTCCATTTTATAGATGAGAAAATCCTGAGGCTCAGAGAGACAGCATGCCCAAGGACACACGCCGTGGGACCGCAGGAGAGGGGTTGTGAGCAGCTGGCTGGGGTCGGTCGCCCCCAAGGAAAGGACAGTGTCCAGGAGCGGACGTCCAGCCCTGCGCGCCTCGGGAGCCAGGGCCTCTCTTGCCCCATTTCTGTCTTGGGGAGAGAGACAGCTGCTGGGGGAAACCCAGAACATGTGACTCCTTCCCTCGGGAGCTGGTGGTTGAGTCTAATTCAATTTAATCTTGCTCTGGGTGCAAGACTACACACCTCTATAGCCAATGCATTTATCTTTAAGAAAGATTGCCGGGAAAATCGCTTACTCCAAGTATCCATCTTTGTCCTTTTCATCTTTATAAGTTGTCCAATTCATTATTAAGAAAAAGACAACAAAAGCCAAATCCCAGATACTTCCTGTTTCGTGGCAAAATGAGTTTCAAGTTCAGGGAAGACTCTGTACAGAGTTGATGCACAGTCACTTTATCTTTCAGCAAAATGAGGCCAGTGAGGAGCTGAAGACTGATCCCACTCAGGATTAAGAATACCAGCAATGTCACTCACTTTCGCCTGGGACATGCACCGAGCAACAGAGCAGGGTGAGGGCGACCCATGTGCCAACTGTCATGAGGTCATCACGTGGAAGGCCACAGGCTAACAGACAAGTGAGGCGTTTCTTGTAATAAACAAAAGAGCATGCTGAAGACATGTCAAGAATGTTTAGCCTGACCACTGAAAACTGCAGGCAAAAGGCCACTGGGGAGGAGATGGGATAGGATTCTTAGTGGGCATCTGCAAAGCCCCCGGTTTCTGGAACTTTCCACAGGTGCACACTGAAGGAAATACTGGTCCTTTTGCTTAGGGAAGGAACATGGATGAGGGAGGAAGTTTGGACAGGATGCTGGAGTAGAATGGTGTCTTGAGAGATCTGAACATCGACAGACTTCTGGGAGATGCTGGGTTAAAAACTTTGTGAGAATCAGCTGTCAGGGTACACAAAAGAGCTGTCGTCCTGAGGTGTGTGTTGGGGATTGCTGAAAGGAGGTTCGTGAACTCAGCATGGCCTCTCTTTGTAAGCCCTGCGAATGTAACACTGGCTCATGCCCGAACCTCCCCATTCCCCTTTCATAGGTGAGGCAGGGCAGTTTGAGCAGGGATAGTGGGCAGGGCTAGACAAGACCGTCCACCACCAGGGATCTGGGTCTGCAGGACTGCAGTCTCCTTGTGCAGATTATCCAGAAACAAATGCTGAGAACACCTCCTAAACGCTGTCTGTGCACAGGCTGGGCCTGCAGGGCGGCAGGAAGGGACCTGGAGACAGGCCACCCGGGACCCAAAAGAAAACTCTCAAGTGGAAATATTGATCCAGGAAAATCTTAGCCCCGTTATAAGGCGTGTGTTGGGGAAGATGAGTAGTTGTAAGAGAAATGAAGGAAGTGATTTTTCTTGAGAATTACCTCTGCACTCCCCGGAGGATAAGAATCCCAGCAAAGGAGCACAGAAGTCAGGAGCATTTGGATACAAGTTCAATCCCAAGAGAACGGGGGCCACTGGCTGAAGAGAAACAATACCTCTGAAAGGGATTTCCAAGAAGCCCTCTGCACAAGCAACAGATTGCAAGAAAAGAAAATAGCAGTTGAAGCACCCTTTTGAAAATGGGCCTTTAATGAGCCAGATTTTATCGACTAAATGCAACGGGAACGGCTGGAGTCCCAAGTCCCAGAATCACGGTGACACAAGATGGGTGAGCTGGCATCAGACTCGCTCAAATGCTCTCCGGGAAGCCTGCAGAACAGCGGAAATTACTCTGCCTGTGTGCACTGATCGCTCCCCCTCAGCCTCTTTTCTTTTAGAAGGGAAGGACCGAGGGACGGGGCAGAGGGACCTCCTCACCCGAGCTCTCTAACGGGAAGAGGAGAGCTGGCTCTTCCCTGGGACCAAATGGACACGTTGCTGCCGAGTGCTGGGCCCCCTCTGACAGCGCAGCTGTCTGCATAGCCCGGGTTCCCCATCTGCACGGTGCTCTCCACACAGCCGCGGTGTGACTCAGGAGCAGAGGGGACAGATGCAGTGATGTGCAGTCCATCCGGGGCTCAAGATGGTTCGGTACCCTTGACCTCCACTGTTGACCTTGACAGACATCCTTACCAGCCTGGTGTTGTGTCCTGGGCTGTTACCTTGAGACACCCAAAGGACTTGGTGAAATAAATTACCAATTTCACTTGACCCTATTTCCACACTCTGTGTTTCACAAAATTTGGTTCTCTGAGAGCCAAACCCATGGGCTGGATCTCCCAAATCCTAGTGAAGGAGTCTTACCCGACCCCACCTGCTCCTGTGGAGGATGGGGTAAAGGAGGCCTGGCTGATGTGGGGCGGGCCCTAACCCAATAGGACTCCTTTAAGAAGGAGACCACCACGTAAAAGCGAGTCCCTGATGCCAGGGGCCAAGGAACCAAGCGGCCTGGAGCAGACCCTGGGGTCCCGAGGGGCCCGGGCGGTGCCCCCTGTGCTCAGACCTCCAGCCTCCTGGCCGTGCAACTGCATTGCTGTTGTTCAGACTGTTCCAGTCAGTGCCCCCTTGTCACATCTCCTCCCCGCCCTGCAGCAGAGAGAAGGCAAAAACATAACCATAAATCGAATAGCACTGCAGTGCTACAGTGCCCCGATCAGGGACAGGCTCAGGCAAACGCGTCTGCAGGGAGATGCTGCTGCCCCACCGCCTCCCTCCGCAGGGGCCGTCCACACGCACCAACGCCATTGTCGCCGCCACTGCCCTGCTGGCAGAACCGCTGTGGGTCCAGAAAGACACAAAAGGGAGCCGGGCGCGGAGCGGCTCCTCGCAGGATGCTGTCAAAGCCCATTTCCAACGCAACGGCGTCGTGACACACTGCACACAACAGCAGCTTTTCCCCTGAAGAAATTATTCACAAGGAAGGGGGGGGGGGCCGAGTACAGTGTGAACAGCCTCTCTTCATTATGAGAAGCAAATGATAAGCTAGGAGAGCGTTTTAAAAGAGCTTGCTGTTCCCAGTGAGCCTTGTGCAGTCATGCTGACCCAGGCTGCCACGTTCCTGCCACGGGCGCAGAGGCAGCCCTCCTCTGGGGAGCCGCTGGCCGGCATGTGAGGGCCCACCACCACGAGTGGCGTGCTTAAGGGAGAATGCACACACATGCACACACGCTCAGAGCACAGACAGCAGAAACGATGACACAGTGTCTTTGCTCCCAACTCGCCCGTGTTCTATGCCCACATACCATTTCCAGAAATTAGCACAGAATCTTATTAAAAAACAAACAAAAAGCAAACAACAACAAAAAGAAAACACGTCGAGGCCTGGTGCCCTCCAGGGTCCTACTAACTTGCTGGTCCTGCAGAGAGGCCCCGGTGAAGGCTGTCCTCATTCTAAATGCTGCAGGTGGCGCGATGGTCAACTACGCAGTTCTCAGGGATTGATCCAATTCCATCTCAAGCCACACGGATTTGTTCTAGGATTATTTCAGCTCCATACTGTAATCCTACAGCCGTGCAGCTGACAAAGCGTGGCCTCCCTGGGAGATGCCAGCCTGCCCGGGCCAGGGGAGGCACAGCACTGATGGGAAACGCCAGCACTACCCATCCAAGCCCTCCATGGGAATTCACTGAGCAAGCATGGCCTGTGATTGGGCTGCTGAAGCAAACGGAACACATGTCTCCACGTTGCTTTAAACTGGTTTTCTATTGAACTCAAGTTCTTTTGAGACTAGAGATGTGTGTGTATGCACAGGTGTGTCCATGTATATGTGTGTGTCTACAGTCTGAATGTGAAAATGGAAAGTTGTCGGGTGCTAGAGGCTCATGCTGTAATTCTAGCTTCTCAGGAGGCTGAGATCTGAGGTTTACAGCTGGAAGCTAGTCAGGCAAGAAGTCCATGTGACTTGTATCTTTAGTTAATCTGCAAAATGCCAAAGTAGAGCTGTGGCTCAAAGAGTAGAGTGCTAGCCTTGAGCGAAAAAGCTCAGGGAAACCCAGACCCTGAGTTCAAGCCCCAGGACTAACACACATGAACATGCAGAGAAAAAAAAACAATCCAGTGCAGTGGATTTGAGAAGTGACAGGCATCAAGGGCCAGACCAGTGCACGTGGGTTTTCTTCATTAACACTTCTATGTTTTAACCATGGTCAAGCATCTTTATTACAAAAGAAATGGCTCATCAGTCACCAAGTTCAGAAAGAAGAGGACAAGAAAATACATAAAGGGCTTAAGAGTATAAGTAGGAAATGTGAGACTGCTTCACGTTCACTGGAACAAGTCGTGATGATTGGCATTTACAGTAGAATATTAGGCACACAAATGGCACTTGTTAAATCCTCAAAACCACAGTATTTACTTTCTCAGAGATAAGTAATGAGTAAAAGCATGGTATTTAGAGGGATCTTCAAGATAATCTGTGTTGTAAGAGCTCAAGGCCGAGTTCCAGCCCCACTAAGTACACACACAAAAACTAAGAAACAAAGATAAAGATTAGCTTTGCAGCCAAGAGAAAAAAAAAAGATAATTTGTGACATGTGATTCTCCCTTAGAAGAGTTTCAAATGTGGCAGCTCAGAATCCATAAGACAATTAGGCTTCTTAAGACTAGAAATTGAAACCAAGAGCCAGTGCCTCATGCCTATAATCCTAGCTACTCTGGCGGCTGAGATCTGATGATCACAGTTCAAAGCCAGCCCAGGCAGGCAAGTTTATGAGGCTCTTATCTCCAGTTAACCACCAGAAAACTGGAAGTGGTGCTGTGGCTAGTAAAGCACTAGCCTTGAGCAAAAGAGCTCAGGGACAGTGCCCAGGCGCTGAGTTCAAGCCCCACAATTGACACAGGGGGGGGGGCAGAAAAAGAAAAAGAGAGAGAGAAAGAGAGAGAACATTGAAAGATTGAAAGGACAATTTCTGATATTTCTACTGGAAGGTGTGAATTTCAAAATCCAAGACCACCACATCCAAACACAGAAGCCCAACCCTGGCTCTTCTGTTCACAGACACAAGACAGTTGTAAAATTCTTATTTTTAATTGTTGGGTATGGTGATGGCACCATGTTATCGTTTTCTGTTGTGCGATGCTTGAATCAGGGCAAAAACATAGATCGTTTCTTTACAATAAAATCTTTCAGAATTCTTTTTGTTAGCTTTTAAAAATGTACAGGGCATTATCATTTGAGTTAGTTTGTTTTCTTATCCTCGAGCCCTTGACATTATCCTACATCAGGTCTTTTAAAAAGAAAAGACTTGGTGCTTGCTTACCTTGTTAGGAACTGTAAGAAAAGACCAGACGAGGCAACCCGGACTCGCAGCCTGGCAGGAGAGCGCATCCTGGGGGCGTCTGGTTTGGTTCTTAGGTTCAGCAATGGCTGGGACAGAAAAATGGTGAGAATAACTTTCTGCATCTTGTTTGCTGAGCTTTGAAAGGAACTGTACAAATCAAAACCATGGAAAGGTAAGCTTAGAAGGAGACGCCTGCAAAACTATGAGCTTCCACACAAATTCTTCCCTTGCATTTGCTCTGTCTGACCACTAGGAGAATTCCTCTTACAGAACAGGTCAATGGGAGACAAAGCCGTGGCAGGCCCCAGAGCCTGTGAGCTGCCCAGAGGCAGAGGACGGGCCACAGGAGCAGCTGCACCCGTAGACCCCCAGGAGTCCGTGGCTGTGGAGTCCCCCTCAGCCTGAACACAATTCCAAGAAAACCAACGTTGAGGGCTCATCATACCTGTGGTTGGGCCTCCCTCACGGGCTACAGGAAGGTCTTCCAGGTGCTCACTGGCTCCTGTTCAGTTACTCCGGGCCTAAAGCTGCCTCCAGCAAACCTGGCCCGTGCACAGGCTGCAAGGGGTGCTGAGTGCATGGCCCCAAAAAGTCTCTGGGGTCTCCATCCACCACAGCGGCTGGGCCTTCACCCGTCAGACCACAGCCAATGAGGCCAGTTCCCCGAGGACCCACGGCCGTGTCTGTGGGTCACTTCCGGTCACAGAAAACCATCGCCCGCTTTGCTGCTCACTTGTCCTCCATTCTCTCCACGTGTGGGTCTGCCTGTGCTCTAGTAATCACAGCTGAGCCTAATGAGCTTCATTTTCCTTATCACAGTGGCTTCTTGGGTAACAAAATAACACGTGGAGCCGGGCGGGCGTGGACACCTGGACCATGAAGACATGACCGCTTTGCAGTTCCTCCCAGCCGCGATCCTATCCCCAGCATCCAAATGCTGCAGAAAGGGATGAGCTCCTCCAGCGAGCCCCCAGCGCCTCCCAGGGCCCCCAGCTCCTCCAGCGAGCCCCCAGCGCCTCCCAGGGCTCCCAGCTCCTCCCAGGGCCCCCAGCGCCTCCCAGGGCCCCCAGCTCCTCCCAGAGCCCCCAGCTCCTCCAGCGAGCCCCCAGCGCCTCCCAGGGCCCCCAGCTCCTCCAACGAGCCCCCAGCTCCTCCCAGAGCCCCCAGCTGCTCCCAGGGCCCCCAGCTCCTCCCAGAGTCCCCAGCTCCTCCAACGAGCCCCCAGCTGCTCCCAGGGCCCCCAGCTGCTCCCAGGGCCCCCAGCTGCTCCCAGGGCCCCCAGCTACTCCCAGAGTCCCCAGCTCCTCCAACGAGCCCCCAGCTCCTCCCAGAGCCCCCAGCTCTTCCCAGGGCCCCCAGCTCCTCCCAGGGCCCCCAGCTCCTCCCAGAGTCCCCAGCTCCTCCCAGGGCCCCCAGCTCCTCCAACGAGCCCCCAGCTGTTCCCAGGGCCCCCAGCTCTTCCCAGGGCCCCCAGCTCCTCCCAGGGCCCCCAGCTCCTCCCAGAGCCCCCAGCTCTTCCCAGAGCCCCCAGCTCTTCCCAGGGCCCCCAGCTCCTCCTAGGGCCCCCAGCTCCTCCAAGGGCCCCCAGCTCTTCCCAGAGCCCCCAGCTTCTCCCAGGGCCCCCAGCTTCTCCCAGGGCGCCCAGCTCCTCCCAGAGCCCCCAGCTCCTCCTAGGGCCCCCAGCTCTTCCCAGAGCCCCCAGCTTCTCCCAGGGCCCTCAGCTTCTCCCAGGGCCCCCAGCTTCTCCCAGAGCCCCCAGCTCCTCCCAGAGCCCCCAGCTCCTCCCAGGGCCCCCAGCTCCTCCTAGAGCCCCAGCTCTTCCCAGAGTCCCCAGCTCCTCCCAGGGCCCCCAGCTCCTCCCAGAGCCCCCAGCTCCTCCCAGGGCCCCCAGCTCCTCCCAGGGCCCCCAGCTCCTCCCAGGGCCCCAGCTCCTCCCAGTGCCCCCAGCTCCTCCCAGGGCCCCAGCTCCTCCCAGGGCCCCCAGCTCCTCCCAGGGCTCCAGCTCCTCCCAGGGCCCCAGCTCCTCCCAGTGCCCCCAGCTCCTCCCAGGGCCCCAGCTCCTCCCAGGGCCCCCAGCTCCTCCCAGAGCCCCCAGCTCCTCCCAGGGCCCCAGCTCCTCCCAGGGCCCCCAGCTCCTCCCAGGGATGCTCCTGGAAGCCAGAGAAGCTGTCCTCACGGCGCTTCCTGCTGGTGACTTCAGCTGGTTATGGTGCAGGGTCAGCTGTCCTTTTCTATAAAGACGCTTGATTGAAACAAACCAGCACACCTACCCACTTGTTTATTTCATCCAGCTTTTTTTTTAAGAAAAGTTTTTAAATGCTGGCTTGATTTCCTTTAAAACCAGCTTTGTGTCTCACGCGTTGAATGTTTTTCTTCCCTGCAGCTGATTACCACAGCCTTTTAGATGGCACTCCTGTCAGCTGATGATAAAAATAGATGTTTTCCTGGTCGGTGCTGTGGACGTTTCTCTGTATGTGGGACACAAATCTCTGCTCTTTCTTAAGAAATGCATCTACGGAACTGCAGAGCCAGAGGACGGGCAGGGGTAGATGTGCGTGTCTACCTCTCTGACTTCAGGTCACGCGTCATAGCTAGCTGGCAGCCAGATCAGAGGAACATGGTTGCTGTGGACACAGAGGGACTGCAGAGGTGGTCAGCTGGGGGCTGACTGGCACCATTTCCCGAGCCCCTGTGCCTGTGCGCAGTGGGGCAGAGAGCAGAGGGGACCACACTGCCTTCCTCCTTGGGGTCGGCCTCTCTCCCCAGTAAAACAGAGTCTTTAAGGCACATGACTATGAACGATCCCTACAAGCATCACCCTGAGGGGGGCCCATGCTCACCTGGAGCCAGTGCCCCTTCCATCCCCCATACCCCTCCAGCCCCCCTGCCCTCTCCGTCTTTCCCCATCCCCCTCCATCCCTCTCCACCCCCTCCATTCCCCATCCCCCTTCTTCCCCCTCCATCCCCTATCTCCCTCCTTCCCCCATCCCCCATCCCCCTCTCCCTCCTTTCCCCCATCTCCCATTCTCCTCCACCCCCTCCACCCCCTCCGCCCCCATCCATCTCAAGCCAGTGAGGGTCCTACCTCCAACCGGAGGAAGCCACACCTCGCGCGCTCGTCCACGACCCCCGAGAGCTGTCAGCAGGTGCTCTTGAAGCAGCAGCCCCAGCATTCCACCTGCTGTCCTCTCCTGCCAGAGAACCTCAGGAGTTAGTGAGGACGGGTGGGCAGGGCTCACCCAGGACAGGCTGAGGAGCGAATGCGGTGACTTCAGGAGGGCTTGGGCCTCGACTTGTCCACGTAACCCTGGGTCGTGCGCACACTGCCTCAGCTGTCCCTGGTGTAGCCTCAGACTGGGGTGTGCGGCCTGTGTGCTGTCCTTGGCCAAATGCCACTTCTGTCTAGACAGGCCAGCGGCTGTCACAGAAGACAGACCGGAGGTGGGCTGATAGACAGGTCTGAGCCTGGGGTCCTGCACCATCGCCGCTGGGTGTGAACAGGAGACAGCACCCGCTCCCCATGGAACACGTGACTGGGTAGGGGAAAAGCCTAAAGTCACCCCCACATAAAACTGGAAGACTGGAATTAGTACTGTAACATAGAAGTAAAGGTTTATGGTGATCACTTTCTAGTCTCTTATGTAATGTAAGATTTGAAGACGCAAATCCATATCTTCATTATCATGAATATATGAATTCTTCCCTTTTTTTGCTTAGAATCAAAAACTTCTAGCTTTCTCCCTATTTGGAGTCTCTTTAAACATGAAATCTAAGCATTATCCATATATTACATTATGTGTTGGAGGGGTCATGGGAGAGGAGTCCTGGGCTGAGGGTCAGTGGAGAGGAGTCTCACCAAGCTTTGCTCTCGGGACTGGGCTGCCAGTGTAGAACGCAGAACTCCAGCTGGCCTCGAATGGCAAGTTTTCAACCTCTACCCACCTTGTTATATTATTGTGGGTCAGAAGTGTCTATAAAAGCAAGGCTGTTTTATATCATCATTAATTATACAAATATTAATTTACTATAAACAAAGGAATACTCGTCCCTAAATTGTTGCTGCTTCTGGAGATTTTGTTGAATTCTTCCCCAGCCAAGGTAGACTGGTACAGGAATTACACAATGTTACACAGGGCCACAATGTTCAGGGATGACAGCCCTGCAGACACAGCTTTGGGCCAATTATACAACACTTCTCTCAACTCCACACTGGGCCTTGTTAGGCCTTTGTAACAATTACCTCAGTGTGGCCCGCCCTCCTTCTCGCCTGGTCCCTGAGGTTTGCCTCCACTTCATCTTCTTCCCACCTAGAATTAAGCGACCTGATTCCAGAGACGTTGATCTTTCAACTTTCATCTGTAATGCCTTTGGAGTGTCTGGAAGTTTGCTGAAGGAATTAATAATACAGATTAGTAATGTATAAAGTGCTAAGAGCTGATTTTTATCACAGATTGTGCAATCCTCTTGAAGGTGGTACTGTGTGGTCACAGGGATGGATAAAAACAGGTCAGGTGACAAATCATAGACAAAATTGCAGAAAGAAAGTGTCAGGGGTTAACTGGGAAAAACTTCCATTGAGACCCAGACTGGAAACCTAGAAAGAGCCAGAATAAGCTGGTGGCCTAGGCCTGTAATCTCTACAGTTGAATGCTGGCACTGAAGGATCTGGAATTTAAGGCTAGCCTGGGCTACACAGCCAAGACCATGTCAAAAGCAAAAGAGGGAAGAGAGCAAAAGGGGGAGAGAGAGAGGGGAAAGAGAAGAGAAAGAAAAAGATAAGATAAAAAGGCAAAAGATGGTGGCTTATGCCTGTAATCCTAGCTTCTCAGAAGGCTGTGGTCTGAGGATCGCAATCCAAAGTCAGGATGTGACTCTGATCTCCAATTAACCACAAAAAAAAGCCAGAAATTGAGTTGTAACTCAAGTAGTAGAAGGCTAGCCTTTACACAGAAAAGCTCAGGAACAGCACCTAGGCCCTAAATTCAAGCCCCTGGACCAGCACACAAAATAACACAAAATAAAACTAACAAATAAAAAAAGCAAAACAGCCGGGCACCAGTGGCTCACACCTGTAATCCTAACTACTCAAGAGGCTGATATCTGAGGATCAAGGTTCAAAGTCATCCCGGGCAGGAAAGTCCATGAGACTCTTATCTCCAATAAACCACCAGAAAACCGGAAGTGGCGCTGTGCCTCAAGTGGTAGAGTGCTAGCTTTGAACTGAAGAGCTGAGGGACAGCACCCAGGCCCAGAGTTCAAGCCCCACCACTGACAAAAAAAAATAAAAATAAATAAAAGACAATCACCACAAGACATACAGAGAGCAATATACACTATGCAAAAAATGAACTAAGCAACTCATGGGCAGTGACAGGATGGGGACATGGGGGAAAGTAAAGGGAGGGGTGACACTGTCCAGGAAGCGTTGAACTCATTACCTGACATATGGAAGTGTAACCCCTTGAACAACTCCTTAATGATAACGATACAACTACCTAAAACATATACAGAGGGATGAAAGGATACTTTATAGTGTTTAAAATACCTATAGGGAAATGTCATGAATCAAACGAATTATGTTAAAAAATATTAGTAAGTTTCATTTCACCCCCTGAGAGACTAAATGTAAAAGTAACAACCACCATCCAGGAGCAACACACAAAACCACTGGCCGGGGCTGAGCGGCTGAGCGGGCAGGCCTGGGAAGGTCCAGGAAGCGCCCCTGGACTTGCCTGTGGGGTTTGTGGCGCCGGGGCTGGAGGGTGGGCTCGTAGTCCTGAGGGTCTGCTTGACTCTGGGGAGGGAGTGCAGCTTGAATCAGCTGTTGAACACCAACCGGTGCAGTCTAGAGAAGTAGGTGGTGTGAGAAAAAAACATTCACACACCTAGTGTCAGAGTGTTAGAGTGAAAACATGAGTGGGCGCTGATGCCCCTCGGCTCCAGGCACACAATAGTCTGAGTTCTTTCCCTGTGCTCTTACCTCAGCGGTAGACTGGTGTGCGTTTCCTCTCCCCAAGATCAAGAAAAAGCCTGCTCTATCTTATTATGCGTGGGGGGGGCTTTGGGGGGCAGGGGGTAGGCGGGAATAGATGTGGCCTCTACAATGTCGCCCAGGCTGCCCTCCACATCCCAGCTGCAGTGGACCCTCCTGACTCAACCTCCTGAGAGGCTGGGAGCACAGTGTAAGCCTAGTTGTCTTGCTGCTTTTGTTCATGATGTCCAGATATTCTAGATAGTAAGACAGAGCAAGGCTAAAAAAAACAAATAAACAAAGATATAAAAAAATTGGTTTCTACAATAGAAAATCTGAAAGAATCTCTACAACAATTACTGCAATAAGTGAATTTACAATGGTGCTACATGGGTCAGTAGGAATGATGTTGAAAATGAACTATACAACTTATGGGAGGAGAGAGGAGGGAAAAACTGGGAGAGAACGAAGGAAGGGGTGACATTGTCCAAAAAGAAATGAACTCTTTACCTGACTTATTAAACAGTAATCCCTCTGTACATCACCTTTATAATAACAATTAAAAAAAAAATGCCGGGGCTGGGAAGGTGGCTCAGTGGTAGAGCACTTGCCTTGCATGCATGAGGCCCTGGGTTCAATTCCTCAGCACCACATAAGCAAAAAAGAAAAAAGCCGGAAGTGGCGCTGTGGCTCAAGTGATAGAGCACTCGCCTTGAGCTGAAGAGCTGAGGGACAGCGCCCAGGCCCTGAGTTCAGGCCCCACGACTGGATCCAAAAAACAAAACAAAAAAACAAAACAAAAAAAAAGGTTAGAAAAAAAAAAACCCAATGCCACTGTCGAGTAAATACACAAAACTCTAATTTTTATATATAAGCACCATAAATAATTGAATTACATTTAAAACAATTCCACTTATAACATCAAAGCACATAAAGTACTTTATAATAAATTTAAGAAGAGATTATAAGTTCTTCCTAAGCTGAAAACAACAAAACATTAATAAGAGAAACTGAAATAAACCTAAATAAACAGAGACTATTCATTGGAAAACTCGGTGTTATTAAGCTGCCAGTTCTGCTCAATTTGATCTATCTATGCAACTCAATAGCAGTTAAAAAAAAAAAAAGCCCAGCAGAAACGGAAATTGATAAGCAGATTCTAAAATTTATATGGAAATACAAAGTACTTAATTTATTCCAAAGAAATTCTTTAAGGGAAAAACCATGTTAGAGGACTTAATCCACGCGTCTGCGACAAAGCTGTACTAATCTAGACAGGGTGGCACAGGCCCAGGACTGACTGACACATGGACAGGATGGAGACCGGCTGAGAAACCTGATTTACAGTCACCTGACTGCCATCAAAACCTCTAAGCCGTCCAAAGGTGCAAAGACAAACCTCCAACAAATGGTTCTGAAGAACCCAAATCTCTAAGAAGAAAAGGTGACTTGAGCTCATCCTAATGTGACATGCATGCACAACTGGCAATCGAGCAGAGCTGAGCCAATAAAACTGTTGGAAGAAAATACATGAGACAATATTTGTGGCTAGAAGGTAGTCAAGTGTTTCCCAAACCGGGATAATGGTGGAGCAAGGTGTATGGCCTTCGGTGTTGCGCCTTTCCTGCGGTCTCTCTCCATCTCACAACTGGAACCGAAAACCACTAGGTGGGGGTAGGGGTGAGGGGAGGAGGGGAGGAGGGAGGTTCCCCTGCACTGTGGGATCATAGCTAAATCTTTTCTTGTCCTTCCTACCTATTGGCACTTTCTGAGCTTTCTTCAAGAACTATGTATTCTATAATAGTAGAAGAGTTAGCATTTGGCAGACGCATCGACGAGGATGCCAGCATGGGACTATGCATGAAGCCAAGGCCAGAACAGCCAGAGAAAGACAACAGAGCGGCAAAGCAGTTTACGTGTCCGCTGTCCAGCAAGTCCTCTACCATCGGAGCTCACTCTTGTCAAATGGAAACATTTAAAGGTCTTTCCTCTGAGCGGTGGCCACGTCTCTGAGATTAAATACACAGGTGGGAAGGGGAGAAACAGGATGTACTGTGGCCATTCTCCTGGCCTTGGTCTCTGCAGAAGGCTGGAGCGAGCAAGCGTGACTGGGATACAGTCACCAGGAGTGTGGCATCCAGAGGAAATGGGGGCGGGGGGGTGAGGGTTGGCAAGGGAGGCAGGCAAGAATCAAGACTCAGCCCGGGCAAGGTGAGCTCCTTCCCAGGCCAGAGCCCATGCCTTGAGTGCAGCAGGCTTCCTCAGGGAGGCAAAGCTGCCTGCCTGCCTGCCCGCCTGCCCGCCTGCCCGCCTGCCCGCCTGCCCGCCTGCCCGCCTGCCCGCCCGCCCGCCCGCCCGCCCGCCCGCCCGCCCGCCCGCCCGCCCGCCCGCCTGCCTGCCTGCCTGCCTGCCTGCCCCTGCACCATCCACCGAGGTTCAACCTCCACTCGGTGAGGGGCGGCTTCAGCTAGGAGCAGACCCCGAATTTGCCCCTCCTGGGTCCTGGGCCTTGGCACTCAGCTGTGCACTCAGCACCTCCCACTGCCCCCTAGCTGTCCTGCTGCTCCTCTCCACCTGTTAGCTGCCGTTCTAGGGGGCTGCGAAGGCACCTTCTGTATATGTTGTAGATGTAGACACATCTGCCTGGGAACAGCTGGAAGGGCATCACCCTAATTGGGGCCCTGGCACAGGACAGCTGCTCAGCCGATACCTGCCTGCCCTCTCTCCCCTCATCTCGGGGGTCAAGTGAGCCACCAGCAGGGCACCTGAGGGATTTGTTTCAGGGACCTCTTGGTCCTGGCTGTATAAACTCCCGAGACATCAGGAGGAGGGAGAGGCAGCAGAGACAACAGCCAGAGCCCAAGGGGGCAAAGGAGCAACCGGAGATGCCGTGTCTGACAGCTCCTCCCAGGCCCTCCCCAGCTGGGAGCCGCCGAGAGTAGCTCCACAGCTGCTCAGCGAAGGAAAGGGATGCTGGGTAAAGCGCAGGAGCCAGTCTCTGCTGGGCTGCAATTTAAGGGGTGAGAAGTGTGCGTCACTTCCAGTCTCCTGGAGGTCACGGTTCACCCAAGTCACCTGGGCCTCCTGCTCTGCCCTGGCCTGCAGCTGGGTGCAGCAGGCCGCCCAGCAGGAGGTAGTGTGCATTGCAGCTGGGGGTGTGCAGATGCCTTCTCTGGGCTGGGGCGAGGATGCCGGCCTGGTCCTGATGGGCAGGTACAGACCCCCGCCGCGCCATGCCTGGCACAGAGACTCACAGTGTCACCTTAGGCCCTTTGTGCTTTATGCTACTTGTTCACACAGTGGACAAGTAGATGTGCAGGCAAGCTGGGCAAACAGATCTGTGCCATCGCTGAAGGGTGTGGCCATGTGTGTGCGGCTTCTTGGTGCCCAGCTACTGGACTCCCACATACGCCCACAGCAGACCGGCAGGGGACCTGGGGACTTGGCCCTCCACGTGGATGTTCTAACGCCTTATTCTGAAAACCAGAGACAGCAACAGCAGGTTTTGTTTACTCAAAAAGTAAACAAATATTTTTGGTGGCACTAGGATTTGAACTCACACTTGCTAGACACCCTGTCTCTCCTTTTTCTGAGGTAGGGTCTCCCTTTTTGCCCAAGGCTGCCTGAACCTCTACCCTGCAATTTATGCTTCTGTGTAGCTGGATTGACAGGTACCACCACAGCCTCTAATTGCAATCTTCTGTATCTCAGCCTCCTAAGAGGCTAAGATTACAGGTGTGAACGGGGCCTCCCCGTGCCTGGCTTGAGTAGTATTGAATGCAGCAGCAGAGAGAAGAGGGATGTGGTATGTGAGGAGCCCGTACTCTTCCAGTATCCTGTGTCCACAGTCTGCTATCTGCAGCTGCTCTAGGAAGAGGTGCAGCTATTCTACCCTTGTGGGAGCCCTAGGCCTTTCAAATAAAGGGGTGAACTAGTGAATGGATGTCTGAATGAATGAATGAAGGCTGAATGGAAGGCAATGGGCATGGTTGAGGAGAACAGAAGGTGCAGACTTCCTGCTGGGTGAATCAATACCACGCCCACAGCAGTCTGCCACTGTCCCTCCTCCCGTCCACTCTCCCTCCCCTCCCTCCCCCCCCCCCCGCCCCCCGCCGTCCTTCCTCCCGTCCCTCACGCCCGCAAGTGGATTGCTGTGTGGTGACTCACCTAGGCATTCCACCGTGTCATCAGTGGCTGTGTCTGACCTCTGGGCCGCTATGTCCTACCCAGCAGGCACTGCAGCCCTCTCCTCCCACACAGCTGGCGTCCGGAGCAGGCACGCCAGATCTGCCCACTGTGCCGTTCCCTGCCTCCCACGTGTGCAGCCTGAGTCCTCTGGCTTCTTTTGTCCCCATCCCTCTTCTGTGGCTGCGTGGTCCGCTTTGACCCCTCTCCCTGCCAATGCCTGCCACCAGGCCCAGGTGACAGGCTTCATTCAGCCTGTTTCCAGTTTGGAAGCCGGGCTTTGATAATGCAGAGCATCCAGCAACTTCCCACCTTCCACGGAGGCTTCGGACCTCTTCCCCGCCTAGGTTTACCCAGGCGGGTCTCTGTGCCCCCACGGGAGAGCCTGGCCTGTTCCCTGCCACCCACCCAGCTCCACCCAAGGGCCAGCAATGCCGTCCTCCCAGGCTAGCTCCCTGCCGGCACCTCTCACCGTGGTAGATGCTGAGCCCGAGACGGAGGCTGCCTCTCCTGCTGCTGACATGCACAGGGAATGGGGCCCTGTGGGCACTTGGGGGCCCTCTTGGGCCCGGTGTGGACGAGACGCTGCCTGCTCTTCATGCTTCACTCGGCCACCGCCTCCGGAGCCTGTCACCTCTCCTGCCCTCTGGAAGCGCTGTTCTGCTCCTCCTCATCAACCTCGACGTCAATCACCTTCCCGGTGAAAATCAAGGGCACAGTTCTTCAGCTAAAATCTTACTCCTAAGCAGATTTTAAGAGACGTGACTTCACTCGCTTCCTGGCCTCGCTCTCAGGAACTTTGTCCTAGCCCTGACGCGGGCAGAGGCCTCTCCCTTCTCTGTCCTCCACAGCGCCTACTTCCCAGCACTGGGACACTGGGAATCACCACTCCGTGAGCAGGAAACTCAGTACCCTTAACTCCAAAATAACCCTTGACTGCTCCTTTTCTGTTATTGATAAGCATAGATTTCTCCAGAAACACAACAGTTGGATATAACTTTGGGGCTTCCTCAGCTTTTTTTTGGACGGTTGTGGGGCTTGAACTCTGGGCCTGGGTGTTATCCCTGCACTCTTCAGCTCAAGGCAGGCACTCTACCACTTGAGCCACAGCACCACTTCTGGTTTTCTAGTGGTTTATTGGAGATAAGAGTCTCACGGACTTTCCTGCCTGGGATGGCTTTGAACCAAGATCCTCAGATCTCAGCCTCCTGAGTAGCTAGGATTACAGGCGTGAGCCACCAGTGCCTGGCTTCCTTGGCTTTCTTTAGTGCATATCTGTAGCTCAACAAACCCCTCCAGGAGGGAGGTGGTGGGTGGCTGCCTCGGGGTCTGTCCTGGGCCCCAGACATCTTGACAAAGCCATGATGCAGGGGGGCAGTAGAGCTCTGGCGGGCCAGGGGTCTGGGTCTGAGATCAGCTTGGTTGAGGCTTGCCAGGGCTCTGGCACATGGCACAGGCTCCTCGGTGGCCCATAGTGGCATCACGTCTTCTTCCCTGCTGTCCAAGGACATCAAGGACATCTCTCTCTCTCTCTGCTCCTGAAGAGAGAAGGCTGCCTGCTCGCTCATTCTTCCTCCCGCCACCCTCCCTCTTCCGGGGCAGGCTGCTCTGCTGCCCCCTGACACTGCTTCCATCTTCCTGGGGGGAGGGGGGAGGGCACACCTTCCAAGCTGGGTGGAGACATGTGGTCAGAGTACAAGGCAGGAGGGGGAGCTATTAATAAAGGTGTTATCACAGCACCCACCAACACAGGGTAAAGGAGCCAACTGGCCACTCCAACTGTGAGGGGCAAAAACCTCTCACCTCCATCCCTCAGCCCTGGATGCTTGCCCGAGGCCAGCGGCTGATGGCCTGCCGGACATGTCCGTGGGAGATGGGAGGGAGGAACAGAGGAGCACCCACAGCTGGTGTCTGGGGCGTGGGAGCTAAGCACTGGTCCTGGGAGCCCCGTGGGACGGGATCACTGCCTGCACCCCACACCTTCTGAGGGTTCTGAACGTGGGTGGACACTCACGGGAAGGCTTTGCAGACTGGAAATGATCCTGGAAAGGCTGCCGGCACCCCTCCTCCTCCTGGGTCCGGCAGGAGTGAAGCGGAAGAGGCTGGGGTGGGACCTGAGCCTCGCAGAGCAGGCTGGTCCTCGCCCCAGTTCATGGCTCCCAGTCCATGCAGGTGGGTCCGGGTGTGCCCAGCCTGGGGTGGGCGGGGTGCAGCGGGAGTCAGGCAGGCAACACTAGAGAACTAGTTACTGGCTACTGCCGGCACGCTGGTGGGGAAGAGCTCACCCCCAAACAGTCCTGCCGTAAGAGCAGGTGGGGGACCCTTGGCCACATCCCTGGACCAGTGTGACCCGGACGTCCCCACGCAGGCCGCTCCCCCTGCCAAGTGAGGAGTCACGTGCTGGGAATGCCAGCGCCTGCGCACGCAGACACTAGACGCGTGCTGGGAACGCCAGCGCATGCGCACGCAGACACTAGACGCGTGCTGGGAACGCCAGCGCATGCGCACGCAGACACTAGACGCGTGCTGGGAACGCCAGCACATGCGCACGCAGACACTAGACGCGTGCTGGGAACGCCAGCGCCTGCGCACGCAGACACTAGACGTGCATGGCAGATACACAGCAGCTGGAGGTCTCCCTCGGGGGCAGTCGTGAAGGGAATGGCTTCTAACTCTTGGGGAGCCCAAGTCCACACTGGCTTAAGCCATGCGATAAATACATTCGAGGTGCCGAGGACTGGGGCGCGGACCTCAACTCCGGCCCAAGGGAGGAAGAGGCTACGGCGGCAGGGCAGCTTGCCCCACCACCAGGCATCGGCTCAGCTCAGCACAGCTGCGGCCATGGGGCAGAGCTCATCCAGAGCAGCACAGAACTCGCTGCTTCTTCACAGGTGCCAAGATGAGGAACAAGAGAAACTGCCGAGGCTCCAGACAGACTGAAGCTGGCTGCAGTCAAGACAGCTGGACGCCGTGGGATTCCCCCAGAGGCCTCTGCTGTGTGGACATGATGGGTGTGGTGGGAAGGAAGGAAATGACCCATGGTTTGAGTGAGTGGTGTTGGGCCTGACTTCTCCACCCAACTGAGGCAGGAAGGTGGCACGGCTCCGTGGGGGCCTGGTGTACCTGCCACGGCTGCCAGGGCCAGGTGTGAGGGTTCTCCACAGGACCCCACCCCACCCCCCACCGCCCACTTCCAGACACCACCAAATGATGCTGATAAAGATGCTAATTTAATTCCCAGGCCAGATAACCAGGTTATTCAGCAAAGAAGTGTGTATGTGTGTATACGTGTGTGTGAAAGGGAGAGGGAGAGAGATCAGATGGGAATAAAACTTTGAATTTAGACACTGCTCACTTCTTCGTTCGGGATAGGACTGGGTACTAATCCCCATCCCAAAGATTCCTACACTCACACATGCTAAACATAAACTCAAGTGTGCCTAGTAATCTCATTTTTTTCTCTCTTTTCTAATACACCCTCCTCTCATTTTGAGCTTCACATCTTGCCTTAACTATTCTCTCTGAATGTAGGTGCTGAGATAAATCACTGCACTTTCTAAGACAGAAGCAGTGTGGTATGCAGGTGACATTCAATTTTAACTAAGTCCCAAGAGCCTACATATTGGCCCATCTTGGTGATGAGCCAAGTTTTCCGTTTTAAACCACTAAGTGGCTGATGCACATGGTCACCCTCAGCTATTGGTTTCTTTCCTCCAGACCTAACATTTACTAAGTACCTACTACACCACGTGGCTATGCCAAGAGATGTGACGGCTCGTGGACACTGGAGCAGGCTCAGTAGAGGGAAGCAGGGCGAGGCACTGAGCATCAGCTGTGTGGGCCAGGCTGGTGCATCTTCAATGGTAAAGCCAGCCAGGGCCACACCAAAATGTGAAGAGACGCTATTTCATATCCTGCTCCCTGAAACTAAGGATTACAAGTGTTCTACATCTCAACAGATCCAAGATGTTAAAAGCAAGTCAGCATAGTCAACCCAGCCCTTGACAACTCTAGTCTAGAACTTACCATCATCTGAGCCTGAAATGCTAATTCTGTGCTTTTTGCCTAAAGTAAGTGCAAGACTCATTACACTAAAAGAAAAAAATTGTAATTTCCATCACAAAAATCACAGAAAATTGCAGTGTTTCTTATTGCCTGTCAAAGATTTTTGCTTAGAATGAGAGAAAAAAATCTTACTGCCTGTTCTGTGGGAAATGTTGCTCATCCTATGAGCAATGCAATAAATCTATCTTCTCACAAAACTAAGGTCTGGGATCCTGTCCTAGCTATGGGCTCACCTGGACTAAATTCCACCACCATCTCCCAACCCTAGCCCCCCATCCTTCTGGAAGTTGGAAGTCTCATGGAGTGTCCTGCCACAGCTGGTTTTGAGCTGTGGTCCTCAGATCTCAGCCTCCTGAGTAGCTAAGGCTGCAGGTAAAGCCACTGGTGCCCAGCCAGTTTTTCAGACGTTTGGTCGACAGTGCTTGACTCATGGTGCTGGCTGTCAGTGATGCCCTGCATGCACCCTGCTGGGCCTCACTCCTTCACTGCTCACTAGCTAGGGGACCCTTCGACCCCAGGGCAGACTTGAGCCCATCTGGAGGTGCACCTTAACGTCCCGGTGTGGTTCAGTGTAGTTAGGCCTTAGAGCTGAACTGGGAACTACCCAGGACTCAACACGAGAGCTCTTGCTCTCTTCCCTAGCTCACCAGGGCCGGCACATTTACCTCTCTCTCAGCCTAGACAATCCAAAACTTTCCTACTACGGGCTGCCAAGGCCAACACAGAAGCGTGGGTGGGAAACCAGAAGCACACAGCAAGTGACGGGGTTGTGAGCTGTTCTGTTCTCTTAGCATCCCTGAGGACAGGGCAGCCCAAAGGTGGCCCGGCTCCTGTGACCACTCCTCTACCACACGGCCCCTCTCTCCTCCCGGACTGCCACCTGGGCTGAGAGCCAGGGTGCTCTCATGAAATGCTGAGCCTGGGCTAACAAATAAGGCCTAGTTTTAGGGTTGTCTTTGGAACCCCGAAAATTCTGGATGGTGTCTGAGGAGCACTGGGAGCCCTGCTCAGTGCTCACAATTCTCACAAGTCAGAGAGCTGCCTGTCAGCTCCATTACAGATACTAAACGTGAAATGCCTAGCTTTGGGCCATCCTGTTCCAAGACACCTCCTTCTAATGACTCTGAGAACTGGAGTTCTCTGAGGGCCCTGTGGGGACCATGCCAGTCCCCAGACGGGAAACAAAGCCCCTCCCAACACCTCAGCACCCATCAGAAAGGAGTCTAGACTGGCAGGGCAATGGGAGCACTGCAGACAGACACGAGCTTCAAAGAGTGGCAGAAGGACAGAGCCAGATGGAAGGACAGCCAGATGGAAGGACAGGACAGGGTTGAGGCCATGGCCTCCGGCGCGTGCCAGCCCCTCCCCAGCACAGAAAAGAAAACAGAGGACTGCTTTTAATGAAACCAGAACAATGCCTCATTCCATGTGTGTCACAGTGAGGGACAGGTCTCACTCCGGAGCCTCACTGGTGCTCATCTTCACTGGGAGGTGTCCCCTGACTCCCACGGCTACCCTCCTGCAGCTCCCTGACTACCAGCTCTGCCTTTTCAAATCAGATTTCAGATGGGTCTCTTGTCAGCTTTGTTTTGATTAAATCTAAAAGTGCCCTTCAAAGGAGTACATTCGCGTAAATATAACTGATTTTCTTTAAAAAAAAAAAAAATTTGTAGTTGGGTGCCAGTGGCTCACGCCTGTAATCCTAACTACTCAGGAGGCTGAGATCTGAGGATCACAGTTCAAAGCCAGCCCAGACAGGAAAGTTCATGAGACTATTATCTCCAATTAACTACCAGAAAACCAGAAGTGGTGCTGTGGCTCAAGTAGTAGAGTGCTAGCCTTGAGCTGAAGAGTTCAGGGACAGTGGCTAGGCTCAGAGTTCAAACCCAACTGACCAAAAAAAATTTTTTTGAAAGCAAGGTTGTTCTGAGGATTAAATATTTTGAAAGGCTTAATGTGATACCTACATATAGTTTTTATTTGTAAAAGAAGTGGATATTAACCTGAAAACATAAACTTGAAAAAAGTTAAAAATAATATGGATCAAAGATGGGCAACAATAGCCCATGCTACTCAGGAAATCTGAGGATTGCAGCTAGAAGCCAGCCCAGGAAGGAAAGGTCATGATATCATCACCAACTGACTACCAAAAAATTGGATAGCTGGAAATGGAGCTGTGGCTCAAGTGGTAGAGTGCTAGCTTTAAGGAAAAGAGCTCAGGAACAGTGCTCAGTGCCTCCAACCCCCTAAGAAATAAATAAAAATTGAAAAAAAAAACGCCTGTGGGGTGTGTGTGTGTGTGCATGCGTGTGAAGATGCAGCCAGAGGCAGTTTTAAATACCACAGGAACAGGAAGTGATCAGTGCATGGACCACCACCACCCTCACTTCAAGGCAGCCCAGGGGCATGAACCGGAAGCCCAACAACAAGTCTACAGTGTGGACCACTGTCATCTTCACCTTACAGGAAGTCTAGGCATGGGACCCACAAGCGAGAGAGAAGTCAGCACCGCAGGGATCACTTCACAGCAGGCTAGCCTCGCCATCCACAAGCTCATCCTACGCCCTCCAGAAGAAAGACCTGTGGTCGTGGAACATGCTACGAATGCAGCACTGGGCCACACTGAGACTGAGCAGCAGCTTGAATCTGGACACTGTGAAAGGAAAGGGGTCCTGGCATAAACCAAGCTGCAGATCAGACACCTGGAGGCTGCAGCCCAGGAGAACACACTGATCGGATGAGGATAAAAACCTCGAATTTAGACACTGAGCAAAAAAGCAAAGCACACCTTAAAAGGGCTTTAGAGTCCATTTTAGAAAGTAGTGAATTGTGACTTTCTCTTCCTTTGAAAACAGGGTATTTCCAAAATGTGGGCATCAATGCGGGGTCCTGGTGGGGGGTGGGTAGAAGATGGGGCCATCGTCACACACCACCATCCCCTGAGCCGCAGCCCCCTTGGCCTGCCACACATCCCACTTGTGGGACTGCTGCCCCCCTGGCTCAGTGCAGTTTCGCAAGTGCAAGTCCTCCTTGGTGAAGCACAGCTCTATCTGGCCAATGGTTTGCACTTCTTCTCCCTGGAAAACAAAGGTAGACCTTTAGCATTCAGTCCTTGCACTGCCATCTCAGTTTCAACATCAGAACACTATGGAGCTGGCTTAAAGATGACAAAAGCAGTGGATGCAGACCTGAGACTCTGCAGCCTGGGAGCAGAGCTGACAAGCACAGGTGCAGCTGAAGCCATGCTGCTACGGGCAGCTGCGGGCTGAGGCTCGGGCCTAGGTGCCCAGTCACCCAGCCATTCACCCCGCCGGCCCGGCAGCCCTGTGTGAAGGGATGTGCTTTCAGCTTGGAAAATGATGAAGTACCTAGAAAGGTGCATGCAGACCAGACCACACACACTGCACCTGGCCGGATATGCAAAGAGAAAATAGTATACCAACTGATAAGAGAATATTATCCTTACTGGCTAAAAGAAGAAACTAATTATTCTATAAGTTAGATAATTGTAACTAAAATAATTAGGACTAGCATCATAAAACCGTGGAGACTTTTTAACTTAGAAATTTTAACCTCGTGATACACCTCTCTTCTTCCTCCACCCCTCCCCCCTGCTTTGCTTCCCTGGCAGTATGTTCTCCTTAGGGAGAACACACAAAAACCCATTCCAGCAGTGTCAAAGAACAATGCCCGTGCACACACACAACAGTCATGACCACATAAGTGTGCTTACACACATGTATGCACACACTCAGATGTGGCCACTTTTATACACAGCACATGTCCACATGTGTATGCACCCACATGCACAAACTCAGATCTGGTCACAGACATCTGTGCACACACTGTACATGCCTACACCTGCATACAGGTACAGACATGCACACAAATGCAACTGTCCTGAAAACTCCACAGTGAAGACAAACTGTTGAGAAAAGTAATTTTGTCTTCTTGATAAAGGTGATAAAATATGACACATATCCAACCTTTTCTGGCAGAAGGCACTGGATTTTAGGAACCACGCCATAGAATCTGGTAAGGGCATCTTTAAAATCTGAAATCTGATATTAAACAAAGGTGTATTAGTAAAGAACTTCAACAGGAAAACCTACCGTTCAGAGCTGAGGGCCACGTGGCTTTGAGAAACTGCACATAACATATGCTAGAATAATGCATGTGTGTGGCTGTAATCTGGTAAAGCTCTGTTGACAAAAACAGACAACCCACCAGGGCTGTGGGGGTGGATCAAGTGACAGATCACCTGCCTAGCAGGTGTGAGGCCCTGAGTTCAGACCTGAATATCCAAAATCCCAGACAACTTCATTTTATAGATACTTTCCCACCAAAAGATCTGACTGTGCTTAATATACTTTTATCATGAAAAAAAAAGTTTCTCGTGCCTACTATAACACTGAATATATTTTCAAATTCCTAATCCACCAGCTCTAAGAACCTGGAGCATACATGACTCAGCAGACTATGCATCTGTGCTTCCTTGATGTGCAAATGGAGACGAAACCCACATAATATCTACCAACAGTGGCGGCAGGGGTAATGTGGGTCACTGTAAAATCAGGAAGCTAGCACCCCGCTAGATGACCCAGTGACACACAGTAGAGGTAAAGGCAACACTTACATTATAGTAATTGATTGATGGCTTAATTCCAAATTTTAGGAGTACACTGAAAACAAACAAAAAAAAAACAGTTCTGTAATGGTCCATGTTCCTTTTCAAACATGGTATTTTTTAGTAAAAATTAAGATTTTTTTCCCCCTATGACTTCTGGCAATAAATCTGTCAACAAGACAGCAAACAATCACCTTTATGCAAGCCTTTGCCCATCCCAGCACACACACTACCACATAGACAGATACCTTCCAGAACCTGAACCCCAACAGCACCCCAGAGACCATACAAGGTGCAGAAGCCCCACCAGCCCCATCTACTGGCCACACCTGTGCTAAAAGATAGCCCAAGTCTGACTGTGGATTCTGAGATTCATCCTGAGGCCAACTATGTTAAATGACTATGTCCTTAAGTCTTTTCCTAAAGCACATCCAGGAGAAACCTACTGACTTCATTAACAAGCTTGCTACATTCTGGAGGAAAGATGAATCCCCCACCCACCATCCACAGGGATCCTCTGTAGCCCTGTCAACACCCCCGAGACCATTCTGGATTATAGCCCCACATGGGAAGCAAAGCCACAGCTTGCTCTCTGGCTACTCACCTGCTGCAGTACTTCTGGGATGAGCAGGAGGAGGTGGGAGCAAGACATAGGTGGTAGGCAGGAAGGGACCCTGGGTGGGCCCTCAAAGCCCCAGAAATGCCATTTCTACATGAATATGTCACACTGTCCCTATGCTATCAGTGCCAAACATGCATACAAGATTTTAACTTCTACAGAGGTTAAGTCACACAATAACATCTCAGATAAACTAGGTTACATAAAATATTGATATTAACCTATATTTTTGCTCTTCTCAGTGACATTACTGGGAAATACAGCATTAACATCTGTGGTTTCACTGTATTCTACTGGGTGGCATCCTCCTGGTATAGGTGAACACAGAAGTGAGGAGATGTCCCTAGCACAGATAGCAGCACTGCATCTTCTAGTGTTCATCCTAAGAGTGAAATCACTTTCTCTTTAACTCTAACTCTCTGGGCTTCCCAAGAGAATCCCCAAGAGTGAGGTCTCATGAAGACCTGCTCTCAGTAAAACTTCACATGGGGGCAGGACATGCTCTCAGTGAAGTCTCACAACCGCTTTTGAAGTGTTTGTTGTCTTGTTTTAGGAGAGGAAGTGATTCCAACACATTCCTCAATCCAGATGCACTGGGTCCTGGACCTGGTACTGGTTTCAAAGCTCCTAATATACACACTAAATATGGATTTTAAGAGCTGGAAGAGACTTCAAATTCTGAGGGCAACCTATCCTTTCATTTCACTTCAGAGAATTAGGATCTAAGATCTAAGCTGGCCAATTATACTAGTATGTGTCAGAACCAGGACTGAAGGGTGTGCTTAAAACCCTGTGCTCAGGCGCCACGTGGCTTCTGCCTGTAATACCGGCTACTTCGGAGGCTGAGATCTGAAGTTTGAATCCAGGCTGTGCAGTAAAGTCCAATAAATCACCCAAGCAGCTCAAAGTGGAGTGTAGCTCAAGTGGTACAGTGTAGCCTTGAGCAAAAAGCTCAGGGACAGTGCCCAGACCCTGAGTTCAAGTCCCAGAACCAGTGCGCACGCGTGTACACGTACGTACGTACGTGCGTGCGTGCGTACACACACACACACACACACACACACACACACACACACACACACACACACACACACACACACACACACACACACACACACACACACACACCTGTGTTCTGGCAGCTGCTAGTTTTAAACTCATTTGTAGGGTGCTCTCTGAGGTATTTCAGCCTCCCCAAAGGCACTCAGCCTCTTTTGTCCCACTGCTGATCTACCAATTCAAGTCCCAGCTGTTTTGGATCAAAATGACACAGAACATAATGTGCTTGAGGTGGTAAGACGTCATCTGGGCAGATGAAGCCGGGCAGATGTACACAGAAGCAATGGAGGTTTACTCATCTTTTAGCTTTGATTCATCCCTTTAAATGTGCTTTTGGAGCAAAGGCTCCTGGGATATTGTCATCTGAAGGAGAACTCTAACTAAAGCAGCTGTACAGTTAAAAGCAGCAATGCAAATGCTGTATAATCTGTCCCCCTTTTTCCTGCTTAAAAAAAGTAATCAACAGGCATTTGTTTCTCATACTTCTGGAGGCTAAAAGGCAGACCTGCATGAAGGCTGATCTGCATGAAGGCAGACCTGCATGAAGGCAGACCTGCATGAAGGCTGATCTGCATGAAGGCAGACCTGCATGAAGGCTGATCTGCATGAAGGCAGACCTGCATGAAGGCTGATCAGCATGAAGGCAGACCTGCATGAAGGCAGACCTGCATGAGGCAGACCTGCATGAAGGCTGATCTGCATGAAGGCTGATCTGCATGAAGGCTGATCTGCATGAAGGCTGAACTGCATGAAGGCAGACCTGCATGAAGGCTGATCAGCATGAAGGCAGACCTGCATGAAGGCAGACCTGCATGAAGGCAGACCTGCATGAGGCAGACCTGCATGAAGGCTGATCTGCATGAAGGCTGAACTGCATGAAGGCAGACCTGCATGAAGGCTGATCTGCATGAAGGCTGATCTGCATGAAGGCAGATCTGCATGAAGGCTGATCTGCATGAAGGCTGATCTGCATGAAGGCAGACCTGCATGAGGCAGACCTGCATGAAGGCAGACCTGCATGAAGGCAGACCTGCATGAAGGCTGATCAGCATGAAGGCAGACCTGCATGAAGGCAGACCTGCATGAGGCAGACCTGCATGAAGGCTGATCTGCATGAAGGCAGACCTGCATGAGGCAGACCTGCATGAAGGCTGATCAGCATGAAGGCTGATCTGCATGAAGGCAGACCTGCATGAGGCAGACCTGCATGAAGGCTGATCAGCATGAAGGCTGATCTGCATGAAGGCAGACCTGCATGAAGGCTGATCTGCATGAAGGCTGATCTGCATGAGGCAGATCTGCATGAGGCAGACCTGCATGAAGGCAGATCTGCATGAGGCAGACCTGCATGAGGCAGACCTGCATGAAGGCAGACCTGCATGAGGCAGACCTGCATGAAGGCTGATCTGCATGAAGGCAGACCTGCATGAGGCAGACCTGCATGAAGGCAGATCTGCATGAGGCAGACCTGCATGAAGGCTGATCTGCATGAAGGCAGATCTGCATGAGGCAGACCTGCATGAAGGCTGATCTGCATGAAGGCAGACCTGCATGAAGGCTGATCTGCATGAGGCAGACCTGCATGAAGGCTGATCTGCATGAAGGCAGATCTGCATGAAGGCTGATCTGCATGAAGGCTGATCTGCATGAAGGCAGACCTGCATGAGGCAGACCTGCATGAAGGCAGACCTGCATGAGGCAGACCTGCATGAAGGCTGATCTGCATGAAGGCTGATCTGCATGAAGGCAGACCTGCATGAGGCAGACCTGCATGAAGGCTGATCTGCATGAAGGCAGACCTGCATGAGGCAGACCTGCATGAAGGCTGATCTGCATGAAGGCTGATCTGCATGAGGCAGACCTGCATGAAGGCTGATCTGCATGAGGCAGACCTGCATGAAGGCTGATCTGCATGAAGGCTGATCTGCATGAAGGCTGATCTGCATGAAGGCAGACCTGCATGAGGCAGATCTGCATGAGGCAGACCTGCATGAGGCAGACCTGCATGAAGGCTGATCTGCATGAAGGCAGACCTGCATGAAGGCTGATCTGCATGAAGGCAGACCTGCATGAGGCTGATCTGCATGAGGCAGACCTGCATGAGGCAGACCTGCATGAAGGCTGATCTGCATGAAGGCAGACCTGAATGAAGGCTGATCTGCATGAAGGCTGAACTGCATGAAGGCAGACCTGCATGAGGCAGACCTGCATGAAGGTGATCTGCATGAAGGCTGATCTGCATGAAGGCTGATCTGCATGAGGCAGATCTGCATGAGGCAGACCTGCATGAAGGCTGATCTGCATGAAGGCAGACCTGCATGAGGCAGACCTGCATGAAGGCAGACCTGCATGAGGCAGACCTGCATGAAGGCTGATCTGCATGATGGCAGACCTGCATGAAGGCTGATCTGCATGAAGGCTGATCTGCATGAAGGCTGATCTGCATGAAGGCAGATCTGCATGAAGGCAGACCTGCATGAGGCAGACCTGCATGAAGGCTGATCTGCATGATGGCAGACCTGCATGAAGGCTGATCTGCATGAAGGCTGATCTGCATGAAGGCTGATCTGCATGAAGGCAGATCTGCATGAAGGCAGACCTGCATGAAGGCAGACCTGCATGAAGGCTGATCTGCATGAAGGCAGACCTGCATGAAGGCTGATCTGCATGAAGGCTGATCTGCATGAAGGCAGACCTGCATGAAGGCAGACCTGCATGAAGGCTGATCTGCATGAAGGCTGATCTGCATGAAGGCAGACCTGCATGAAGGCAGACCTGCATGAAGGCAGACCTGCATGAAGGCAGACCTGCATGAAGGCAGACCTGCATGAGGCAGACCTGCATGAAGGCTGATCTGCATGAAGGCCTGGCAGATCTGAGGACAGCCCACTTCTCACAGAGGGCACTTCTTGCTATCAGCTAGCTCTACAGTTCCCTGGGGTCTTCTTTCATAAGGCACTAATCCCATCCATAACCCTAGCCCTAACGCACCTTCTCAGACCTTCAACCTGGGGAAGGGTAGATTCCAGAAGCTTCCCTATCCAGCCTATCACAGGCCACCTTTGAAGCTGATGCTGTCCTCACTCTGCCTTGTCACATTTCTAAACCACCAGGTCACCAGCTTGTCACCAGTAGGACAATAAATATGCCTAGCACCCTCAGCACAACCTAAGTGTCCGGTGGGAGGGACAGGCTGGCCTAAGGTCTGGGCACCCAGACTCTGACCGTGAAGAAGCTAGACCACGGCCCTGGCAGGGCATGCCATCCTCACAAGTCCTCAGCTCTTGTGTGGTTAACAACATATCCCCCTTCCCAACACAGAGGTGAAGGCGAGTAGAAACAAGCCCACAAAGACTGCCTCACTCTAGAGCCTAAAGGCCCGCTCCCCTGTGTCCAGGAGGAGGTGAAGGCTTACGGTGTCCAATGTCTCTGGGGCAACGATCCTGTTAACATGGGGTCATTGTCAGAAGTGGCAGTGTGCCTGGTCAGCCTCTGTCTCCTTGGGGCCAACTCTGACAAGTCAGGCAGCTAAGTCCATACCTGCCTGTGGGGTTACAATCTGGAATAACTGCAAAAGTACTGGGGTGGGGTGGGGGGTGCTGGAGTCTTTCCCAGGAAGTGGACCGTCACCACCCTTTCAGGGTACCAGAGAAAACAGCCCCAAGGTCTAGAGTGAGGGATTCACCCACCTGTTGAGGTCGACCTGTTTGTACAAGTCCAGGCTCTTCCCAAAGTACTTCTTCTCAGAGTTGAGGGCATCCACCTCGGCGGCGCAGGTACCGTGCTTGTCCCACTCATGCTTCCTGTGGGGTTCACAAGGGTGCTCAGATGCACGTGCCTGGCACAGCTGCCACATGCACATGCCTTCCTTTCCTTATATGCAACCTAGGCAATTACATGCATCTCCCAGCTGAGACCAAGGCTCCAATAACACGTGACAGACCCCAAAGAGAACTCATCTCTACACTCACAGCTTGCTCAATTAACCAGTCAGTGCTGAGGAAAAAGAACACACCACTGTTCAGCCACCCACCAAGTCGCACTGTGGAGTGTGGTCTCCAGCAGAACTGGTGCCTGACAGCCAGGGAACTGCAGGGCAGTCAACCTGTCCCTTCTACAGGAGCCAAGGAAGGGCAAATGGCTCAGGAGGTCAGGTCTGCCTCGGCCACTGCCCATGTCCACCTCAACTAACCCCTCAGCTTGTAAATCCACCCTGGAGGACTGCAACACACAAGGCAGCCTGACTAAATACATGCAAAGAACAATTTATATTCCAGAGAATCTTGGCAACACATTACATTAAGGAAAGTGTCACTTTCCTTACATTCCAGTGCATTAGTGTCACGCTCCTCACTTGGTTTTCTCACAACTCTGCAAGAGGAAAACACCACTCACTGCCAGTCAAGAAATGGGAAAAATGAAGCGCTGAGCCGCTGAGTGACTACTTGCTGAAGGGCACAGCCAGGCTGTCCCAGAGCTGGAACCTGATTCTAAGATCAAGGCCCTCCCTATCCTACCCTGTGGTGATCTAATCAACTGCTAGGCAGAAAGCATACCCACCTGGAGTAGCCTACACCTTGTCAGTTCAGATGCAAGCTAGCCTTGTTAGCATGGAAAACAAAACACAAGTCAAGTTTGTTCAGCTTTGTCAGTGATTGATTCATCAAGTTTGAATTAATAGTCACACAACCATTTATAATGCACTTACATGTAACTATCTAAAACTACAATCTAAATGTGCATCACCTTACTGGTAAAATTCACCTCCTATACCTGTTTTAAATAAATGCATGGAGTAAAGGTAATATGTCACTCAGACCTAACTAAGAAAACAGGATTTGAACACAAGAAAGATCAAGACAGATGAATAGCTTTATGTAGAATAGTTTCTAGAGTGAACTACTTCCTAGCTCTCCATGTTCTATGGAACAGAAAATGGATATTCTTTCAAGCTAACATAGTGAAACCCAAACTATGAGTGACTTAGTATTGGCAAAACAAGAATACTGGAACCAAGTGTATAGGTCTACTGGGGAGAAGAATGAGTTACAGTTGCTAGGTCTGGGGCACATTGCAACTGGTGTCACACAGGGCTTTGAGTTCAAATCCCAGTAACATCCAAATGTCAACTTTTTTTTTTAATGCCAGTACTGGGACTTAAACTTAAGAGCTTCTCAGCAATTTGTTTGTAGCTGGTACACTTAAGCTATACTTACAGTTCCACCTTTTTATTGGTTAATAGCGATAAGAGTCTTTCAGATTTTGTGCCTTGTGGCTGGGCTGGCTTCACACCACAATCCTCAGAGCTCATCTCCTGAGAAGCTAGGATTATAGGTATAAGCCACTGGCACTCAGCTTAACGATTATTTTTGAAGCAAACAACTCAACAGATATTAGAGATATAATGTGTTAAAGCTACAGTTCAAAATACTTAGCCACATGTTACTTTCAATTGGATATTTTACCAATATAAAAAGAATTTCTAATTGCAAATGATTTAGGACAAAATATTTGAACTACAGTAATGCAGAAGTACAGTCATATAGTTACTACCCAGGGTGCTTTAGAGTGCTGCCATCTATATGCAGAGATGTCCTAACTAGCCCTCCAAGAAGAGTTGGGCACAAGGACAGATATCTTGGGACTCATCATCAAGGCAATGAGAGACACCTACTTTTCAGGAGTTACTCAGGCCCAAACACAATGCATGAAGCTAAACTGCCAAACTAAAATGACCCAAACCTGGTGGCTCATGCCTGTAAACCTCACCAGACCAGGCAGGAAAGTCTGTGACTCTTATCTCCAATTAGCCAACAAAAAGCCAGGAGTAGAACTGTGGCTCAAGCCTTGAGCAAAAATGTCCAGGCCTTGAGTTCAAGCCCAGGACTGGCACACACACAAAATATAAAGCACAACCATCATTGGTGGGTGCATAAAAGACTGTTCATACAGCTGAGCCTTAGAAGACAGTTCCCACTGCCTGTTTTCTGTGCCTCCCACACAGCTTTCATTTAATACTCTCTGAGGAAGCGCTACACACTTGTGCTTTAAATGTGTGATATGACTGCCAGAAACTTGCACTTACCAGAATTGGCTGCGATTGGAATGTGGATGAAGTACATCAGGCCAGTATATCTTCATGTCCCGCAAAAGATCCTGTGTTAAAAACAAAAGCCTCTGCAAGACCTAAGAAACCCAAAACCTGGAGGGCAAACAATAAACTAATACATAAAAAATTCAAGTTCTACTAACTGAGGCATGTGAAATTATTATACACGTATTCTGCAGAAAGTGCTCCAGATATATGTGAGAATGAGATTTAAGTGCACAAATTCATGTGAAAATACAAGCTCTCATAGGTGAGTGGCTAAACTAACTGTGATACATATAGACAGTGAAATCATGCTCAGAGATAAGCATGCCTGGGCAGGAAAGTCTGGGAGACTCTCATCTCCAATTACCCACTAGTAAAAGTTTAAGGACAGCACCCAAGTGAGTTCAAGCCCCAGGCCAGGCAAAGGGAGAGGTGTAAGAGAGGAAGGGGAGAGGGAGGAGATAGATATCAAGTCATGAAAACAAGGGAGGAAACATAAAAGCATGTTTATGAAAACTACATAATATACAATTCCAACTATCCAACATTTGAGAAAGGGCTGCCATGGGTCCTGGGAGGAAAGGGGAAGAAGGTAAACGTGGGCCTGGGATCATTAGAACAGTGAAATTGCTCCACCGGACACCTGTCCTTGAGTCTTGTCAAAACTCATAAATGTGTACCTCAGGCGTGGGTGCTAATTCAAGCTATAACTTCAGGTAGGTGTCAGAACTGGCTCATCAACTCTGATAAAATACAACACACTGAAGGAGGACATTAATAGGGAAAACAATGTGACACGCACAGGCACACACACTTGCAGAGCCTTGCAGAGAAGGCTTGAGCAGGCAGCCAGCACCTTCCTGCGGTTACGCTAATTCCAATTTCTATATGCCCATGTGCTCATCAGACCCCAAAAAAATCACCCATAAACTTAGAAGAACATTAGCCTCCTGTCTCCCACTCTCCCATGATGGTCCTCCTGTCAGTACACCAGTGCCTGGCCTCCCTGTCCTCTCTGGACACAGCCGTGCTGGGCCCCTTCACCGAAGTTATCCACCCAGGGTCTCACTGCTTTGCTTACCTGCCACCCCTCAATCTGGTATCAGCCATCTGGGCATGACTTACAGAGACAGTCAAACCAGGTCACTTCTGCGTGGGGCAAACACTGATCGTGCATTATGCAACAGAAGCAAACTAGCACTGTTCTGAGTAAGCTGGGGCATGGCTACCAAGACTGGCAGTCCCTCAAGGCAGAAGTCATTCAGCCAGCTTGTTATACACCCCTCCTCCCCAAGATTCATCAACTTTCCTTCTCCTGAATGACACTCTACAAGGACTTGCTGGTACACAGCAAGGAAAGCTGAGCCTGTGCAGGAAGGTTCCATATTCCTTTGTGAAGCATCTCAAACAAACAAACAAACACCACCTGTGCCACTCTTGTAAACTTGTAACTTAAACCTATAACTTAGTTCCTTGAGGATGGAAGGCAGGACTCAAGCACTAGGCAAGCACTATACCAAAGAGCTCCACCCTCAGCCTTCTCTACCACATTACTCTTTAACAGCGACTTTCATACTGGAAGGCCTCCTCATCTGTTCCTTGATCATATTCACTGTTTAGAAACACTTACCACCCATGGCTAGAAAGGTCAATGCCAGGGACCACGTGCTGACTCTCTGGACCCTCTCTAGAGATGTCCACCATGACACATGCACCAGATACTCACTTTCAGTACTGACTCAGGAGCCTTGGGTGCTGGGAACTATGGGGCTGGCTGTCTGCACAACCAAGACATATTTTGCCTCTCTGAGCTCACTGCCCACAGCTCACATGCTGGGCGTGGGCCCAGGCAGAAGAGGAGGAAAGTCTGTATTTTGCTTTTTTAGTCTATGGGATTATTTTAACTATCAGTAATTACTAAAAAGGCCACAAGGGCTCAATTAAAATGAGTATATTCGTGACCCTGATGTTTTAAGCATGACTTTGAATATATACTTATGAGAAGAATTACTGTATAACACTCTTTTGCAGTAGAAATACAACTAAAAGTTAGTACCTTAATTTCATCCAAATTAAAGTGCCATGATCGATTACATTCTTCTCCTTTATCAGGCCTTGAGATATAAAAACATTAGTTTGGGTTAGGAGGGCTTTTATAAGACATTATATTTTCATTAAAATCTGTAGCAAACAAAAAGGAAGTCCTAACTGAGAATTAATTTTCCCACACAAAACGTTTAACAAAGAATGCTTAGACACAAACACACAGAGTTTCTTTTGAAGAGGAAAGAAATGGGGTTCAGAATGTTCTGTCCAGTTTTTTAGTAGAAGTACAACAAATTGCCCAGTAGGGGGAACTCTGAAGCCAACCCAGCCTCAGCACTTGATAGCAGCCTAGGAATTGTCTGACCCTACTCCAAAATGCTTTGCCTCACTAAATGCTGTAACCATGCAGAGCAATAATATGCACAGCTGACATGCTCACAAAGTGCCTGACCCACAACAAGGTCAACTAGTATGACCTGGTTTTATTTTTCGGTATAAAATATGTTCTCACAGTCTTTGCTTCTGAATTTTATTCTGCCTTTCCAAGTTTGACTCTGGACACATCAGCTCTCATTTCTCAGAGCTGCTCAGCTCAGAGGGCGCCACACTGACCCTAAGACCTCTCAGAGCCCCACTGACCAGGATGCTGAGGCCTGGCAAGTGGATTTGAGACCACCCAGTGGCTGACACTGCACCCTGGAAGGTCAGAGAAGCTGTGTAGATTCTCATTCCAGCCTCAGAAATGAAATGCCATCAAGAGCAGACACAGCCAGGACACAGGAAGGCAGCAGAGCCAGTGAGCCAAAAGTTAAGAGAGAAAAGGGCACCAAGGTTGACACCTAAGAAGCCTGAGGAAAAGTGGAACTGGAAGCGAGTTACCCAGACTCCAGAAGGAAGGGTCCCAAGAAACATAGGTACCAAAGGAGCCAAGAGGACCCCTCTTCCCATAAGAGAGCCTTCCAGGGAACAAATTAACAGGCAGAATTCAATACCACAAGCACATGCACAACACCACACACCACATGCACAAAGAAAAACTACCTAGTGAGAATGCGGATAAAACTAGCAAAACAAAGTTAGCCCCCTACACAGAAACAGGCATCACTATATACTGATAATGTATCATATATGTAAATGAGATTGTTTTATCCAAGTAGAATTAAACAACAAAATTACGGTTATACTAGAATGACTCAAGATATTTCTAAATAAAGATCATGTCTACTGAACAAACTCCTATCAAAAACAATAAGTATACTTATTAAGACTAGACTCAAGCTGGAATTTCAAGTCGGCTGGCTACTCCTGACTTTTAATGAGGCTTTATGGCCTTAGATGCTTGCCATAGTCCATGGATCGTCCAGTAATCCAGAGAGTCTTGACAGCTGTTACCTTCCTAGGAGAAAAGACACAAAGAAGATGGTTCGTTGTTTAAATACACTTAGCAATTCTGTATTCTTTCATAGACTAACTAGACATTGGTACACTAATACAATAAGGTAATGTGGTATTGGTAGCAATATCTGCAATGTGTTCATGAGTAAACTACATCAGGGCTAGATGTTCTAGGCTTGTCCTCTAACAGTGTAGCTGAGGGAACCAAGTAACTACAAAGGCTGATACCAGTACAATCAAACTTGTTCCACTATTAGGTCCAAATCTATCTGTGACATAATCAGTACTGAAAACTTGAAGCCAACCAACACAATGAAGTAAAAATCAGAGGAGTACAGCCTTGCCCTCCACTAAGGAAGACAAAGTCAAGATAAAAATCTCAGTATAGCAAAGACCTACAAATGATTTAGCTAAGAGCCACTCCACCCCCATCCCCACCCTGTGACTGAGCAAAGGAAGCCCAGAACTTGGAGCCTGGCTGGCTGACAGGCCTCATGCTCTGCCTTCCCCAGCTTTGTCCCCTCTGCATGGCTTCTCAGGGGAGGAAGTTTCATGGCTGACTAGGGATGACCAAGGGCCTGGTTCAGGTGCCAGATGCCAGGTGAGAGCTGCCTGCTACTGGGCAACTGAGTGCAGGAATGGAGTGACAGAGGCCACCTTCTTTCCCTCCACCAGCACCACAATTCCTTGCCTAAGGAAACCCCATTTCCTTCATCTTGCACAGCCCCTAAGATCAAAGACAGCACAGAATGTGGGTGTTTGCTCAGCTTCTTGTCCAGGTTTCTGTGCCTGCCTTGACAGGAGTAACCCAGTCAAGGGTCAGCAAACACTATGGCTCTGAGGGACTGTACCACGCACTGAGGACATGTACAGACCATGACAAGTGTGTTCCTACACCTATCATGCATATCTTACAGACAAGAGCCCACAGGCAGCTTCTAGTGCCAGAGGAAGGCAGGCTGAACATCTTCCCCATCGTCACCTTGTTTGAAATTTCTTCAACTCACTAATTTTGTTAAAACCCCACTTCTAAAGCCTCAAGGCAAGGCAGCTGCCTGCACAGCCACATTTACCAGTGGACAGACCTACATTTCTCACCCAGGCCAGGCCAAGCCAGCCTGGTCCTGAGCCTCAGTTCTTCCTCTGTACACGGGTCCTCTGGCTGGAGCCAAGGACTTCACTATTCCTCAGTTCCCAGGACACCAACCAGATTCCCAGCCAACTTATGAGTTCATGCCCCATACTTTCATTCCACTCACTCCATGTAGGAACAGTAGAAGAGAAAAAGAGACAGCAAGTTTGGAAAATTGAAACCATAGTGTTTAGTCTAATAGTGGAGATAATGTTACAGAGCAGTTTCCAGGTCAAGAGTAGGATTAGAGCTAGGTGCCTGTAATCTTAGCTACTCAGGAGGCTGAGATCTGAGAATCACAGTTCAAAGCCATCCCAGGCAGGAAAGTCCATGAGCCTCTTATCTTCACTTAACCACCAAAAAGCCAGAAGCCAAGCTATAGCTCAAGTAGTAGAGTGCTGGGCTGGGAAGGTGGCTCAGTGGTAGAGTGCTTGCTTGCATGCATGAGGCCCTGGGTTCAATTCCTCAGCACCACATAAGCAGAAAAAGCTGGAAGTGGTGCTTGGCTCCAGTGGTAGAGCACTAGCCTTGAGCTGAAGAGCTGAGGGACAGCACCCAGGCCCAGAGTTCAGGCCCCATGACTGGCAAAAAAAAAAAAAAAAGAAAAAAAGAAAAAGAAACAAAACAAGTAGTAGAGTGCTAGCTTTATGCAAAAAAGCTCAGGGACCAGGCCCTGAGTTCAAGCCCCAGGACCAGCACTGCAGAGTAGGACTAGGCTGGGCAATGGTGGCTTAGGCCTATAATCCTAGCTACTCACGAGGCTGAGATCTGAGGATGATAATTTAAAGCAAGGGAAGGGAAATCTGTGAGACTTATCTCCAATTAACAGCAAAAAGCAGGCAGTGGAGAGAAAGAAACAGGTGACATAGTCCAAAAAGAAATGTACTCATTACCTGACTTATGTAACTGTGGCCCCTCTGTACATCACCTTTAAAATAACAATTTTTAAAAGTTGTTTTTTTTTTTAAGCTGGAAGTGGAGCTGTGGCTCCAGCAGTAGAGCTTTAGCCTTAAGCAAAAAAGTCAGGCAATGAGCACAAGTCCCCAAGTTCAAGCAAAATAAAGGGCAGGAAACAACCAAGTAACACCCTCAGTGAGTTACACCCTCAAGTACCAGCTACCAACCCCCCTATCACCTCCTCTTCCCAGCTACTGCCCTCTACCCTGTGGCATTAAGAGACCTTAACAATTTAAAACTCTCAAGCCAAAATTTCAGAAACACTACTGATAAACCTAGTTCCAGCTTGAGGTAATTGTGCAGTAAATGTCAGGAATGTCTTTCAAACTGCTAATGAGAAGGATGAGCCAGAGCAGAGACTGGGAGTGGGCACCCGGCTGGCACTGCTCCTACAGGCAGAGCCTCAGCAAACGCACTGTAGAAGAAATGGCTGAGACAAGATAGAACCACAGACAGAGAGAAGCCACTCTCAAGTGGGGGTGTGATCAGCATCATGCAGAGCAGGCAGGAGACAGGCAACTGTAGTCCACTCCCTCCCATTCCTGGGAGACAAATAAGACACTCAGCGTGGAGAGAGTCAGGCCTATTTGTGTCTCACTGGGCTTCACGGGATCATAGACAAGGTAAGACAGAAGAACTCACCTTGCACACTGTTGGAGGCCAATGCTGAGTCAAAATGAGTTTTTTCCACTCATGGTTGCCACTATTAAAAGACAAAAGCATGTTTTTCAGGACTATTTGTAAGTACAAGACTGAATTTCTTTAAAGAAAAAAAAATCAGCCCAGCACTAATGGCTCACACTTGTAACCCTACTCCAGAGACCAAGATCTGAGGATCCAAGTTTAAAGTCAGCTTGCGAATAACAAAGAAGTCCATCAGACTTTTACCTCCACTTAAGCAGCAAAAAGCTGGAACTGGAGGTATGGATCAAGTGACAGCACCAGCCTTAAGTGAGAAAGCCAAGAAAGAGTACAATGCCTGAGTCCAAAAAAGAAAAACTGTGATTGATCCATCCACTGGACAATGAGTGTGTGGGACTAGGCTATCACCAGGAACAAATTCCCAGTTCCCAAAGTAACATTCCAAGAGGAGGGAATGAACACTGGATCATGAAAGGTAGTACAGGTTGAAAATACTGACAAGAGTACAGCCAGGAGGAGCCCTGCTGAAGGCAGGTGAACTACTACATGCCGTTCTCCTAAGGACATTCAGCAATTGAGGAATACAGACTCATGCCCCCTTAGCTATATCTGATCCCACAAGGTCCTGAAAAGTGGGCTCTAGTAATCCACATAGCAACAAAACATGACCTGAACTAGCTAGCATAAAGCTACTGGAACCATCACTGTTGGCTTTTTGGTCAGCAATCAGCTGTTCTGCAGAATTCGTGACATGTGCTACTTCAGAAACTACAGGGGTGGGGGGGTGGGGAGAGGATTGGGTGGGAGAGGAGGCTTAGAAGGAATGGGAAGGGGAAACAAAGGAGGAGGCTTACAATGCTTGATAAGAAATGTACTCATTATCTTGCCCATGTAATTGTAACCCCTCTGTACAGTTTTTTCACAATAAAAAAAAAAGAAAAAAAAAAAAAAAAGAAACTACATGGGTGGTTACGAGCACAGCCAGGGCACTGGTCCTGGAACATCAGACATGCCCGTGCATGTCACTGTATTACCTGAACACAGCTCCTCCATCAAAGAGACAAGTCACAGTGAACTGCTCACAGCTCCTTTGCAGGAGGCCTCCTGTGGGTAGAATGTGTCCTCCCCCTGAGGTTTACTTGGTGGGGCCTGGTCCAGTGGCAGTTGGCCCCTTAAAGAGGTGGGGGCTAATGGAGGCCCTTTGTTAACTGGGGCACACCTTCTGGAAGGATTCAATGTTTTGCTTGTGACCTGGCAAGCTCTCCAGGGGACAGTTTTCGTAAAACAGCCTTTCAGTCTCTGGCTTCCTGACTAGTCACTTCTAGTGACTTCTCTGCTTCATGCCCCTACCAAGGTGCCGTGAGGTCCTCACCAGAGCTGAGCTCTGCTGGTGTCATGCCAGAGGACCTCCAGAACTGAAAGCTACATAAACCTCTTCCCTTGCTAAGCAGCTGGTCCCAGGTACTTCCCTACAGTAACAACAGCAACAACACACACACACCCACACAAAGGCCTCTAACCACATCACACACAGCGACATCAGAGTACAAAGCACAGCTGGCAAAAATAATATATATAAATGGACAAAGTCAGCAGTCCAACTGACAGTTAACTCAGAATACATTAAACTTTGGAAGTGATGATTTGGAGTAAACTAGATCATGCTACATATTGCTTTAAGAAATAACTGAATACTGGTAAGTATAGATTTAACAGTCAAGAAGCCAAGTCCTGGTGCCATGGCTGTACCTGTAATTCCAACTACTTAGAAGGTGACTATTAGGAGGAGGACGATTTGAGGCCAGCCCAGGAAAAAAAATTAGTGACACCCCGTCTCAACAAAAAGGCTGGGCATGGTGGTTTCTCACCCCAGCTACACAGGTGCATGCAGACAACTGAGGTGCAGGCAAAGCCGCCCCCTGGACTTTACCTGACAAGTGAAGCAGAGAACAGCGCCTGCCAGGCAGGCACAGCCCGCGCTCAAGCCGCAGTGCCCCGCGCAAACACCAAACGGCGAGAGCAGCTCTGAAAATCAGACTGGTCTGAACTGAGAGACAAGCTCTCCGGGTAAGAAGAGCGAAACGCCAATATATGCAAATCAATTAATATTATTCATCACATCAACAGGAGCAAGAATAAGAACCACATGGTTATCTCAATAGATGCAGAAAAAGCATTTGACAAGATCCAACACCCCTTTATGATGAAGGTTCTGGAAAAATTAGGAATCCATGGAACATTCCTCAATACAATAAAGGCTGTATATGACAAACCTACAGCCAGCATTATACTCAATGGTGAAAAACTAAAGCCATTTCCTCTTAACTCAGGAACAAGACAAGGATGCCCACTCTCTCCACTTCTCTTCAATCTAGTATTAGAATGCCTAGCTACAGCAATAAGACAAGATGCAGACATAAAGGGGATCCAAATAGGGAAAGAAGAAATAAAACTCTCCCTCTTTGCAGATGACATGATCTTGTATTTAAAGAATCCCATAGACTCCACTCCCAAATTACTCAAGCTGATTCAAAACTTTGGCAAAGTAGCAGGTTATAAAATTAACCCCCAAAAATCAATGGCTTTTCTACATGCCAACAATGAGAAAAGTGTGGCTGAAATTAGGAAAGCAACTCCATTTGTAATAGCCCCACAAAAAATAAAATACCTAGGAATTAACTTAACCAAAGAAGTGAAGGACCTCTATGATGAAAACTTTAAAATCTTGAAAAAGGAAATCAACACAGAACTTAAAAAATGGCAAAACCTCCCATGCTCCTGGATTGGCAAGATTAACATCGTGAAAATGGCAATACTTCCCAAGGCTATCTACAAATTCAACGCGATACCTATCAAAATTCCACCCTCATTCTTCAAGGAAATAGAGGAGGCAATCCAAAAATTCATATGGAACAATAAAAGACCCCGAATAGCAAAAACGCTCCTCAACGGAAAGAACACTGCTGGAGGAATATCAATACCAAATTTCAAACTCTACTATAAAGCCATAGTAATCAAAACAGCTTGGTATTGGCATAAGAACAGACCTCAGGACCAATGGAATAGAATTGAAAACCCAGAAATGAACCTACAGACCTATAGCCATCTAATCTTCGATAAGGAAGCTAAAACAATAGAATGGAAGAAAGACAGCCTCTTCAGTAAATGGTGCTGGCAAAATTGGTTAACTACATGTAGAAAACTAAAGCTAGATCCTTATATATCACCCTGCACCAGAATCAACTCCAAATGGATCAAAGACCTTGAACTCAAAGCAGACACTCTGAAAACATTACAGGATGGAATAGGAGAAACCCTAGGTCTCCTTGGCTCAGGTCGAAATTTTCTGAATAGAGACCCGGAAGCACAACAAATCAAAGAAAGGTTGGACAAATGGGATTGCATAAGATTGCAGAGCTTCTGCAGGGCAAATGACATAGCTGGCAAGATCAATAGAAAGCCCACCGATTGGGAGAAGATCTTTACTAGCCATACAACGGACAAGGGTCTCATATCTAAAATATACTTGGAACTCAAAAAATTAAACCACCCAACAACAAATCCTCAAAGAAACAACTGCCCAATAAATAAGTGGGCGAAAGACTTAAAGAGAAGCTTCTCTGAAGAAGAAAGAAGGATGGCCAATAGACACATGAAGAAATGTTCAACATCCCTAGCCATAAAAGAAATGCAAATCAAAACAACATTGAGATATCACCTCACTCCAGTTAGAACAGCAAAAATCAAGAACTCTAACAACAACAGATGCTGGAGGGGATGTGGACAGAAAGGAACCTTACTTCATTGTTGGTGGGAATGTAAACTTGTTCAACCACTTTGGAAAGCAGTATGGAGGTTCCTCAAAAGACTTCACATAGATCTCCCCTATGATCCAGCAATCCCACTTTTGGGCATTTACCCAAATGTTTACAAACAAGACCACACTAAAGCTACCAGCACAACTATGTTTATTGCAGCATTATTTACCATAGCTAAGACATGGAACCAACCCAGATGCCCCTCAGTAGATGAATGGATCAAGAAAATGTGGTATATATACACAATGGAATTCTATGCCTCCATCAGAAAGAATGACATTGCCCCATTTGTTAGGAAATGGAAAGGTTTGGAAAAAATTATATTAAGTGAAGTAAGCCAGGCCCAAAGAAGCATAGGTCCTATGGTTTCCCTTATTTGCAATATCTAGTATAGGTATGAGTCAAGCGGAAAAGGTCAGATAATGTGATGTCAGGAAAATGAACCCTTAAATATGTATTTTAATGTTTTCGTTTCTTTCATGCATGTGTTTCTAACGCATTTATAAGATTATTTCTTTGTTGCTTTGTATGTCCCTCCCCCACAGTGTAACCCCTGCTTTCACTATATTTGATGTCAGTATAACATGTGGAGGAGATGGGGACAAACAAGTCGTTTAAGGATTCAGGTGGACCTGTTGCAACAATGAGAAGTACAAAATGTCATGTCAAAACCAGCTTTACAATGTCGGTGTGGGGGGGGAGGGGGGTATAATTGGGTGGGGGGAGGGGGGAGGCGGGGAAGGGATGTGAAGGGTAAACAAAGGAGGAGGCTGCAATGCTTGGTAAGAAATGTATGCATTATCCTGCCCATGTAATTGTAGCCCCTCTGTACAGTATGTTCTCAAATAAAATAAAATACAATTTAAAAAAAAAAAAAAAGAAGAGCGAAACGCGGGCTGCCCTGTGGGGCTTGGCCGTCCCTGACCTCGGGCGGGCTCCCGGGGGCTCCCGGGGCCGGCAGAGCGGTCTGTGAGGCCGGCCCGGCCCGGGAAACGTCCCCGCGGCCTCCAGCGGCGCCTGAGCCAGGCCGGCTGCGGAGGGGGCGCCGCCCGGGCCGCCGTCCCGTCGCCTCCCTCCAGGAAAGGGCGAGCCCTCCTGGGTCCTGGAACCCGCTCTGCCCGGCCGGTGCCGTGACGGCGGCGGTTCCCGGTTCCCGTGCCCCGTCCCCGGAGGCCCCCGGTTCCCATGTCCCGGCCCCGGAGGCTCCCGGTTCCCGTGTCCCGGCCCCGGAGGCTCCCGGTTCCCGTGTCCCGGCCCCGGAGGCCCCCGGTTCCCGTGCCCCGTCCCCGGAGGCTCCCGGTTCCCGTGTCCCGTCCCCGGAGGCTCCCGGTTCCCGTGTCCCGTCCCCGGAGGCCCCCGGTTCCCGTGCCCCGTCCCCGGAGGCTCCCGGTTCCCGTGTCCCGGCCCCGTGTCCCGGTCCCGGTTGCCGTGCCCGGGCCCGGCCGCCTCTGCAGGGCGGGGCCTCCCCTGAAGAAAAGAAAAGCAGAAGAATACACCCGCAGCGTCGCGGCCGCGCCTCGGGGCCCGGGCGCGTCGGGGCGTCCGCAGCCGTGCTCGGACGCGGGCCGGCGCCCGCCGCGCTTTCCGACCGACCACCGCCCCGGAGGCAGCGAGGAACTGCGGCGTCCTGCAGCCTAGGCCCCGGCCCGCGCTCCCCTCCGCCGCCCCGGCCCCGGCCCCGGCCCCGGCCCCGGCCCCGGCCCGCGCTCCCCTCCGCCGCCCCGGCCCGCGCTCCCCTCCGCCGCCCTGGCCCCGGCCCCGGCCCGCGCTCCCCTCCGCCGCCCCGGCCCGCGCTCCCCTCCGCCGCCCCGGCCCCGGCCCGCGCTCCCCTCCGCCGCCCTGGCCCCGGCCCCGGCCCCGGCCCGCGCTCCCCTCCGCCGCCCCGGCCCCGGCCCGCGCTCCCCTCCGCCGCCCCGGCCCCGGCCCCGGCCCCGGCCCGCGCTCCCCTCCGCCGCCCTGGCCCCGGCCCCGGCCCGCGCTCCCCTCCGCCGCCCCGGCCCCGGCCCGCGCTCCCCTCCGCCGCCCTGGCCCCGGCCCCGGCCCGCGCTCCCCTCCGCCGCCCCGGCCCCGGCCCCGGCCCGCGCTCCCCTCCGCCGCCCCGGCCCCGGCCCGCGCTCCCCTCCGCCGCCCTGGCCCCGGCCCCGGCCCGCGCTCCCCTCCGCCGCCCCGGCCCCGGCCCGCGCTCCCCTCCGCCGCCCTGGCCCCGGCCCCGGCCCGCGCTCCCCTCCGCCGCCCCGGCCCCGGCCCGCGCTCCCCTCCGCCGCCCTGGCCCCGGCCCCGGCCCCGGCCCGCGCTCACCTCCACAGCGGGCCCGCGCCGCACAGGCAGCACAGCGCCAGCCCCCAGCACAGCGCCGGGCCCCAGCCCCGGAGCGCGCCGCGCGGCGGGGGCGCCATGGCAGCCGGACGAAGCTCTCACGGCTCTCTCCCTGAAGGCTCCCACAGCCGCCCAACCCCGGACCCGAGCGTCCGCCTCAGCCGACCCCGCGGCCGGCGCGCCAGGCGACCGAGGCTGCGTACCGCTCCCTCCACCACTTCCGCTCGCCTAGCGGAGCACCGAGTACCGCAGCCAGAGGACACGCCCCCGACACCGCCCCATCCCACGCGAAGAACCCGCCCCATGCCCATACACCACGCCCCCAAGGCCGACGCCACGCCCCATCCACGCGAAGAAGCCGCCCCATGCCCATACACCACGCCCCCAAGGCCGACGCCACGCCCCATCCACGCGAAGAAGTCGCCCCATGCCCATACACCACGCCCCCAAGGCCGACGCCACGCCCCAGTCCCGCAGGAAGGACTTGTTCCCTGTCCAGACGCCACGCCTCAATATCCCGGCGCCACGCCTTCTGGCCGGACGGACACGCCCCGAAGCCACGCCCCCTGTCCACCTGACAGACAGGTCCCGGCCCCGAGGGCCCGTCCCACGCCGTCGCCGCCCCGCGGCCATTTTCCCCGGCTCCAGGGGCGGCTGGTCGGCCGGGTTGGCCCCGTGGGTCCGCCGCGCGCGGAGCTCGCCTTCTCGAGGTCACCTCCGCCCGCCCCGCGTCCCGGGACGCTGGTCCCCTCTTCCCGCCTGCGGCCAGGCTGGCCTGGGACCGCACCGCCGCGGCAGCGCCGCGTCCCTGGGCCCGGGTCGGTCCGGCCCGGGGCCTCGGCGGGTCCGGGACCAGCGCCCGCGGGCCTCCCGGCCGCGGGTCGGCCCTGCCCGCAGCTCGGCCGCTGGGTGCTGGCCTCCCAGGGCCAGCTTTGAGGCTCTCCCTGAGAAACTCAGTGCCACAGGAACAGGCTGGGAAGGCGGCTCGTGGGGGAGCGCTCCTGAGGCCCTGGGTTCGATTCCCCGGCACCACATTCACAGAAAAAGCCGGCAGTGGTGCCGTGGCTCAAGTGGTAGAGCGCCAGCCTTGAGCAAAAGCAGCTCAGGGACAGCGCCCAGGCCCTGGGGTCAAGCCCCAGGACTGGCACAAAAGTGTTTTGGGTCTGGGAATGTGGCTCGGTGGTAGAGTGCTTGCCTGGGGTGCGTTATCTGCTTATGTGGCACGGGAAGGAGGCTTGTGACCTAGAAGTACCCTCTCCTTTAAAATGGTAAAAACCTGGCCACTCTGTAAATCCCTGAGAAAAGTGCCAACACTCACCCTCCCTCGCTCTAAGTTTGGAGCCCAGAGACAGCTCCCTGTTCTAGAATACTAAGCAACAACCTCTTGGCTACCCAGAACATTGGCTGCGCGTTAGGAGCTGGTAGCCTAGCTGACCAGTCCACCCCACCCCACTGGAAAACATGAAGGCCGCTGATAAGAGGCACCCTTTTGACCACTCCCATTTCGAGGGGGCAGAACACGTTTCTCCCCCACATCCCCCCCCACTTGATCCTGTGAGACTAAAATAAAGCCGTGCCACAACGTGCATTTTATGAGACTCCTTTGGCGAGACACCTTGACATCTGTGTGTGGATCTCAGGGGTCTGTGATTTTGTGAGGAAACTAGGAAGCTGAAGGAGGGGGCAATGGGAGAGGGGGGATAGGAAGACCAGGGTTGGGGCGACTTCCTGAGGCCATGAATCACAGAAACTGCACCTGTAGCTGGCTTTTCCGGAGAGGTCAGCTCCCCAACCCGGGGTGAGCCTGAGGAAAAATAGGCTCAGCCAAGGTTAGGTTAAGCAGTGTTTTTGTAAAGTCAGTCAGGGGGCCCCTTGCGATAGGACATTTTCCAGAACCCTGAATGAAGTTTTTATGTTTGTTTTTAACCTTTGCTGTGGGCTCAGATAAGATTTAGCTTTGTCACCTGCAGTGTGAAGGATGATACAGGAGCTCTAGGCCTTAGGTCCAGCTCCGAAGTCCTCTCCCCAAGATGCCTAGTGAAGAGCAGTGGTGAAGGCAGAGAAATGAGATTCCTTCTATAGCCCAGCACAGCCTTGGAAGAGGCGAGGGAAGCACTGTGGCCCCGCTTCTGGATGCAGACCAGAGCTTTAGGCCTCAGCAGAAGAACGGGCCAGGGGTGAGGCAGGTGCATGATCACTGGACAGTCCTTGTTAGGTTTTTAAAAAGAGGTAGCCAAGTAAGAACATTACCACACACGTGGTATTCAGGTAAGGGGTAGGTTTATTCATCGTTCCGGCTGGCACCAGGCCATCTTGGTCCTCCACGTGGTGGGGGAAAGCCTGGGAAAGAGAGCTGGGAGAGCTGGGAAAGAGAGAGAAAAGAGCTAGAAAAGAGAGCATCTGGGAAAGAGCAAGCTAGGAAAGAGAAGAGAGCTGGGAAAGAGAAGAGAAGGAAAGAGCTAGAAAAGAGCAGAGAGAACGTCTGGGCCTGGGCTAGGCCTTATCTAGGGTATGGGTGGAGAAAGGTATGGCCACATCAAATTCAGATGTGACCTCTTCCAGATGTCCCAGTTGCCTAGGTAACGCAGGTACTGGGTGGAGACTTTGCTGCTAGGAGGGTGGAATCTGCTAGCCATCCAGGAACGGACCTTACAGTCCTGATCACTGGAGTGGTCTGGTGTGGACCAGTTGATCACCAGCGCAGGACTAGTCAGGCAGAGTGTGTCTTGATAAGGAAGTCATTGTTGCTTGGGGTAGTCACAAGATGTTATTGGTCAATCTTGTCCTTCCTCAATTCCAAGGTCAGCTGTAAGGTGACTGCAGAGAGAAGTGGTCAGTGTTCAGAGGGATGTCAAGCCTTTTACTGTTTCAAATCCACTCATAGTCGCACGGAAGAAGACAGTGTCTGTGTTCCTATGATAGAGCTGCCCTGAGATGGTCACGGCATCTCCCCTGTTCTCCCCTCCCCCCCCCCAAGTGCACCGATTGTGAAACAAATGAGGCAGGGGCCTCCCAAGACCCTGTACATCATTTTGTAATCATAATTTTGCACTCCTACTTTTAAAGAAGAGCCTCCAAATTATACAAGCTTCTAAACACCCCTGCACACACATACACACCAATCAGAATACAAACGTGGGACATGGACCCATCACATCCACCTACAAGCCCCTGAGCAAAGTGCTGTGCCAGTCTGGAGGAGGAGAGGCTCTCTAAGGCAGAGTGTTGTGGAGGCTCTGGAAGGTGCTGGTCATCAGAGAGGCAGACCAGAATGGAGAGTTGTCCTGTTATTTAGCCAGTCCTGGAGCTTGAACTCAGGGCCTGGGCACTGTCCCTGAGCTTCTTTTTGCTCAAGGCTAGCACTCTACCACTTGAGCCACAGCCCCACTTCTGTCTTTTTCTGCTTATGTGGTACTAAGGACTCGAGCCCAGGTCTTCATGCATGCGAGGCAAGCACTCTGCCACTAAGCCACATTCCCAGCCCGAGACGAGGTTTTATTGGCTTCCACAACACAGTGTGAGAGGGCAGAGAATGTGAGCTAGAAGATACCGTGTTAGCTTGTGAAACGTCATGTCTGCAGGGAGAAGGTAAGAGCCAGCCACGGCAATGAAAGCGGCTGCTAAACCCCAGAGGACAAGATCATTGTACAGTATGCCTTCCTCCTGGTGTTACCCTGGACCTGGTTCTCTATGGCGTGGGGAAATTATGTTTACTGTAACAGAAGCTTCTCCTTGGCTCTTCTTCCTGGCTGATGGTTCAGGTGTATCTGTGGCCCGTGGTCTGTTTTAGACTGGACCATGGCTGAAGGAACAGCATTTTTCACATGGTGGTCTGAATATGAGGGCGTGGATGTTTGATCTTTTACTTAAATTCTTTTGGCCACAACAAATGGAATGACTGAGCCTGGCATCATTAGGGTAGTAAACCTACCGTCCCATAGACCGGCACTCTAATCACACGACAGTAAAGTCTGCTATAACTAAAGAGGCAGAAGAATTTTTTCATTTGTGGTTCTGGGTTTGAACTCCAAAGTCTGGGCTTGCTAGACAGCTGCTCTTCCACTGTGCCACACCTCCAGCCTTCTCCACTCTGACTGCCAACCCAGACTGCACCATCGCCTGATCTACGCTGCTCATGGAGCAAGGATGACAGGCACTTTTCCTCTTGTGTGGAGAGTCTTGCCCGCTTGTGCCTGGGCTGGCCCTGAGCTCCCAGCCTCAGCTTCACAGATAGCCTCTTTGTAGAAAGAGGAACATTAAACATTCAAGGAGCAAATGGAGGGTGAGAGGTAGCTATGGGCTGATGGGTAATATGAAGGAAGATGCTTCCCAATGGGGCCCCAGCTACCAATGTGACCCTCTGCTTTCTGTGACTGCAGGACCTCTGGATAGTCTGATAGAAAGCAGATCAGCAGAGATCTGACTGGGTGAGCAATACACGAGTCCTCAGATGCAGAACAATTGAGTATATCAACCGTTGGAGAGAAAATTATAAACCATTCCTCAATGTCTTTCCTCCCAGGACAACAGGCCCTAGAGCCTGAGCACTGATGGCCAGCCCGAGCCAGGGGAGGCTCACAATTCGGCTGTAAGTGGACAGTGATGGGCCTTCCGTCATCCTAGGCTGGGCAGAGGCTCCGGCTGGCAAGGTCAGGCTGAGTATTACCTTCAGGTTTTGGACCTCAGCGCCAAGACTTCATCACGTTTTAACAAAGAGGCTCTTAACTAATATTTCTGTTCTAAAGGAATATTTATGCTGAAAAAAGAGAAGAAAAAGCATTGAGTTTACTCACACACACACACAATTATGAAAAAAATAAGCCATTGTAGACTACTGAAGTTTTTACCATAAAACTGAGCTAGTTTTGATTAGTTATATGAGCACTTCTGCATTACAAATTCACATTCAGAGTGAATGTAATGGGTCTTCTAGACATATTTCTTGATAGTTCAGTAGTGATATGAGTGCAGACCCACTGTTAAGAGCCCTGCTAGAGGAGGTAAGGCAAAAGCTGTTTTCCTCACCCACACACAGCCTGTGCGCTTTCATCTCCTCTTCATCAGTATACACAAGGTTTCAGGGTGCCCTGTGAGCAGGGAGAGCGCCCCACACAGCACCCCACTCCCTCACCTCACAGGAGCTGAGTACAATGCGGACTGCAGACCATGCACATTGTCTGGAGGCTGTGTTGCCGGCTGCTGGCCTTGAATAGAAGCCGGGAATAATAACTGATCCCATACATAACACTCTGTGTGTGTGTGTGTGTGTGCGCACGCGTGTGTGCATGCCAGTCCTGGGGCTTGGACACAGGGTCTGGGCAGTCTCTTAGTAGTTTTGCTTAAGGGATCTATCACTTGAGCCATGGCTCTACTTCCAGTTTTTAGGTGGTTCATTGGAGATAAGACTCTTACAGGCTTTCCTGCCCAGACTGGCTTCACACTGAGATCCTCAGATCTTGGCCTCCTGAGTAGCTGCGGTTATAGGTGTGAGCCACTGGCACCTGGCTTTTTTTTGTTTGGTTAAAGAACTTGCTCAAAGAGGAGTAAGTAGTCTTCTTCCTCCACCTCCTGCTGGGGGTGGGCTGTGCCTGCGTCACACTCAGCTCCCTACACTGTCCTGGTCACCACTCTCCATTCCTGACCTCTCTGATCAAAGACCACTGCACACAGTGGAAACCGTTCTGGGCTTTTCCTTCCTCCACCCCCCTCAGCCAGTCCTGGGACTTGAGCTCAGGGCCTGGGCTCTGTCCCTCAGCTTCTTTTGCTCAATGCTAGCACTCTACCACTTGAACCATGGTGCCACTTCTGGCTTTTTCTGTGTTTGTGGTACTGAGGAACGGAACCCAGGGCTTCATGCATGCTAGGCAAGCACTCTACCACTAAGCCAAATTCCCAGCCCCTTTTCCTTCTTCTCAATAGGAGAACAGACCAAACCTAACTAAAAAGTCATGCCACTTTGTGTTTTCTAAAAGTTGTATGTCTTTTGTTTTTGTTTTTGCAGCCCCATTGCTCTTCCAGAACCTTCTTCCTGCTTCTTGGCCACCTGGACAGAATGGGCAGCACAGAGATGCTTCGCAGCCTCCAGAAGGCCTCTTCTCTGCTTCAGGATGCCCAGTCTGAGAAAAGCAGTGCAGACAACCTGAATGCAACGACACATGGAAAGGCCTGGAAAGGCCTGGAAAGGAGCTAAGCCAGTGTTCACCATGACTCCAGCACCCAGTTTTTGAGGGTCTAAATGCTTGGTTTCAACATTTGTCTCTTCTGAAACTCAGGCTGAAGTTTGATCCCCACCCTGAGGTTCTGAGAGGGGGGAACCAGATCCCACCCTGGCCTTTAAAGGGGGGCCTTGGGGGGGCGCTGGGGTCACGTGAGCCAGCAGAGCAGCCCCTCCCGGCTGAACGCTGCTGTGTCCGGGAGAGTGATCAGACTCCCCAACCCCCACCCTGGTGTGTCTACCATGCTGTGTTCTGCACCAAGGGCCTGGGGTTTGATTTCAGGACCTGGGCTTGCTTTCAGGCCTATGACTTTTTGTGCTCAAGACTAACGCACTACCACTTCCAGCTTTTTTGGTGACTTATTGGAGATAAAAGAGTCTCCCTGACTTTCTTGGTTGGGCTGGCTTCAAATGGAGATCCTTATATCTCAGCCTCCTAAGTAGCTAGGTTGATAGGCGTGAGCCACTGGTGCCCAGCAACCTTTCTTTATGTTAGCCAGTCTGTGGGATTGTGCTGTTAGCAGTGGAAAACACTAAGACAAGCGGAGACTCCGGTTTTGTGGGGCAATACATTCCTATTGAGCCCTGCCTGAATTTAGAACCCACTAAATTTGGAGGCAACGTCTTCCACAGCCTTGGTGACTGGAGCAAATCGTTATCACTGAAGGAGCAAAGGGTTAAGAGAAGCTGGATTTCTTTGAGTGCAATTGTCCTGCAAGTTTGACCTTGGAACAGCAGAAATGTCTTACATAACAGCTCAGAAGACCTATACATCCTTGGCACTGGGATATGGTTTCCAAATACACATTTTCACTAAAAGGCCCCAGGGCTACTTAAAAAAATACTGCTCCCTGGTGCTGAGGAGGAGGCCTGAGAGCCAGGAAGATAAAACCAGACAGGATGTGACCAGGGGACCTGAGATCGCTGAAGAGACTGCTCATAGCAAGCTGGAGTAACAACCTGTACCCCCTCAACGCCACAGCCCCAGCCACTGGCCTGCCCCCAGGAGACACGCTGGCCTAGCCCCAGCCCGGCCACTGGCCTGCCCCCCAGGAGACACACCTGGCCTAGCCCCGGCCCCGGCCACTGGCCTGCCCCCAGGAGACACGCCTGGCCTAGCCATGGCCCCGGCCACTGGCCTGCCCCCAGGAGACACGCTGGCCTAGCTCCGGCCTGGCCACTGGCCTGCCCCCAGGAGACACGCCTGGTAGCAGGTGTCCTGCAGGTGTCATAGTTTTGCATGTTTTGCGTTTGAGCTGTTAAACTCTAGCTCGTGGTTTGTCATTAGTCTCCTGGTTGGGGTTGGAGGCATAGCTCAACTGGGAGAGTGCTAGCCAATGAGCAAAAGCATCAGGTACTCAGTTTGAGTTCTGGTCTTGGAACAACAAAAAAAGTCCCCTTCCCACCATAATATTTTTAGTCTCAAATGCCACATCAGTGGATATACACACGGCCACTTCAGACTTATTTTTAACAAGCTCTGGTTCTTTGTAGAGGAATTTGGTATTTACAAGACCCCAGCAACTTGGTGGCTGGGGGAGATTCACCACCACCAACTCACCCATCATTCCTATGCGTGCCTCAGAGACCCAAGAGATGAGTTTTGTTCATTTGTTTTGTTTGGTGAGTTGGCTTTGTTTTGTTGGTAGAAATGGTTTAATTTAGTGTTGTAAACTTGATAGGCAGACTTATTGATTGAGCTATGTTTTTTTTTTATTTTTTGTTAACTGTTTTTGCGGTCTTGGGGCCTGAACTCTGGGCCTGGGCGCTGTCTCTCAGCCTTCATCCCAAGGCTAGCGCTCTACCACTTGAGCCACAGCACCACTTCTGGCTTTTTCTGCTTCTATGGTGCAGAGGAATTGAACCCAGCATGTCATGCATGCAAGACAAGCACTCTACCACTGAGCCACTTTCCCAGTCCCTAGCCCTGTTTTTATAAAGACGACATAACCTAGATCTACAAGGAGCATAAATCAAAGCTAGGATGAGCTTTCTTACTTGGTTATTTTGGTTTTTATGTATCTCTCCATTTCCCTTTCATCTCTTACAAGCATTTGGCTATAGATTAAACAGGGAGTTGTATATGGTTTAAGTGCTACTTTAACTCCTTCTTCAAAACATGGCTAGTCATTAAAGTAATTTTCCCTGTTCCTTGGGGCACACTGTAGTTAGGGAAGCTAGTTTAAAGACGAGATAATCCACCCAGCCAGACAAGGCAACAACGCACAAGCTGTCCCACCGGTTTACAGCACACGTGGCTCCTTTGTAACCTACTTTCATGGGTCCCTTAGAAGCCTGGCTGAGAGGCAGGGGCCATCTGGCTCATCACTGATGTTCACACAGACATGGAGGAGCAGGGGAAAGAAGACAGAAGTGGGCTGGGGAGGAGATGAAGGCTGCTGGCCCACGGTCCACACACAGAGCAGCGACACGCATGGGGTTCGGCATTCGCACCCTGCTTTCCTGTCTGTCCTCCAGTGCCAACCACTGCCCCACATCTGTGGTCATCCTAACTCGCTTGTCCATCTGTCCTGACATTTCTCCCATCCTAGATGCCGTGTCGCTGGAAAATGTGTGAAGAAATGTCTGAAACTTAGAAGTAACTCCGAACCTGGAATACTGTCTAATGATGTTAATCCATTCTATGACAGTGGACCTTCTGTTTCCAGGATCCTTTAAACTATTGAAAATTGCTAAGATCCCAAAGAACTTATGTTTTTATGCATTATGTTTTAAGTTTGTATGTGTGTGTTTTTAAAGTTGGTCATAGGGCTTGAACTCAGGGCCTGGGAGCACTCCCTGAGCTTTTTTGCTCAAGGCTAGCACTCTACCACCTGAGCCACAGCTCCACTTCTAGTTTATGAGTGGTGAATTGGATATAAGAGTTTAACAGCCTTTCCTGCCTGGGCTGGCTTCGAATCACAATCCTCAGATCTCAGCCTCCTTAGTAGCCAAGATTAGAGGTGTGAGCCACCAGCAGCCAGCTGTATTTAAGGTATATACTTCATCATAAATTAAAACTGAGAATATTCTAAAGATTAATAACCCATTACATAGTAAAATTATTTTCCAAAGCAAAAATAATAGTGAGACAAGTGGAACAGCTTTAAAATTTTGCAAAGCATTTACTATCTGATTTAGTAGAAGCACATTGGATACTTAATGTTTTTCTCTCTGTGGCAATCAGTGTGTTATTTGGTTAAAGCTCTTCCAGAAACTTCAACTCCTTCCAGAGACATTTGCAAGGGCCTGGCACTGATGGCTCATACCTATAACCCCAGCTACTTAGGCTGAGATCTGAAAGTCAGTTCAAACAAAGCCAGCCCAGGCAGAAACGTCCATGACCAGCAAAAGAAAAAAAAAAAAAGAAAAAGCAAATTCAAATAGGGGAGTGTTTTAATAGCTTATAGCTTTCTTTTTAGATATGAAACAATGACTGTAAACTCTTGTGTGTGTGTGTGTGCTGGTACTGGGGCTTTAACTTAGGACACTCAAAGCTGGTGCCCTAGCATCTGAACAGCTCTACTTCCAGCTCTTTAGTGGTTAATTGAAGGTAAGTCTTATGGCTTTTCCTGCCCCACTGCTGGTTTCAAACTGTGATTCTCTGGTCTCGGCCTCCTGAGTATCCAGGATTATAGGCATGAGCCATCAACACCCAGCTCATAGTATTTTAGATAATGTCATTCAGTCCTAGTATGTTGGCCAGTTCAGAGCATAAATGTCAAAAATATTTAGGTGATGGGTTAAAAGCAATTCAAAGTCATTTACAAAATTGTAATTCTCAAGTGGCAGAGTAATAGCCCACGGGAACTTGAAGAGGAGCCATACAGTGGCTCCTGTTACCACAGCTACAGCTTTCAGAGCAATCAAGTTTGCATGATCATGCGTGGAACAACGAGATAGTTACGTTCATAAAGAGGGGTGGGCTGCATGAAATGCAATGAAGAAATGAATTCCAAACCCTTGAAGAAGGCCCTTTATACTGGATCGAGGGTGTCACTGGTGGGAGAGCACTTGCCTAGTGTGTGGGAGGTTCTGGAGTTCATACAGAACTGCAAAAAAATAAAGGCACGAACTAAAGGTACAGCTAATTAACAGATACCATTTGCTATTCTATGCTGTATGGGAGGATATCTACCCATCTTAGATTTTCTGGCAGGCTCTGAATCCAACCAACAAAAGGCAGGTTAAGAAGAGAAAACCATGGGCTGGGAAGGTGGCTCAGTGGTAGAGCGCTTGCCTTGCATGCCTGAGGCCCTGGGTTCGATTCCTCAGCACCACATAAGAAAAGCCAGAAGTGGCGCTGTGGCTCAACTGGTAGAGCGCTAGCCTTGAGCTGAAGAGCTGAGGGACAGCGCCCAGGCCCAGAGTTCAGGCCCCACGACTGGACCCAAAAAAAAAAAAAAAAAAAAAAAAAAAGAAGAGAAAACCAACAGAAGCTTGTGCAGGCCTGATGGGCAGGGGACACTCCAGGGGCAGCTAAGGGGAGCTGGGCTGGGCCTGAGGGCCATTAGGGAAGAACACCAAGTATTGGCAAAATGGCAGCCCCAAAGGAAAGGACCATGGGGCTTCCAGGGCAGACAGAAAGGGACTGGCAACAGAGGAGGGCAACTGGGTGCCATCTGTCTTGTAGGTTTCTTGGTGCTTCTCAGCCTGAGGAGGATCAGTACTCCCTCAGACGATTAGCTTCTGGCCTTCCTGGAGACAGGGGAGGTGGACATCTTTGTGACCCTTTAGGTGCAATGCACAGTGCTTTAAAAGATACATGCATTAGGACTGGGAATGTGGCTTAGTGGTAGAGTGCCTGCCCAGCATGCACAAAGCCCTGGGTTCGATTCCTCAGCACCACATACACAGAAAAAGCCAGTAGTGGCGCTGTGGTGCAAGTGGTAGAGTGCTAGCCTTGAACAAAAGCAGCTCAGGGACAGTGCTCAGGCCCTGAGTTCAAGCCCCAGGACTGGCAAAAAAAAAAAAAATATATATATATATATATATATATGTATATGCCTCTACCTCTACGCCGTTGCCTTCCAGCTCAAAATAACCCTCATGCCAGCAACTGACTTTTTTTGGGGGGGGGTTGGCACACACTGGCATCACCTCTTTGAACAGGGAATGGAAAAGCATCCTTCTCTGCTCTTGTCCAGCAGTAGGACACTGCCCCCTGGTGGCTGTGGCTTTACACCTGTCAAGACCGTCACTTTACTGTTTGATATAATGAAGTTGTTATGGTTTGGATGTGTCCCTCAAAAATTCATTGAAAGCAGAATTCCCAGTTTCACACATCCATGGGACTTGGAGGCGGGCCCCTGAGAGGTAATTGTGATTCGATGAGGTCAGGATTGGGCCTCCTGATGCCAACGGTGGTAACGTGGCAAGCAGAGCTGCTGCCTGGTCCTGTGATGCTCTACCATGTTAGCAAGAAGGCTCTGGCTAGAGGTTGGCACTTGTCAGCATAAGAACATGAGCTAACTAAATCTCTATGTGTTATACATTACCAGTGTGTGGTATTCAGTTACAGCAACAGAAAATGAAGAGAATTACATTCTACAAATGCCAGGAGAAAGCAAACTATTAGGGAAACAGGAAAGCAAATAGACTGTATCTACCCTCAGCTGTGACAGCAGCCTTCCAAGCTTTAGGCTGCATTTGCAGCATGAAGTTACTAAAACAAACAACAAAATGCATTTCTTTAGAGCAGCGCAGGGAGTTGGAATTGTACTGCCTGTTCAGTGAATAATGGTTCATCTTTTTATTGTGCTATGTTTCATATGCTAAATATTATCTTCCAGTCTAACCTCACATATTTAAATACACAAGGATGCTTAAATAACTTGCTATGGTTACCATAGCTAAGTGGATTCAAACCTATACAGTGTGGCTTGAAAAGTGTGTGTGTGTAACCAGTATACACAACCTTGTGCCAATCAGTCCTTCCCAAATAAGACTTTCAGTAAATTGCAGTGAATATTCCAACTGGACTGCACTTGACACTGTGACTGGCCCTGCAACCTTTGGAAACTGCTCCATTGCTTCTCGTGGTTGTGCAACGCGTGAACTCAGCCTCTGAACCTCAGGACTTGTCAGCCAACTGGAGATGGAGTCCTGTGGACTTTTCTGCTTAGGCTAGCTTTGAACATCAATCTTCTAGGTCTCGGCCTCTTGAGTAGCTAGGATTCAGGCATGAGCCACCAGCCAATTATTAACATTTATTAGTTATACTATATTAATTATAATGTATCTTATTTTTTATATCAGTGTTATAACATAGGTACACATAAAACCTTTTGTTGTTTTTGCTTTTTGGAGAGTGCTAACACAACACTCCTGTTCCTCAAATCCCCCCCTCTTCTGTCCAGTTTCTGTGACTTTAAGGTCTTCCTCAGACCTTTCCTGGACTACTGGATAATTTCCATGATTCAGTGGGAGACAATCAATCCACCCCCACCCTCCCCACCCCTAGCCTCTAGAGTGCTCAGGAGTAACGGAGACCAGCACCATACCGGACGTGAACTCTGTCCACATGCCATTTTACACCTATAGTCTGGTCTCTTTCTCCTTTTCTGCCAGAACACACCCTTGGCCACTACCTTCTCTGGGCAACAACTTACACCCTCCAGCCTAGCCCTTGTGTGCTAGGTCTTGTCTTCCTGGAAACCTCCCGTTATTCAGCATCACCTCCTTCACGAAGCCGCCTGGCGCACTCAGCTCTGGCAGCTGGAACCGGTTACACTAGACTGGCTGGTTCAAATACTAGACAGTTACTTCCTCACACTTGTGAACTGGAAGGTTACATGCCAGTGTCTTATGTTCCTGGGGACGGTGTTTTCCTTGGCTAATGGAAGGGTGTGTGTGTGTGTGTGTGTGTGTGTGTGTGTGTGTGTGTGTGTGTGTGTGTGTGTGTGTGTGTGTGTGTGTGTGTGTGTGTGTGTGTGTGTGTGTGTGTGTGTGTGTGTGTGTGTGTGTGTGTGTGTGTGTGTGTGTGTGTGTGTGTGTGGTCGTTCTTCCTGTCCAGACACCATTCCTACTAGATTATGACTTCACTCAACATTTATTACTCCATGGGGCCCCATCTTCAGGGGCAGTCTTCTTAGAGATTATGACTTTTAACACATGAATTTGGGGGTTCATTGAGTCCATAAGAACACTCCTTATCACCTCTGTTTTGTGCCAGCCCTGGGAACTTGGGGGCCTGGATACCGTCCCTGAGCTTTTGTGCTCAAGGCTAGTGCTCTACACCACTTGACCACAGCTCCCCTTGAGGTTTTGTGGTGGCTAATTGGAGATAAGACTTCCCTGCGGGGGGGACTGGCTTCACAGCAGGACCCCACATCGTAGCCCCCCCAGCAGCTGGATTACAGGCTGGAGCCACTGGCACCCTACTCCTGCCTGTAACTGTCTGCCTAGCTGCTCCATTCTCTGCTCCCCAGAACCTCATGCAGGTCTCAGTCTTCCGTCGGCCATGTCTGAGACGCCGCCACGGCTGCTGGCTGTGGAACGGGCTGCCGGTCTCGTTACTGCAGAATTTAGAGCATGGGTTCGAGTTCAACTCAAGTAAATAGGTTCAAAGTGCCTCCTGGACCCTTGAACCAGCACCGCGGATGCTTTCCGGGGCCTACAAGATCGTCGGTAGTCCTGGGGCCGGGTGCCCAGCCCGGTCTACGGCCCCTGGCCCTGCCCCGGCCCCTGCCCGGCCCCCTGCGCCCACCCCGGGCCCCGCCCCCTACGCCCACCCCGGGCCCCGCCCCCTGCGCCCCGGGCCCTGTCCCTCTGCGCCCACCCCGGGCCCCGCCCCCTGCGCCCAGGGCCCCGCCCCCTGCGCCGGCCCGCGCGGCTGGCCCGGATCCCGGCCTGCGCCGGCGCCCACGCTGGAGTCACCGCGTGGACCGGACTCGACCCCCCCCCCCCCGTCTCCCCGCCCGGGAGGCACTTCCGGCCTCACCCAGCCGCGGCTCCATCCCGCGCCGACCCCAGCCCCTCCGCTCCCGACGGCCCGCCTCCGTCTGCGGACGCGGGGCGAAGTCCCGGTTCTCTCCGGTGGCCGCGGCCGAGAGGACCCGGCCTTCCCAGACTGCGCGTGCCTCTGTCGGGCCCCCGCACCCCGCGGGCCGGGCGGCCCCTCAGGCGGCCGCGGGTCCGGGCAGGCCGCACTCGGCCATTCCCACGGCCTCCGTCCGGGCCGAGGGCGCCGACCGCCCAGGGAGAGACGCAGCACACCGGCGCCCAGACCCGCGCCCACAGCCCCGACGAGGCGTCCGGGAAGCTCGGGCCCCGCGCCCAGCGCCCGGCCCTGTCGGGACCTTCCCGGAGGACCGCAGTGTCGCCCACGGCGGACCCGGGCTGGCTCAGGGCCGGCGAAAGAGACGGACGGCCCCGCGCACGGCCGCGGGGCGGGGTGGGGGCTTCGCGAGAGCCCCGCCCCGGGCCCCGCCCCGCGTACCGCCTCCTCGAGGCCACACCCTCTCGCGTCCATCTCCTTTTTTCCCGCCCCGATTGTGCGGCCCAGGCTCCGCCCTTTCGAGGCCACCCTCATCCCAGCCCGAGGCCCCGCCTTCCGACGTAAGAGGCGGGGCTCATGCGATGCAGCCTTAGGCTCCGCCCCCTCGCGCTCACTCTCTTTCAAGCCAGAGGCCCCGCCTCTGGATGTGAGGGGCGGGGCTTTCAGTGTGTGGCTCCGTCCACTCGCGTCCACCGTCTTCTCGTCGGGAGGAACTTCCACGGTGCCGCCTCAGTTTCCGCCCTATCGCCTATACCCTCTTCCGGGCCGAGGCCACGCCCCTCAGCGTGAGGGGCGGAGCTTCTGGTGCGCGGCCTGCGCGCCGGGCGGTTCCTGAGGCGGCCGTTGGCCGTTCCCGCGGCTTGGCTGGTTGTCTTGGAGAAGCAAGATGGCGGCGACGGCGACGGCGGCGGCGGTGGTGGCCGAGGAGGACACGGAGCTGCGGGACCTGCTGGTGCAGACCCTGGAGAACAGCGGCGTCTTGAATCGCATCAAGGTGCGGCGGGCGGCCGCGCGGGTCTGCAGGCCCGAGGCCAGGCGGCGTCGGCGCCGGCGCCGGGCAGGACGGCCTGGGCCGGGGGCCGGGGGTTGTGGGGCCGGCCGGGCGCGGGGCGCGGGGCGCGGGGCGCGGGGCCCGGGCCCGGGCCCGGGGGCGACGCCGGCGCCCCGCGGCCGCCCGCCCTCGCGCACGCGCCTGCGCAGTGCATCTCCTGCCTCTGTGACAGCCGTCTGGAAACCGTTTCTATTCCTTTTTCTTGAAGGCTGAACTCCGAGCAGCTGTGTTTCTAGCGCTAGAGGAGCAGGAGAAAGTGGAGGTACGGAGTTGTCCCGGGCCCCGCGGGCCGTGTGCCCGCGCGGCGCGGCTGCGCGGCGGGAGGTGGGGCAGCGCTCACCCCGAAGACCCCAGGCCCGGGCCTTCCCGCGCCTTCCGCCCTTCGGAGCCCTTAGCGTCCAGCCACACCGGCCCGCACCTGGCCCGAGGCACCGCGCGGGGCCGCCGTGCGCAGCCCTGAACCCGCCGACGGCCGTGGCGAGCCCTTCCGAGTAGGGCGCGCACACTGTCACTTTCCCCAGGGCGCTGGGCACGACGATTTGAAAAGCATGATGTTGTTTTCAGAAGGGCAACGACACCTCTGTCGGTGAGCGGATAGTTGATCGATTTCTCCGCACCTCACACCCTGTCAACCTCTCCGAGCAAATCCCTTGAAAGGCCCTGTCACTTCCTGGAGGACAAATTGATCTAAGCTTCCACTCGTGTTGGCTCTTCAGTTTCATCGAACTTGCCCGATAAGCTGGATTCCAGCGGTTAACACCTGTTGGGAGGCAGAGATAGAAGGATCCCTGTTTGAGGCCAGCCCAGGGAAAACTTAGACTGTGCCAAACATAAGTTAGTTATGATGGTACCAACCCGTAGCTAAGATAGGAGGATTGTCTGAAAAGTAAAAACAGAGAGAGGTGTGGCTCCAAGGGTATGTTGGCATAAGACCCCAAGTTCAAACCCCAGTACTGCCTTCAGCTCTTCCTCTTTTTGTGTAGGCATCAGTCTAGGTCCCCCAGCACCATTTGTTGAAGAGGCTGTCTTTTTCATTTCTGTTTTTGACTACTGATATTTGGGTGTATTTCTGGGTCTTCTATTCACCAGGTCTCTCTTTATGCTAGTACCAGGCTGTTTTGTTGTTATAGCTCTGTAGTAAACTGAGGTATGGACTGTGGCACCCCCAGCATTGCTTCTTTGCTCACATTTGCTTTGGTTATTTGGGGCTTTTTGTAGTTCAGTGTGAATTTTTGGAATGTTTTCTCTATCTTATGAAGACAGCATTTGATTTTGATGGGTATTGCATTGAATTTGTAGATCGCCTTTGGCAGCATAGCCATTTTCAGGACATTTGCCAATCCATGAACATGGACTTTTTCCATTTCCTGAAGACCCTGGAGGCTTCTTCCATTTCCTCTTTAGAGTTTTATAGGTTTTCACTACAGAGGTCCTTCAGTTTCTTGGTTAGATTTATTCATGTATGGGGGGAGGAGGAGGAGAAACTACTGCAAATGAAATTTCCTCATCTTCTGTCTGCACATTGTTGATATAGAGAAAAACTACTGAATTTTGTGTGTTGATTTTGTATTCTACTACTTTGCCAAAATTATCAGCTCTAGGAGCTTGGGGGGGGGTGGAGTCTTTGGAGTCTTTAGGGCCCTTTAGATGTAGAATCATATCACCTACAAATAGGGATAGTTTAGCCTCTTCTTACCCTATTTGGATCTCTTGCTCTATTGTTCTAGCTAGGAATTCCAGCATTATATTGAAAAGAGAAAGTAGGTACCTTTCTCTTGTTCCTGATTTAAAGGAAAGAGTTTTAGTTTATCCCCATTTAGTAGGATATTGGCTGTAGGTTTGTCATAGATTGCCTTAATTATGTAGAGGTATGTTCCTTCTTTAGTAGTTAAATCTTGAAGTCTGTTTCCTTTTCTTCTTTGTCGTAAATTGCTTTTGTAGAAGTTTCGCATTTCTTTGATTATTTTTGGCATGTGCTTATTGGCACTTGTAAGATGTTCTTGATATAAGTTTTGTTTCTGTCAGGAGACTCTGACATGATATTTATTTATTTATTTATTTATTTATTTATTTATTTATTTATTTATTTATTTATTATGTTGGTTGTGGGGCTTTAACTCTGGGCCTGGGCTTTGTTCCTAAGCTCTTCAGCTCAATGCTAGTGCTCTACCACTTGAGCCAGAGCAACATTTCTGGCTTTTTCTGTTTATGTGGTACTGAGGAATTGAACCCAGGGCTTCATGCATGCTAGGCAAGCACTGTACCACTGAGCCACCTTCCCAGCCCTGATGTCATTATTTTTGAGGCTTCCTTACTGCCCCCTGGTTGTCAGGTCTTTGCAGCTTTGAAGGGGAATAGTTCTCCTTTAAATCACTTGCTATTTTCTAATCTCCCCCAGTATCTAAGTATTATTTCCATTTCTTATCAAACCATATAGTTTGGTAGATAATGTAACCTAGTGTGACCTGGTTGTCATTTTCCTGACTTCTCTCTTTGTGGTTACATCTGATAACAGCATATGCCATCTGTTCAAATAATGGTCATTTCCGAGGATGTAAAATTATCTTCTAAACTTGGGTTTTTGAATATGTAGTCTCAACTTTGGTGTTGGATCTAAATGAAACATTCCAAGTAATTTTGCTTTTAAACAAGTTTTTTTTTTTTTGGTTGGTCGTGGGGCTTGAACTCTGGGCTTGGTGCTGTCCCTGTGCTCTTCACTCAAGGCGAGCGCTCTACCGCTTGAGCCACAGTGCCACTTCTGGTTTTCTAGTGGTTTTTATTGGAGATAAGAGCCTCATGGACTTTCCTGCCCGTGGCTTTGAACGATGATCCTCAGATCTCAGCCTCCTGAGTAGCTAGGATTACAGGGGTTAGCCACCAGCTTCAGGCTTAGACAAGTTTTGTTTAAAGGAGTATTGTATGAAAGTTTACAAGATGAAGCAAGTTCATTTAGACTTGAATATGTACACAAGGTAAAACACAGGTGTACCACTTGGTTATTGATGTTTTATAAATGTATAACTGTTGTTCATTGCTATACAGGTGTAAATAAATATGGCTTAGATTCAATAAAATTAAAAGAGTGTGCACCTCTTTTTGGTTTGACCTCTTTTATCCAGCATAATGCATGTGAATTTCATTCATATTATAGAGTATCTTGTTATTCCATTTTATCCTGAGTTTAGGATTAATGGATTATTCCATTGTCTATTGAGTAGATATGTGGCTACTATATTAGTCTTGTCCTAAACAGTGGTTACAGGCTTGAAATACAAGAATGTTTTTCTATATGCATATCTACAATTAAAAAATAAACAGATTTATGGTCACATGAAGTTACCTCACATGCTACTATTGAACTGGGAACTGTAAGTTTATATGTTCTAAATGGTAGGTAGACCTAAGATGTTTAAGAAAATCTAAGTTCATCTTGCACAAGTATTTGACGATATCTTGCTTCAAAATCAGCTTAGTAAGGAATACATAAAATATGTGTAAAGGGCTAGGATGTAGCCAAATGACGGGTGCTTTCCGGGTTTGTGTGAGATCCCAGGTTCTATCCGAGGCACCAATCTTCATGTATGGTTTACTTTATTAATCTCGAGAAGTAATGCCACAAAATGAATCTTGTAGAGAAATAATTTTATAAAACTGTAATTTTATAAAAAATGTTAAACTTTAATGTACATTTTGTAGTTATTTCTAGGATAAATATGTGACAAAAGTATTTTTTTTTTAACAGAACAAGACTCCTTTAGTCAATGAGAGCCTGAAAAAGTTTTTAAATACGAAAGATGGTAAGATGGTCCACTTACTATTGTTTATCTTCCTCTGAGTTTTCAAATCTTGTCACCAGTTTGGAAGAAATCAGCAATTTTTAGTATTGTTTTAAAATCTGATTTTTTACTAATTATTTTAAAACAGTATTTTACTGTATAACAGCTTGCTATTATTAAATGTTTTTGGTCATAGGTTTTAGATATAAAGCCAATTTTACCAGAATATCCAATTTTACTATAAGAAGTGCAACTGTGAAGTCTATTTACAAAATACTACATTGTCTTAAAGCTAGTGCCAGACAGATGATGATCCTAATGACCAAATGGGGAGATTGGTGTTTTCACTGAGTAATTGTATTATTCACAGAGAAGAGATCTGTAGCTAGAAACCTCTTTCTTCCCATTGATTCACAGTGCCCATAAAAAAGAGGTCAAAGTTCTTAAAGATTTACTTATCTTTTTTCTTTGTCTTTGCAGGACGCTTAGTGGCTAGTCTTGTTGCAGAATTTCTTCAGTTTTTTAACCTTGACTTTACCTTGGCTGTTTTTCACCCTGAAACCAGCACAGTAAGAGTAATGATTTTTTTTTTAACCTTCCATGAAACATTGATATATACATGAGTTAATATTAAGCTGAGGGGCTGGGAAGGTGGCTCAGTGGTAGAGTGCTTGCCTTGATGCATGAGGTCCTGGGTTGGATTCCTTAGCACCACATAAGCAAAAAGAAAAAAGCCAGAAGTGGCACTGTGGCTCAAGTGGTAGAGCACTAGCCTTGAGCTGAAGAGCTGAGGGACAGCGCCCAGGCCGAGTTCAAGCCCCACAACTGGACCCCCCCAACCAAAAAAAAATTAAGCTGAAAGTTAATGGGCTTTGACAACTTTGTTTATTTGCAGATAGATTATTGTTTTTATTTCTTAAAAGCCATCTGGGCTCTCTGAGATGACCATGAGGATTGCTGTTTCCTGTTGCTCAGAAAGGAGTGCTGACTGTGACACTCATTCTGTTAGAATGATGCATTGAAGTTGTTAATACAGACTCTGACTATACTCGTTGTGTAAAAACTAGGCAAACTTAAAGTTATTTCATTAAGAAAAAGGCAGCCTTGTTGAGTTTAGACATTTCCTTAAGTTACTAATTTTTATTTCCTTAAGTTACTAATTTTTATTTATTTATTTATCTATTTATTTTATTAATTGGTCCTGGGTTTTGAACTCAGGGCCTAGGTGCTGTCCCTGAGCTTTCCCTCAAGCCTAGCACTCTACCACTTTGAGCCACAGCTCCGTTTCTGGTTTTCTGGTGGTTTATTGGAGGTAAAAGTCTTACAGACTTTCCTGCCTTGGGCTTTGAACTGTGATCTTCAGATCTCAGCTTCCTGAGTAGCTAGGATGACAGGCATGAGCCACCCAGCAACTGGCTAAAGTATTTTTAATTGCTGAATATTCTTTTGCTGTTTTTGCATACCCTAATCTTACTTCTTTTCTAGTTTCAAGGTTTTGAAGGTCGAGAGAATCTAGCCCGAGATTTAGGTATCATCGAAGCAGAAGGAACTGTGGGTGGACCCTTGCTATTAGAAGTGATTAGGCGCTGTCAGCAGAAAGAGAAAGGGATTGCTGGTGGGGAGGTAAGTGTAATCCTGAGTAGCATTCCTGTTTGCTATTTCAGCCACTGGCTGTGTAGGTTAGCCACGCAGGTTAGAACATGTATTGTAAATCAAGGTTTGCATAGAAAGAAAATATTCCTGTTTGCATAGAAAGAAAATATTCCTTAAGAGCAAAATGAATTGTACTGAGATTGATTATGTAGATGTATATGTTAATGAAACTTGAAATGTGTACATTATGATACTTTTGTGTGCCTCTTTTGGTTGTTAGTGCTCAGAGCATTGGGTTCAGGAGTTAGGGCATGTGGACCAAACTGCAGCTCCTCACTGACCAGTTGGTTGACCTTGGACATGTGACTTACCCTCCCCATTGCCTAATTTGTAAAAGGAGGATGATAGGATCCCTCAGGGTGCCTAGCCCTACACATGCATCAGTGTGTGAAAATGTGAAACATGGTATTGCCATGGAAAGCATTCAGTAATGGTTTGTTGTTTTTTTGTTAGTGAAATAACAAAAATCTGATTTTATCGATAATTTTTTTATTTTAAAAAAGAATTTAAAAATAAGCTAATGCTAATCTGTTAATTTTGCTTAGTTTCTAAATATTTTCTAAGTCTTTTTTTTTTTTTTTTTTTATGGGCATTTTTGTGTGTGTTGGCACTCAGTGCCTGGGTGCTGTCCCTGAGCTTTTGTGCTGAAACCTAGCACTCTGCTGCTGGAACCAAAGCTCTACTTTCAGCTGTTAGGTGGTTAATTGGAGACAAGGGTCTCATGGACTTACTTGCTTGAGCAAGGCTCTGACCATAATTCTCAAGTCTCAGCCTCCTGAGTAGCTAAGATTATAGGCACGAGCCACTGGAAACCAGCTTTAAAGGCTTTTTTGTTTTGGTGGTCATGGGGCTTGAACTCTGGGCCTGAGGGCTGTCCCTCAGCTCTTCAGCTGAGAGACACGCTACCGCTTGAGCCACAGTGCCACTTCCAGTTTTCTGGTGGTTTATTGGAAATAAGAGTTTCACAGCTTTTCCTGCCCGGGCTGGCTTTGAACCAGGATCATCAGCTCTCAGCCTCCTGAGTAGCTAGGATTACAGGTGTGAGCCACCAGTGCCTTTAAAGGCTTTTTTGAGGTAGGGTCTCACTGTGTAGCCAGGATGGCCTTGAACTTACTATCCTCTAGCCACCAGAGTGCTGACATGTGCTGCTGTGTCTAGCTCAAATTTCTACTTTCTTGGGTAGCAGACACTTTTTCTTATGTGTAACTCACTTTTTCTTGTGTGTAAACATGCATTAGCATTACATGAAGTTACCCTGTCATACAGACTGGTCACTTGCTATGCTAGTATTTGGTTAAGTGTGCTTTTATTTATAGGATCCCTTAGGATGATGGAAGACTGGAAGCATTCTGCTATATAATTTGGAGAGTCTCAGTATATTTTCTATTGGAAGCTTTCAATATCCGTAATGCATGTCTGAGTAGTAATTGCATTTAAGGTGTGGTCATTAGATTCTGTGAGTCATACATGATAAAAAAGTCCTGTGTCCTCAGAGCTCTTTAAGATAAAAGATATATGTACGTAAGGAAGGTAACCTTTAAAGATTTAAATTTAATTAAAGATTTTAAATAAAGATTTTAATCTAAAATAAAGATTTGAGAAAGATCATACAGTACATGATTATTTACAAATATTCATGACTGTATTAGGCCTTGTACAGGTGTTTAACCATTTGAACCATACTCAGAGTCCTTTTTGCTTTAGGTTTTTTTCCTTTTTTCTTTTAACATTCTCGTATGTAGGCTCAGGCTAGCCTAGTCCATTATCTCACGTATACATCCTTCACAGCTGGGAGGGTAAGCACACTTGCCCACCCAGCTCCTGGAGGTGGGGTCTTGTGATCTTTTTGTGTAGGCTGGCCTTCACGGAGATCCTCTGGATCTTGGCTCCTAGGTAGCTTGGATTTCAGGGGTGAGCCTGTGCCTGGCATAGTTGCTTTAGTTAAAAAGAAGATGGTTTCATGATAAAGTTTTGTGTAATGGAGAGAGTTGGTTATGGTACAAGGATGAAGAATGGTGTCCTAGGAAGTCAGAAGAGTGCTGGCAAAGGGGGAAGGGAGAGCCTGGCCAGGTCTGGGCAGGGGAGGGAGCAGCTGCTGAGTCTGTTGTGCATTATACATTCATCCATTCATTATTCATCAGTTACTTAATAAGTACTTGTTGTGCTAGGTACTAGGGTGTAAGATACCCCAGTCTCCTGGGGCCAGAATTCTGCGGTTAGGGTGACAACATCTCAGTTTTGGCTCTCCTACTATCTGTATCTCTGACCTCTTTTCTCTTTCTCCCTGCCCTTCTGAGCTGCTCCTTAGCTGTCCTAATTGCAGCCGTGGTAGCACCCGTTTTTCTCGCTAGTTCTGTTTCCCTTCTTCCACTCCCTAGTGAATAGTGTGGGCTCTGGAGCCTGGCTGCTGGGATGAGTGTGGTATTCTCTGTGCCACTTCTTCCCTCCCCTCCTGCTTGATGCTTTAGAGTATCTCTCTGAAGAGAGGGCTGAACAGAGCTTGCAGTAGGAGCTGTTGGAACATGGGTTGGCAAGGAGACATGAAGTATCAATGGTGGCTGTCTTGTTAAACATGTTTTTTGTATGAATAACTCCCATCACAGGTCAGAATTTCAGCTATTCACTAAACACTCACCTGGATTGACTCGCTCCTCTGTATCCTGTGTGGAGAAAACTTGACCAAAAAAACTCCTACTCTGCAGACAAGCCTGAATCCAGGTGTTTTTTTACTGTTTGTGCTGACTCTGTACCTGGGGGCTCATACCCCTGGAGTCATTTGTTGCCTGTAGGCATCAGACTATGGAGGAGTGATTGCTGGAAGGCTTCCTGCTCCACTGGATAGGAGGTGGCCTCAGACAAGCTCAGGGTAAGCTTTGATGTCTAGTTAGGTGCTGTGAAGCCACAGAACTCCTTCCTGACTGGTAGATCTGTCTTACCCTGACTATCTTCGCTGTGACTCCCATAGACCAAGTATAGCAAATTGTACCTTCAAAAACAAATGGTTTTGTTCCTTCTAATTTCAAGGTATTAAGTTCTGCATTTTATCTTAATAGTTGTATCTGGATGTTTTGTTTTAATATACTATATATACATACATAAATATACTACAGTATTTAGAATAAGGAACTTAAAGGTGTCTGTTTCACCCTTTCTTCCACAATTTACTGGTGTTATAATGAAATAAAAATGACAAGCATTGTAAACTTTTGGCTTTGGAGCGCAGGTAGGAAAACTAGCTGGATAACTCTGGGGACTCAGTTACTGGTGCTCTTCACCAAAGCTGCATTTTTACCTCCTTAAGAATCCTGTTCGCCTGTAATCCTAGCTACTCAGGAGGCTGAGATCTGAGGATTGTGGTTCAAAGCCAGGCCAGACAGGAAAGTCTGTGAGACTCTTATCTCCAATAAACCACTAGAAAACCAGAAGTGGCGCTGTGGCGCAAGCGGTAGAGTGCTCACCTTGAACTGAAGAGCGTAGGGACAGCGCCCAAACGCAGAGTTCAAGCCCCATGACCGACCTCCCCCCCCCAAAAAAAAAAACCAGAATCCTGTTGTGCCTGCTGTGCCTTAATGTCTTGATGATTTTATGAAATTGTCCTCAGCTGTGTAATGAAAGCCCTTCCTGTTTTTGGAGCTCTCAGTAAACCAGTCTCACGTGCTTAGACCTTCAGTATCTATGTCTTCATACCTGTTCAGCAATGTCATTTCCTCCCTGGTCTCACCTTTCAGTCTCTTCACTATAGGAATTGGCTTTAAAATGCAGCTCTTCATGGTTTCCTTTCCTTGTGACTTGTGAGTCTCCAGGGTCTTTGTCCCTCACTTGAGATCTGGAGTGGTATTCTTCCAGCTGCCTGTCTAGCCTTAGGAGGACTTCTGGGAGGTACAGAACCTCAGGTAGGCCGAGGGCCTTTTGTCTGGAGTGCTCTGGAATGGAAGCAATTAAGATTTCTGAAGTTTGAGGGTTTGGGAATATTTGCAGAAATTTACCAGGTGAACATCCCGGTAACCTTGTCCCACAATTCTGAATTCTGTAGGGCTTAAGCATTGCACTTAGAATTTTCACACCAGGTATGTTTAGCCAGTACTTAAGCCAGGCAGAAGCTGCTCCTTGAAAGTGAGTGTGCCTTCTTGCTTTCTCTCATTTTCCCACCCTGTATTCCCTGAACTGATACATACTCTCCTTTCCCATTAGAATTTTATCTATTCAGCTGACTCTTGCTCTTCCTGGTCTTACTTCTGGCAGCTAGTATGCCAGATTGTAAGTCATCTGTGCTTGCCTTGGCTGTGCCCTTTGGTCCTGAGTCTGTGGGCTCTAACAGTGATTTAGCAAATGCTAGTTTCTATTTGAGATGAAAAAGTTGTGAAGGTTAGAGAAGACTAGGAAAAGTGAAACCTGTAAGAAAGCAAATCCAGACAATCCAGGAAGACTTGAAGGAAAGGGACAGAAAAGACTTGGTCTTAAGGAAAGAGTCAATGGGAATTGGTAAATTAGTATTTTGGCAAGGGGCCAAGTCTTAGATGGCAGCGTGGGGAGAGAAGAACATGAGCGTGCCTAGTCTGAGGGAAGGTAATGCTGTCCTTAGAATACTGAAGGAGCGGCACATTTTCATACACAAAATGTAGACTTCCTTAAGTAAAATAGACAATATTTAATATGCACATGGTGGTAATAGATGAGTTTTAAGAAGTGATTCCTATTCAAGAACTATTTTGTTGAATGAAGGAGAGCGATGGGTGAGGCTGATCAAGGTCATTGTATGTATATATGAACAGAACACAGTGCAGTTCCCTTGTGTGACTGACGCTAATGAAAATAGGAAGCCAGTTTTTAAAACTCCTTTGCGTTTGATTTTAAAAATGAAAAACAAAAAAACCACAAAAGCAGAGACCCGAAGTTATAATTATGGACACTTAGAGGATAAGCAGGGAGATCCCAAGCTGCAAGCCAGCCTGTGCTATTCAACAAAACCTGTCTCGAGGACAAAACGAAGGGGTTATGAGAGAGAGAGAGAAAATGGCCATTTGAAGGAGGTCGGGTTTGTTTTGAGAGCATTTCTTTTGATCTTTGATATTTTTTCATGGCATAAAATGAAGCAGGAAAGCACAGCTAGGAAGAGGGGAGAAAATTGATCCTAGTCAGAAAGGAAGGGGGTGGGGCAGAGGGAGTCAGTGTTGCACAGGTGGACCCTGTGCCTGTAGCTTGTTGAAGGGACTCTGAGCAGGGCATTGTACATGGCTGGAATCTAGTGATGGTTGCTTTCGCAGAGTCAGAGAAGATTCTAACAAGATATTTACATTAGTGAGCATTTAGACAAATGTTGATATTAATGCTCAAATTCCATTGAGATATCATTAAAACCTTATGTTTTAAGGTTTTAAATGTGTTTTCATTTTAAACTTTGATTTTAGGGTGCACTGGAACTATCTGATGTACATTCTCCATCAAAGTCACCAGAAGGAAAATCAAACTCAAACACAATCCCAAGTAAGGTGAGTTAACAGCTGATTCAGAAGTCTTGTGTACCCTGGGACTCCTGGGGCTCTACTCCTTTGTTTCAAGTTTTACTTCCTTTGTGACAAGTGCTCTTGAAGTTTCTTCTTCCTTCCTTCCTTCCTTCCTTCCTTCTTTTTTTTCTTTTCTTTTCTTTTCTCTTCTTTTCTTTTCTTTTCTTTTTTTTTCTTGGTCATGGGGCTTGAACTCTGGGGCTAGGCGCTGTCCCTGAGCTCTTCAGCTCAAGGTGAACGCTCTACCATTTGAGCCACAGCCCACTTCTTGAAGTTTCTTGAAGGTGCTGTTTCCCCCTGCTTTGATTAAGTGTTTTTAAAAGTTAGTTTTTTTGTTTCATTTTGTTTTTTTATGTCTCAGAGAACAAATGCGTTCTTAAGTATCAGAATTGCAGAATATTTGAATTCATTTGGTACTTTGAATGTTTTTCACTACACTCTTACTTCTCATATATTCCTTGCTCAAGGATAGTAGGTTTTGGTTATAAAATTGTTGTGTTGAATACTGTATACTTCTGATGGATGGCCAGCCATTTGCAGTTGTAAGTTACAGTGGTTATGTATATTAATGAACTTTTTTTGATAGGACTTACAGGATAATGTACTGTGGTTACATTTGTGAGTTTATGTGTGATATGTGTACGCATGCATGTATCTTTGTATGTATGTGTGTGCGTTTATGGGTTGTTAAAGGTAAGATCTGATTTGGAATATGGCATAAAGGAGAAAACAAGTCGAATGCCAGCATTTAAGATCAAAGGCATCTGTTAATAATAGAACAACAAATAGATGACTTTCAGGAATTGCTGTCTTCTGGTGAATGAATTGCTAGTACTAGCTGGTCCTGTAACCGAATGGATTGGGCCATATACTAATCCACTCAGGCTGCTGTAATGGAATATTGCAGACTGATTGGTTGGCAGTGGCAGATGGTGAGTTCAGTTCTGGAGGGAAGGCAGTGGTGAGGGCCAGATTGCTGGTTTGTGGATGCTGTCTCCTGTGTGTTCTCAGATGGTGGAGGAGACATTAGAGCTCCCTGGCGTCCCTGAATAAGGGTACCAGTCCCTTTCATGAGTGCTCCACTCTTTTGACTGATCACCTCCCACGGGCCCCATCTCCTAATGCATTCATTACCTAGAGGGTGTGACTTCAGCATGGTGATTTCTTGAGGACACTCACAGGCAGTCTGTCACAGGTCCAGTTGCCTTCGGTGACTTTACGTTTGACTTCTACCTCATGGAAATGGATGAGGTATGGAGTACACATGGCAAGGTGAGGCTTGTGTGGGTCCAGGGAAGTGCACTGATTTTCAGGTACAAGTTGCATGTTTTCAAATCAGGTGAAACTCCAGAGATTAGTAATTTTACCTCCAGATCTCTTTCTTTTTTAAATGTTGTAAGCATGTAACATTGCTAACAAGTGCTGCTGTTACTTCTTGTCACTCAGTGACTTGTTTTGTCCACTTTGGAGAGGGATGGATGGCCTTGGGAGTGCTGCTCCCTTCAAGGTGTCCACTTAGTTTTAATTGACAAGATCTTTTCCTAAAACTTTCTTTCTTGATGCATGCGAGAGTCTGTAGCCCTGATAGATTAGTCCTGAGTCCATTTGACAAATATCTTCAAATTAACTGTTGATAAAAGAGCCTGTGGAAGGAAGATTTATTTTTTTCATGAAAAATCTGATATTAGAGATTAAAATGAAGGAATATTCTAAGTGACTTTTCAGTATCTGTAGTACTGAGCTATTTGGAAACTTTCTTTCTCTCTTTAGCAAATAACTTCAAAAAATTATGCTAACCTTCCAGGTAAGGTATATCTTTAAGAAAACAGCAACTCTGTTTTACATACTCCCTACACATAAAGATTAATTTAAAGCTAAGAATAATTCAAATCATGTGTTAAGTGAGTTTGGAAATGCTGCTGCTCATCTCATTCTCCTAGAGAAGTGGTGATAATCTCTGATGGTCAGCTTAGAGAACAGTATCTACCCCCCTCCTCCATGATATCCCACTCCTGCCCTCCCCTCTGGCCCTCCTGCCCCTTCTGCCTCCTCCCCCTCCATGGCACCACACTGCTGCTGCAGTGGTGGTGGGTTATTATCATGGTATTAGGTAGTACCATGTGACTTGTCAGTTTACAGCTCTCCCTTCAGATACTTACTGGCTGGGCTAGGCTGGTTCTTAGAGTGCAGTTCTTCTGTGGTCTTAAAGCAGGAGTGGGGACTTCTATGTCCAGGGCTGTTTGGATATTTATGACATCCTTGGGCCATATAGACTCACCAGTACAGACAGATGGGCTGCTGGCAGCCCATGTGAAGTATACAAGATTCCTAGGGCCTTCCCTGGTCTGACAGATGGGAAATGAAAGATTCCTTTATGGACTAAAGGATTTGGACGTAGGATCCTAGTACTTTGCTAGTGCTGCCTCTTCTTGCCAATCACCTTCCTGTCATCCCTGTCAGCCTAGAGAGCTACAGAAAGCATGATGGCCTCTGAGAAGCTGTGATAAAGCATAGCCTGTGGTGCAGGCTCCTGTGGAAGGTCAGGGGAGGTCTGACAAGACCACCCAGAGCTTCAGGGTCTACTAGAACCAGAATGATACCTGTGTAGTGGGGAAGCAGCCAATGTGGTGCTACAGCAGAACAGGGGCTGGCTTCTGTGTCCATAGCCTGCCAACCATCATGAATCTGTCAGACTTGAGCTGACACGGGCCTGGAGGAAAGTCCAGCAAGGCCAGAAGAGAGCGGGCTTTGGAGAGGAGCAGATGCATCAGATCCTCCATTTCTAAGAGAGCTACTGGGAATCATACTGGTTTGGGGTTGAGTTAGTTTTTTTGTAAAGATTTACATGTTGTGGTAAAATGTCATTTTATTCTCATGCTCAGATACCAAGGTATAAAGGACAAGGTAAGAAGAAGACAAGCGGGCAGAAGTCTGGTGACAAGGTAACATGCATGAGGGCAAAGGAGAAAGCAGCCTGTGCCAAGACAGACCCCCAGATTCACAGGCCTCCTGCTGGCCTGGGTTTTCAGCTTTCTTTTGAACTGTAACTGCCATCTAACTGATCAAAATATGAGGAAGTAATGTTGGTTTAAAAGAAAAAGTAGTTTGTAAGTTTTATCCAGGTGAAAATCATACTGTTGTGCTTAGTTTTACTTTGAAAATTGGTGTTTCGTTGAGAAAAATGAGTTGAAATTTGTTTATTTATATATTGTCCCAATACTGGGGCTTGAACTCAGAGCTTGGGTACTGTCCCTTAGTTTTTGTTTTTGTTTTTTTGCTCAATGTTGGTTCTCTACTTTTTGAGCCACAGCACCACATATGACTCTTTGGTGATTAATTATAGGTAAGTCTCGTGGACTTCCCTGTCTGGGCTGGCTTTGAACCTTGATCCTCAAATCTCAGCCTCCTGAGTAGGAGGATTACAGGTTTAAGCCACCAGTGCCTGGCTCTGTTACGTTCTTTTTGATGGATGATCATGAAATTAACACTATGATTTTTACCTGAGGAAAATAGAATATCACATTACTTTTTGGATAATTTGGATAATTTCTAACTGATAAGGACTACCCCTGGTTTCCTTCCAGAACATCTTGTTTACAGAGATGTCTGTTGACCTTTGCTCAGGCCTCTCTTGGTGGGAAGTCCTGCACAGCAGTCAGGCTGCTTTTTCTTCCTCCCCTAAAGATCACAAACTTTGACCAAGACAGTAGATTAGCTGCTTATGAAACTTAACGAATAGAAGTCTTAGATACATTATAGATTTTACATCTATTTAGAATAAGGCAAAAGGATTTTAGTTTTTAATTCTCAGAAATATACTAGTCTTATGATGAGTGAAAGACTTAAAAAGAAGAAGCTATGTTAGCTCTGTTAACAGTTTGCAGTGGGGCAGTTTCCAAGGTAAATTTTGTAATCGTAGACTTTTTTTTTGCTCCCACTGTTCTTCATGCACTGGTTAATGAACAAACAAGTTGATGTTTATTAACTAGCAAATACTTTGGAGTATTTACATAGTGAAGTCATTTAATGCTATAGGCCAGACACTTAACCCTTGCTTAAGGAAACCTCAGGCTAATCGCAGAGGTGAGATAACCTTAAGATTGGTTACTAGGAATATTAAAGAAGTAGCTTTTATTTCCTTAGATTCTTTTAAGATTCTTTTTTTTAAAGAAACAAATAATAAGTATTACATATAGTATTATCGTTTAGTATCATGGGTCTTAAAGAAGGTAAAATACTTAGAATAAGCTCATATATAAAACCAAGTATACTAAGAGACATAGTTTTTTTCACTGTGTGTCATGTGACACAGCTGGGGTTGGTGGTTGGGGTCGGCCTGGACCTCAGCCTTCACTCTGCGGTGGGCAGGGCCTCTCTTGCTCTGATGTGAGAAGGGGATCCAGACCTGGCCTCATCTCAGAGTGGGGCTGTAAGTTGGACTCCCTATTCTCTTGTTGTTCTCCTGAGCTCAGGATAGTTACTTCTTAAGTCACTTTGAACCCTTTTTCCCTTCTACTTCACTGATCTTATTTCTGAGTGGCCTTTGCATGAATTACACTCAGCATTGCCTTTTTCCAGAATTAGACGGATAAGCCTTTAACTTTCCTTTGCTTTTCTGCCTTGCCCTGTGCATGAATGAAGTAGGTTCTCACCATCCTTAACATCACAGCTCAGTCAGATAGCTTGCCACTTACTTGCATGTGGTGGTGGTTGAGGTTGTGCCTACCAGAACTCCAGAGGGAGCTATTCCCATGGCAGGTGACTAGCCTTTCCCATATTGTGTGCAGTGGGACATGAAGTGCCATGAAGTGGGGTGTCCCTGGGAACTTCTCTCTGGGGAGCACTGGCGCCCTGAGCCAGGAGTGTGGATATGTCTCCAGGTTTGCTTTCAACTTGCATGCAGGAAGGGTCAGGTATTCATAGTTCATCGGAGTTCTAGGGCAATTTGTTCAGGGAAGCTATATTTATAAAACTGGTTAAAATCATTTATATATGTGTATAAACAGGTTTGTAAGGTTTTTGAGCTAGCATAACTTGAATAAAAATAACAGATCTTGTTACCGCTGTTCAGAGACAGCGAAGACCAAGTTAGAGATTGGGACTACAAGGTTAGATTTAGAAACACATTTTTCCAAGTTGTAGACACCCATGATAGTTTATTTCATTGTATCCCATTTTGTTTTACTGAACACTGTCCAAACATAGTATCTAAAACATATGCAAAAGTCAAATAAGCCTGTATCTCAGCATGAGGGAGGCTGAGGCAGGAGGGTCTTGAGTTGCAGGCCAGCCTGGGCTACATAGTGAGACCCTACTTCAAAACCCCCCAAAAGAAGCCAGGTACTGGGGCTCATACCTTGTAAATCCTAGCTACTCAGGAGGCTGTGTTCTGAGGAACAGTTTGAAGCTAGCCCAGGCTAGCTAGGAAAGTCTGTGAGACCCTTATCTCCAATTAACCACCTGAAAACTGGAAGTGGAGCTGTACCTCAAAGTGGGAGAGCACTATCCTTTAGCAGAATAACTCAGGGACAGCACCCAGGCCCTTAGTTCAAGTCCCAAGACTGATCTTCCCCTTACCCCCCAGAAAAAATCCAAAAAGAATAGCTCTTACAAGCTAATAAAATAAATGTAAACAAAAGCAAAAAAAGACATTCAGGTTCTTACCACTTAGTTGGGAAAACTGAGATACTAGATGCTTCTTGTTTGGGGCAGACTGTGTTAGGGGCTCACACATGTTAGGCAGTCCTTGTACCACTGAGAGCATTTCCTGCTTTGTATCATGACATTTGTGTAAGACAGACTAGTTCTCAAGTGTGTAGAACCAAAGTCTGCTGATGTACTTGTTATCTTTACTCTTAGCAATGTGCCCTTATTGTTTCTTACTTTCAGTATTTGAGAAAGAGCTCAGGTCAGTGATCATGATCCCAGTGACCACATTGTGTTTGTGTCTTGGGCAGTCAAGTCACCTCAGTTTTCTAAATAAAATAAGCATCATTGATACTTTAACTCACAGCCCTACATTCTGGACAGCTGGGTAGGTGGATGTGCAAATGGTTGGGCTGAACCCTTTGCTCTTCCAGTCCTGCCTGCCCAGCTCTGATTTCCTCCTCTTGAGCTTCTGGGCTGCTTCTCTTGGCACTGCTTGTCAGCTGAACTTGGTAGGCAGGGCCAGAGGGTGAGGATGCAGGGGTGGACTGGCTGGGAATGGGGCCATCTCCTGTGCTTGCTGCAGACCAGCAGAAGATTGTGGTTTTTCTTTGGAGCATATGCTTACACATGGTAGAGATGGGATTTCTCTATCCACACTGAGGTTTTTGGAAGATAGTTAAATGTTTCAAGGTGCTACAGTCCTTCAGTATTGCTTTTCTAGACAAGCAAATTAAACCTGTTAGATATGTGTGCCTGTTAGAACTAGAGTAAAAGTCTCTCAGGACTTCATTAATAAGTCATGTAAAAAATACAGATTTTGACAGAGGGAGGGAGAGAGGTGGAAGGGAGTGGAAAAAAAATTAAGTATTGAGTGATCTTTTGATACTTTCATAGTTTCTGGAGTATTTCTTTGACTCTGTTAACAATTTCCCTATAATTTTGTGATACAGTTCAATCTAACAAAGCTATACCAAAAAATAACTTCTAAGGCATTGAATTACACTAACTGATTTGTTTCTTGCATCTTAAGTTTATTTAAGTCTAGGTGTTAGAAAGCTCTAGTAATTGGAATTTGATGTATGGCATAGTAAGGGTTTTACAAGCAGATTAGGGGTTAAATGTATATGTAGACATTAAAATTGCTTCATTAAAATCTCTCAGTGTGACTTTTTCTAATAGGGAAAATCGTTGATTGTAATCACCTGTTCTCCCATGTGTGGTTTAGAAGTTGATCTTGAGAACAGTTTTAGAGAGATTCTTTTAAAAGTTTTTCTGCTATAAATAGAACCTTATGTGTAGAAGGAAATAACCCTAAACTTGCCTTAAGTCCTATTGTAACTACTGTCCTTCCCTATGAAATTTGTTTTCTCAAGACTAGTTCTCCTGGGCATATCAGGAATATCACCAAATCAGGCAAAAAGTAACCATGGCTATGTATAGTCACTAAGTTAGATATTAGCTAGTTCATGATACACACTTAGGCTCTGTTAGTAATAGAGCTCACGGCTGTTGCTGTTCCTCATACTGCCTTATGTCATAGTTCAGTTTGGCTTCTGCAGTTCTACCTTTTGAAAGACCATTCTCAGAGGACTTTAAAAGGAGAGAGTCAGGACAGTTGCTACTTGTGAATCTGTTTAAATATCACCAGATTTCAGGGCTTTTATTTTTAATTTCTTTGTAAAGATATCAATTGATTATTTAAATGTGCCAGTCAATTTATAGAATGTAACTAGGGTTCAGAAAACATAAGTACAGAAGACTTCTATATTTTGCAATAGCAGGAAAACTTCAAGAGAAATTCAAGAGAGCTGCTAGGAAATTTTTAATTTTTTACCTCTTTGAAAACATACTGTCTAAAAGGATAAGGATTTGACACATTTATTTTTCCAGACCTTTTTTTGTGTGTAGGTGTGCCAGCCCTAGGGCTTGAACTCAGTATCTAGGTGCTGTTCCTGTTTCTGTGCTCAAGGCTGGCACTCTGCCACTTGACCTACAGCTCCATTTCCAGCTTTTTGGTAGTTAATTGGAGGCAAGAGTCTTATATCTTTTCTTGCCTAGGTTGGTTTTGAACCATAATATTCAAATCTCAGCCTCCTGAGTAGCTAGGATTACAGGCTTGAGCCACCAGTGCTGGGCTCAGACATTTCTTTTTATGATAATTAAGTTTTCTCTAGTAATAATTCATAAAATACTCTAGAGTTTGTATAATACTCCTCTTGCCTCTGGCTGCTAAACAGGGCTACTAGCGAATAAAAATGTAGACAAATTATGGCTTAACACATGCTATCTATGTATAGGAAAAGCAGAATAGACCTTTCTAACCCGAGGTGATTCTTAAGGAAACCCACGCTTGAGGAAATTACAGTTTATAGTGAAGGGCAGGCGATACTCCAGATTCATAAGTTTATATTGAAGACGGGTTAAGCAAGGCCTGGCGTGTAGTTTTTGAATGCTGTTGTTAGATGCTATTTTTTTTTTTTTGTTCTTTTTTGGTGGGGGAGGGGGGGTAGTCCTGGGGCTTGAACTCAGCGCCTGGGCAATGTCCCTGAGCCTCTTTTGCTCAAGGCTAGTCCTCTACCACTTGAGCCACAACACCACCTCCAGCTTTTTCTGTTTATGTGGTACTGAGGAATAGAACCCAGGGCTTCATGCATGCTAGGCAAGGAGTCTACCACTAAGCCACATTCCCAGCCTATAGCTGCTATTATTGTTAGCTTTAGTTTGTCTTCTTGGTCATGGACATAGACATGTCTAAGGACAAAGAACTCTGACCAAGGATAGAGTAAAAGGAGACTGTGGTGGTTAGAACTAATGAAACAAGAAGATTCAATGTAAAATTGTGTTCTGTCCTCACTGTGTTGTGTGTCAGCAGTGCTTGGGTTGGGAGACTTTTCTATCTTGGTTTAAGATATATAGAAAAAACATTTCAGGAGATGTAGGTCTGAGTTAGATAATTACTATAGCTAGCCATCTTCACCCTAGATGGCTACATGCTTGGAGCTGGGTGCAGAACTGCTCTCTTTTCTGATGAGATTGTGTTCACTTACATGACACAATCTTCCTTTTAATCATTACGTTCTGTCCTATTTGCAGGTTCAAAATGTATTGATTTAAGCTATGGACATACATAGGAAGTGGGAAAAATTGTTTTAAATGAGAAAGTTATTTTATGTGAATAGGAATAGTAAAGATACCACCAAGAAGGGAGAGAGGGAAAGAATGCTGTGGACAGATTAAAAAAAATTTTTTTTTTGCCTTGCTAGGCACCAGTGGTTCAGGCCTGTCATCCTGGCTACTCAGGAGGCTGAGATCTGAGGATTGTGGTTTGAAGCCAGCTGGGCAGGAAGGTCTGTGAGACCCTTATCTCCAGTTAACAACCAAAAAAACAAAACCCCACCAAAAACAAACCAAAAGGGAGCTGTAGCTCAAGTGGTAGAGCATTAACTTTGAGCAAAAAGCTCAGGGACATCACCTAGGTCCTGAGTTCCAGCCCCAGCACTGGAACACCCCGCACACAAGCAAAAAAATTGCCCTTTGAAAATTGACCATGTTAGGAAGCCTGGGATGAAGTGCTGCATCATGAGATTGCACTGCAGTTTATGTTGTTGTGAGACCACATGTGTGCACATACACGCACACTCCACGTGGCCACACATGCACACACAGATTTCTGTGTTCACCTGATTTCTCTTACTTAAAATAATTTTGTGTGTATGTGGTGCTGGGGTTTGAATACAGGCCCTTAATTGCTAGGCAGGTATTCTACCACCTGAGCCAGAGCCCATGTTCCCTCTTGTTATTTTTTTAATTAGGGTCTTACATTTATGCTCAGGCCAGTCTGGACTGCTATCTTCCTTTTTTTTATACTTGCTGAGTATCTAGCATGGTGTGTGACATCACACCCAGCCTAGTTGGCTTTGAACTGTAATCCTCTCAATCTCAGCCTTCTGAGTAGCTATAATTATAGACATGAGATAAACCATCATGCTGTTTTATTTAAAATACCTTATAGTTTTTTTCACCAAGACCTTTCCTCTCTCCCTCTTCCTAGAAGGCCAGCCTGGAGGTCAGTCAGAGTGATACAAGTATCTCCTCATCAGAACAAAAGAGCAAAAGCAGTCTGCACTCATTAGCCCATGAAACAAAAATCGGGTCTTTCTTCAGCAACACCTCTTTAGATGTCAAAGACAAAGCTGGCGTTGATGCAGATGAGGATGATATGGAAGGAGACTCATTCTTTGATGATCCCATCCCTAAACCTGAAAAAACTTACGGTTGGTGAGTAGACTCTTTGGATTATCTAACTCTAGAGTCTTACAAATATAACTTCTATTTTTATTATATGCATAAAAAGCAATGATTTAATAGTTCCATAATTATTGAATCCATAAATCTGGTTTGTGTCATTAAAACTTGTTATGCTGTTAAAATCATCCCAGGTTTTTGAAGAAACCAGATATAACTTGTTTTACTGAGCTAGCCTTCACTGAGTATCTGCCACATGACAGATGCTCTTTTAGGGACAGAATGCAGCAATATTAGAAGAGTCAAAATTCCCCCTCCCCCCCCATGGAGTTCACCCTCTGACTCGGAAGAAGTGTTGGGTGATGGGAGCAGCTCTGGCCATGTGGACTTCAGTGGCACATCAGAGAAGGGCGACACTCAAGCTGAGCTGAAATCTGCAGAAGGCACACAGAATCTGAGGTCATAGAGCTCTTGGAGAGGACCCAGGAAATGCCAAGGTGTTCTACCAGCCAGAGGATAGAAGCAAGAAAGTACAGTCATGGCAGAGAAAGTGAGGGGTGGTACAGGGTTAGCCCAAAGATAGAGGCTGGCTGGCTGTAGGAGGGTGATGAGACTCGTCACACAGGGCAAGATGGGCCCAGGTTGCTCTGCACTTGGGCACAGGGTTTCCAGTAGGGGATGCTTAAGATATTCAGGTCCCGGTGCTGCACCCCGGCTCGGAGCTGCCTGTTGGCTGCCATGCTCGCCCTGGGGCTACGGCGATGCCCCTGCTCCCCAGGTTGTTACTTCAGGGTGGGGTGGGTGACAGACAGACAGACTGACCTATAGATCCTCACTGGCTCTGGAATGCGTACATGGAGTAGAGGTAATGGGGAAGGGCAGACCCCACCGGTGTCCCTGTTAGAGCCCAGGAACTGTCAATCACAGGGCTTGCTTGAAAGCCACCTGGTTCAGGCCCCTGTACCATACACACATATATATGGATTGAACTCAGAGCCTTGTTAATGGTGAGAGGGCCCACTTTTGAAGTACCCGGTGTGAGAGACAAGCACATGAACCAATATGGTGCTTCCTTTTCAAAAGTTGCTGGAGAAGAGGCTGGGAAGATGGCTCAGTGGTAGAATGCTTGCCTTGCATGCATAAGACCCTGGGTTCAATTCCCTCAGCACCACATAAGCAGGAAAAGCTGGAAGTGGTGCTATGCTCAAGTGGTAGAGCACTAACCTTGAGCTGAAGAACTTGAGGGAGAGCGCCCAGGCCCAGGGTTCAGGCCCCATGATCGACAAAAAAAAAAAAAAAAAGCTGGAGAAATACAAGAACATCAATGAAAATGAGCTCCTTGGCAAACTGTCAGAGGAGGAACTAAAACAGTTGGAAAATGGCCTAGATGACCTTGATCCTGAGAGTGCAACACTTGGGTTTGATTTCAACAGAAGGACCAGACACAGAAAACAGCCACTGGCCCATTTGACCTGGGTCAGATGGCACAGTTGAGCAGTTGTGTGAATGCCCGGAGTGTGGCTTACTGGTTTAAGAAGATGTTGGTTGGATGGTCAGTAGTCTATTGGACTGTGAGAGTAGCAAATAAGAGAGGGGCTTGCATTTGAGCTGTTGATGAGGCAATTGTGTAGTTTGTAGGTAACTTAGAAGCCAGGAGACTGGAGGAGATAAGAACGTGGGCCCTGTGGCACCCCTAGTCATTCAGGTGAGCAGGAAATGTAAAGGAGATATAGAGAGCATTGAGAATAGGTGTCCTGGTAAGAGCAGGCAGAGGGAGCAGTTTGGATTTAGATATATGGAGGTTAGTAGTGTCCTTGGCAGATGGTTTTATCAGAATGCAATAGGTACAGGCTTTTGATGGTGCCCAAGAAGGAATGAGAGGATAGGGTTGTAAATGACAATTGTCGGATGAGTCACAAAGGCTCTAGAGGATTGGGGTGGTGGCTATAGGGTCATAATGTGGGCTTAAGCAGTTTGTTCATGTACAAGACCCAGCTCTTCCTCTTCTTCTTAGTCAGTGGTTCTTCAACTTCCTGGTTATTCAGGAGTCACCCTGGAGTCCTCTGGTTCTATAACGTATCAACAAAACCTTCTGGATAGAACCTGAAAATACTTTTAACACTCATGACTTTTACCATCCTCTCTTGTCCGAATATCTTTTTTTTTTTTTTTCAAAGAATAAAAACCAATTTAATGTGGAAGTTCTTTTTTTTTTTTGGGTCCGGTTGTGGGGCCTGAACTCTGGGCCTGGGTGCTGTCCCTCAGCTCTTCAGCTCAAGGCTAGCGCTCTACCACTTGAGTCACAGCGCCACTTCCAGGCTTTTTTTCTTTTTGCTTATGTGGTGCTGAGGAATCGAACCCAGGGCCTCAGGCATGCAAGGCAAGCACTCTACCACTGAGCCACCTTCCCAGCCCCTTAATGTGGAAGTTCTTGGGAAACAAAAGGGCTGTCTTTTTGTCCTTCAAGTTCCCATAATTTTTTTCTTGATTTTTAACTCTGGGTAACCGTTTTGTAGAATGGTCACTGTGTGTGCACTTTATAGCAAAGTGTTTCAGGTAAGTATCTGCTTCTTAGGACAGGAGAATGAGTGATGTGAGTGCTGTCTAGTTGCAGGATGCATTGTCCAGGGAAGTTGCCCTTGCCAATAGAGGAAGGAGAAGCAGAGGGGTCTATGAGTAGCACCTCTGCACACTCTCATGCACCTAAGTTAACAGCCAACACTATGCATTCCTGTAAGGTGAGAATGGACTAGAAAGTACAGGCCTGCCAAACAGGGTAAACCATACCTTCAAGATGGGATATGCATGACTCAAAGTCCATTGGGGCTTTCTGAGCAATACTTATACCTTGGTTGTGTATCTGGGTGACAAAAACTTCTGAAAACAATTATAGGTAGTAAAAATGTTAAAGCTGAATTTTTGCAGTGATGAAGAGTGAGTGAGTTGTTACAAACCTGCTGTGTGGATTTGTGCTTCATCGGCAGTAGGCATACTGATCATCATCGGACTTGAAAGCACGTTGCTTAAACCCAGAACAATAGCTCCTGACTTTGTAGTGGCAGAACAAAAGTTTTTAATGGCAGAAACTGAGATTACCACTTAACTGTCGCTTCTTGTTGGTAGGAGAAGTGAACCCAGGAAGCAAGTGGGAAGCCTAGCCTCACTCTCGGATGTACCCCCCGTGAGGAGTGGACTCAGCTCCCTGGCTGGAGCCCCTTCCTTAAAAGACTCAGAGAGTAAGTGTCTAAATACACACAAATACTTTTTTTTTTTTTTTGACAAACTAGTGTGGAATTGTTGATTTTCTTCCCCCAGGAACGTGTGAAATATAGATAGTGATTTTATCATTTAGATTTTTCCAATTAATAGTATTTTTTGTTTGTTTTAAATTTCTTTTCATTTATTTTTGTTGTAAACGGTACTGTAGTCCCTCGGTATCTACAGTTTATGGTTCTAGGAGACTGCTACTAATAAAAAAATTAATGCTCAAGATGCCTAAAGTTATTACTGTATTTTGGTTGCCTTTTTTCCTGTAATGTCAACTTCTGCTAAAGACATACAACCTTTAAACAGGTGTAAAATGTACACCTTTATCATTTAAGGTAACATGCCTTTTTGACTAAGGACAATTTCCATAACTAACCTTTTGGGGCACTGTTTGCTTTTGGAAAGCAGATTTTCACAGAATTCAGGGCAAGGCAGTACTTGTGGATTCCACGAAAACAACTGATGGACTGACTAAGGCAATGAGGGAATTAAAAGGTTTGGGCTTAAAAGGCAAAACTTGAACCCTGTGTAATATGTTCTTATTTTTAACTTTTGGCTCTCTCAGGGATTGAACCAGGGCCTTATGCTTCCTTGGTGAGGGGGAGCTCTGCCATTTGAGTCCTTTTGTTTTTGTTTTGCATTTGAGATAGAGTCTTACTGACTTTGCTGGGCTAGACTTGAACTGGAGATCCTCCCACCTCTACCTCCATAGTTCCTCCCACCTCCACCTCCATAGTACAGGATTATAGATATGTGCAACCATCCCAGCTTTCTCTGGCCTTTTCCTCTGCTATAGGAATACTTCAAGGAAATATACTTCTATGTTATTATATATTTCTATATTATTATATAATATAATATATATAAGACATATATATATATATGTTTAAAATATAACCCCAGCTAATGATGATCTGGCATATGAGTTTTGGATTTTATGCAAATTTTATTCAAAAGGAAATCATACCTTGAACTTTGATCCTCTGTCCTCTATCACAGTATTGGACAACTGGAACTGAAACTTCACTCAACCACAGGACCCTAAGGGAAAGATGCTGTACAGTGCACTGTGCTGTGCTGTTCAATAGGTTAGGTCTAGTAAATACAGTTTTCATTTATAATCTCTTATTGGATATTCAAAGTGACTTGTTGGTTTTAAGTCCATTTTTTTAAAAAGTGGGGTTCAGGTTTATAATTCTAACTCCTTGGGAAGTAGAGACAGTAGGATTGAGCTTGAGCTGTCTGAAAACCAAACAAAAAAATTGTTCTGTGATACTAGGGTAATCGTGATAGGAATGTTAGATGAAACATGGTTTGCAGGACCATAGATCTGGGATGTCTTTATGTATACAAGAGACAGAGATAGCACACCTGGAATTGTGTAAGGCAAAGTCTGGTGTCTCATGCCTGTAGCTCTAGCTATTCAGGAGGCTGAGATCAGTCTGAGGATCATATTTCAAAGCCAGCCCCAGCAGGAAAGTCTGTGGAAACTCTATCTTCAATTAACCACCAAAAAACCAGAAGTGAAGCTGTGGCTCAAGTGGTAGAAAACTAGCCTTGAGCACAAAAACTCAGGGACAGCACCTAGGCCCTGAGTTCAAGCCCTAGGACCACACACACATACTCTCTCTCTCTCTCTCTCTCTCTCTGTCTCTCCTACCTAGGTCCTGAGTTCAAGCCCTAGGAACACACACACACACACACACACACACACACACACACGCACGCACGCGCACGCGCGCACACCCAGCATGGCCCTAAATGTGTAGTTTTGCAGTCCATACTTTGTGCCATATCACTGTCAGTATAGCACATACCTGTGAGTATGGACACAGGTTTGCTTCTTCAGAGCTTCCTGGCATAGTCTTAAAAAAACCTTCAAATAGCTGACAAGAAATTTCAATTGAACAGACCCGTTTATGCGTAGTGTCTTGCTCAGTGTCGCCCCTTCCACCATCCTCTCTATGCCATCACCACCTGTCTCAAGTTTCCTAGCTCCATTTTCATGTCTGTACATTGAGTATTACGACTACGTTGCCCACATTCATCTTTCCATTCACCCACCCACTGGTGTTACTCAAAGTATGTCTCAGTGTCTTAATACTCATTTTGTTGAACTGACCAAAGGAGTCACACTGCAGAATTCTGTTTCCTATATCATACTTCAGTCAGTTTGCTTGTATGTATGCTTTCATATCTGTTTATATTTTAGATTGAATATCACATATGAGAGAAAACATGCACCCTTTGTTTTTCTGAGCCTGGCTTACTTCATATGATTTGTTGTAGGGTCCTCCATGTCTTTGCAAACAATATATATAATATTCTTCCTGATGGATGAATAAAATTTTGTGTGTGTGTGTGTGTGTGTGTGTGTGTGTGTGTGTGTGTGTGTGTGTGTGTGTGTGTGTGTGTGTGTGTGTGTGTGTGTGTGTGTACACATACCACTTTTACATTTTCTTTATGCATTCATTATAGGACATCTGGTCTGGTTCCATCGTTCGGACTGCTATGAATAGTGTTCAGGAATGGCATTGCTGGATTATAGGGTAGTTGGTTTTTTTCTTTTTTTTCTTTTAGGGAATCTCCATAGTGACTTCCGCAGTCATCTCCTGATTTGACTTTCTACCATCATTATAATATAGGGTTCCTTTTCCCTACATCCTTGTCGGCATTTTTGTTGATGGCATTGTACCTGGAGTGAGATAGAATCTCAGGGTTATTTTCATTTTCATTTCCTTTATAGCCAGGAATGCTGAGCAGTTCTTCATATGTTAATTGACTATTTTCACTTCTGAGAGGGGTTTATATCATTCCTTTAGCCTATTCATTAATTGGGTTATTGATTATTTGGGGTTTTCAAAACTCCCTGTATATTCTAACCTTTGTTAGATATATAGCTGGCAAAGATTCTGTAGTCTCTTTTCAGATTAGTGATGATATCCTTCACAGTGCTGTTTAGCTTGATGTAATCCCTGTCAGTTCTCCTTCCTATTTGGTGAATGACTGGAGTTATAATTCAGGAAGTTTCTGCCTATGCCACAAAGTTCTAGTGTTTACTTTTTCTTGTTGTAGTTTCAAAGCAGGTCTTGAGGTGTTTCATCTACTCTGAATTGGTATTAACACAGGGTGACAGTGATTCCATTTTATCGTTCTGCATGTGGATATCCTGTTCTCCCTTCTCCATTTATTGCAGAGGCTTTTTTTCAACATCGACTTTAGGCTCTCATGTCAAAAATCAGATGGCTATAGATATATAGGTTCATTTCTGGGTCTTCTAATTTGTTCTATTGGTCTTTAGGTCTTTTTTTTTTTCTGGTACCAAGCTGTTTTTTATGGCTCTGTAGTAAAGTTTGAAGCCTGGAATTGTGATATCTCTAACAGTGCACCCCCCTTTTTGTTGTTGAGGATAGTTTTGGCTATTTGGGGCCTATAGTGATTGCAGATGAGTTATAGAATTGGGATTTCTATAGCTGCAAACAATGACATTGGGATTTTGATGGGTTTTGCATTGACTTTGGCAATATAGCTATTGTCACAATATTAATTCTGCCAATCCATAAACACGAGAGTCTTTCCACCTCTGATGTCTTCTTCAATTTTTTCAAGGTTTTCTACTTTCACTATAGAGGTCCTTCCTATCTTTGGTTTGGGATTTGTGTGTATCTGTGTGGGTGTGTTGTCCTGTGGCTTGAACTTGGCCTGGTCATTGTCCCTGAACTTTTATGCTTAAGGCTAGTAGTATTCAACCAATGGAGCCAAGCTCTACTTCTGGCTTTTTGATGGCTAATTGGAAATAAATAATCTCACAGACTTTTATTTGTGCTGGATTTGAACCACAATCCTCAGATCTCAACCTCCTGAGTAGCTAGCATTACAGGCATGAGCTACCTGCTCCTAACTTTGGTTAAGTGTATTCCTAGGTACTTTCTTTGAGGCGACTTTTCTGTTAATTTTATTCTCTTCTTTCTTACTAATGTAGATAAATGAGGACTCTCCATTATTGGTTTTGTAATTTGTGGTACAGTTGTGATTAGAACCTACAAGTGTGGAATCTCAATGTTGTTTTGGTTTGCAAATGTTAAGCAAAGGATATTTAGCCAACAAACTAAAAAGACAGCCTATAGAATGGGGGAAGATTTTTGCCAGGTACACATCAGAGAATGGCCTAATACCCAGAATGTACAGCGAGCTCAGAAAAAATAAACCAACAAAACCAATAACCCAATTAATAAATGAACTAATTAGCTAAAGACAGTCTTAGAAGAAAAGAAGTGAAAAGGGCCAGTAGAAGAAAATACTCAACAGTTTGAACTCGTGAATAAATTATCCACTGGTGAACTTAGCCCCCTGTGGTCCAGTCACACTACCAGCTAGGGACTGGACCTTTGCCATGGAAGGGGACACCTTGCATCCTTACAACCACAGCCATGATCATTATGGAGGATGATAGTTTAGGGAGGAGGACTCTGGGACCTAAGGACTGAGGAAAAAAAAAGGCTGGGTTGGTAAATGAGATAGCAATTGAATGGAAACATTCCAAGGAAATATATAGTCCATGAACTTACTGAAATGCCAGTGAAGAGTCTTGTCAGTAAAGAGTCTTGTTTTGGTTAAAAAGGGAGACAGTGTATGAGTCAAACAACTGATAATGACAATTTATAAGTTTTTCTAAGTTGTAGCTTAATACAAAGTCTCAAACTGCAAAAAAAATAAAAACGAAAACACAGCTTAGAGGACATTGTATTCTAAACGTTACTTTAATGCTGATACTGTTTTTTTTTTCCTTTCACAGGTAAAAGAGGAGGTGCAGTTTTGAAAGATTTGAAATTAATCAGTGATAAAATTGGATCACTTGGGCTAGGTAATTTGATTTTTAATTTTAGTGTTGATTGCTTTACAGTAATCATCTTTTGGGATAAAATCTTGACTGGCAAGGGAAAGAACCTACATAGAGGATCGTAGTGCTCTTCTTTCAGCAGGTTTTTGAGTAGTTGACCTGTGTCCAGGGTTACGGCCTGAGGCTGGAATGATGGGAGCTGCAGTCAGTACGTCAGTACAAGGAGCTGTGATCACTTTCTGCCTTTGTCTTGTGGAGCTCAAGCTGTAGTGAGGGAGGAGGGAAGCCCCAGGAGCTGTAGAATTTTGCAGGTTAGAGGGCCATTGTCATGGGGCACGGAGATGGACATGATCTGCATTTCTGTGCAGAGTTGGTGCAGAGGTAGTGCCATTCTCTGGGTGCTGGGAACACCTTGTCCAGGTCATAGGTTTGAGTTTAATGGAGGAGATAAGTGTGTAAAGATGAGGTGAGATGTGATGTGGTGATAGCAGATGTTGGTAAGTGCCCTGCAAATAAACTGAGTCCTCCAGAAGTAGGAGACCCAGTGTGATGGAGTTCTGGGCCAAGTGTGGAGAGCATGGCTTTTTCGGCTGTGAAAGCAGCAGGTGTGGTGGGGAGCTGGGTGATGTGGAGGGAATGGGACCGCTGGGCTCCCCATGGCCTTGTCCTGTCCTCTCTGTGGCTCTGGCGCTGTTGTGGTCCCCTAGGCTGCCAACACTACCCTGGGCATGTAGGGGACAAGCCCTTCAGCAGGCTGGTGAGAAAGGGTGCAACCGCGTGCACGCGTGCTCTTTCCATGGCAGCTCCAGCATGTATGGGGCGGTTCTCAGAGTGCGCCTCATCTTCCAGAGAAACAAGTGGGAGTGTTCATGCACAGAGCTTGGGTTGAGTGCCAGAGACTTGGTAAAAATCTGGTGTTGCCAGGTTGCTGGGTGTAGGGAGCTTAAAATGAGCTTCCCTTTCTTACCTTGTAAGTGAAACCAATACCATCTTCCCCACTTCAGACTACGTAGGATTTAAGTATGTATACAGAAATTTTAAGTACAGTGCCTGGCATGGTAGGGGCCTCTCACATGCTAGCTTCCTTTTTGTGTTACTTTGTTCCCCGTTTGCAGCCTTTTGCAGAAGAATAGATGTTCCCTGAACTACCCGGATTCTTGTTCCACAAGTGCCCCGGAGTCCTGGTAACGCTGAGTGCTGGTGGTGCGGCCCTTGCTCTGTGTGCATCCCGATGTTGCTGGCTGGCCAGCGAGGTGGGCCCGCTCTCCCTCCTCCCTGTTCCTCTGTGGGCGTGAGCGCACCGTGGGCGCGTGCTTTCCCACTGGGCCTCAGCGAGTGTTTACCACTCAGAGCCGTCTTGACTGCGTGATGTCACCACGGTTGCTCTGACCCTTTCTGTCCTGGTTGTTTGTGTTCTTTCACTCTGTTGCCAACCCTTGAGTTTGTCTCTGACGCTCTGCCCTCTTGTCTGAGTAAGAAAAGGTGGGGAGCGTTCTTTTCCTTGCTGGGGACTAGGCAGGAAAGGGGCAGGTCTGCGGGGCTTGGGCGCATGGATCTGAGTTTGGGTAGTTCCACAGGCCAGGCAGACCTGCTCACGAGCAGGCGTTTGCCAGTGAGCTAGAAGTAGGAGTCAGTGGAAGTAGTTTTGTTTGGTGGCGTTGCAGCATTGTTGTTTGATGTTATTGTAAATGTACATGACAATGCTCTAGGTATTTTAAGTCATCTCATAGATGTTAGTGGGATTATGTGGGATGATAATGATGCTAGTGACATGTGCCTGGTACTATACAAAGAAACAGCTGCATTATCTTGTGAGGAGGTAGACTGTAGTATTATCTCCATTTTTACAGACAAAGACCCTAGGTTACATAATGTGCCCAGGGATCATAAGCTATTAGAAACTTGACCTATCACCCAAGGGCCGTGATTTACCTCTGTGGTTCTCCTTTAGACATTGAAATATTTCAGTTGGAAAGTAAATTCTGAGTTTCCTAAGGATAATTTATAAAGGTTTAGAACATAACCTATTTTAGTTGGATGTACAGTATTAAAGCTATGGAAATGGACAGGTATTCTGTCTAACCCAAGAGTTATGAAACTAAAGAATAGTTATTTTAGGCTTTGTGGGCCTCAGATAATGTCAGTCACATATCTTTCTATTATTATTATTTTTAAACTGCAAAAACTGCTCCTGGTTGTTTGTACAAAAAAGAGATTATTGGTCAGAGGCAAGAATCAAAGTAAAGGGAAGTGGTGCTTTGGCTCGAGTGGTAGAGTGCTCACCTTGAGCTGAAGAGCTGAGGGATAGCACCCAGGCCCAGAGTTCAAGACCCAGGACTGGCAAAAAACAAAAAACATTAAAGTAAGGAAAAGAGACTGTTGCAGAAGTCAGGGCAAAGGAGATGGGTAAAGGGCTCAGGTTGAGGCAGGTGCCCTGAGTAGGGCACTCCTAGCTACTCAGGAGGCTGAGCTCTGAGGATCATAGTTTAAAGCCAGCCTGGGTAGAAAAGTCCATGAAACTCTTACCTCCAGTTAACCACCAGAAAACTGGAAGTGGAACTATGGCTCAAAGTGAGAGAGCTAGCCTTGAGCAAAAGAGCTCAGGGACAGCGCCCAGGACCTGAGCCTGAGTTGAAGCCCCGGGACTGACACCCCCCACCCCCCTCCCCGGCCCTCCCAGCTGGCTCTGCACTGTCCTGGCTCTGGTCTGCTCTGCTGTCTGTTGGTGTTTGCACTTTGGTTCTTGGAGGCTCTCGTGCTCTACCACTGCCATTGTTGTTGACTGGCACTTGCCAACCAGCCGTCACTGTGGTTTGTTTATTGGAAGATTTGCTTTAAGCATCCAGATTAAAAAAAATAAAGACAGCTTAATTCAAGCTGTAGTGAAATCCAAAATCTTGGGTGAAGGTGTAGCTTAGTGGTAGAGGACAGGCGTAGCATACATGAGATCCTAGGCCCAGTCCCCACCTCCATCCCTTCACCAATTGTCAAAGTTTCCAGTAGAAGCTATGTTGCTTTCTCCTGCTTTTCCCCGTGCTCCGCCTGGTACTGCCTGTCTCCTGTTTGGCACTTGCAGCCCCTAAGCTTTTGAGGCTCTGTGTAGATAGGCTTTATTCTAGAGAGCATCGTGGAAGCTTGTTGCCAGCCAGTGCTCTTGTCAGGGGCTCACACAGGGTGAGTGCAGCACTAGCAGTGGCTTAGTTTCTTTGTTTTGTGACTCTGTCATACATGCCGGACACCTGGCTCTGGCTTTGCTCTGTATAACACCATTCTGTTACCTCCCATTCTTTCCAAAGCACACTTCTCTCGGTGCTCAGAGTGTCCATGGGAAAGTGGACGTCAGATTTCACTGCCTGGGCATTCACCCATTAGCTTCCATTCACACTTAGTCTGAAACCCAATCATTGTTTCCAGACCCTGGGTGCTGTGACCACTGCCAGCTTTGTCTGTCTCATGGGGATTGGTGTCCTTCCTTGATGGTGTCTTTCCTGGCGGGGTTTGTACATGGTTCCTTCTCTGAGAACCACCTCTCCTGGAACCGGTACCTCTGGCCTCCTTATCAGGTCTCAGTGCAGCTGCTGCCTTGCGTTTTCCTGCCGCTCTGGGGCACTGTTCCTTGCCTCTTCCTGTGGAATATCATCCGACGGGTCTGTTGGGGGTCTAGACGTCACTCACATGCGTTCAATGCATAGTCACACTCTTATTAAAGAGTTGTCTTCTTGGACTGTCCAGACCTCAGAATCCCCTAAAGTCTAGTCTCATGTTTGGAGGAGCGGGGACAGTGCTGGCAGTGTCTATGAGCAGCTTGTTGTTGAGCCAGAGTTTCTTCTGCTCTGCCTCTTCCCCTCTGCTGGCCAGCCCTTGCACTCCTCAGCTGCCCTAGAATACATGGAGGCACTGTCAGCAAGAATACCTTGGTATTCTTGCTCAGCAATCGGGGCACACTTGGGAGATGGTTGGTAGCGTGCTCAGCAGTCCAGGCCTCCCGGCACACTTGGATATGAATGTAGTACTGGACCTCCCTCCTTTCCTAGGGGATTACTGTGGCCCACATGAAAAGGCCGGCAATGATTGGGATGTGTTTGGCTATACTTAGTCACAGCCATGAAAGGGGCCCAAAGGCCCCTTGAGTCCTGGGCTGTTAGGTGGTGGTTCCAGTCTTCACCTGCTGCTGTCTGACAGGACCTGCTCTGACTTGGTGCATCCCACCTTGTAGTCTTTGTCAAGTGGTACAGCAGGCAAGTTGAGACATCTCCCTAGTTCATAGCAGGGCCACTGGAGAGGTCTGATGGCCTCTGCTGCACCAGGGAAGAGTGACATGAGCACACTCCTGTGAGCAGCCACCTGTGGGAGCGTGGGCAAAGGCCAGGTGGTGAGTGCTTCCCAGATGTGTCATCATCTAGAACAGCTTTTGTCATTTCTGGTCTTTGACACTTCTGTTTTAATGAAGCAGTATCATTCTTGTAAGATTGTTGAGTAAGAAATGTGTTTAATTTGTAGATATTGGTGAAGTGTTTATATAAATGTATAAACATATTCCTTGTCTTAAACTACTAGGTACTGGAGAAGATGACTATGTTGATGACTTTAATAGGTAAGAAAAACAGCTAGGCAACTATATAAAAGTGTACATATTTGTAAATAATTTCTGAATACAAATGGGTGTGGCCAAATTACATTAGAGTCTTATTTTGGTATTTTTTATTCTTTTTTTCATTATGATTGAAGATGAATGAAAGTTAATCCAAAATTTGTATATTTTGGACCATTTGTTTTCATTAGAATATAGATATCTACCTTATGTTGAAGGACATGGTAAGAATAAAAGAATAACATTTAAGAACCAGGCTGAGGCCAGGCCGCTGGTGACTCACACTTGAAATTCTAACTACTCAGGAGGCTGAGACCTGAGAATGTAGTTTGAAGCCAGCTTAGGCAGGAAAGTCTGTGAGACTCTTACCTCCAATAAACTACGCAGAAAAAGCCAGAAGTGGTGCTGTGGCTCAAGTGGTAGAGTGCTAGCCTTGAGCAAAAGAAACTCAGGGACAGTGCCCAGTTCCAGAGTTCATGCCCCAGGACTGGCAAAAAAAATTTTTTTTTAAATAGGCTAAATGTGGCATGCCTGTAATCTCTACTACTCAGGAAACAGAAAAAAGGATATGGAGTTTGAGCCAGCTTAGGAAAAGTTACTGAGACCATCAAAAACAAAATATGAACAATAGGACTGATAGTATGGCTTTAGTGGTAGAGTGCTTGCCGGTCATGCACTAGGTCCTAGATTCAATCCCCATTACTGAAAAAAGAGGAGGAGTTGCCTGTTTTGTGGTAAGTTAAAACAATTGCTGGAAGTGGTGCTGCGGCTCAAGTGGTAGAGCACTTGCCTTGAGCTGAAGAGCTGAGGAACAGCATCCAGGCCCAAAGTTCAAGCCCATGACCGACCCCCCCCCCAAAAAAAAAATTGTCCCCTCTAGTTATTATTCTGATTCAGATGACATTTAACATTTTGTATCAGATAGCTTTCTTATATACATGAAGATAGTCTATGAGCTGTCTAGTAATATGGAAGTAATATTTGTTGTGGATCTGATCGCAAATCTTAAAATTAGATATGATTATTTTGATTGTTTTTGTCCCATTGGAAATTTGTATTTATTTTATTTATTTATTTGGTGCGGTCCTAGGGCTTGAACTCAGCACCCGAGTGCTATCACTGAGCTTTTTTTGCACTAGGCTAATACTCATCCACTTGAGCCACAGCTTCACTTGTGGCTTTTTGGTGTTTAATTGGCTATAAGTATCTCACAGACTTTCCTGCCCAGGCTGGCTTCAAACTGCTGTTCTCAGATCTCAGCCTCACGAGTAGTTAGGATTTTAGCGGCATGAACAAGTGGCATCCTCCTGTCTTTATTTTTTAGCAGAATAACGTACCCAGTTTTTTTTGAGGAGAGTATGACATAGCTGAAACGTTAGAAACCTTGGTTTCTTGCTACTGTGTTTATTGTCACAGGTGAACTTTAGTTCTCATGGCCACTGAATTGAGAGGATTATTGCTGCTGCCTTTGCTAAGTTGTTTTAAGGGTTGCATAAAATGATATGTATGAAATTTATATTTGATGTTACATTTTACTTAAGATAGCTATAAATTTGAAAACTGGTGGTTTTTCTCTTAAGAATCGTTATCTCTTCTTTTCCCTTTTATAATTAGTGCCAGCCACCGCTCAGAAAAAAGTGAACTAAGTATTGGTGAGGAGATTGAGGAAGACCTTTCTGTGGGAGTGGACGACATCAGTACCAGTGATAAAGTATGCCGTTATCATTTCCCATAGAATGCTGTGTGCCTGTTCATTGATCTGCGGGGAGGCTTCAGGAGGTTATTCTCATTAGCAGGAAAGCAGTTGAAAATTGTGAAAAGTGCATGCCAGAATTACCTAATAAGTATGCAAGGCTGTCTCTGTGGTCGCATAACTTGAAAGCTCAGTGCTTCTTACAGGACTGACTTGTTACCTGGTCGCTCGGCTTACTGCAGCGCAATGCAGTGAGGGGCGCCACAGGGATCAGAACCAGCATCAGGATTTTCCTGCCTTGGTGCTGTGCAGGTAGAAGTTGTATAGAGTGTGGTCGGCTCAGGGGCAGCTGTTATACGTGAACAGGTAAGGCATGATCAGACTAGAGCCAACAAGAGGCAGGAGGCCAGAGGTACATGGTGAACAGATCATTTGGGTTCACAGTGGAGCTTTTCATGCATGCACTTAAGATAGTGAAGGATGGCACCTTAGGATCATGTCTGTCCATATGAAACAGTTGTTCTCACAGCTCCAGGGGGGTCTGGCTTCCCTGCCCTGGAGGAGTGGGCTGCTGCCTCCCAGAATGAGCAGGGCTTGCCCATGTGTTTGGTTATCACATGAGGGGGAGGCTTTCATGATCTTGAAATCAGAGTCAGCACAGCTTGGGTTTGCATTCTTGTTTGTAGATATATGTCATCATCTTACATTTGCGTTCTTTATTCATTAGGTGAAACAATGCCTACCTCACAGTATTGTTTTGAGGGCTAAATGATAATATGTATATTCCTTCTCTGATGCCTTATACTTTACAGACTTAAACAATATGATTTCATAAATGTTATACAGAATGGTCTGCAAAGGGAAGTGCAATCAGTTCTCTTTATGTTATGAATGTAGAGGCCACCTGTTAACCTCCTGGCATTATCACCAAGTTCAAAATTAGACAAGAACACGAGATAAGAGAAGATATAAGTAAGAGATATGAGTCGTGGTGTTGAGCTCCAGTGGGTACAAGTTCTGTCTTGTCACAGACACTTGGGTTTTATCGAAGAGTACTATTCTGTTGTACCATACACCACCCACTTTACCTTTTTCCATTTCCTGGTGATTGGGATGCAGATGTCTTTTCAATGCTGATTTCATTTCTTCAGCACACTGATGTCATTTCTTCTGGAGAAATACTTAGGACTTGATCATGAGTTCTATTTTTAATTTTTAAAATTAATTTATTAATGGGCTGGGAAGGTGGCTCAGTGGTAGAGCACTTGCCTTGCATGCATGAGGCCCTGGGTTCGATTCCTCAGCACCACATAAACAAAAAGAAAAAAGCCGGAAGTGGCGCTGTGGCTCAAAGTGGTAGAGCACTAGCCTTGAGCTGAAGAGCTGAGGGACAGTGCCCAGGCCTAGAGTTCAGGCCCCATGACGGGACCCCCCCCCCAAAAAAAAATTAATTTATTACTACTACTATTATTTTTTTTTTTTTGCCAGTCGTGGGGCTTGAACTCGGCCTGGGCACTGTCCTTGAGCTTTTGTGCTCAAGGCTGGTGCTCTGCCACCTGAGCCACAGCTACACTTCTGGCTTTTGTGGCGTTTAATTGGAGATAGTCTGTCAGGCTTTGCTGCCAGCCTGGCTTCAAACCATGATCCTTAGATCTCAGCCTCCTCAGGTCACTAGGATTATGGGTATGAGCTGCCAGTGCCCAGCTTCTGTTTTTAATTTTTAATTTATTTAATTTATTTTTTGTCACTTGTGGAGCTTGAACTCTGGGCCTGGGCACTGTCCCTTAGCTCTTCAGCTCAAGGTTAATGCTCTACCACTTGAGCCACAGCGCCACTTCCAGTTTTCTGAGTGGTTTATTGGAGATAAGAGTCTCATGGACTTTCCTGCCCAGGCTGGCTTTGAACCATGATCCTCAGATCTTAGCCTCCTGAGTAGCTAGATTACAGGTGTGAGCCACTGGTGCCTAGTTTTTAATTTTTTAAGAAGCCTCCATTCTATTTTCTGTAATAGCTGTGCTTATTTCCATTCCTACCAACATTCTTGTTAGCACTTGCTCTCTTCTCTGACTTTTAAAAAATTGTTACTAAGATTTCTGAGTCCTTTATATATTCTGGATATTGGTCCTTTTTCATATTCTGCAAATGCTTTCCCCCTCTCTGTCTCTGCCCAGTGATTGCCTCCTTGCTGTGCAGAGCTTTTTAATTTTTTTTAATCTCATTGTCTACTTTTGCTTTTGTTCCCTATGCTGTCTGGTCCAAAAATACCTTTGTCCTGAAGCATTTCCCCTGTGTGTTCTTCTGGTAGTTTCATGTCAAATATTTAAGTTTCTAAAAATATTTTTTGCCTTTTTTTTTTTTTTTGGTCCGGTCGTGGGGCCTGAACTCTGGGCCTGGGCGCTGTCCCTCAGCTCTTCAGCTCAAGGCTAGCGCTCTACCACTTGAGCCACAGCGCCACTTCCGGCTTTTTTTTTTCTTTTTGCTTATGTGGTGCTGAGGAATCAAACCCAGGGCCTCGAGCATGCAAGGCAAGCGCTCTACCACTGAGCCATCTTCTCAGCCCCTATTTTTTGCCTTTTTATGTTTTTTTTTTTCTTTTTGCTTATGTGGTGCTGAGGAATCGAACCCAGGGCCTCAGGCATGCAAGGCAAGCGCTCTACCACTGAGCCACCTTCCCAGCCCGCCTTTTTATGTTTTTAAAGGAGGAAATTTGTCTACTTATATCCACACCCTTCTATTTTTTATAAAGACTCACATTGCTCCTTACTCAATCTTGCAATCCAAAACATTACCCTTTGTAATCTTACCTTCAAACTATAGACTTTTCTGTATAAGCTGGATTTGCATTCAAAATATAAGATCTTTAATGTTCTTAATACTTTTCTTGGTAAGAAATGACTTTACACTAGGAATACTATGGGACCAAAAGGGAGAGAGAAGCTCTATTTACTTACATAAGAGGATTTTAGTCCTGACTTGGTTTCTCTGCATACAAAGAATAACAACACGACCAGATGTGAAGAGGCATCTTGGCGCTATCTTGGGAGGGAACCTTCTTGTCCCCACAAGATGCCCTTGCTCTTGTGTATTAGCTAGCCCAGTCTATCGCACTTCTTCCCTACAAGACCACAGAGGAGACACCATAGGATTTTCAGGCCATGTTTTTTTTTTTTTCCATATGTACTCCATTTGACCATTGGATTGAGAAAATGATCACAGATGATACACAGGCAAGCGGGTCTGGCTAGATCCTGTGGGCCAGTCCTGATGTAGTGACTGGCTGCTCCAGGTAAAGATGCTCTAGATGAGGCTGAGAAGATATGTGGGACAATCTGCTGTATTTTTTCCAGTTCTGGAGCCTGTCTTGAACTTTGGTTTTGCCCTTACTTCCCAGCCTTTATTATGCTTACATAACACAAAACATTGACCTCAGGAGGCTGCTAGTCTACTAACCAGGCCTGTGGCTTCCTAGCACTTAGATTTTCCAGGTGTTTTATGAGTTTAAAATAGGAAGAAGGTTATAGAGTATAAAATACATTATTGCATTGTACTTTTAAACTTAATTTATACTCATATTGACATTCTTTTTTTTTTCCCCTTGGAAAACAAAGCTTGATAATCTCACACAAGACCTGACAGTCTCTCAGCTCAGTGATGTCGCAGACTTTCTGGAAGATGTGGCGTAGCCCGAAGAAGGACGTGTTCTCACCAACACAGACAAGGGACTCATCCGCTCCATTTGTTTTGTGTGTTTCAGACAATCACTTTTAGCTGGAATGTCTGCTCCCTATTGGTGCCTTGCATTTCAAAAAAGACTTGCAGATATTTTTAAAATTAACTTTTCATTTTATGAAACAAAATACTTCCCTATATGAGCCCATGTGTGTAAGATTTAAATTATTCTTATTTTGATTTAGCTGTACATTTCTCTGAGGAAATTGATAGTCTACACTCAAAGTTCATTACAGGGAGGAACTTCTGTGCTGAGTAGTGCATAGAGATGGGTCACTGAAGCTGTAGTCTCTTCTGGCTTCAAGCATGGCTGCTGGGGTGCCGAGATCTTTGAAAAACCATGCCTTGCCCTAGGCTCTGAAAGCAGGACCTGTCTACTGTTTGTATCGGGTTTGTATCGGGTGTGCCAGCACATAATGGTGCAGTGACCTGGTACGCTGGTGTCGTCATACTCATGTGAAATTTGATGTGTCAACGTGAATTTGTATTTCTTCCATTTGGAAGGTTTGTTAGACCATTAAGGTTTTATTAAAATACTCTTGTGTGGCTATTTAGTTCTGCTTGTTTTAAAGAAACCCAGAAGTGGTTATGACTTTTAATTCAGAGTTGTAGATGCCAGATTTACGGTTGCCGTTCTGCCTTTAGTCCATGCACACAGCTGCGTTCACACAAGTTCTCTTCATGACATAACTTATTACTTGTAAAGATGCCTTGAAACATATTAAAACCAAAATGCATCTGAAGTCAAGCAGTGCTTTTATTTCAGATCTGACTGTATTTAAATCCAAATTGGAATGAAAGAGTAGTAATGGCCTAAGACCATATATGATCAGTTTGGCAATCTTCACTGTAAATAATTTTTATTGTAATCCTTCAAAAATACAATTGCAAGTGGTCTTATAAGAAAGCATTGTGGCCAGGTGCTGGTGGCCACACCTGTAATCCTAGCTACTCAGGAAGCTGAGATCTGGTGATTAAGGTTCAAAGCCTTCTGGATGGAAAGTCTGAGATGCTCATCTCCAGTTAACCACTTAAAAGAGCTAGAAATGAAGCTGGGCTTCAAGTGGTAGCATGCCAGCTTGAACTAAAAGGCCTGGGATTCACGTCCCCGTACTAGCATCAAAAACAAAAAAGTATGCTGCTACTGTGATGTAGGTTACTGACATATATAGTGCCAGGTATTTTAAAATGTGCAAGTGGGAAAAACAAAGAAGATGTTTACATATCCTTATGCATGTAAGTAAAGCCTAAGGTATTCAGTTTTTTGTGCTTTTCTATTTCAATTATGACTTCACTAATAAAAACAGCATAATAGACCTAATTTGTTCATCTTAGTAAATATGCAGATTTCCAGTAATGCCAATATTAACGTATTTATCAGACCCTACAATGTAGAGGAAATGAAATTTAGTAAGGATTAAGGCTCTCTGACATTGAGTCTGGCGTTTTAAGCACTAAGTGATGCGGAGCCATGAATGTGGCGAGGAAGCAGGGCAGCAAGAGGGCTGAGCGGCTTCGGAGGCCCACACTGTTTCTGGGTATTTCAGGTGTGGCCTGCTCTGTTGCAGTTGGCTTTCCCGCTCCTGTTGTCCTCCGGTAGACTTGCACTGTGAGGGTGAGATTTGTGCTTGTTGGCTGCACGTTGCCTGTGGTCTCTGGGCACAGGGCTTTTGTGTGGCCCGCTGCATCTGGATGACTGTGGTTTCCTTTTCATATCTCATGCAAGCTGTATTTCAGTGCATGTGGCCCAGTTACTCAGACCTTTTGGATCTCTTAGGAGTATGGGGAGAAAAATGCCAAATTTGCAACTTTGATATCAATACCACATACATACTGTTAAATGCATTTGAATAGCTTTGAGTTCTAATAGGAAAAAGCTTTGTTTCGCATGGGTTCCTTGCTAAGATATTAGCCTGTTAAGCCATAAGATATGAAATGAGCCAGGCATCGGTGGCTCATACCTAGCTACTCAGTAGGCTGAGATCTGAGGATCGTGGTTCAAAGCCAACTCGGGCAGGAAACTCCGTGGCATTCTTATCTCCAATTAACCACCAGAAAACTGGAAGTGATGCTGTGGCTTAAATGGTAGAGCACTCACCTTGAGCTGAAGAGTTGAGGAGCAGCACTCAGGCCCAGAGTTCAAGCCCCACGACCAACCAGAAAAAAAAAAAAAAGATATGAAATGACAGACTTTACATATGATCAATGTTTTCTTTTTATTGGAAATAGGAAATATATTTTATAATAGCCTTTTAGTATTTTAGTGACTTAAAAATCCCACTTTTCATTCACTGATGAGCTTTACAAAAGAATAGAAGCACTTCCTTGTTACTTTCTCTGTACACTTTGTCTGAGGTGTGCAGTAGCAGCTGTGGCCCGTCACAGACCCTCCTGGGACGGGCCATCCTCACCTTCTGCCTACTCAGCAGCCCACACAGGCTCCTACACAGGTCAGGCTCAGGATCCCTCATCATGTCTCCCCTCTGGATGGCCTCCCCAGCACTGCACAAGCCTGGTTTGTCTTGCTCTCATTTTCAGACACATGTCTAGACTAAAGATCCTCTCTCATTGTCACCTTTGCCCTGTGTTTTGTGCATGTCCTTATACTCTGCATTGATCTTGCTTACTCATTTATTTTCCATTCATTGTCTGTGACCTCCATGACAGCAGGGCGATCTGTCTATCTGTAGATGGCATTACAAGCACTATTATCATACATTACCATTCTAACCATCAAATGGTGTGTGGGCGAGTATACATAAATACATATATATATATATATATATATATATATATATATACACACACACACATACCTCTACAAGTATCTAGATATAAGATGTATAATATTTATGCAACATAACTTTTGTCATATATAACATTAAAATATAGGCCACCTTAGAATGCTTGTCAACATAGGAAGCTTTGCAGGTTATCTTGCTATTTTTTCCAGATTAGTTCAATTTTCCACTGTGGTTTGATGAGCGTGGTTTCAGAAATAATGTACCTGCTGAGTGAGGGCTGTTAGGTAACAGCCACCATGCTATGGAAGTCCACATCCCAGTCCCTCAGCCTTGGAACCTTGGGTGATAGGGCGGCTCAGGGAGGCCTGTTCTCATTAACTGAACCTTGAAACATTTGACAGAATAGTGAACATGGACTTAAAATGCAATTCTGTTAATACTCTTTCTTGATACTGCCATTTGCTCACTCACTTGCCTGCTCAGCTAGTGTTCTACTTGAGCCATACCTCCAGCCCTGTTTTTTAAATTATTATTTTAGAGATGGGGTTTTCAGTCTAAGGCTGCCTTTAAACCATGATCTCAGACTCTTGAGTAGCTGGGATTATAGGCATGAGCCAACAGCATCCATCTAATTAATACACTTAATGCTGTTGATAATTGTTAATATTTTTTTTTGCCAGTACTTGGGCTTGAACTCAGGGCCTCATACTTTTGCTTGGCTTTCTTTACTCACAGCTTACACTACCACTTGAGCCATTCCTCCAGTTCTGACCTTTTGCTTTTTAATTGGAGATAAGAGTCTTGTGGTATGTCTGCCCAGGATGACTTTGAATTGTGATTCTCATACGTCAGTCTCAAGTAGCTATGATTATAGGCATGAGCTGCCATTTTTTTATTTAAGATTTTCACTAAGAAAAAAGATCATTCTAAACTGAGTTCAGTTTTTCCAGTGGGGAGAAGGGGCCACCATTTGCTTGAGATTGCCTTGTGACTTTGAGAGTTACCCCAAAGCTGCTGTGAGCTGTGAAACCACAAGATGGAGGAAGCCATCTTGTTACTGAGTTACTGTGCAGAAGAGATTCCCTTCCTCTAAAGCTACTTAGATGACTGGATTTTGATGTAAATGGAAATGAAGTTCTAGTATGTTTAACCATTGGAATTTGATTAGCATTTGAACATAATTTTAATTTTGGAAGAATCATAGTGTTGGGATGGATGTATACCATGACATCTTTTAAACCCATATCATCCATGTACCCATGCTTTTAGTACTAATAAAGGTCTGCTCTACGTTAGGCATCTTAACAAAAGTAAGTTTCCTATGATGTTGTTTTCTTGTTATTTGCTTTATTACAAATAACCAAGCCAGGATAGTCAATAATGGATGTGATTAGGGCTTCGTGTGGTGGCTCCTTGCCCACAGCAGCCCATACAACAGGCAGTCACCAAGACAAATGCTATGGTATGAATCTTTAATGTCTTCCACAAGCTTCTGTGTTGGGGGCATGGTCCCCAGCTGGTGGCATGATTGAGAGGAAATGGAACCTTTTTGGAAGTGGGGCCCACTTGAAGGAAGTTAAGTCCCTGGGTTGTGCTCTTAAGGGGCGCCTGTGTCGGGCACTGCGTAAGACACTTGGGCATTGTATCTACAAAACTCAGCCGCACAAATGTGTCATTTCCTTCCAACTTTCCGAAGAGATGGCTCCTTGAGGCATGACCAACCTTGGGTCAACAGCCTAATCTGGAACTGTGGTTTGGTTGTTTAATGGAGTCTTTTTTGGGGAAATTTTCTGACAAGTTAGACCCATGTAAAATCAGATCTGTAGTATCTAGCTGTCTGTCTATCCACTTGCTTGAGTTAACCCTCCAGTTTTTACCCTCATCATATGACAGATACATCGAGGTGTCCGTACCCCCACACATCGCAGTGAGAAGAATGAGGCTCAGAGAGGATAAGTGATTTATATCACCCAGTTTATCAAGTCTTCTCCCAGAGAAAAGCCTGCATTCCGTGTCCTCTCCTCACAATCCCTAGCACCTTGGACTCAGACCTCATCAGTGCCATGTGTCCAGCCTTCCACCTCTGGTTTGTGCCTTTTAATACTGTAACTAGAGAGAGAATTTCAACCTTAAAAGGAAATTCGATAGTTGCAGAGTGGAGTATGGAGGAATGACTTCAGCTCCCTCCCACCCCACCCCGTCTTCATCCAGTGACAGCAGCATCCCTGTAGAAGGCTCTGCTTGACAAGATATTTGTACTGTCTCCACGGTCCCCTAGCCTTTTGTGGTAACCACACCAGGTCTCCATAGAGGAGAAGTTGGAAAGGAAGTCCCTGGACCACTGCGGAAGCTTCTAGCATGTTCCTCATAAGGGCCATTTACTGTTTTTCTCTTTCAAGTTAAAACCTCTTCCTCTTTGTAGATGACAAATCACAAAATTGACTTGCACTAGATTGCTGCAGCCTTCTCTATCTATGCATCTACTAAGGTGGACTTGAGATCAGGTCACAGATTGTTGCAAAAATGAGATAAGCTGTGTTAAAAAAAAAAAAACCCAAAAAACAGAAAACCACACTCTAGTTTTTCATGCCAGTCACGACTTTGCTTATTCATTCACTCCACACCTGCCCGTTACCGGCGGTGCTCTAAGCCAGGAAGACATATCAGGGACAGGAGAAGCCCAGCACCCTCCTCAGACCCTGGGCAGGGACAGGCATGCTGGGGAGGGGCATAGTGCAGGGAACTCTGGTAAGTGGGGAGATCCAGGAGAGGCTAGCCAAGTGTCCGGGCGCGGCGGGGGGGTGGGGGGTGGACAGTACAGCAAGGCAGAGCACTGTTACCAGGGTAACAGTTACTGGTGTTACTGGTGTAAACAATAGGAAGGAGGGAGACCACCAAGCAGGTGGAGACAGTGGGGCCAGACTCTCAGATAGGCCCTGGTTCCCAGTGAGGATGGGGGAGGAGCAAGGTGGAGCATTGAGGGCCACGGAGGACCTCCCGTAGAATAGACATGAATAGAGCTAACAGCCTTAGTCTTGTACCGAGTAGAGCGCAGACAGTGGAGGTAAGATGAGGAGAAGAGCACTGTGTGTCAGGTGAGGGAGATGGCCAGATGGTTAACAAGGAATAGGGGATATATGTTTATTTTAAATCCTGAACAAAAGCTACCCTTCGTTTTTGCTGGTGTGTCTTATTGAGAAATAGAGCTCAGGTCTGGATCCAGGGTTTGGGCCTCTTCACCTAGAGAGGAGCTGCCCTGGGTTGGGGGGCGGGGGAGATGTCAGCATAGGGCTTCCGAGGTCTGGAGCTCCAGAGGTCTGGACTGTGGATTCATTTAGGGGTACAAATAGGCTGCAGTGGGCCAGGTTATGTCTGCCTGGAACATGAGCTCTACAGATGTGAGCAGTTTGGCTGAGCCCATAACTTGGATGTGGGGTGGCCGTTAGGAAGTGAGCACAGGAGGTCACGTGCAGATGGTGTCAGGGATGGCGTGATGTACCACACAGTCAGGGCCACCAGGTCAGCCACGTCCCGCATGGAGGCTGGGGGCAGTATCTCCCGCGCCTCCCTGGGGACGCCCTTAGCTGCTGCTGCCTCCCTCCCGAGCTGGTTTGGAGCACGTGGTGGAGAAACTTAGCAGTTCATAGTGGAGATGTCCAGTTCTGATGTGAAGTCGCTGAGGGCTGCGCCCTGTGTCTGCTGCTGCTCAGAGCAGAGGGCTCAGCAGAACAGTCCACACGTCTCTTCTGTTATCCTATGATGTTGAAAATGGGAGCCGGCCACAGCAGTGTGGAGAGACAGGCCGGTTTCCGGCTGCTCTCATGTTTAATACTCGCAAGTTTTCCTGCAGAAGCCTTGCAGCGGGCTAGCAGGCAGGGCGGTGCTCTGCGCAGAAGTCAGCCTCCTATCTTCTGCCTGTATTATTTTTGTACTCAAGCATGGACTCAAGGCCTAGAGACTGTCCCTTAGACTTTTTTTTTTTCCCCTTTTCTCAGAGCTTGTGCTCTACCACCTGAGCCACAGCTCCAGTTCTGGATTTTTTTGTGGTAAATTGGAATTGAGTCTCATAGACATTTCCTGCTGGTGCTGGCTTCAAACCATAATCCTCAGATCTCAGCCTCTTGTGTAGCTAGGATTATAGGCATGAGTCACCAGAGCCTGGCTTGTCCTTTATTTTATATTAAATGCATTTCTTTTCAGGGTTATTTCAGTGTACTTTGGCAAACTCATACCAATGAGCCACCCCCAGAACCTTCCAGCACCCCAAAGGGCCGTTGCTGTCATTGCCCCTCCCCATCCCAGGCAACAGCTGTTTTTTGTCACCATTATAATCACTGTCATCTCACAGAATGTACTCTGTGCCTGTCTTCTTTCCTGCAAGATGTGGCCTTGCTCCTAAGTAGTTGGGGGTAGCTGGTCGCTACGCCACGTGAGTGCTTGAGACTGGCTGTGACGGGCGATTTACACCACAGGAACTGGCAGGTGCTAGCCCTCAGGGCTCTTCTGGACAGCTGCTGGATGAACACGGACACCCGCCCCAGCACACCTCTCAATACTCAGAGTAGCCTCCTGGCCGCTTCTGTCCAGAAGGGCAGCTTTTCTAGTGTCTGCGTCTCACTGCCCCGTCCCCTGCCCCTGCCCCTGCCCTGCTCACACCGACTCTCCCACTTCCCCTGTGAGTTCTTATACCATGGCCTCTAGGCCTGCTCTGCCGACCTGGGCATCGCAGGGAGAGGTGGGGACTGTCCTGAGTCAGCCTAGCCTGACTCTGGAGGACGGGTGCGGGCACTGTTTTCCATTGTCGTAGCTCCTGTGAGGACAGCAGCAGGAGGTGTGGGCCACCACCAGTGCCCTTATGGTTCGTCAAGAACTGTGCAGAGAAGGGGGGCTTTCCAGAGGAAGCTGCCTCCCCACGCCTGAGGGCAGACTCCGCACGTGCCCCGTCTTTCCTGGAGGGCTCAGGCCGTGCTGGGAGGTAGGAGTTTTCTGATCTGTCTCCAGCAGCGTTGGAGCCCGAGGCACTCAAGGCCCCTGTGTCCTGGCTCCTGTGGACGTCTCCCTCCTCATGGCTTCCCGGGAAGCTTGAGACTGCCCTGATAAAGGATGTTATAAAGAAAAAAAATTTTTTAAGAATTATTCCTGGCCCAGAAGTGGGTATACTGGCCTCCTCCCCGAGCCTTGCATCTCAAGAGCAGGGAGGCCCACGGAGGCACAGGGGCGGCCCTGGCTCCCCTTCCCTCAGCTACGCAATGAACAGCTGCCTGCCCTCCCACAACCAAGGCCTGCCGTTTCTCCCGACACAGACAGCACGCGGCGTCAGAACTGCAGCCTCTAGCGGCATGCTGTGCCTGCATCCCCTGCAGTGTCTGCCGTGAGCTCCTGGGGCTGCCGGACCTGCCATGTGTGTGAGGAGGCAGACATCGTGCAGAACTGACCCAGCTCCTCTCTCTCAGCCAGCATCAAGTACTCAACGCCGAGGTCTGGTTCTGCCCACGGCTAGCTGTGTCGTCGTCGTCTTTGTGGTCGTCTCTGTGAAGGGAAACCTGGACAGCTGCATTTGAACAGTGGCTCTCCGGGAACGGAGGACTTGTGGTTAGACAGCACTGGGGACTTCGTGAGCAGCACCACAGTCTCTGTTTCATTTCTAGCCTATCCCCCTGGCTCACATGGTCACATAACCACACCGCACATTCTCATCCTTTAATGTAACAGAACAACGTGCTAACACCTAAACTCTTGGGATTGATTTTTGACTTAGGTTGTCATTATACTCCTGATTTATTTTTACTGATCTATCTTTATGGGTTTTGCTCATACTGGGCAAACACTACCACCGAGCTATTGCTTCCACCCATGTCCTTGATTAGCACTGTGTGAGGCTCCATAGGTCAGGACACACAAAATGCCCTCGGCATTTACAAGGGAAAAATGCCAGCTTGTGGCTCAGAGTTGCAAGGTCCTTCGGTGGGGATGTGGGACTGGCTCTGAGGACTTTCCTCCTGCCCAGGCCTGAGGGCTTTCTGTTTCAGGACGTTCTGTGTCAGGTGAAGTTTTGAACAGCAGTGGCTTGTTGGACAGCTGTCCTTAGATGAACGGATACAGAAAACCATCCTCACTCTGCATTCACCTCGGTCTCCATGTAGTTCCTGCTATGTGCCAACCCTCAGGAACAGGAGGGGAACTGAAAACAGTTACTCTTTTCTTCCGTGAAAGGTCTGCAATCTGAAGACAGCTTCCACGCTGCCCACAGTTTTCTCACTTAAGGATAGAACGCATACCTATAATGATTCTTTCTAAAGGAGAATGTTCCCAGGTGATGGACCGTTCAGGTTACATTTCCAAAAGCAGCTCACATCACTTGTAAGGTGTGGAAGGAATGATTTGTTGTTGTCCGATCACTGAAACTAATGGTGAGACTATTGCTTCCCATGTCTGGAGTCTGGCTGCAGAGAAGTGATCTTTGGGAAGATTTTCCAGCTCTCCCCATCAGAAGGTAGAGTGTGTTAACCAAGGGTGTGAAGGAACTTACAGTGAAAACTATAAAGACTTAAGGAATTGAAGAAGACATTAGGAAGTGAAAAGACCTTCCATGCTCCTGGATTGGTAGAATTAGAATTAATATTAGAAAATGGCAATACTGCCCAAAGCAATCTAAAAATTCAAAGTAATACACACTACTAACACCACTTTTCTAGGAGATAGAGTCAAAAAAACTTCATAGGGAGCCATAAAAGGCACTGAATCACAAAAGCAATCCAGAGAAGAGAAAGTAGGACTAGAGGTATAGCTATAACAAACTTAAAACTCTACTCATGAAAACAGCTTGGTGGGGCTGGGAAGGTGGCTCAGTGGTAGAGTGCCTTGCATGCCTGAGGCCCTGGGTTCGATTCCCCAGCACCACATAAGCAAAAAGAAAAAAGCCGGAAGTGGTGCTGTGGCTCAAGTTGTAGAGCACTAGCCTTGAGCTGAAGAGCTGAGGGACAGCGCCCAGGCCCAGAGTTCAGGCCCCATGACTGGACCCCCCCCCCCAAAAAAAAAAGAAAACAGCTTGGTACTGGCACAAAAATCAATCCTGAGCACCAATGGAACAAAATAGAAGACCCCAAAATAAACCCACAGCACTATAGCCTTCTAGAATTTGATAAGGGAACCAAAAACATAGGCTGAAAGAAAGCCTATTTGACAAATGGCTCTAGGAAAATGATATCCACATGCAGAAAACCCTTATGTATCACCTTGCATCAACAAGAAAGAAGAGGAGGGAAAGTCAGAGGAGGAGGAGGAGATGGTGTGTGTGTGTGTGTGTGTGTGTGTGTGTGTTGCTTTATGAATCCTCCTTGGTCTGAGGCCTGCTCTGGTCAGTGGAACATGATCAAAGGGATGGCCTGTAGATTCCAAGTCTACCCCAAGGGATCTCTGTTGGAAGTGGGCCTCAGTCTTAGAACAGGTGTGGGTACACCTGCTGTGTGTGAAGAGTGCACAGTGGGAGAGAGGGTCTTCCCAGCATGTTCTCCAGCAGCATCTGCGCATTTACCGACAGCCCTGTGGTGTGAGCGGTCCAGTCACTGTGCGTGACTAAGCCAGTCACTGTTGGGGTGTGGCCATTGTGGACCTAACCCAGGTCCTCTGCAGACTTGTGAGTGATGAAGTTCGTAACTGACTCTTCACACTTCCAGCTCAGAATTCCAACCAATGAACAGACAGGAATTTTGTGCATCATCTGCAGTGCCAGTGATCTATCTCAGATTTTATCACTCAGGAGGTTATGGGCATCTTTTCTCTTTTCATCCGAGCCACCGACTAAAAGAGTTAATAGCATAGCCCAAAGCATTCCGCAACAAATTCTTGTTATGCTGGGAAAAAAAATTCCTTTACCCTTAAGGGTGATCCTAAGTGATCAAATCAATAAAGAACCTACCAAGTGAGTACAAGGATGCAACCTCCTCCTTTATCCAGAGGATTTTAAAAGAATGTGAAGCCAGGTGCCAGTGGCTCATGCCTGTCATCCCAGCTACTCAGGAAGCTAAAATCTGGAGATCATGGTTTGAAGCCAGCCCTGGCAGGAAAGTCTGCTAGACTCATTTCCCATTACAGAAAAATCTGTAAGTGGCACTGTGGCTCAAATGGTAGAGTGTGTTAGTCTTGAGCAAAAGGAGCTCAGAAGAAGCTCCTAGGCCCAGAGTTCAAGCCTCAGGAATAGAAAAAAAAAATCAAGGTATTTGTGGAAATAGAGCTCTTCTAACAGCCAAGTGTCCCTAGGGTGCACCAAACATACCAAGCAAGCAGCCAAGACTGCTGGAGATTTTGTTACATATGAAATGTATTAATTAGTATCAGTTGTGCAAGAGCCTTTCAATTTATGCATACGATGTACCTTAATCAAAGTTATCAATTCTATCATTTCCCTCCTTTCCTCTCCCTGTTCCCAAACCAGCCTTAGCAAGCATCTTTGCTCCATTTTTAATTTTTTTTTTATTGTGAAAATACCTTACAGAGGGGCTACAATTACATGGGCAAGATAATGAGTACATTTCTTATCAAGCATTGTTGCCTCCTCCTTTGTTTCCCCTTCCCATCCCTTTCCATCCTCTTTGCTCCATTTTTATGCATGTATGTAAAGTATTTTGACCATTTTCCCCTTTTCACCAACTTTTTTTTTTGGGTCCAGTCGTGGGGCCTGAACTCTGGGCCTAGGCGCTGTCCCTCAGCTCTACAGCTCAAGGCTAGGGCTCTACCACTTGAGCCACAGCACCACTTCTGGCTTTTTTTTTTCTTTTTGCTTATGTGGGGCTGAGGAATCGAACCCAGGGCCTCATGCATACAAGGCAAGCGCTCTACCACTGAGCCACCTTCCCAGCCCAACCTCTTCCAACTTTTATTCTAAGCTGTCCTTGCTCTTAGGATTTCTATTGTTATTGTCTGCTGTTATTCTGATGGGATTTGTGATAGCTTTTTCTTTCTTGCTATTTTCAGTACTTGTTCCTTATTCTCTGCATTTGATCTATAATGTGAGTATGGATGGTCTACTCTGTTCTGGTTTGTTGAGTACTCTAAAGCCTCATATAGTTAGATGGGCTTCTCTTTTTCAAGATTTTTGAAGCTTTCTGCTACTTGTTGAATGTTTACTTTTAGCTATCACTCCCTCATCTTCCTCTAGGCCCATAATTTGCCCATAATTTTTTTATTTTTTTAATTTTTTATTGTAAAGATACTGTACAGAGGGTTACAGTTACATGAGTAAGGTAGTGAGTTCATTTCCTATGGAACATTGTTACTCCCTCCTTTGTTTTCCCCCTATTATCCCTTTCCTCCCCACCTCCCTAACTCCTCCCTCCCCCCAACTCCAAAGTTGTAAAGTTTGTTTTCAACATAGTGTCTTGTACATCTTGTTGTTACAATGGGTCAACCTGTATCCTTGTTTCAGCATTTTGTTATTTCCCTTCCCCTCCCCAAGTTAGAAAAATGTATATACAAGATGCAGGGCACCAGAATCAAATGCAGTGAAAACAGGGGCTATACAATAGGGGAAGAACATACAAAAGAAAAAAATCACACAGTACATTAAAACAACAGCAACAAGAAAAAACCTTGTGTCCATATCTTGGGGATTATTTCACTTAGCATCATCTTATATGGTCATATGTACATAGCTTTTGACCTTTTCTGCTTGTCTGGTAAGATTACCCTAGATGTATACTAGTTATTGCAAATAAAGGAAACCATGGGACCTGTGTTTCTTTGGATCTGGCTTACTTCACTTAATATCATTTTTTCCAAGTCTTTCCATTTCCTAACAAATGGGGGCAATGTCATTCTTTCTGATGGAGGCATAGAATTCATATATATATATATATATATATATATATATATATATATATATATATATATATCACATTTTCTTGATCCAGTCATCTACTGAGGGCCATCTGGGTTGGTCCTATGGTGAATAATGCTGGGATAAACATAGCTGTGTTGGTAGCTTTATTTATGGCCTTGTTTGTGATGTTTTGGGTAAATGCCCAAAAGTGGGATTGCTGCTGTGTCATAGGGAAGCTCTATGTGGAGTCCTTTGAGGAACCTCCATACTGCTTTCCAGAGTGGTTGAACAAGTTTACACTCCCACCAACAATGTAGTAGCATTCCCTTTTGGCCACATCCCCTCCAGCATCTGTTGTTGTTAGAGTTCTTGGTTATAGCCATTCTAACTGGAGTGGGGTGGAATCTCAATGTTTTGATTTGAATTTCTTTTATGGCTAGAGAAGTTGAGCATTTCTTTATGTGTCTATTGGCCATTCTTTTTTTTTTTTTTTTTTGTCAGTCATAGGGCTGGAACTCTGGGCCTGAGCACTGTCCCTGAGCCTCTTTGTGCTCAGGGCTAGTGCTCTACCACTTGAGCCATAGAACCACTTCCAGTTTCCTGGTGGTTAACTGGAGATGAGTCTCATGGACTTTCCTGCCCGGGCTGGCTTTGAACCACGATCCTCAGATCTCAGCCTCCAGAGTAGTTAGGATTACAGGCATGAGCCACTGGTGCCTGGATTTGCCTCTGTCTTTGAGCCATTCTCCCCTGAAGCTTACAGATGATAAGAATGAACGATAAGGAGCTGGGAATGTGGCCTAGAAGTAGAGTGCTTGCCTAGCATGCATGAATCACTGGGTTCAATTCTCCAGTACCATATAAACCGAAAACACCAGAAGTGGTGCTGTGGTTCAAGTGGTAGAGTGCTAGCCTTGAGCAAAAGCAGCTCAGGGACAGTGCCTCAGACCTGTCAAGAAAAAAATAATGAACAGTAAAAGGGGTATAGATAAAGACATCAGTGAAATCAGAGAGAACATAAGCATTTGACTTAATAAACAGCAAGAATTAAAAGGCTAAATGAAAATCAAGCAAATATAAATAAATAGCCATAGGAGTAAAAGAAATACAGCTAAGCAGCTAAAAGAGATCAAAGAAAACAAATGTAAACAAAAAGTAATCCCATTTGTCAAACCTTCCTTTGATTTGTTGTGCTTCTGGGTCTTTATTATGAAACATAATTTTTTTAAAAAACAGTCTCAAATTTCCTGCAAATTTATTTCATGTTTTTTGAATTTTTTTCTTCATTCTCCACGATGTCTACTCTATCTTTAAGCCTAGAAATTCTGTATTGTATCTGCTCTGCTGGAGAGGCTTTCTAAAACTTTATTTTTATCTCCTGGATAGTGATTTGATTTATTTATTTTCAAGATTTCTATCTTTTCATTGAGATTATTTTTAACATCTTGCATTGACTTCTTTACTTCACTTTTTGTTTATATTTGTTTTCTTTGATCTCTTTTAACTGTTTAGCTGCATTTCTTTTAAACTCCTATAGCTATTTATTTATATTTGCTTGATTTTCATTTAGTCTTTTAATTCTTGCTGAGTTTATTAAGTCAATTGCTTATGTTCTCTCTGATTTCACTGATGTCTTTATCTATACCCCTTTTGTTGTTCATTTTTTTTTTTTCTTGACAGGTCTGAGGTACTGTTCCTGAGCTGCTTTTGCTCAAGGCTAGCAATCTACCACTTGAACCACAGCACCACTTCTGGTGTTTTCGGTGTATGTGGTACTGGAGAATTGAACCCAGTGATTCATGCATGCTAGGCAAGCACTCTACTTCTAGGCCACATTCCCAGCTCCTTATTGTTCATTCTTATCATCTGTAAGCTTTATAGTTTGAATTTCCTCAAAATGATGGGTGGCCATTGCTCTGATCCTTTGCTGTGTAATTGTTGGTTGTTGGTGGGGTTCTATTTCCTTGATTTCTCATGTTTCTTGTGTCTGCTTCTCTCCTCTGAATGTGCAGACTTGCTCTATGGCTTCCAGACGGAGTCTTCAGCAGTCTCCCCACAGAACTTTCTCTTAAGGTCTTGGGATATTGGAGGACTGACTGCTTACCTTTGCAGCAGAGACTGCCCTCAAATTTGCGTTATCCTATTCTTAGGCAGAGAAGCTCCTCCAGAACCCTGGTGTAGACTGGACTTTGAACTTACACTTGCAAGCCAGAAGCACCATTAGAAAATATCCCTGGTTGGTAAGAAAGATTATTTGTATTAGTTAGTGCACCTTGCAAGAATGTCTGTTACTCCAGGTGGTTTTGCTTTACTAAATGACATTTTCATCACACTCTATGTGCAGCATGCCGACCCTGAGGCCTGCAGCCGCAACCTCGCAGGCCTGGCACCACACCAAGCCCAGCCTCGCTTACTGCACGTCAGTGCGTTCCTGGGGGCTTGATGCACAAGAACAGTGCATGGGAATAAAGGAAGAGGAGTGCGGGGTTTATCGATGAGGGTAAAGTTCCATTATTAACTGTCCCAAGAAGTGTGGTGGAGGGAAAGCTTAAGAGAACACATCAGACTTACACTATTGGTTTTATAAACCTCCGTCAGTGTTTAGAGAAAGGGAAGTACATTCTTTGGGAATGTAGTTGGCATCAGCAGGGGCAGTGACATCCTGTGGCAGCATTCTGCTTGCAAGATAAGCCCTGTGTGTGAGGCCCCGTGGCTGCTCACGCTGATGCTTGCACAGCCTTCTTGTGGCCCAGAGTTAGAGTGTTCTTTGCAGAGGGTCCTCAGATGGAGAGAAGAATGCAGGGAATGTTCTGGGGGGCGAGGGTCCTCAGATGCTGAGAAAAATGCAATCCCTCAAACATACAGTTCATTCTGTCTTACTCAGTTGTCTATATCACAGTTCTGGTTAAATTCAACCTATTCAGCCATTGTTTCTACAGTCTGAAGACAAGAACCTTTTTTTTTTTTTTTTGTCAGTCCTGGGGCTTGAACTCATGGCCTAGGCACTGTCCCTGAGCTTCTTTTGATTAAGGCTAACACTCTACCACTTGAGCCACAGTGCTACTTCCAGTTTTTTATATGTATGTGGTACTGAGGAATCAAACCCAGGGTTTCACGCATGCTAGGCAAGCGCTCTACCACTGAGCCACATTTCCAGCCCAAGACAAGAATGTTTATGGGGACCATGTTACGTGAAATCCCTGTGGCTCACCCTGATCCTCATGCGATGATTGGATCTGCTGACTATCCCTCTCTCTAGGGAGCTGTTTCCTTCCTTCCTCCTTCCTCCTTGAACTCTGACAGCGTGTCCCTCTTCTTCAACACAGGATTATCTCCCTAAGATGGCTAGCTGGTTCCAAGCAGTGCAGATAATAGTTGCCATTCAAGTAAATTAAGCAAATCCAGAAAGTATCAATACACAATACTGAAAACACTTTGGTTTGGCAGAAAAGAGTACTTTTTCTCACACTGTCAATGGACTGTAGGCCCTGACCCGGTTGAGTTCCTGGGACTCTCAACTGCATTCACTTCCTTTCTTTGCTATGAACAAGCCAGGCAGGGCCCTTGCTTTTACTGTTCCTTTGGCCTACGTTGCTCCTCCCCGAGATAAACACACCTCTCTGTGATTAATATGTCAGCTGTCTGAACAATCTACCTTTGCTCATGTTTCTCTGGCACCTGTGTACATCTGCCATACCATACGCCTTTTTCTTTATTGTATTTATTGTCTGCCTCCTGTGACAAGATATGAACCCCACCAGGCAAGGGCTTTGCCTGTTCTGATCACAGCTGTATCTCCTATGGCTGAGCAGTGCTCGGCAGGGGGTAGCTCCTTTGTGTTTGTGAAAGGAGTGAATCAACGCGCATGGTGTAAAGGAGACTCAGAAGACCAGGTCGTCTGTGCAGCATTCACCCCTTGTTAGATACTGTTGAGCTGATCGCTTACCATCTTGTATGCTCCAGTTCAGATGTAGTATGAGGGGATAACCTTCATTCTGCCAGTCTTGCTGGTCAGGATTAAATGAAAGCAAATGTTCAATGTTCTTTTTATAGCTTATCACACAAACTTGAAGTAACTCTTAACTGTACCCTTTAGAATCACAAGAAGAGAAAAGGAGAGAGCATGGACAGTATTCTGTTGTCTCGCTGAGGGCTGATGCGGGACTGTCCCTGGCGGACTTACACCAACACGGATGCTTGTTGGTGTTTAAACGCTTGGTTTTTGCCTGTCAGAATAGTAATGTGGGTCGCTGACTACAGAACTCATTAGTGAGTGTGGAGTTGTCCCATATACAACCATTTGAATTAAGTTTTTATTTCCACGAAGAATCAAGAATTATTCTACAGATTAATAATTCTGAAACAAAAAATTTGCATCTAAAATGATCAAGTGACCTAGTTACATAAGCAGCCTTTCTTCCTCCACCTTATTTGTTACCTTTGTATGATCTGAAGTGTGTTGGAGGTAGAAGGCTTGTGGTGAGGGAGTTCACCACAACAACCCTGTGAGGGAAAAGTGTGAACCTGCACTGGGCCGTCGAGGGGGAGACTGGCGTGGAGGCTCAGCATCTGCTCTTCTGAAGAGGAAGAGGAAGAGGGTTGGGGGTCTTCACACTCCTGACCAGGGGGTCTGAAACTGAAGAGGAAAACGCGGGGGCTGCTGGTCTATGAAGCAGAAAACAACTTCTTCACTGGTAAGTTTTCATTTGCCTTGGGATCCAGAAAGATAGTATTTCTTTGTAAATTTTACACTTTGTAGGCAAAAACCAATTATTGCAGTAGTTTGTATCATTGAGCCTTACATCCACTGAGCGCACATTTATTTGGATTCTATCAATCAAGTGAGGAAGAGAAGAGACGGACTGTGGCTGCGTCTCCTGTGAGCCATCCTGTGAGCTGTACAGTCCTGCAGAGATTTCAGAGGAGTTATTGGATGGAATTTCAGCTGAGATGCTGTTCTCGGAGTGTGGGAGATGGGCAGATGCTTCCTCATGTGGCAGGGAAGGGATAAGGGTCCAAGACTCAGGGTCTGTTTCAGACATTGAATACTGACCTTTAACTCCCTGTGCCCCAGGGGATGGTGGCCAGCATTGACCGAGAACTAGCAAATGGCCAATGCAAGGACATTGGCATGGAGTCTATAAGCAGTGGCGACCTGTGGAGGAGCAGACTTCTATTTCAGCCGTAACTAGAAAGAAGAAATGCAGTTGCCACAAACCCAAGCAAGCGGGCATGTCCTTGTTACACAGTGCATGGACAGAGGAGGGCTGGTGGTGGGGGACGTGGGGTGGGGCTGGAGGGGAGGGCAGGCTGCAGGGAGAGGGCCAGGGCCAGGAGGAAGAGGCTCTGCAGTGGCACACAGGGCTGAGGAAGAAGAGAGCCTGGGCCGGGGTGGCTCGTGGGGTGCTGTGGCCTACTGAGGCCAGCCGAGGGTCTGTCCGGGACTCCTGGGCTCCCATTCATCAGAAGAAGTTCTCCAGGTCATCTCACCTTCCAGGCGAAAGTGACAAGTGGGCGGCACTTCGCAGTGTGCTGTTTACATGGCCATCATGGTGTGTGCTAGGACCTTGCCTGTCTTCTATTAGGTGTCATCGTCCTCGCTTACCTGGAAATCTCTGACAGGCTGAGAAAGAGGAAATGAGCAGAAAAAGAGCCTCAGCCCTTGTCCTCTGCCCCGGTGCCTCTGTCCCAGGGGACTCTCCCAGGTGCACTTTTAAATTCGCCAAATCTTATTTTAAGCACAGTTCCGATAAAGAGGATGATCTGGTTTCCTACCACAGAGCAGAAAGCTAGAGACAGGAATGTGAACGACCGCAGTTACACACAGTAGAGGTAAGGAGGCGTGGTAGGCCCAGGGCTGCCATCAAAGATAGCCACAGCAGGGCTGGGATGTAGCTCAGTGGCAAAGCGCTTGCCTAGCAAGTGCAACGTCCTGGGTTCGATCCCCAGTACCAAAAAAGAAAAAGACAAAAAAAAAATACAGTCAAAGATAGCCACAGCAACGCAGTGCCGGGTTGTTCTGTGCGGTGGCCGCACCGGAGGTCTGCGCCTGTAAGGCCTCTCCACTTGGAACTCGGGGGACCCCTTGCCCTTGGTGGTGGTCGAGCAGGACGGCAAGGGGACTGCAGTGTGGATTTTACTGGAGGCTGAGAACACACCAGACTTTATGACACAGGCAGGGTTTGCCCAGATCTCACACTGTAGAATATTTACAGCAAAGACTACCCACCTCCTTTGAAGGCTAGCTAGGAAAGACTGCCCAAAGAACCAGCATTTGATTGGTTCATTGATGTATTGCTCCACAAACCCAGTGCGTTAGGCAGAGTTCACAGGTGACAGGGCGAGAGGCAGACATCATAATCTGATGAGAACCGGGCATTGGTGGCTCATGCTTATCATCCTGGCTACTCAGGAGTCTGAGATATAAGGACCTTGGTTCAAAGCATGCCCACAAAAGAGTCCATGAGATGCATCTCCAAAAAGCCAGAATAGAGGTGTGGCTCAAGTGGTAGATCACCAGGCTTGAGAGAAAAAGCCAAGTGAGCGCGCTAAGTCCAGAGCTCCAGCACTGGCACAATAAAAATCAGATGAGGATTGTGTAGCTGGGAAGGGGGGTGCCTGCGTAACACACTTGCTCCTGTGTGCTTTAGTGAATGTTCTCTTTGGTGAGGAGTGAGAAGCTGTGTCTGTGAAGAAAGAGGCAAGGGGATGAAGACAGAAGGCCGAGCAGGTGGCAGAAGAGCCTCACAATAAAGGTGAAGGGAGATGCTGGGTATTTGGGCAAGGCTGTACGGTGGGGCATGGCTGAGAGCTAGGCAGGGGCGGGAGGCTGGGGGCGGCGGGAGGCTGGGGGCGGCGGGAGGCTGGGGGCGGCGGGAGGCTGGGGGCGGAGCTGCATGCATGCAGCAGCAGCCATGGCTAAGTAGGGCTTGCCCACAGCCCGTGGTGTAGAGGACCTGGAACTCCATGTGGGTGGCTTCTGAGCAACTTCTGCATCCCCCCCCGCCCCCGCCCTGCCCAGCCCAGCCCCATCTCCTCTGCTCCTCTGCGCCTCTGTGGAACTCACCCCCTCGGCCCCCACCGTCTTGCTGGCTGGTGGAGATTCAGGAGCTGGGAGGAGACCTACCCTGAGCAGTTGGAGGGAGCCTTTGGGCCTGCTGCTCAGGCATGGTCGGCCGTACACCCCAAAGGAGCATGTGCAGTAGATATGCATGGCGTGGGGGCTTGGCTTCCTCTGCTGGCCTGTAGGCTCAGCCCCTATGTGCCGACACCGTGGAGGGCGACAGTGCACAGCCTGGACTTCCTTCCCGTGTCAAAACCTCAATCTGAAGGGATCTGGCCATGTTAGGTGGTGGCAGCCACGGAGTCGCTGAGCCATGAGCAGCTGCTGGCTGCTGGGACAGCCGGTCCCCCCAGGCTGGGGCTCTGTCACCACCACTGGCCCATCCCCTCAAACACCTGGGGCTGAATCTGGGTCAGTGCGCCATGCAGTAGAGTCCCAGGCCTGTGCTTGATGATGGCCTCGCGGGATAAAGGGAGGTTTTAAACACAATTTTTTATTGGCTGGTCCTGGGGCTTGAACTCATGGCTGAGCACTGTCCCTTAAGACTGTTATCTAAAGTGCATGCTCTTCCACTTGAGCCACAGCACCACTTTTGGTGAGTTAATTAGACATAAGAGGGTCACGGGCTTTTCTGCCTAGGCTGGACTTGAACCATGACCCTCAGATCTCAGCCTGCTCAGTTGTTAGAATTAGAGGCACCTGGATCACTAGACAACAATTTATATGTGGACTTATCTGGCACAACATCATTCTAGAAAAGTCTCCAGCATAAAAAGAATGCATGGCTTTCATGTTTCTTTCTGGTTGATAAATAGACATTTTAGTAAGTCTAAAAATAGGGGTTTTTTTGTCAGTCATGGGGCTTGAACTCCCGGTCTGGGCGCTGTCCTTCAGCTCTTCAGCTCAAGGCAAGTGCTCTACCACTTGAGCCACAGTGCCACTTCCAGTTTCCTGGTGGTTAATTGGAGATAAGAGTCTCAGGCTGGCTTTGAACCACAATCCTCAGATCTCAGCCTCCCCAGTAGCTAGGATTACAGGTGTGAGCCACCCAAGCCCAGCTAGTTTTTTTTAATGTGTGTTTAATCAAATGAATATGTCGAACCTGTAAGATAAACTGATGAACATCCACTGCTGAGCACTAGATGCAAGGAGGGCTTGGAGTCTCAGGCTCCAGGCGGGGAGAGAGACAGAGGGCTTGAAGCCGGCAGGTTGCTCAATATCCCTTCCTCTCTGCATTGGGTGCACCTTGTAAGCTGGCCCCCTGGGCCCTGGGTCTGTGAGCTCACCTGCTGCTCCTGTGTTCAATCACCCTCGGGGAATAGTTCTGTGATACTTTGAAGAAAGCTGGATCGAGAGCCACTGAGAGTGATTTCCTGATTTCCTGAGCTGCAGTCATCTCAGTCCACACTGCCTCTGCTCTATTTTGATGGCCTAGGGTCTTTCCTGCCGTTTCCCATCTCTGCCTTGCAGGAAAAGCTCATGTTCCCTGTTCTGGAACCCATAGCAAGGTGTGGGGATGGCCAGGGCTGTCAACACTGGGCCCTGTGCCCAGCAGTGGGCATTGGTACCACCTGCAGCAGCCACACTGTTACTGAGCACATTGCTCATTGTACAAGCAGCCACAATCACCACCACGCATGGAAAGCAGAAACTCCTTTCTTACACTTTGACCTTGCTGAACCACGACTGTCAGGTGGGCATCATGCCTGCCAGTGGCCCGCAGGGAGGGCGGTACTTCCTCTAATTCCGGCGAGTGTGATAATCCTTCTTTCTTCTTGCACATCTTCTGGTCCAGGCTTTCCTTCCAGGTTGGCCGAGATCAAACCATCCTTTCCCCTCTCCAGACCCTTGCCATCGCTCATCTTCCCCTTGGCTTCCTGCCCACCTGGAGTTGACGCCGAGTGTCATGGCTTCTCCCTTCTCCATTGCGTGAGCCCTTACCTGCGGGGTCACAGGGCCATTGCTCCCTAATCCTAGATGAGATTGTCTCTGTGAGCCCCAGAGCCTAGCTGTCTCAGGCTTTCAGTGATCTCCACAGTGACAATTCCACATCACAGGAAGCCCCTGGCACATGGGGAGACTTGGCCACCCCAAACCTAACATCCAGACTGGAGAAGCAACAGGAAGGTCAGCTGTCACAAGTGTAGCCCTTTTTCCCTCCGGTTAGGGTCAACTGCTGCTGTCCCCTCTGTGAGTCCAGGGCTGTCACGGGGGCTAATATTTCCTCTGACTGTAGCTGAGGGCGGATCATGAAGTCAGGACTCCAGGGCTGGAGACTGGAGATGCTCAAGGTGCACTTTCTGTCCTTTACCATTCCCGTGTGCCTCTCGCACACCCGCTCCCTCTCTGTCTCTTGCAGCCTCTGCCTCTCCATCCCGCGAGTCTCGGGAACTCCAGGTCTCTGCGTGTCCATCTCTGGCCTGCACAGGCACAACAACAAAACGTTACTCATGCCTGCTGCCCCTACAACTTCATTCCTCTTTCTGTGTGTCTGGGAAGTCTGACAGTATCTACAGCCGGGGTGGTGCTCTCTCCACGTCTTCCTGAAGAGAACTTCCCCCTAGACACTCAGACTGAGTGCTTATTCTCAGATGTTGTGAGGTGGAGTGACTGGACGCACAGGTCAGTCTTCTGTCCTCAGTCTCCCCTCCCTACATAGCTCTTTGAGCTCATTTCTCCCTTTCCTTCCCCACTAACCCAGCATTGGTTTTTGAATCACCTGAACTCTGTGTCTTTTTTCCTAATGTTGACCTAATGTTGACCTTGTCTGCATCAGCATGGCCGACCTCCTGGGCACCCACCGGCCCTCTGTGCCCGGGTGGAAGCTCTCTGTATCCGTTCATTATCACACCTCCACTTAGGGATCTGTAATAAGAACCATAAAGTCGCTCTTGCCTTAAACCCTCTGCAGATGGCTTCCAACCTGCGTGTTTGTCCCAAGTCATCTATGCAGATAAAACCCCACTGACACTGGCTGTCGAATTGAAAGTCATGCTGGGAAGGCCAGGCATCTGCACTGACACACATGTGTGTGTAATTCCATGAACCTTAAATGAAGCTCACTTCTGTCCCCCCCCCCCCAGACATAAAGTTGAGGGTTAAAGACACACAACTTGGATTGTGTCACTAGTGTTGTGGATTTGTGCCTCGGCTTCCTATGTGTTCCTGTAACTTTTCTTCTATGTGGAAATAACTGGATGAGAGACAAGTGTCCAGCCCCAAGTTCCCCATTTCTGTACAGAGAGGGACATTTTGATTTTCCCTCTGCTAGTTCCTGATCGAGTTCTCAAAACAAATGCCACTTCCTCAGTCTTATCCAAGAAACAGGCTTGCACAGTGTGGCTTGGGGCTTGGCCCTCCGGGTTATTGGGTGATGGGATAGAGAGTTGCTTCATGTACCCAGGTTGCAGTCTTTTCTCCAATGATGGGGAGAGTCCTGGAGGTGCAGAGAATTCCTGTAAGCGTCAGGGCGCGCGCGGGAGGGCATGCACGGGGGGCGGGGGCATACCCCCCCGGGCCGGCCCAGGTGCCTCCGTAAGGGCCCGGGACACCGTCCACCTGCTGCTCCACCCCACCCCATGTGTGTGTTCTGGGCCGCTCCTCTCCTGGTCTGTGCTAGTCTTCTCCCCAGCGCCTCGTGGCTGGCGCGCCTCCTCCTCCGTGCTGTCTCCAAGCCCCCGCTCCCGGTGTGCCGTCACCTCCGCCCAGCTGCTATGCCCGGCTCGCGTGTCTGTCCCGGTGTGCCTTCTTGGCTCCTCGCCCAGGCCAGATCTCTCTCATCATCATTCCTGGCCCTTTGCTCATACAAAGCCGTCTCAGACGGTCTGGAGGCTGCTCTCTCCTTCCAGAGCCCTAAACACTCTCTCGTCAGGGTCCTGTGGTCCTACATTTATGCTTTGGCCTCCCCGCTGTCTAGATTCCTTGAAGGCAGGAAGTAGGAGGTTAGCGTCTAAGCAGCCCAGGTGTGCTGTTCTGCACGTAGGGAGTGCGTGTGAAAGCAGTTTGAACAGGCCAGGCAGGCTGGCCTTCTGATTATGTAGGACACTGTTCATTCTGGGGCACAGAGGACACCACGTCAAAGCTCCCCAAATTCATAGCTCTCCTAACTTGAAATCTTGTAAGATCTAGGCTAAGTGATGAACAGATTCCGATTCTACAAAATACATCTTTGTACTTCCTGAGGCATTTGTGTGTTTTTTTAAGCAGCGCTGGTTATTTCTGAGATGGGTCTCACTTCCTGCCTGGGTGCAAACCCCAGCCATGAGCCATTGTAGTTGTTAGGACAGACACAGCGCACTGAACCAAGCTGTTCCCGGGCTAACCCCAGACTGTGAGCACATGATCTCAGCCTCCCCAGTAGCGAGTATTGCAGGATTACAGTCACTGGCAACAAGCCCGACACAATGTTCGACACACTTTCTTCCTCATGTCTATGACAAGAATCAATACAACTGTCCTTGGCTTTTGCTCTAAAGGAAGTTTCCAGGATGGAAATTGCCCATATAGAATGCACCACTGTCTTCTGCATGGCTTGTCTTCTGTGTCCCTTACGGTGTCCATGTAGATGTTTGGCATGATCATAAATTTGAGGAGTTCATTATAAACTTGAGTGTGATCTGAGAAGAGCTTTGATACAGGGTATTTTCGAGTGAGATTAAAAACAAAATGAATCTGAGCTTTCTCGGGGTGATGTGTGGTTGGACTTTTCCCTTTACTTCGAGATTCAGAACGGATTATTGACCACAGTCACTCGACGCACCTCACATGCCGGGAAACCTCAGCGCAGCCTGGCGCAGCTGTTCAAACCCAAGGTGGCTGCCTTGGGGGTGGAGGGAGCAGCACTGGGGGCGTCTGGGCCCCTCCCTGCCTGCCTCTGACTCCTGGCTTCCAGGAGGGGAGGGGATGTAGGCCCCGCCGGCCCAGCCCTCTTGAGTGGCAGTGTTTGCCGCCTGCCCGCGTGTCACGGAGAGGTTTAGTATTCTGGTTTTGGTCCTTAGCCAAGCCAAGTCTATTTTAGTTTAGTTTTCTCCGGCGGGCCATTTACAGGACTGATGCGTTGTGAGAGGCTGCCTTTCTCATTGCACACATTGGCAGGAGGGGCCCTGGTAGGAAAGATGAGGTGGGCCTGGTGGGGCTCTGGCCTCCTGAGGGAGTCCTTGTCGCTTCCACCCAGCAAGGAGTGCAGCCCCTGGACACGGGAGGCGGGAGGGGCTGACGCAGGCTGGAGGGAGGAGTCCCAGCTCTCCACTCCTGGCTGCTCTGGGGAAAGGGCTGAGGGCTTCACAGAGAAGGGCCAGGGGCCAGGGGCCAGGGAAGTCACAGGCTGGGAGAGAGCAATGGGCAGGACTTCCACTGGCGGAGGACCGGGCCAGCTTGTGGCCGCAGCTCTGCAGATGTCTCACCTCAGAGAAAGGCTCTGAGGGCTCAGGGTGAAGATCAGGTACAGGAGGACGTGCAGCTCTTGCAGGGCAGCTGGCATCGCCGGGCAGTGACCAGGCGTCGTCCTGCCGAGACAGGCCGGGTGCTGCCTTGCTAGCCGATTCCCAGGAGGCCGACCAGGGACCTTCCCCGTCTCCATGCTCACGCCTGGGGCCTGTGGAGCGGGAGGCGCTGAGTGGGGTCAAGGCCAGGCGAGCCCAGCTGAGGAGGCTGAGCCTCCTGGCAGTGAAAGTGCCCCAGCCAGGCCCGTCCACCTCGGCCCCTCGGGCTCACGGTAAGCCTTCCGCACTTCCTGAGGCTGGTTTTGTGGCAGCCCAGGTGTGAACTACTTCATGATTGTGCCATTTTGTGCCTTTCCTCATCCTCAGGGAGCCCCGCCACAGCCTCTGAGGGCTGGGGTCCTGCCTCCCCTCTCACTTCATCAACACCCGGCGCCTGGGCCTCCGGGGTGCAGCCCAGGGCCTCCGGGGTGCAGCCCAGGGCCTCCGGGGTGCAGCCCAGGACCCGGCTGCTGTGTTTGGAGGGCCACGTCCTCCGGCGGCCCCAGCTGCCTCTCCTGCTCTATCCTCTCCCACAGCACGCTGGGTAGCAGCCTCCGTCAGCTGTGTTTCCTAAAGCAGAGGAGTGTGGCCTGGGGTCTGTGTCTTCCCCCTGGCTGCACACAGGAAGTGGCGGGACGGAACCCAAGCTCAGGGCCGGGCCCCGGCCTCCAGGGCCAGTCCAGCCTCTGCGGGAGGCTCACAGGGAGTCCTCACCCCCCAGAAGATGCAGTTTGTCCAGGATCCCCACCACAAATGGGAAACCCAAAGCCAAGGTCTCCTCGCACGCTCACATTGCTACTGCTTTGCTGTGGATTCTAGGAGACAGGCTCTATCTTCATGTGATCAGCTTATGACAGTGGGACACACATGGTTAACCATTTGCATCTGAGGAGATAGGCGTTGCTCTTAAGTAGGAAGTGGTAATTCAGCAGCTTTGGCCGTTCTTGCCTCTCATTGCTCTGTTTCAAGCTCATCAGGCTGGGAGGATGGTCCTCGTGCTGGCCGTCTGAGAGCCTGGCTTACCCCCTAGGGGCCAGACCACCGAGGTGACTTCAGACCAGCACGTCTGAGGTGAGTGGGCCCAGGCCCCCCTCTCAGTAGATGTCGGGGTGCAGGTGTGCTGTGCTTGGGACCCCACCCAATAGACATCAGGATGCAGGTGTGGGTGCTTTGTCCCCTACTTGGTAGGCAGTGGGGTGCAGGTGTGGTGTTCTGGGTCCCCCACTCAGTAGACATTGGGGTGCAGGTGTGGGTGCTTGGGTCCCCACTCGGTAGGCAGTGGGGTGCAGGTGCATCAGCTCTGCTTGTGTCTAACTGGACTCTTTCCTCCTCTAAGCAGGGTCCTGTGGCTTTGGGGCAGCGGTGTGTTTCAGAAGCTGCTTCTCCCAGGCAAGGGGTGTGTCCTCAGGGTCACTCAGGAGAGCCAGGGCAGCGGGCCAGCGCTGCTTTTGTGTGTGGGGACGGGCCTGGGGATGTGTGCAGCCAAGCTTGGGACCTCCGAGGCACACCCCAGCCCTAGAAATGCAGGATTCACTTAACCAGCCACCCTCTGGGGTTTTGGAGAACTAAGGAGTGTTTAGGGCAGGCAGTGTGGGGTTCGCTCAGTGCAGGCCGCGGGAGCTGGGCAGCTGAGGCCGCTGCAGGAGCTCTCGGAGCCTTACGTCAGGAACTCAGGGGCTGCGGATCCTGATCAGAGCTGGCCGTAGAAGCAAAGCTATGAAAAGACTGTGAGCATGAAGCCAGCAGCCAGGACCACAGAGTGCGGGCCAACACTGAGCCCTGGTCACCTTCACTCCAGGCCCGGGAGCAGCGGGAGACCAACAGGGTGGAGACCGGTCCCACAAGGACAGAACAGAACGCAATGCTTGAATTAAGCTACTCTTGAAGTGGCTAAAATTTAATTTCTGCACATTATAAAAAACACACACACACAACAACAGCTGGGTGCTGGTGGCTCAGGCCTGTAATCCTAGCTACTCAGGAGGCTGAGATCTGAGGATCAGGGTTCAAAGGCAGCCTGGGCAGAAAAAATCTGTGAGATTCTTTTTTTTTTTTAGTCATGGGGCTTGAACTCTAGGCCTGAATGCTGTCCCTCAGCTCTTCAGCTCAAGGCTAGTGCTCTACCACTTGAGCCACAGCACCACTTCTGGTTTTCTGGTGGTTTATTGGAGATAAGAGTTTCACAGACTTTCCTGCCCAGGCTTTGAACTGCAACCCTCAGATCTCCCTCCTGAGTAGCTAGGATTACAGGCGTGAGTCACTGGCGCTGGGATGTCTGTGGGATTCTTATCTCCAATTATCCAGGAGAAAATCAGAAGTGGCTTTGTAACTCAAGTGGTAGAACGCTGGCCTTGAGCTGAAGAGCTCAGGGACAGACCCCAGGCCCAGAGTTCAAGCCCCACAACTGACAAAAAAAGAAAGAAAGAAAGAAAGAAAGAAAGAAAGAAAGAAAGAAAGAAAGAAAGAAAGAAAGAAAGAAAGAAAGAAAGAAAGAAAATATAACTGGGTGTGGTAGCACAGGCCTGCAATCTCAGCACTCAGAAGACTGAGACAGGACAGACTGATACAGACTGTGACAGTGAGTTAAAAGCCAGCCTCCTCAATATTGCAAGGTCCTGCTCTAAAAAATAAATAAATAAAAGAAAGAAAAAGTGAGTTTCCAAACTAGTGGAAAGAACCAAAATACACAGGCACACAGACACACAGACACACACATACCCCGATAAGCAAATTACTGGAAAAAACCTTAACCACCCCAGTCAAAAGCAGAAGGAAGCTGGGCTCCAGTGTCCGCTCCACTGACATTCACAGAAACTCCCAAAGCCAGTTTATCTGTGATTCACATGCACTTAGAACACACATGTATCGGAAACCTACCACTGGAATACGAAAACTGTTGTGGAAAAGCATCGTGGATTCCTGGTGGAGGGAAGGTGGAGGGGTGGCAGGCAGGATGGAGGGAAGGTGGAGGGGTGGCAGAATGGAGGAAGGTGGAGGGATGGCAGGATGGAGGAAGGTGGAGGGATGGCAGGCAGAATGGAGGAAGGTGGAGGGGTGGCAGGCAGGATGGAGGGAAGGTAGAGGGGTGGCAGGCAGGATGGAGGAAGGTGGAGGGGTGGCAGGATGGAGGAAGGTGGAGGGGTGGCAGGCAGGATGGAGGAAGGTGGAGGGATGGCAGGCAGGATGGAGGGAAGGTGGAGGGATGGCAGGATGGAGGAAGGTGGAGGGATGGCAGGATGGAGGAAGGTGGAGGGATGGCAGGATGGAGGAAGGTGGAGGGATGGCAGGATGGAGGAAGGCGGAGGGATGGCAGGATGGAGGAAGGTGGAGGGGTGGCAGGATGGAGGGAAGGTGGAGGGATGGCAGGATGGAGGAAGGTGGAGGGATGGCAGGATGGAGGAAGGTGGAGGGATGGCAGGATGGAGGAAGGTGGAGGGATGGCAGGATGGAGGAAGGCGGAGGGATGGCAGGATGGAGGAAGGTGGAGGGGTGGCAGGATGGAGGGAAGGTGGAGGGATGGCAGGATGGAGGGAAGGTGGAGGGATGGCAGGATGGAGGAAGGTGGAGGGATGGCAGGCAGGATGGAGGGAAGGTGGAGGGGTGGCAGGCAGGATGGAGGGAAGGTGGAGGGGTGGCAGGATGGAGGGAAGGTGGAGGGGTGGCAGGATGGAGGAAGGTGGAGGGATGGCAGGCAGGATGGAGGGAAGGTAGAGGGGTGGCAGGATGGAGGGAAGGTGGAGGGGTGGCAGGCAGGATGGAGGAAGGTGGAGGGATGGCAGGCAGGATGGAGGAAGGCGGAGGGATGGCAGGCAGGATGGAGGGAAGGTGGAGGGATGGCAGGATGGAGGAAGGTGGAGGGATGGCAGGATGGAGGAAGGTGGAGGGATGGCAGGATGGAGGGAAGGTGGAGGGATGGCAGGATGGAGGAAGGTGGAGGGGTGGCAGGATGGAGGGAAGGTGGAGGGATGGCAGGATGGAGGGAAGGTGGAGGGGTGGCAGGCAGGATGGAGGAAGGTGGAGGGATGGCAGGATGGAGGAAGGCGGAGGGATGGCAGGATGGAGGAAGGTGGAGGGGTGGCAGGATGGAGGAAGGTGGAGGGATGGCAGGATGGAGGAAGGTGGAGGGATGGCAGGATGGAGGGAAGGTGGAGGGGTGGTGGGCAGGACATGGGGAGTGACATGGTTGCAGGCTCCGGTGAGCTGTGTCTTCCCATCTGTAAACAGGTGCAGGGTCTGCCCAAGGGATGTGAGGTAGTGCCTGAGTGCACAGCATAGGACTAGAGCTTAGTTCCAGCCCATGCACGATTTGTATACACACACGCAAGTCTATTTGTAGGCATCAAAACCTATGCATTGACTCTACATACATACATATATATGTACATACATACATACATACATACATACATACATGGATTCATGCATGCATACACACATGCACACATATACACAGTTGCATAGACATCCATGCACACACCACTGATGTACACCTATATAACAACCCATATGCACACATGCATACAAAAGAGATGTGCATGTGAGCACAGGACACTTATGCACACACACTCATGCACGTGTGTGCAGCACACTTATGCACACACACCCATCATGTACACATGTGCATAGCACACTTATTCACACACTCATCATGTGCACGTGAGCGCAGGACACATGCACACACACTCATCATGTGCATGAGTGCAGCACACTTATGCAGACACACTCATCATGTGCACGTGTGTGCAGCACACTTATGCAGACACACTCATCATGTGCACGTGTGAGCAGGACACTTATGCACACACACTCATCATGTGCACGTGAGCGCAGCACACTTATTCACACACACTCATGTACACATGTGCATAGCACACTTATTCACACACACATCATGTGCACATGTGCACAGCACACTTATGCACGCACTGATATAGTTTTTTTGCCCCTTGCCTTGCAAGGCCCAAAGAAAACACAAGCTAAAAATCTGGCTTTGTTTTGGTCAGCCATGGGGCTTGAACTCATGTCCTAGGCGCTATCCCTGAGCTTTCCTGCTCAAGGCTATATCTCTGCTGCTTTGAGTCACAGTGTCACTTCCAGTTTTCTGGTGGTTACTTGGAGATAAGAATCTCCCAGGGGCTTTCCTGCCTTGGCTGGCTTTGAACCATGATTCTCAGATCTTCACCTCCTAAGTAGTTAAGATAACAGGCGTGAGCACCAGTACCTGGCAAAATCTGATTTAGTTGAACAAACTGTTAAACTTTGCATCACATGTTTTTGCACTGCAATTTTAGTGCAGTGTTTTCTCACTGATAGTATTCTGATAAATATTCCTGGTATTTCCCCCTCTATCCCTCTTCAGGTAAAACCTGGGTGAGAGGTACGTAGTGTTGCTGCTGTTTCTCTCTCTCCCCCTCTCCCTCTCCCCCTCTTCCCCTCTCTCCCTCTCCTTCTTCCCCCCTCCCCCTCTCTCCCTCCCCTTCTCCTCTCTCCCTCTCCCTCCCCTCTCCCCCTCCCTCTCCCTCCTCTCTCCTCTGTACTATCTCTCTCCCCCTCCCCCTCTCTCCCTCTCCCTCTTTCCCTGACCACTCTTAGTCCCTCTCTGAGCTTTTCCTTGGCTACCTGGAACCAGCAGAAGTGCTGGCTGCCTGTTTCAATGAAGTGCACACGGCTGCTCTTTCTCTCTGGATGAATTAACCCATTAGCTGCTACTTCCTGGGACACTTCCTTTTGCTTATTATTCTAAAGCCATGTTCTTGTGCACAAAGGTTGAAGCTAACTTTTTATATTGTGTAAAAATGTGACTGTAGAAATGAGTTTTTCCTAAGGTAGCACTTTCTTTTCCTGTGTGGTGTGGCACAGAAGGGTAGCAGGGGTGACTCAGCCACCAGGCCCCTGCCCCTGGGTGGGCCCTCAGCCCTGAGGAGGCCCCTGGGTGGGCCCTCAGCCCTGGGGAGGCCCCTGGGTGGGCCCTCAGCCCTGAGGAGGCCCCTGGGTGGGCCCTCAGCCCTGGGTGGGCCCTCAGCCCTGTCCCTCCGGGACCTCAGGTGCTTCATCTGGTAGGGTGGTCTGTGGATGTGGTTTCAAACCTTCCACGCAGAAGCCATGGGAAATCTTACTTAACCATTAGTTGCTTCTGAAAAAAAGGCAGAGATGCCACTCAAGGGTGTGTCTGCACAGAAGCTGGTTTCGAGCTAGCGAGTGTCTGCTAAGGGAGGAGTGTGGGCCGGAGGAGGGACTGGGGCCTGGGGCCTCTGACACAGTTTCTGAGCACTGTGCAGTGTGTACAAATGCTGTTTTAAAGGCCCCAACATGGAACCCGCTCCGTCCCAGGGGCCACCCCCACAGCCCCTAACAGAATCTGGGGTGGATGCAGAGCAGTGCTGGTGCAAGGCACATTCTGTGAAAAGCCTTGAGTGACGGGGACGCGCAGAGTACTTGGTTCTTGTAGCTGCTTTGGGCTTGTGCCAAGTCGGGCCCCGTGTGGAGCTTCGCGCCTGCCTGTGAGCGCCGTGCCTGCCTCTGCCCACCGTCTCCCTCAGGCGCCCCACGTACACCTGGTCGAAGGGGTCTGCCCACCCCAGATTCAACCAGGCCTGACCCTTCAACACCCTCTCCTATTGATGCACAGGTCCAACGCTCCCTAACACTGGTCCAAAATCCACCATTTACGCTCCACTTGCTGAGCAGAGCCCTGATTTTGGGGGGGATTCGAAGCCCCTCTTTCCAAAGACAATCCTTCTCTCGGCAGGAACACAACTCCAGCCCCGATGCAGGGTGCTAGCCCGCTGGCAGGACTCACCCGCCGGCAGGCTGTTTGCTCTGACTGCGTTTGGAGGTCTTTCCATGCAGCAGCCAAGCTGGAGCCGTAGTACGGGGCTAGTGCTCACCTCATTCTGAGCTTGGTAGTGCTAATGCTGTAGCCTCAAAGTTAAACATCTGTTCTTACTTACTAATTCATTTATTCTTGTGCCAGGCCTGGGGCTTGAACACAGGGTCTGGCCACTGTCCCTGAGCTTTTGTGCGTAACGCAAGAGTCCTACCACTTGGGCCACAGTACCACTTCTGGTCTTTTTGGTGATTAGTTGGAGGTAAGAGTCTCATGGACTTTCCTGCCCAGGCTGGCTTTGAACCTTGACTCTCAGATCTCAGCCTCCTGAATAGGATTATAGGCGTGAGCCACCAGTGCCCAGCTCAACACCTGTCAACATTAACATCTGCATTTACTCTGCCCCCATTGCTCCCATAAAGTTGGCAGCTCACAGCACAGACTCCTTTCAGTCTGGTAGATCAGTGTTCTCACCCGGCTCGAGGGCTGGCAGGTGCGGGGATGGCAACCATAGTCCTTTCTCTGCCTTCCAGAACACGGTCTGACGCCCTGCTCAGTACAGCAGATCTGTTTTTAAGTCTGAAATCATAACAGATCAAGGTGGAGGAGAGTGAGATGAGGCCATGTTCAGTCACTCTCTTGCCGATGGTCGAGGTGTGCGGTAGGACAGGCATGCCAGTCTTGCAAACTTTCTACCGAATAAGAGGCTTAAAACGTCTGCTCTTGCCAGGCTCTGTGCCTGTGGAGTTAACGATTTAAATTCGAGTGTAGGATCCTTGATTTCCTCAATTGAATTTTACCATTTTAGCCCTCACCCGCTGTGTGGTTCTGTCCAGAGGCTGATGCCGTTCATTCTGTCCTCCAGTTGATTAATGATCCTTTTGGCTCTGGACACCTTTAGCCGTGCAGAACTTGCCGCTCCTTTTTGGCCTGATTACTGACAGAGACAGGGAGCAGGGCTTTGCTGAGATGGAGACGGGGCGCTGCCAGGAAGCTCTGCCACAGCTGCGTGCGAGTGGGTGTGCAAGCAGGGTGGCGTGTGTGAACAGGTGTGTGAGCGGGGCTCTGCATGTGAGCTGGTGTGTGAGCAGGGTGGTGTGTGTGAACAGGTGTGTGAGCGGGCATGTGAGTGGGGCGCTGCGTGTGAGCGGGTGTGCGAACAGGGTGGTGCGTGTGAACAGGTGTGTGAGCAGGCGTGTGAGTGGGCGTGTGAGTGGGGTGCTGTGTGTGAGCGGGGCACTGCGTGTGAGCGGGTGTGTGAGCAGGGTGGCGCGTGTGAACAGGTGTGTGAGCAGGCGTGTGAGTGGGCGTGTGAGTGGGGTGCTGTGTGTGAGCGGGGCACTGCGTGTGAGCAGGTGTGTGAGCAGGGTGGCACGTGTGAACAGGTGTGTGAGCGGGGCGCTCCATGTGAGTGGGTGTGTGAGCAGGGTGGTGCGTGTGAACAGGTGTGTGAGCAGGCGTGTGAGCGGGTGTGTGAGCAGGGTTCTGCGTGTGAGCGGGTGTGTGAGCGGGGGGCTGCGTGTGAGCGGGTGTGTGAGCAGGGTGGCGCGTGTGAGCGGGTGTGTGAGCAGGGTTCTGCGTGTGAGCGGGTGTGTGAGCAGGGTTCTGCCTGTGAGCGGGTGTGTGAGCAGGGTTCTGCGTGTGAGCGGGTGTGTGAGCAGGGTTCTGCGTGTGAGCGGGTGTGTGAGCAGGGTGGCGCGTGTGAGCAGAGCCCCGCTGGCCGTGTCGCACCGTCCGGGCCGTGCACACACCATTCGCTGCACATCTGGTAAGCCGGTGACCTCCGCACCTTGGTGGTGGTTCCACATCCTGAGCACTTTCAGATTTCAGATTCAGTCACAGATTTGCAGCGTCTGCCACACTTCCCCAATCTGCCGATGGCCTCCGGGCAGTTGAGGGTTGGGGACTGAACTGTGGTGTGCGGTGCCCTGGGCACGCGGCGTCTGTGCCAGGTCCCACCGCTCACGGCACACGTCAGTCCCTGCGGGGTCGATGCCGGCCCGGAGTCCCGCCGGAGGTGCCGCCTCCTCTTCCCTGCAGGTCAGCTTCCATGTCTTCTCTGCATCTCTGCCCCCTGGACTTCACGGGCCTCATTTGCCAGACTTGGGCAGCCTAATCGCAACTCTCTCTCTCTCTCTCTCTCTCTCTCTCTCTCTCTCTCTCTCTCTCTCTCTATATATATATATATATATATATATATATATATGTATGTATGTATGTATATACTCATATATATGTGTGTGTGTATACACACACACACACACACACACATATTGACAGTCCTGGGTCTTGAACTCAGGGCCTGGGTGGTGTCCCTAAGATTCTTTTGCTCAAGGCTAGCACTCTACCACTTGAACCACAGCGCTACTTCCAGCTTTTTCTGTGTATGTGGTACTGAGGAATCGAACCCAGAGCCTCATGCATGCTGATCAAACACTCTACCACTAAACCACATTCCCAGCCCTCTGAGTATTTTTGAAATGATGTTTGCGAGGGGTAGAAGGACGCAGGAGCGAGCTGAGGATCACCGCTCTCTCGCTTAGCGCGTGCGGCCAGTCGTTGAGACGTGGCTAGTGTTGGGCAGCGCTTAGGGACGTGTCAGTCACAGCGTGTGCTGGGTGCAGCACCATGTCGTGCCCCACACGCGATGCTGGTGGCCTGGGCATGGAGTAAGTCGGGTGGGAGGTTGGGGGCAGTGAGTCAGGGGCAGCAGCAGTGGCCCCCGGCAGCTGATGGAAGGCAAGAAGCCTCGTAGTTGCAAAACCAAATGGAACAAAGAGGTGTTTCTGAAAATATCATATGATCCCCGAGAGTTCCCAAAACCTTCCACTAAAGAACAGCTCAGGGCTGTGTGTCCTACAGATTCTCTGAGCTCCAATCTGCTCGGTGAATTATGTCTGCACCTGCCTGCTGGAGGAACACTGGTTTAGGAATGCTTAAATCTCCCAAGGAAGCAGATTCCGTTTTGACTCGGTGGGGCCCCTTGCGTGTGACGGGGCATCAGTGGTGTGGAGGTGAGCCCACTGAGGGGCCAGGGGCATCGACGGTGTGGAGGTGAGCCCACTGAGGGGCCAGGGGCATCGACGGTGTGGGGTGAGCCCACTGAGAGGCCAGGGGCATCGATGGTGTGGAGGTGAGCCCACTGAGGGGCCGTGCGTGTGACAGGGGCATCGACGGTGTGGGGTGAGCCCACTGAGGGGCCGTGCGTGTGACAGGGGCATCGACGGTGTGGAGGTGAGCCCACTGAGGGGCCAGGGGCATCGACGGTGTGGGGTGAGCCCACTGAGGGGCCAGGGGCATCGACGGTGTGGGGTGAGCCCACTGAGAGGCCGTGCGTGTGACAGGGGCATCGACGGTGTGGAGGTGAGCCCACTGAGGGGCCAGGGGCATCGACGGTGTGGAGGTGAGCCCACTGAGGGGCCGTGCGTGTGACGGGGGCATCAGTGGTGTGGAGGTGAGCCCACTGAGGGGCCAGGGGCATCGACGGTGTGGGGTGAGCCCACTGAGGGGCCGTGCGTGACAGGGAAGGCTCCTGTGTCAGGAGTGCACGCGCGCGAGGCCACTCTGGGTGCTGTGCGTGGTTTGTTGGCTCCTCAAGAATCGCGCCAAAGACAGGGCTTCCGGCTTCCCCTCTCAGTGGGGAGACATCGCTACCTTTGGTTCTCAGCCCACTAAGAAGGTACGGAAGTATCTCCTTAGAAACTTCTATCACCGCACTCCTCTGTCTTCATAGAAACGACTCTGTCTTCACAAGGCCGATCCTCACAGCTTGTCTCTCCAGGCTGGTAGTTGCAATTCAAGGCTGGGAATTTGTGTGGTGACCCAGGTGCCAGCAGGCCACTCATACGACTTCCTTACAAGGGCACACACGGTCTTTGAGGTACAAATGGTGGTTTGGGCAGGCTGAAGCCTTGGCGCTTAGGAGTAAACAATCTTTTTTATTGAGAGCCCTGGTTCTTAGCCACAGCCTTAAGTTTCTCAGTATCTGGCACGATGCAGGGTTGCACCAACCAATGAGTTCACGTCGTTTCTCCTAAGAGAAATCACTGGTGCCTGGGGTGGGGCTGCACAGAGCGTGCCTTTCTGTCTGCAGTTCTACTTTGAGAGGTTTTGGCCCAGTAGAATCTCGCTGTACGTACTCACCCTGAGTTTTTGTGTTGATCAAAACCTACTGTTTTTCTAATATGACCTTCATTTCATGAAGGATCCCAGCATGGGGACAGCTGTGTGTGGGCTGTGCACCGTGGTTTGTGGAGCTTTGCACGCGACCACGGTGGACTCATCGTGTGATAGAAAAGCCTACGACGTGTTCTCCCTGGGCTGTGCAGAGAGCAGGGAAGCCCGTCCTCAGGGCGTGTCCAGTGGGCGCTGCTCGGGCGCCGCCCCGGGACACGGCTGTGACTGCAGCCATTTGCTTTCTCCCCTCCTCAGCTTCCTCTCTAAGCGGCTGTCATCGTGAGGTGGACCCATCTGCTTCCCTTCCTGCCCACAGCCTGCACCGCCATGGGCGAGGTGAGCGCCTGCTTTGTTCTGGGTACAGAGTCTGAGTTCGGTTCATTGTGGCCACGGACGGTGGGCTGTAGCGCACTCTTCCTTTGCTTTTCAGGAACTGCTGAGCTCTCTGGATCCTTACGAGTCACTGGATGATTATTCTGAGTCCAACAGCACGAGTGCCAGCGATTATCCGAGTGACTACCTGCCGCCCTCCCCGTGCTCGCTGCGGGGCGTCAGGCAGTTTTCCCGCGGGTTCGTGCCCGTGGCCTACTCGCTGGTGTGCGCCTTCGGCCTCCTGGGCAACGTGCTGGTGGTGCTCACCTTCGCCTTTTACAAGAAGGCCAAGTCCATGACGGACATCTACCTCCTGAACATGGCCATCGCGGATGCCCTCTTCGTCCTCACGCTTCCCTTCTGGGCAGTCAGCCACGCCACTGGCGCGTGGGTTTTCAGCAACGCGCTGTGCAAGCTGCTGAAGGGGATCTACGCTGTCAACTTCCACTGCGGCATGCTGCTGCTGGCCTGCATCAGCCTGGACCGCTACGTGGCCATCGTGCAGGCCACCAGCTCCTTCCGCCTCCGGGCCTGGACCCTGACGCACAGCCGGAGAATCTGCTCCGTGGTGTGGGCGCTGTCACTCCTCATCTCCACCTCGACCTTCGCCCTCAACCGGAAGTACAAGATCCAGGGCCAGCAGGTGTGCGAGGCCAAGTACCCGTCCTTCTCGGAGCCCGTCACGTGGAAGCTGCTGGGGCTGGGGCTCGAGCTGCTCTTCGGCTTCTTCGTCCCCTTCGTGTCCATGCTGTTCTGCTACGCGCTCATCGTCAGGACCTTGCTGCAGGCTCAGAACGCAAAGCGGCACCGCGCCATCCGCGTGGTCATAGCCGTGGTGCTGGTGTTCCTCGTGTGCCAGATTCCTCACAACGCCGTCCTGCTGGTGACCGCCGCTCACCTGGGCAGCATGGACAGAACGTGCCACAGCGAGAGGCTGCTGGGCTACGTCAGGACCGTCACCGAGGTCCTGGCCTTCCTCCACTGCTGCCTCAACCCCGTGCTCTACGCCTTCGTCGGCCAGAGGTTTCGGAGCTACTTCCTGAAGATCATGAAGGACGCGTGGTGTGTGCGGAGGAGGGCCGCATCGCGCCTCTCCTGTGCCCGCATCCACTCGGAGAGCTGCGCCTCCAGGCAGACCAGCGAGGCTGTGGACGACAACGCCTCATCCTTTACTATGTGAGCCCGGAGAGTCACGCGGTGATACCCTGCAGACCCCTTTACTGTGTGAGCCCGGAGAGTCACGCGGTACCCTACAGCACCTATGGGACTTATCAATAGGTGTCTGGCGGGGGGGGGGGGAGAGGGGAGAAGAAAAGAAAAGACATGGCCCAACATGCACAGGAGTTCTGGAAATTAAGCACAACCCGCCTCAGCCTCCCTGTGCTAGCGTGCTTGGTGAGAAGTGTTGTGGTCCCGGAGACTCATGGGCCTTTGTCCCACAAAACAGGACCTGGGAAAGGTGCAGTTCATGTGAATTACATATGAATTTAAACATTTTCTGAAAATATTTACAAAGAGATTGCACAGAGACCCACGTGTGATGGCTCCCACCTGCAATCTTAGTGACTTAAGAGGCTTTGGCTGAGAGCATCCAAGTGTGAGGACGGCCTTGCAAGAAAACTTCCCCAGGATCTCAGCCCGACCGTGAAAGCGGTGAGACCCTTATCTCCAGAAAAGTCAGGAGTGGAGCTGTGGCTCGAGTGGAAGAGCGCCAGCCTTGAGCAGAAGAACTCAGGGACACGAGCACCACAAAAAGCGGCGGGGGGAAGACGACATAAAGCTAATAAAAATACTTTAAAAAGGGGCCGGAGGCATTGCTTGGAGTCCCTAATATTTGAAAAGCCCTAAATTCAAACCCCAGCACAAGAAAAAAGAAAAGACAAAGAGAGGTACTCCTATAACTCCTTTTAGAAAAACATTTAAGCTGGGAAGGAGGCTCAGTGGTAGAGCGCTTGCCTCCCATGCATGAGGCCCTGGGTTTGGTTCCTCAGCACCACATAAAGAGACAGAGAGGAAAAAAAAAAGAAAAAAGCATTTAAGCAGTGTTTACTGTTGCTAATTGTAAATAGCTAAATCAGTACCTACTTTCCCTTGGACTGGCACAGTAGTGCCAGGTTGTCAAAAGGCTGGAGAGAGAGAGACACGCCGATGAGCCCACCCACTGGAAAGCACACGGTAACAGGCAGTGGCGGAAATGATGGTCACGCTCCTGTCTCCCTGGAAAAGGCATCTGGGCTTGCACTGGCTGCGGCCGCTGGCTGCCCCTCACTGTGGCCAGGCGGCCCTGCCTCCTGCTGAGCCTGGCTTCTGCAGGGGCTGGCTGGTAGCCCCAGGCTCTGCTGAGTTTTTAGCATGTTTAATAAATGTTTGTCCAATGAATCATAATAAAATTGGAGTTTATCTTGCTGTCTAATTTTTTTAATTGTTTTTAATTGTCCTCGTAGTACTTCTTTAAATAAAAGAAAACTTTGCTGAGCCAGTGAGAGGAACGTTGGTTCTCATTTCTTAATGGAGTTGGAGGAGAGGATGGTGGCTAAGGATAGGCCCACAAAGGCCTGGATTAGCCAGGGTATAGTAAGACGCACATTGGCTTCCCAAAGTCTGAGACTCATGACGGGATCAGACTGTAACAACGCTCTGGCTTTGTAGAAGCCTTCCAGAACTCTAGATTTGCAAGTGCTACATACATGTAGGAAGACAAGTGGGGAAAATCTGGACTTGACCTATGAAAATACAGAGGATTTGAGCAGGGTGACCATCACCCATCCAGAGCCCTGACAAGCTCACCTTGACGAGACACTAGTGGGAACTTGTCTGGGTCTCATGGGCTGCAAAGAGAGGTATAAGATCTAAAGTCTGTATGCATTAAGCATTGCTTTAGTGTTGCAAAGTAAGAGTGCATGAGATATGGGAAATTGGAATCATGTTCTAGCTTCTGTGTCTTCCCCCTGCCCCCCACCATGTGGTATTCAGGGCCTCCGCTGCCCGGAGATCTGCTAGTGGTAGATTCCAGAAATCGAATCATAAGCCACGATGCTCTTGGCACCATAGTCACTGTGAAGCGCCTGGAGGAGTCTCAAGTGTGGCCAGTAGGGGGCGCAGAACCCATTTCTTAAGTGGAGAAACACGAGCATGCTGGATGGGCTGATGGGACTGTGAAGGTAAGTCTAATGCTTGAAGCTAGCCCAGGAGGAGCCTGCTTCTGACAGATGGAATCATTTTTAAGCGGAAAAGCACAAAATCCTCATGGCATCTACGTGTGCAGCAGCAGCCTTTCTGGCAATGTGTGTGCTGTGAGCACAGTCTGAACGAGCACGCAGGCTCTTTTCCCTTCTGAGTACAAGGTTTTCCAAATACCGATTCCCGGGTGTGTTCCTCACGTGCACACCCACGCAGGGAAGGGGGTGGTGCTCAGTGGCGATCCGGGGGCAGCCACAGCTGCCTCGGTAGGCTGAGCCCTCGGAGGTCTGCCCCCAGGGCCTCCAGCCTGCCCCTGGCCTGGCTGGCCCCGAGGGTGGGTCTCTCTGCCCCTCCCGGCCAGCCCCAGCCTCCTCTCTGTGAAGTTTCCCTGCAGAGGGAAGAGTTTCCCAACCCACTGCCTGGGACCGACACACTCCGGCGCGGCCCTGCGCCCGCCACCGCTCACCTCTGCCTGGCCTGTGGGCTCTGCTCAACTCCCAATCCCTGTTTCCATTGTCCTTGAGCCCTGCAGCAGGAGGAGGTCTGGGCATGCCCTGAGAAAGGAGGCCTGGCCAGGAACCAAAAGTGGACGGTGGATCTGGGTAAGGGCAGTGAACTCCTGATGTCCACTGTGAGTCCAGTGTCCCTCGCGCCTGCGGCATGATGCAGGACCCGCCCTGGTCAAACTCCAGTTTCCTGAGCTCACACAGGGAGATTCTATGCCCGGACCTATTTCTCCATTGAAGAAGAGGGTGCTTAGCCCCTTCGGGCCATGCTTGGGGCTTCTCTGGCTGTTCACAGTTACCATGGTGACAAGAGCATCCTTGCCCACCAAGGGCCTTAGGGATGACAGTGAGGCGGGCAGGGTGGAGCGCCGTTCCCCAGGAAGTGGCTAGACGGTGCTGAGCCTGTGCTGGCCCTCCCTGACCCCTCCCCAGCTCTGCTTAGGAACCCATCCACCCACCAGCCCACCACTGGCCAAAGGGAGGGGACCGTTGGCTTATTTGGACAGAGAAACAACACTGGCCGCAGGATGGAGTTGTCTCAGTAAGGAAGAAGACCTCACCCCAAAGCTCCTGGCAGCCCTTATCAGGTGTTCTGAGAGCTGCGAGCCACAGACGGACTGTCAGCCGCCCCGCGGGATGGGAAGAGGAAGCACACAGGCAGCCCAGGCCCTCCCTTGCCCAGCCCCAGCTCTCCTCCACCGCATCCAGCTCTCCTCCACCGCGTCCAGAGCCCACCGTTGAGACCAGAGCGTGTTCATCCCCTGCCTGCAGGCCTGCGGTCCTCCCTAGGGAGGGTGGGGGGAGGACTCGGTGCTGAGGCAGTGTCCCCAGGGACACGGACCGTGTGACCCTAATGAAGAAGTCAGACGGGATTGTGGTAACGCCCTGGGGTTTGCTGGGCACAGGGATGGGGTAGGCCTGGGGTCTGACAGGCCTGTCAGCCTTGAGCCTTGAGCCACCTCGCATGGGCTTCACGTGGAGGGCAGGGGGTTACAGGGCCCCCAGCCACAGCGGGAGAACGGCAAATCATTAGCTGCCAATGTGTGACCTGCTGGGCTCGGGTGCCGTTTTGCTTGTGTCTAGGATGGCCCTACAGCAGCTCTTTCTGTCCTGTTTGCAGAGGGGTCATTGAGCAGCACTGAGGTGAGGGAGCACGGTGCTGGCCCTTCCTGTAGCAGGGGCTCTGCTGCCCACGCCTGGAAGACAGGCGCGGGGGGGGGGCAGGGCGGGGCCTCCGGCACCTCCCACCGCTGGGTGGCCGAGCCCCCGGTGAGCCTGCGGCCCCTTCCACCCGGCTGGCAAGCCCGTGAGCCCCCAGCGGCCGTGCCCCAGGCCTGCCAGCTGGCGTGTGCTCGCTGTGCGTCAGACTGCTGCCCGCAGCTCTGACAGACGATGCTGCAGCCAAGGCCCAAGGCTCGGAGGAAAGTGACCGGGTGAGTGTGAGCATTTTCAACGTGGCGGCGTTCTAGGCTGGGCATACCAGAGGGGCGGGAGGGGAGGGGCGGACATTTCTTCCTGGTGGAAAGGGAAGGAGGACAGGCTCACACAGCCTGTGACAGACACCTTCCCCCATCCCCCATCCCCTGATCCCCTGATCCCTCATCCCCCATCCCCCATCCCCCGATCCCCCATCCTCCGTCCCCCGATCCCCCATCCCCTGTCCCCCGATCCCCCATCCCCCATCCCCCGATCCCCCATCCTCCGTCCCCCGATCCCCCATCCCCTGTCCCCCGATCCCCCATCCCCCATCCTCCGTCCCCCCATCCCCCATCCCCTGATCCCCCGTCCCCCAATCCCCCATCCCCTGATCCCCCGATCCCCCATCCCCCAATCCCCCATCCCCTGATCCCCCGTCCCCCAATCCCCCATCCCCCATCCCCCATCCCCCGTCCCCCATCCCCCATCCCCCGTCCCCCGTCCCCCCATCCCCCAATCTCCCGATCCCCGATCCCCCATCCCCCATTCCCCCATCCCCCATCCCCCATCCCCCATCCCCCGATCCCCCATCCCCCAATCCCCCATCCCCACTCCCTTCCCTGCCCAGGGCAGTCAGCCCACTTGGAAATAAAGCCCACGGAACAGCAGCGTCTGTGAACAGAGTGGAGCTGCCCCTCCCCACCCGGGACCATGACCACGGTGCCTCCTGCGTTCAGCAGGGCTTCTGGAGACACACGTCTCAATGAGTGCCCGCAGAACGGAGCTGCAGACCCAGGTGCTGGGGGTGTGGGGGGTTGTGGCATGCCATTGCCAGTGCTACCGGCTCTGACCAGGGGTGGCCGGACGGCCACCGGGAGTGGCTGTGGAGCTGCAGGTGCAGCCTCGTGGGCGGGGGCGTGTTGGTGATTCCTGTCCTCACCACCGGTGGAGAGTGAACGAGGAGGCCGAGGCAGTAAGGAAGGCGACTGGGAATCCTCTTCACCATCATGAAGGACACGTTATGGGGACGTCATTTATCCGGGGGGCGGGGATGGCCGTCTCAGCCCTGCCCAGCCCCCGCCAGTCCTGCTCCCTGTCGGTGGCAGGTGTTGCTTCAAGAGCAGGTGTGCCACGGGGTCTCCCGCACAGAAGAGCTGTCCTGTGAGCTCACCTTTGAGACGGGAAATGGAAGGGAGGCGCCGGGAGGTGCGCTTAGGCCTGGGGCGTGAACCCAATGCGCTGGGCCGTGTTGGCAGACTGGGCAGTGAGCACTTTTGTAACTATGTTTTTTTTTGTGCCAGTCCTGGGGCTTGAACTCGGGGCCTGGGCGCTGCCCCTGAGCCTCTCTGTGCTCAAGCCGAATGCGCTACCTCTTGAGCCACAGTGACACTTCTGGCCTTTTCTGTGTATGTGGCTCTGAGGACTCGAACCCAGAGTCTCATGCGTGCTAGGCGAGTGCTCCACCTGGAGCCGCCTTCCCAGCCCCCCGAGGAAAAGAGGACCCTGGGGAGGGGGAAAGCCCCCTGCAGTTTTGCTTGTCTTGTGTTGTCTTAAAAAGGGGGAAATCGTGTTTTATTTCCCATCAGTGAGCCCCAAAGTGGCAGCCACAGTGTCCCAAGAGGCCGGGGAGCAGAGCTGGGGTCCCCTGGCGAGCGCGCAGGGGAGCTGCGAAGCACCGGCAGGAAGACTGGGTAGGACTCAGTGGTGAGGGCACTGTCTCATTTGTGCTTCATGAGAAAGTTCTCCTCCTTTCCAGAATCTGTGTAAGGCCGAGGCCTAGAAATGCACAGCAAAACAAACCAACCTCGCCGCCAGGAAGCACTACACACTTAGAGATCCCTCACCCTTCCTTCTGCAGATTAGAAACCTGCTGGGCCCTTCTGGAAGTGCCGGACAGATCTGTCTGCTGCCGTGTCCGGCTCCCTCCAGGCAGCCCGTCCTCCATACTGGTGGCTCCTCGCTTTGAACACAGCACCACAACCTCTTGGTGTCTCCTTCCTCCTTCCCAGCCTCCGCCCTGGCCCCTAGGACTCTGCCTAAGGACCCTGGGAGCCCCATCTCAAGACCCCTGGCCGAACCACATCAGTCCCTCTTCTGGGCCATGGCCCAGGCCCTGCATCACCGGACCCTGGTCCCCCCCTCCGCAGTGGTCGCGAGCAGTTTGTCACAAGACTCTTCTGCAGTGTGGTTTCCTGCCCGGGCTCCGCTTCCCGTCTCCTCTTCCAGTCTAGCCATAGACTTCCACCATGCTGTGTATGGCAACTGGCAAATGTCAACATGATGCATTGAACACAGCTCCTGTTTATCCTGCCAAATCAAAGGCTGAAGGCCTGACGGATACAATGGCTGTCACCTGAGCCCACACTCGAACTCAGCCTTGTCACCAAAGCCTGGGACATTTCCTCTCTGGCTGTGCTGGCCCCTCCCCCCACCTCAGCTGGCACACTGGTCACCCTCCCTGCTCCCCCTCCCCAGCATTGCTCATTGCTCATTGTTCCTCTCCGGAAACATCCTTTTTTCTCTGATCATGCAGTAGGGATTAGCACCTGGAAAAGCACCTCCTCTTTCAGGAAGTGCAGTGTGCACCCCAGGGCCCAGACAAGGGGCCTTCCTGGCTCAGAGTCCAGGCTGGCTCATATCAGAAAAGATAGCTTGTGTGCTAGGTCACCTTTCTCTGCTTCTGTGCTCAGCCTCAGGCCTGTACTGCAAAAGTACACAGACACGTCTGGAAGACCTCCCGAGACCAGCTGTGGGGACGTTCCTCTCTGTTCAGAGCAGAGCGAGAAGATACAACACGACTGAGCCCCCCCTCGCTGTCATCAGCTGGACTGAGCCCCCCCTCGCTGTCATCAGCTGGACTGAGCCCTCCCTCGCTGTCATCAGCCAGACTTCCGTGAAGAGAACACCGGGCTCTGCCCCAGCCCTTTGATTAAAGGTCAGAGTCTGCTCTGAATTTAACACGTCTCAACATATTGTAAAAAAGAAATGGCAGCGCTGGCCTCTGACCTCCAGGCCTTGGGCCGTAGGCGGGCAGGCTATCACTTGGAGTCACATCCCCAGCCTTTCTCACTATGAGTTTATTTTTTTAGACAGGGTCCCGCCTTGGCTGGCGGTCCTGGGTCTGGGCACGCCCATCACCTGGGAGGTAGGTGATGGGGGTGGGGGATTCGTCCCCCAGCGTGAAGACAAGGTACAGACCTATCATCCACCATGTGGATGGCGCCGGCCAGGCCTGGCCTCCTTACTTCACTGAAATCTCAATTTTGTTTCAGTAATTCCAAATCACGCTGTCCATTTGCAGGGACGGTGTTTAAAAACTAAGATTGCCAATGTCCACCTAAGAATCTTTTTTTTTTTTTTTTGGCGGGGGGGGGGGGGGTCCGGTCATGGGGCCTGAACTCTGGGCCTGGACGCTGTCCCTCAGCTCTTCAGCTCAAGGCTAGCGTTCTACTACTTGAACCACAGCGCCACTTCCGGCTTTTTTCTTTTCACTTATGTGGTGCTGAGGAATCGAACCCAGGACCTCAGGCATGCAAGGCAAGCACGCTACCACTGAGCCATCTTCCCAGCCCCAGATTGCCAATGTCCAGTAGATAACATTGTGGAAGCATTCCTTTAAAATGGAAATCACAGAACATAAAGCGACTTTACAGAGCGCTCTGAGCCCTGGCTGGAGTCAGCCCCGGAGGCTCGGGGGTCTGAGCCCTGGCTGGAGTCAGCCCGGGAGGCTCGGGGGTCTGAGCCCTGGCTGGTGTCAGCCCGGGAGGCTCCGGTGAGAGCAGCCGGGGGGGGGGGGCCCTGGGCTCAGGCGGGGGAGCAGCTGGGGGGGCCCTGGGCTCAGGTGGAGGAGCAGCTGGGGGGGCCCTGGGCTCAGGTGGAGGAGCAGCTGGGGGGGCCCTGGGCTCAGGCGGAGGAGCAGCTGGGGGGGGCCCTGGGCTCAGGTGGAGGAGCAGCTGGGGGGGCCCTGGGCTCAGGCGGGGGAGCAGCTGGGGGGGGCCTGGGCTCAGGCGGAGGAGCAGCTGGGGGGGCCCTGGGCTCAGGCGGAGGAGCAGCTGGGGGGGCCCTGGGCTCAGGCGGGGGAGCAGCTGGGGGCGGCCTGGGCTCAGGCGGGGGAGCAGCTGGGGGGGCCCTGGGCTCAGGCGGGGGAGCAGCTGGGGGGGGCTGGGCTCAGGCGGGGGAGCAGCTGGGGGGGCCTGGGCTCAGGCGGGGGAGCAGCTTGGGGGGCCCTGGGCTCAGGCGGGGGAGCAGCTGGGGGGGGCTGGGCTCAGGCGGGGGAGCAGCTGGGGGGGCCCTGGGCTCAGGCGGGGGAGCAGCTGGGGGGGGCTGGGCTCAGGCGGGGGAGCAGCTGGGGGGCCCTGGGCTCAGGCGGGGGAGCAGCTGGGGGGGCCTGGGCTCAGGCGGGGGAGCAGCTGGGGGGGCCCTGGGCTCAGGCGGGGGAGCAGCTGGGGGGGGCTGGGCTCAGGTGGAGGAGCAGCTGGGGGGGCTGGGCTCAGGCGGGGTAGCAGCTGGGGGGGCCTGGGCTCAGGCGGGGGAGCAGCTGGGGGGGCTGGGCTCAGGCGGGGGAGCAGCTGGGGCCACGCTGCTCCCTTTGCTCAGGCTTGGGCTCACCAGGGTGGGTGGCATCTCCCTTGAGGGGCTCCGGAGAAGCCTGCTCGTTGGCAGGTGTGGAGGTGGGGTGGAAGGGCTCCCAGCCCCACCCTTGAGCTCGCAGCCCTCTGTGCTCCCAGGCAGGTCCTGTCCTCTCCAGAGAGGCTGGTGGAGGCTCTGCCACTCAGCGCCAGGCCCTGCCTGCCAGGCTGGGTGACGGCATTCGGGGCATGCGGTGGGCGGCCGACTGTCGGGTGGGGCTGGGCGCTATCCTCTTGTGTAACCGGGGCCGGTCCGATCAGAGCTTGCATTTGGGCCTTGGTTCTGACAACATAGCACACATTGAAGCCTCCTTGGAGTTACTCTTTTTTCTTCGTTAGAGGAGGAGAGACTCGGCTCTCCCCAGCTGTGTGGATGGAAAGTATCTGGACCGGGGCCTGTAGATACTTAGTTATCATCTGAGGCTCTACAGTGCGCAGGCCGCGCGGAAAGGGCCCTTTAAGATGGTGAGTCAGTTTAGAATCCCTGCTGGTGTCCGGTCTTCCAGAGATGGGCGGGCAGGAGGCTCTGGCAAGCTGGCTGGCAGTGCCAAGATGAACAGCATCCGGGCCGAAGGCGCCTCGTGGGCTAGGTGAGCTGCCCTGCCGGCGGTGGGGGGAGCTGAGGGGTCAGGAGCGGGCTCGGTCCCTGGTCTCCCGGCAGGAGGCGGTGCCCAAGGGTGAGCGGAGGGAGCCACGCCTTCGCACTGCGTGCGGGACGCCAGGCGTGTGTGTGTGTGTGTGTGTGTGTGTGTGCGTGTGTGTGCGTGTGTGTGCGTGCGTGTGTGTGCGTGTGTGTGTGCGTGCGTGTGCATCTGTGTGTATGCATGTGTGTGTCTGTGTGTGTGACAGTGGTGATGAGTTTGACTAGCGCCTACCTCATCTCCAGCGCTTTGGTCAGCCTGAAGCTGTGACACTGGTGGCGGCTTCCTCCTTCCCTGGGCTGGTGGGCATTTCCCGGGAGGGTGGGGGAGGGCGGCCTGTGCGGTCCCGGTCTGCCCGTCCGCACGCAGATGTGCGCAGTGCCTGCCTGGTCGGAAGCCCCTCCTGGGGGAGCCCCTTCTCGGAGCCTCCACAGGGCCCGCGGCCCCCAGCCGGAGGGGGTCGGTGCTTTGGGGGGGCTGCCGGGCCGGGGCAGGCTTCAGGCTGACCTCTGAACTCGAGCATCTTCCGGGGCTGCGGGGGACAGGCCTGCCGCCAATGGCTGATGCCAGATGTCTTCGCAGGAGTCAGCGGCGGGCTGGGGCTTGCAGCGTGCGGGGTGAGTCTGCGAGGGGCACCGGGCAGGGGTGCGGGCAGGGGGTGGCGCCTCTGAGCAGGAGGACGCGAGGCCACTGGCCGGCTGGAGGGCACGGGGGTCCAGGGAGGAGCCCCGCACCCTTCCCCTTCCCGACCAGGGTGCTGACGGGTCTCCCGGGGCCCACGGAACCGGCGGAGGACCCGCGTCCAGCAGCTGTGGCGGAGCGCGAGAAGCCGGCCGCCAAGGCCGGGGTCCCCTGGGAGGACGGCCCGGCCCAGGAGCTGCTGGTGAGGACGGTTCCCAGGCGGGGCGTGAAACAGGCCACAGAGACCAGGTGGCCTTCCTGAGGTCACACAGCAGAGCACGGGAGGCCAGGATCCGCGGCCTGAGTCTGTACCGCCCCCTGCAGGTCACACGCCACAGTAATAGCTAGAAAAGCGCAGAGCCCCCACTTCACGCGGCCCCTGCTGGACGGTGGGCGCTGCGTGTCCTGTTCTCCTCGCTGGGCTCTGGCGGGCGGTGCCTGGCGGTGTCCGAGGGGCGGTGCCCCGGGGGTGTCCGAGGGGTGGTGTCTGAGGGGTGGTGTCCGAGGGGCGGTGTCCGAGGGGCTGTGTCTGAGGGGCGCCTGGCCTTCTCCCCCCCAGCGCCTGCAGAAGCTCGTCTGCCAGCTTCAAGCAGAGCTCCGGGCGCAGGCGTCTCGGTGGGCAGCCGCTCACAGGAGACTCCAGAGTCAGATGGACATGCTGGCCTCGCAGAACCTGGAGCTCCGGGAGGTGCTGAGAGGTTTGGGGCTGCAGCTGCTGCAAGTGTCCCAGGCGCCACCCGCGCCCGTCCCCACGGGACAGTCCAGCGCGTGGGTACAGCAGGCCTCGCCCTACTCCTGATAGCGGGCAGCATGGCGGGAGGGCCTGCTTCCTCACGGGGTGGGGGTGGGAGGGGGGAGCTGCTTCCTCACGGGGTGGGGGTGGGAGGGCACCTGGCTCTCTGGAGGTGGCGCCCTTCAGCTCCTCCTGGAGCCCTTCCCCCCAGGCCTGCAGCCCGTCTCCAGGCCAGCTCAGGAGTCTAGGTCAACGGCAGCACACGGGGTTGGGGGAGTCATTAACTCCATGTGGCCACAGCGGGGTTGGAGTCGGGCTGAGGTCACCGTGAGCGTGGGTGGAGCTGATCACCCCAGAGTGGCCGGGCGAGGAGAGGCGCTTCCCAGAGCCGCTGGCCCCAACGCAAAGCCGGCCTCGGCCGCGGGGAGGGGACCACTCAGGACGCATCTCCCAGCTGGGCCTGCACCTGGAGGCACCAGCCGGCTGCACTCCCGGTGCCGATACACAGACTCTTGGGGTGTGCAGGTGGCCCAGGGGTTTCTGTGGAGTGCTAACCCACACTGCTGACCCGAGCTGACCAGGTCAACTGAATACAGAATGGCTGGAGAACATGGGATGTTCCTCCATGGGAGCAACAGAAGGCTACACACATCTACACACACATATCCATGCACAGGAGCACACGTAGACCCATACCCATGCACACACATATACACACATGCATGAATACAGACATATGCATATGCACATGCACATGAGCACGCTTGTAAATGCTTGTATGATTACACAGGTGCACAAGTATATACATGTACGCATATACATGCAAACATGCACACGCACCGACATGTATACAATTACACATATATGAGTACATGTGCACGCGCCTACACATACACACATGTGCACGTATGCACACACAGAAATACACATATGCACACATACATACACATACAGAAATACACAGACTCACATATGGTTATACCCATGCATGCAATTATATACCTCCATATACCACACATATATGTACACATGTACACATTCAAGCACAGATGCACACACTACAAATATATGCACACCTGTGCACACACGTGCACATACATGCTTGCACACACACTCAGAAGGGCTGCAGAGGAGGCAGCAGTCAGGAGCAGCGGAAGGACCTGGGGGCTGACCCTCTGTGGAGCAAGCAGTGGTTGTGTGTCAGTAGGAACTGGGATTTGCTGCTGCTGCTGCTGCAGGAGCCACTTGACATCTTGTGCGAGTTTAGGCACCTCCTCCTGGCCGGTCATGCCCTCCACTCCCGTTCACAGCACGCCGGGCAAGCATTTTGTAACATTTCTCCCCGGGCAGCAGGGAAACCTTGGTGGGCAGCTCTCTGCAGGTGGCCCGGCCTCCCAAATGCTCACTGATTCTGCATTTGCCTCGCCTGGCCTTGGGCTATGTGGGGAACAGTGTGTGACCTTCCCCCAAGGATGTGCCTGGTGTGTCTGTGTGCAGACATGATTTAGGGTCATGTCAAAAATACTGACGCATTAAGCTGGGCACCAGTGACTCTTGCCCGTAATCCTAGGCTGAGATCTGAGGATCATGATTTGAAGCCAGCCCAGACAGGAAAGTCTGTGAGACTCTTATGTCCACTAAAGTATCAAAAAAAAAGTTGGTTCAAAATGGTACAGTACTAACCTTGAGCAAAAGAGACTCAGGGACTGAGTTCAAGCCCCATGACGGGCACATACAAAATACTGACATGAGAGCAAGGTGTGCATCCAGTGTGAGTTCCTCCTGCCTCAGAGAAGTCTGCAAAAACTGAAAATCCAGACCCCAAACACCACACTCTGCCTATGGATCTGCTGTTGGCAGAAGTTGTCGTCCCAGGCAGGAGTGGGGGCTCTAGCTGCACAGCTCTGAAGATGCAGAGCCACCAGACACAGAGCTACCAGCCAAGGGCCACCAGACAGAGGGCCACCAGACTCAGATCCACCAGACACAGGGCCACCAGACACAGAGCTACCAGCCAAGGGCCACCAGACAGAGGGCCACCAGACTCAGATCCACCAGACACAGGGCCACCAGCCAAGGGCCACCAGACACAGGGCCACCAGACTCAGATCCACCAGACACAGAGCTACCAGCCAAGGGCCACCAGACACAGGGCCACCAGACTCAGATCCACCAGACACAGGGCCACCAGACACAGAGCTACCAGCCAAGGGCCACCAGACACAGGGCCACCAGACACAGAGCTACCAGCCAAGGGCCACCAGACAGAGGGCCACCAGACTCAGATCCACCAGACACAGGGCCACCAGACACAGAGCTACCAGCCAAGGGCCACCAGACACAGGGCCACCAGACTCAGATCCACCAGACACAGGGCCACCAGACACAGAGCTACCAGCCAAGGGCCACCAGACACAGGGCCACCAGACTCAGATCCACCAGACACAGGGCCACCAGACACAGAGCTACCAGCCAAGGGCCACCAGACACAGGGCCACCAGACTCAGATCCACCAGACACAGGGCCACCAGACACAGAGCTACCAGCCAAGGGCCACCAGACACAGGGCCACCAGACTCAGATCCACCAGACACAGGGCCACCAGACTCAGATCAACTAGACTCATAGCCACCAGACAAAGAGCCCCCAGACACAGTGCCACCAGACTCAGATCCACCAGACACAGGGCCACCAGACTCAGACCCACCAGACACAGGGCCACCAGACTCAGATCCACCAGACACAGATCCACCAGACTCAGATCCACCAGACTCAGATCAACTAGACTCATAGCCACCAGACAAAGAGCCCCCAGATACAGTGCCACCAGACTCAGATCCACCAGACACAGGGCCACCAGACTCAGACCCACCAGACACAGGGCCACCAGACTCAGATCAACTAGACTCATAGCCACCAGACAAAGAGCCCCCAGATACAGTGCCACCAGACTCAGATCCACCAGACACAGGGCCACCAGCCAAGGGCCACCAGACACAGGGCCACCAGACTCAGATCCACCAGACACAGGGCCACCAGACTCAGATCAACTAGACTCATAGCCACCAGACAAAGAGCTCCCAGATACAGTGCCACCAGACTCAGATCCACCAGACACAGGGCCACCAGACACAAATCCACCAGACACAGGGCCACCAGACTCAGATCCACCAGACACAGGGCCACCAGACTCAGATCCACCAGACACAGATCCACCAGACTCAGATCAACTAGACTCATAGCCACCAGCCAAGGGCCACCAGACACAGGGCCACCAGACTCAGATCCACCAGACACAGATCCACCAGACTCAGATCAACTAGACTCATAGCCACCAGACAAAGAGCCCCCAGATACAGTGCCACCAGACTCAGATCCACCAGACACAGGGCCACCAGACTCAGACCCACCAGACACAGGGCCACCAGACTCAGATCCACCAGACACAGGGCCACCAGACTCAGATCCACCAGACACAGGGCCACCAGACTCAGATCAACTAGACTCATAGCCACCAGACAAAGAGCCCCCAGATACAGTGCCACCAGACTCAGATCCACCAGACACAGGGCCACCAGACATAGGGCCACCAGACATAGGGCCACCAGACTCAGATCCACCAGACTCAGATCAACTAGACTCATAGCCCCCAGACAAAGAGCCCCCAGATACAGTGCCACCAGACTCAGATCCACCAGACACAGGGCCACCAGACTCAGACCCACCAGACTCAGATCCACCAGACACAGGGCCACCAGACACAAATCCACCAGACACAGATCCACCAGACACAGGGCCACCAGACTCAGATCCACCAGACTTAGAGCCACCAGACTCAGATCCACCAGACACAGGGCCACCAGACTCAGATCCACCAGACACAGGGCCATCAGACTCAGATCCATCAGACCTAGATCTACCAGACTCAGATCCACCAGGCTCAGATCAACTAGACTCATAGCTACCAGACAAAGAGCCCCCAGACTCAGAGCCACCAGACACAGGGCCAGCAGACACAGAGCCACCAGACACAGAGCCACCGGACTTACAGCCACCAGACACAGAGCCACCAGACTTACAGCCACCAGACTTATAGCCACCAGGCACAGATCCACCAGACTTACAGCCACCAGGCACAGATCCACCAGACTTACAGCCACCAGACACAGAGCCACCAGATACAGATCCATCAGACACAGATCCACCAGACTTAGATCCACCAGACACAGGGCCACGAGACACAGAGCCAACAGACACAGAACCACCAGACTGAAATCCACCAGACTCGAGCCACCAGACTCAGAGCCACCAGACATAGGGCCACAGACTTACAGCCACCAGACACAGAGCCACCAGACACAGGTCCACCATATACAGGACCACCAGACACGGATCCACCAGTCACAGATCCACCAGATACAGGGCCATCAGACACAGATCCACCAGACACAGAACCTCCAGACACAGGACCACCAGACACAGATCAACCAGACTCAGATCCACCAGATACAGGGCCACAAGACACAGATCCACCAGACACAGAGCCACCAGACACAGGGCCTCCAGACAGAGGGCCACCAGACTCAGAGCCACATCTTCTCCATCCTTAGCACACTGTTGGGTAAAGAATGCTGTTTCCAAGAAAACAAAGTCTGTCCTCTGGACCCTGTGATTACTTTGAAATGGCAACCAGTGCATAGCATGGTTGGTGTGTGCTTGCCTTGAAACAGGGTGACTCTCCCCCCACATCCTAGGGAGACCCAGCCCACATCTACACACGTTGCACCCTGCTTCTTTGAGGACATTAAAATCATTGTTGCATGGATAAAAAAAGTTCAAATTTACCTTATAGCCGAATGTCTTTGACTATGTGACCATTTCTCCTGAGTTTTACTTGTGATTCACTGCTTTGATGTTTGAAAAAAAAAAGTCTCCACCAGCTGGTGAAGGCATAAGGCCGGAGTGCATTGACCCAGTGAATCACAACCCTGCTGTTCCAGGACAAAGACGACTATCTAAAAATGTAGAGTCCCAAGGCAACCCTCTGCAAGCTCTGGAGAGAAGCAGAGATCTGCACCCGTCCCTCCTCCTGCAATGCCACCTCCTGCTGAGCGTCCCCTACCCCGCCCCCAGCCTCAGCTGCTTCATAGACCACCACCCAGCACATCTGAAAAGGCTCCAAGGCCTCTGATGCCTTCCTCCACTGTCCATGCTGATGCCCATGTGGATGCCCACGCTGGGTCCCGGCACTCTGTTCAGATGCTCTCCCTGGAGAGCTGCCCGAGGCTCTCCTACCATTGGCTTGGAGCCCTGTGCATGAGCTGTCTCTACCTGTACCGTGGCTGCCCGCTGGGTTCCCTCTGCCTTTTGTTTGGGGGCCACGGTGTAATGCTCTGGAAGGAATTAGATGAATGAAATAAGATTGCGTAACACCTGTGTGGACTAATGAATGGAGAACGGAGGCTAAGGCACACCTCAAAGCCATCAAATTTTGAATGGCAGGAGGGCAGAAACAAGTTCTATGATGTTTTACGTTCTGCCACAATGTCTCCTCTTTCCTGCACCATGGGTCCCACGGGGGGGCTGGGAAACGGGACGGGATGGACCAAGAGCAGCTGCTGGATGGTGGTCAGCCAGTAGAGTGGATTGACCACGAGTTTGGGATCACCTGAGAGTTACTAATGCAAACATATGCCGCACCTTTGTTTTGTAGCCAGTAGACATAAAAATAAAAAGTAACTCAGAGAAAGCAACACCCAGGAAGGAGAAAAATCAAACCTCTTCCAGAAGTCTTCAGGACACAGGACCGGCGCCCGCCGGAGGGGAGAGTCTCCAGGAGAAGCAGTCCTACCACAGAGAGGTGACGCGGAACGTGTCAGCGGGGGGGGGGGGGGGGGGGGGGGGGCGTCTAGCAGGAAACCAGAGGAAACCAGACTCAGTATCAGAACTGACCTCAGAATTAAGATCACTATGTCGCTATGGGTAAAAACAGTTTCTCCAGACATGTTGTTAATGTTTGTTTCTTTTTTAAAGTCCATAGAATCAAATATTTGCTTTACTGTGTTCTACAGTTGGGCTTGTTCTGATTAAAAATGAGAAGGACTTAGCTCTTAGTACTGAGTGTGCTGCTCATGGTGGAGTCCAGCCAGCTACTTTGAGCAGCTCCGGCTGGGGTCTCAGTGGCAGGGAGGCACTGACCGGAGGGCTCTGTGGCTTCTCCTTCCCAGGTTGCACACGCGCCGCCCCCCGTGCTGCGGAAGCCCCGGGGCGGACAGTGGCCAGCGCCGGCCTCCCGCCTCCCGCCGGAGGAGGCCGTGGCCGCAGCTGTCCAGAACGGTGAGCGTGGGCGACACCGCAGCCTGTGCACGCGTGCACAGCGCCGTCCACGGGGACGCCCCGCCGCGGTGGGCGGTGCCCGAATCCTGGCTGTCTCACCCTCTCCATCCGCCCTGCACGTTCCTTCCTGCACCCACACACAGGCCGGCGGCGGGGTCCCAGGGCCCACGGTGCTCCCCTTCCTGTCTGCCGGCCTGTGCTTCCCCTGCGGTGCCCGCCCGGCCCCTCCGAGGTCCGGCTGCTCTGCGCCGGGTCACCATAGTGGCCATCACTGAGGGAAGTGTGGCCACGCTCCCCCCAACACCGCGGCCCCCATGCGGCGCCTCCAGCAGCGCACACCTGCGGGCCCTGGCTGCACCCCAGGAGGACAAGGCCAAACTCTCAGGTCCTCCTTGCTCTCCTGCAGCACGGACCTCCCCTGGGCCACGTCTACCTCTCTGCCTGAGCCCGCCGGCCGCCCTCCTCCCCGGCCACCTCCCGCTGCCTCCCCTGCCAACTCCTGCCCTCCACCCAGTCCCAGAGCAAGGCCTCAGTTTACCCAGTCGTGTCTTTGAGATTTCTTCCTCTTTTCCCCTCTTCTTCCTCCCCTTCCCGCTAGGCCTCCCCCCCTTCTCCCTCCCCCCCTTCTCCCTCCCCCCCTTCTCCCTCCCCCCTTCTCCCTCCCCCCTTCCCCCTCCCCCCTTCTCCCTCCCCCCTTCTCCCTCCCCCCTTCTCCCTCCCCCCTTTCCCTCCCCCCTTTCCCTCCCCCCCTTCTCCCTCCCCCCTCTCCCTCCCCCTTCTCCCTCCCCCTTCTCCCTCCCCCTTCTCCCTCCCCCCCTTCTCCCTCCCCCTTTCTCCCTCCCCCCTTCTCCCTCCCCCCTTCTCCCTCCCCCCTTCTCCCTCCCCCCTTCTCCCTCCCCCCTTCTCCCTCCCCCCTTCTCCCTCCCCCCCTTCTCCCTCCCCCCTTCTCCCTCCCCCCCTTCTCCCTCCCCCCTTCTCCCTCCCCCTCCGTGGGCTTAGGCATCCTCAGGTCTGTGGTGACTTCATCGGTTCCCCAGACTTTTCTGGAAGCCCGTGGAACTCCTCCCCAGGCGTCCTTCGTCTCTCTTGCCTCCGTCCTCTGCGCTGTTTTTCTCTTCCTGCGTCCCCTCCGCTGGGCTGTCGGCTGCGAGGCAGAGGCACGGCTTCTGGGAGGACCATGTCCTGAGCTGAGGGCGCTCGGGAAAAGGAGCGAGGCCCGGCGGACTCGGATGGCTTCCTTCCTCCGGACATCTGTCCTCACGTACTCCATCGCTCATGGGACAGAACTGATGCTCCCGTGGTGACCGGCTGGGAGACGCTCACAGCTCAGGCGGGGTAATGATCCTTCCCACCCAGCTCTGCCCCAAGTGTGAAATGTGACTTCTTCCACCCTCAGACACGCACTCCCCCATCTCAGAGGGCTCTGAAGACAGGTTTCTGGCCCTGGCCCCGGTCCTAGCCGGCGAGTTCCCCGACTCGGTCCCACGTGACACAGAGCTGCAGGTGAGTGGGGTCCACCCCATGGAGGTAGCCCACCTGCTTTGGGGGTGGGGGGTCTGCAGGGGGCTGCAGGGGTCACGGCACAGCCCTGCCTTCCTGCCAGCACTGGAGATGTGTGAGCTCCAGGCCCCTCTGCGCTCCATGGCCTTCCTAAGAAGCAGAGCCCCCCCCTCCCCCCCCCCCCCCCGCATGCAGGTTGAAGATGCTTGCATTTAACACATAGCTAGAAAATGAATGGATATTTTTCATGAATTCAGAGATCCCCAAACCAAAGTTTCATTTTATTTGCAATGTCCAATGCAAATGAATGCAGAAGCAAATCTAGCCAAATGCCCGTAATGCACAGGTGCTGGTCTGGGTACCACAGGCTATTGGTTAGCAATGACAATCAAATGGAAGCTTTTCCATGGGAGGAAATTTGAGCTGTGACGTGTTTATGAGGCTAAAGCCAGTGGTGGTGACGTCATCGCAGCCTGGCCTCCGACTCTGATCCCCCCACCCCACTCCCTTTCCAACCTCACCGGGGAGGCAGCGGCAGCCGGGCTTTCCCCTCCGCAAGGGGTCCGTCTCCAGGCCTTGGCGATGAGAATTGCAGAGCTGAGCCGAGCTGCTGGATCTGGCAGGCCCGGGGAGGAACGCCTCGGGAGACAAGCGCGGCAGGTCTGCTCCTCTCGGGTGGCCGTCGGGGCAGTGGTTTCGTTCTCCCTGCAGACTCTCCCTGTAAGCCCAGGGCCTTCCTCAGAGCCCGTGGACCAGGTGACCGCTGCACCAGAGAAGGAGAAGACCCAGGAGAAGCAGCACCCACGCGGCAAGGTAGGAGTCTGACATACTCATTCTCCACCCGGCACTGCGTGGTGCTCAGGCCTTCAGCCCTGCCCAGGCACTGATGCCCCGTCTACCACCGACCAGGTCAAGTGGTCAGTCTACATGGCTGTGATTGTTTCTAAGATTTTTTGTTGTTGTTGTTGGCTATGGGGCTTGAACTCTGGGCCTGGGCACTGTCCCTCAGCATTCCAGCTTAAGGCCAGCGCTCTACCACTTGAGCCACAGCACCACTTCCGGTTTTTTGGTGGTTCATTGGAGATAAGAGTCTCAGACTTCCCTGCCCAGGCTGGCTTTGAACTGTGATCCTAAGATCTCAGCCTCCTGAATAGCTAGGATTACAGGTGTGAGCCACCGGTGCCCAGCTGCTTCTATGATTTTATGTGGAATAGTTTTTAATGTGTGTGTGTGTGTTTTCATTCTGGAATGGTAGTTGTTATTCAAACCTTGCTGGAAATGAGAATTCATCTTCTAACTGTGAATTGCACACAACCTGTTTCATTCACCCGGTCTGTTGGGCAGTGGTATGGCAACGCGTAGGCTTGGTTCCAACCTCAGACCGCAGGCTGGCCAGTGTGTGTGCACAGCACTGGTTTTGTTTGGTGGATTGCTGAGGATGGTTTCAGAAGCTTGCATCCCAAGCTGGATGGAGTGTAAGAATGCCACAGATGAACAAAACCACTTTTCCACTCTGAACTTTCACATGTGCATGTACTTCAGCACTTCCCTTGTGCTAGCTAATCATGATGCGAGTGTTTTCCCTTTGAAGGGAAAGGTACCATTTGCCAAATGCTTAGGGCAGCATTATGCCTGTGAAGTCTCATGTTCTCAGATTGTTAATTCAAGTCAACGAATCTTTGGACTTGGGACAGTGCAGGATGGGGGGGGGGGATGGGGAGATGGACAGATCTACGGGAGGTAATTTCTGCTCAGTGGTTACACAGTTTGTGTGGCCCAAGGCTCAGCTCTGTCGGGTAGCCTATGGTGGCCGGCCAGGCTCTCGGCAAGGACACGCAGACCTGGCAAAAATCACAACCACCTCCAAAGATGGAAATCTGGAGCTGAACGAGTCAGGGGGTGTTTTATTAACCTAGCTACCGTACTTGCTGTTGACAGTGTCAGGTGGGTGAGAGTAGTTCTGAATGGAAGGAAAGCTGCAGGCCTTGCGTTTCCCCCTCCGTCTGAGAGTGTGTGTGTTTCCGTGAGGTGGAGCAGGTTTTGAGTGATGGCCGCACCATCATCACGTTCCCCAACGGCACCAGGAAGGAGATCAGTGCGGACAAAAAGACCACACTCATCCGGTTCTTCAACGGCGACGTGAAGAAGATCAAGCCGGACCAGAGAGTGGTGCGTGCCCTCAGCGCCGGGCAGTCCTGACGTCAGGCTTGAGGCCTGTTAGGATATCTGGCCACACAGACCCTCTTATTCTCGAGGCGCTTGTGGATGAAGGAACTGGGGGGGGGCAGGACACAGGCCCCTGGGGAATGGTGCCGGTCTGCCTTGGGGTGTGCTGGGTGTGCGGCCTGCCTTGGTGGGTGTGTGGTCTGCCTTGGGGTGTGGTGGGTGTGTGGTCTGCCTTGGGGTGTGCTGGGCATGCGGTCTGCCTTGGTGGGCATGTGGTCTGCCTTGGGGTGTGTGGGGCGTGCGGTCTGCCTTGGGGTGTGTGGGGCGTGTGGTCTGCCTTGGGGCATGCTGGGTGTGTGCTTTGCCTTGGTGGGTGTGCGGCCTGCCTTGGGGTGTGCGGGGTGTGTGGTCTGCCTTGGGTGTGCTGGGCATGCAGTCTGCCTTGGTGGGCATGCAGTCTGCCTTGGGTGTGCGGGGCGTGCGGTCTGCCTTGGTGGGCATGCAGTCTGCCTTGGGTGTGTGGGGCGTGCGGTCTGCCTTGGGTGTGCGGGGCGTGCAGTCTGCCTTGGTGGGTGTGTGGTCTGCCTTGGGGTGTGCTGGGCATGTGGCCTGCCTTGGGTGTGCTGGGCGTGTGGTCTGCCTTGGGTGTGCTGGTCTGCCTTGGGTGTGCTGGGCATGCAGTCTGCCTTGGGTGTGCGGGGCGTGCGGTCTGCCTTGGGTGTGCGGGGCGTGCGGTCTGCCTTGGGTATGCTGGGTGTGTGCTCTGCCTTGGTGGGTGTGCAGTCTGCCTTGGGTGTGCGGGGCGTGCAGTCTGCCTTGGTGGGTGTGTGGTCTGCCTTGGGGTGTGCTGGGCATGTGGCCTGCCTTGGGTGTGCTGGGCGTGTGGTCTGCCTTGGGTGTGTGGGGCGTGCGGCCTGCCTTGGGGTGTGCTGGTCTGCCTTGGGTGTGCTGGGCGTGCAGTCTGCCTTGGTGGGCATGCAGTCTGCCTTGGGGTGTGCGCGGCATGTGGCCTGCCTTGGGTGTGCTGGGCGTGCAGTCTGCCTTGGTGGGCATGCAGTCTGCCTTGGGGTGTGCGCGGCATGTGGCCTGCCTTGGGTGTGCAGGGCGTGCGGTCTGCCTTGGTGGGCATGCAGTCTGGCTTGGGGCATGCGCGGCGTGTGGCCTGCCTTGGGTGTGCGGGGTGTGCAGTCTGCCTTGGGTATGCTGGGCATGCGGTCTGCCTTGGTGGGCATGCAGTCTGCCTTGGGTGTGCGGCGTGTGGCCTGCCTTGGGTGTGCGGGGTGTGCAGTCTGCCTTGGGTGTGCAGGGCGTGTGGCCTGCCTTGGGTGTGCAGGGCGTGTGGCCTGCCTTGGGTGTGCGGGGTGTGCAGTCTGCCTTGGGTGTGCGGCGTGTGGCCTGCCTTGGGTGTGCGGGGTGTGCAGTCTGCCTTGGGTGTGCGGCGTGTGGCCTGCCTTGGGTGTGCGGGGTGTGCAGTCTGCCTTGGGTGTGCAGGGCGTGTGGCCTGCCTTGGGTGTGCAGGGCGTGTGGCCTGCCTTGGGTGTGCGGGGTGTGCAGTCTGCCTTGGGTGTGCGGCGTGTGGCCTGCCTTGGGTGTGCGGGGTGTGCAGTCTGCCTTGGGTGTGCGGCGTGTGGCCTGCCTTGGGTGTGCGGGGTGTGCAGTCTGCCTTGGGTGTGCGGCGTGTGGCCTGCCTTGGGTGTGCGGGGTGTGCAGTCTGCCTTGGGTGTGCGGCGTGTGGCCTGCCTTGGGTGTGCGGGGTGTGCAGTCTGCCTTGGGTGTGCAGGGCGTGTGGCCTGCCTTGGGTGTGCGGGGTGTGCAGTCTGCCTTGGGTGTGCGGCGTGTGGCCTGCCTTGGGTGTGCGGGGTGTGCAGTCTGCCTTGGGTGTGCGGCGTGTGGCCTGCCTTGGGTGTGCGGGGTGTGCAGTCTGCCTTGGGTGTGCAGGGCGTGCAGTCTGCCTTGGGGTGTGCGTGGCGTGTGGTCTGCCTCGGGTGTGCGGGGTGTGCAGTCTGCCTTGGGTGTGCAGGGCGTGCAGTCTGCCTTGGGTGTGCGGCGTGTGGCCTGCCTTGGGTGTGCAGGGCGTGTGGTCTGCCTTGGGTGTGCGGGGCGTGCAGTCTGCCTTGGGTGTGCGGGGCGTGCAGTCTGCCTTGGGTGTGCAGGGCGTGTGGCCTGCCTTGGGGTGTGCGCGGCGTGTGGTCTGCCTCGGGTGTGCGGGGCGTGCGGCACTCTCGAGGCCCCAGTGCACACTCCCACACTCCCACGAGTCTCCAGCAGTCTTCCCACCCTGTTGTGAATTCTTTTTCACAATGTTAGTCACTACCTTCTGAGTAGCTGTATGAAGGAGTGTCACTCCGACCATCCTGACCAGCGTCCCCCGTCCATGGTGTCTCCTGGCTTCCTCAACCCCGTCCACGGTTGTGATGCTTCTGTGGCCATTGCAAACGTCTGTCAAACGTGGCCCATAATTGGGACTAAGTTACAAAGATTTCTGTGACAATGAGGTGGCCTACTGCGCACCGCGGTGGTTTGCAGCAACGTGGCGATCCATGCTTAGCAAATGCAGTGATGGGAGGAGGATCCTTGAGCTGCCCGGGGCCACCCTGGCGGCCGCCGTGGTTGTATGGGCACGGTGTTTCCGACAGCTGCTTGCCTAGCCAGACACAGGGAGGGACCCTGATGGCTACAGTAGGGCAGACACAGGAAGCAGTCCTCACCCCACACTCCTCCCCCTCCTGGCCACCTACGGCCCCAGCCAAAGCCCGCCTGCTGCCCCTGCCCCACCCAGCCGTGCGGAGCAAAGGCAGGCAGCCCTCCTCCCCAGCGCGGCCCCAGCCCCCCAGAAAAAGGCCTGCTAGTACGTTTCTGACACTCTTCCATGCCGGCCTTCCTCCGCTTCACCGGGAACCAAAGGCCTCGATGGCTCTGCCCGGTGAAGTGGGGTCCACAGGGCACCATCTCAGGGCGTCCGTGGGCTGAGTGGGACTACTCCCTGGAGCTGCCATCGGGGCCAGTGCTGGGTGGAGGGGGGCTGGCTCAAGGTGGGGGGGGCTGGCTCCAGGTGGGGGGGCTGGCTCCGGGTGGAGGGCTGGCTCTGGGGGGGATTGGCTCTGGGAGGACTGCCTCCGAGTGGGGGGGGGGCTGGCTCTAGGTGGGGGGGGTCTGGCTCTGGGGAGGGCTGGCTCCAGGTGGGGGGGCTGGCTTCGGGTGGGGGAGGGCTGGCTCCAGGTGGGGTGCTAGCTTTGGGTGGGGGGGGCTGGCTCCAGGTGGGGGGGGTCTGGCTCTGGGGAGGGCTGGCTCCAGGTGGGGGGGGCTGGCTCCAGGTGGGGGGGCTGACTATGGGGGCTGGCTCCAGGTGCGGGGGCTGGCTCTGGGTGGGGGGACTGGCTCTGGGTGGGGGGGCTGGCTCTGGGTGGGGGGGCTGGCTCCAGGTGGGGGGGCTGACTATGGGGGGTGGCTCCAGGTGGGGGGGCTGGCTCCAGGTGGGGGGCCTGGCTCCGGGTGGGGGGGGTTGGCTCTTGGGAGGGGCTGGCTCCGGGTGGGGGGGCTGACTATGGGGGCTGGCTCCAGGTGGGGGGCTGGCTCCAGGTGGGGGGGCTGGCTCGGGGGGGTGCTAGCTCTGGGTGGGGGGGTCCTGGCACTGGGTGGAGGGGCCTGGCAGGGGGGGGCGTTCAGGTAGGAGCCCACAGACCCAGATCTTGCCTACTGCAGGTCCCACAGGTGCCAGCGCCCAGCAGGCAGCAGGCTCAGCAGCCCCGGCGCGGGACCGCTCGCTGCACGCATCCTCTAGTCTCACCCGCCGACCCGCAGCTCTGTGTGTCCTACAGTTCTGTGTGACCCACAGCTCTGTGTGACCCACAGCTCTGTGTGTCCTGCAGCTCTGTGTGTCCTGCAGCTCTGTGTGTCCTGCAGTTCTCTGTGTGTCCTGCAGTTCTGTGTGTCCTGCAGTTCTGTGTGTCCCGCAGTTCGGTGTGTCCCGCAGTTCTGTGTGTCCCGCAGCTCTGTGTGTCCCGCAGTTCTGTGTGTCCCGCAGTTCTGTGTGTCCCGCAGCTCTGTGTGTCCCGCAGTTCTTTGTGTCCCGCAGCTCTGTGTGTCCCGCAGCTCTGTGTGTCCCGCAGCTCTGTGTGTCCCGCAGCTCTGTGTGTCCCGCAGCTCTGTGTGTCCTGCAGCTCTGTGTGTCCCGCAGTTCTGTGTGTCCCGCAGTTCTGTGTGTCCTGCAGTTCTGTGTGTCCCGCAGTTCTGTGTGTCCTGCAGTTCTGTGTGTCCTGTAGCTCTGTGTGTTCTGCAGTTCTGTGTGACCCACAGTTCTGTGTGTCCTGCAGTTCTGTGTGTCCTGCAGCTCTGTGTGTCCCGCAGTTCTGTGTGTCCTGCAGTTCTGTGTGTCCTGTAGCTCTGTGTGTTCTGCAGTTCTGTGTGTCCCGCAGTTCTGTGTGTCCTGCAGTTCTGTGTGTCCTGCAGTTCTGTGTGTCCTGCAGTTCTCTGTGTGTCCCGCAGTTCTGTGTGTCCCGCAGTTCTGTGTGACCTGCAGTTCTCTGTGTGACCCGCAGTTCTGTGCGACCTGCAGTTCTGTGTGTCCTGCAGCTCTGTGTGTCCTGCAGTTCTGTGTGTTCTGCAGTTCGGTGTGTCCCGCAGTTCTGTGCGACCCGCAGTTCTGTGTGTCCTGCAGTTCTGTGTGTCCTGCAGTTCTGTGTGTCCCGCAGCTCTGTGTGTCCTGCAGTTCTGTGTGTCCCGCAGTTCTGTGTGTCCCGCAGTTCTGTGTGTCCTGCAGTTCTGTGTGTTCTGCAGTTCTGTGTGTCCTGCAGTTCTGTGTGTCCTGCAGCTCTGTGTGTCCTGCAGTTCTGTGTGTCCTGCAGTTCTGTGTGTCCTGCAGCTCTGTGTGACCCGCAGTTCTGTGTGTCCTGCAGTTCTGTGTGTCCTGCAGCTCTGTGTGTTCTGCAGCTCTGTGTGACCCGCAGTTCTTTTTGTTCTGCAGTTCTGTGTGTACCGCAGCTCTGTGTGTCCCGCAGTTCTGTGTGTCCCGCAGTTCTGTGTGTCCCGCAGTTTTGTGTGTCCTGCAGTTCTGTGTGTCCTGCAGCTCGTGTGTCCCGCAGCTCTGTGTGGCCACTCTGGGGACTGTGACCATCCTCTCACGCCCATTCCTGTGGCTGTGCTCTGCCCTCTCCCACCTGCTAGGGAAGACCCTCTATCCTCCCGCAGGAGGTAGACCTACCAGATTAAAGCCAGGCTCGCCACAGAACGTAAATGGCCTTCTGATCGCTTACAGGTTTATTACTACGCTGATGCTCAGACAACGCACACGACCTTCCCAAACGGCATGGAGATTGTGCAGTTCCCAAACAAGCGGACTGGTAACAGCGCCCCCAGCCTGCCTGGCAAACTCTCATTCCCGTGCCTGTCCTGGGTAGGGTGGGAGGGGGGACGCAGATACCCAGCATTAGGCAAGTTTCTAAAATTCAAATTTTACTGGAGCATCTTACGCTGTTATCTGGCAATCCTAGTTATAAACTCATATGGCTAGAAGCCAACCTCAGTGAATTTCATTAGGATATATAGCCGCTCTTTGTTCAGAAGTTGGCATGTTTGGTGACGGATTTCTTCTGTGTGTGTGTCCCCTGCATGTGTCCATAAACCCTGCCACTCCTTCATTTTAAAAAATGAAACCTTCAGAGAAGTTCCACCCCGACGGCTCGAAGGAAACGGTGTACCCGGATGGCACCGTGACGCGTCTGCGCGGCGGCTGCGAGGAGACGGTCTTCCCGGACGGCACCGTGGTGTGCGTGCAAAGGTCAGCAGCTTGGGGTTTGCGCGTCCGTCACTGAGGCGTCTGCAGAAGCCTTTGGTGTTTACTTACTTATAACAATAGAAAATGGTGTCCTGGACCCTCAGACTCTGTCTGCAAACCCCGCTTGAACCCCGCGGTGAAGCGCGTGGGTTTCCGGGGGTTGGTGTTTGAGTGGTCTCGGCCACACAGTGCCGTCTCCCGCAGCGACCAGCCACATCTAGGGTGGCTCACCATGCCAGGGCCACTGGGGGTCAGCATCACCTGATGACATGGTTCTCAGGATGTGGCATGCCGTGGGGCTGTACTTAGTTCATGAAAGCTGACTGTGCTTGAACGACAACCCTCCACCGAGCCGTGCTGTCTGTCCAGAAGCCCGTCTGTGAGAAGGTGTGTGAACCTGGACACGCCCGGACAGCTGGGAGTGACCGTCTCACAGCTGGCTGGGGCATCGCCATCCACCCGGCTGCCTGAGCCAGCGTTTGGGAGCTGGCCTCTGCGCTGCCTGGGTGGAATTCCTGCCCCTCCAGCGCTGCTGCGCGTCTCCCTCGGTCTAGACGTGCTCCAGCGGCCACGGCGGCCTCACCCAGGCCCTCTTCTGTCCTGTGTTCATGGCGCGCCCGGTACCACCTCGCAGCCATCCTAAGCTGTGTTTCTGGGCCTCATCTTCTCTGCGCACAGATGCATTTCCCTCACCCACAGGCGCCTGTCAGCAAGGCTCCACCCGCGCCCACGCTGTGCCTGCCGTGCAGCCCCCCAGGGTGGATGGGAGCTGGGTGCCGGGGTGTCGCTCTCCCCACTCACTCCCTGCTCCCAGTTGGCCTCGGCAGGGCCTTCTTACCGGGGTGCTTCTCCTCAACCAGGAACGGTGACAGGACCATCACACTCAGCAACGGGCAGAAGGAGATCCACACTGCTCACTTCAAGAGGAGGGAGTTTCCTGACGGGACCAGCAAGACCGTGTACGGCAGTGGCTGCCGGGAGATAAAGTACGCTTCCGGAAGGCTCCAGGTCAGAGACCAGACCGGCAGTGTCATCCTGGACCGGAAAGCCCAGCCCCCCGCAGACAAACACTGCTAATGGAGCAGCTGCCCCTCGACGGTCTTGGAGACGCCCCAAACTTTAGGAGCACACGCCACCTGGAAACGGCCAAGATCCCAGGTCCTGCTTGGGGCAAGTGCTCCGAATGAGGCTCACAAAAGCGATACCAGGTTTTCTCTGCGTCCCCAAGGCCAGTTCCACCACGTGCCGGGTGAGGGGAGGGGAGGCCGCGCTCGGGGTTAGAAGAAACCAGCCGGGTGTCTGGGGCCTGCTCCGGACACACCGGGCCTCGTGACAGACACACGGACTGAGGGCTCCTTTGGATGTTTTGAAAATGCAAGTGCAAACTGCCGCTCAACCGATTTTCATGATACAATGTGGGACCCTAGAGGGTAAAAGAGAATCATTTCTTGAAAATCTTTCATCAGATATATGTTTATCTAACTTTTCCTGTATGTATTTTTCATGTGTATACGTGAAAGATGAAATATCCTACTTTAGTGACAGTGGATATTGGAACTGTGAGTTTATTACGGCGCATCGCAGCGATTCTCGGTGTTTTGGTGATGTTCTTTAAAGTAACTGGCTCTGATGGGGCAGAAGCTGTCTCCATGGCTGTCTCCATGGGCCGAGGCCTGCTCTTCAGATGAACGGCCAGCCAGGGCACAGACATCTATCAGCTGTCATGGGCCAAGTTCCTAACTGAAAACCCACCTTGAATCTGGCTGCAGCTGGACTTGCTTAGTGCGCTGAGTCTTCTGGGTCAGCCGAGATGGGACTGTCATCCAAGCAAATGAAAGAGGACATTGTTCCCAGCACAAACGGCTCCTGGTGGTCTGCGGGAGGCTGGGAGGAAGCCAGGGTCAGATCTTGTCTGTAAACCACGTTCAGCCTCGTGTGACCGGCCCGACTGGCAGTTTTCACTGTGTGTGGAAAGATGTCATTCCATGCTCCACTGTCAGGCGTGTAAAACCCTGATGGGCGGGAGCTGGTGTCCCTCTGCTGGAAGTCTAGGTGGAGGAGGCATTCCTGAAATCTGCTTATTAAAATGGCATTTCCTCCCAATTCCCCCAAAGCCAGACTCCACTTCTCACTCCTAACCCTGTCCTCTGCTCATTGGATGACAGTCTGCTGGCACAGGTGCCTGGAAGTCCCCAGCGGGCATGTGACAGAGGCTGGCTTGATCTAGGTGCTGCTGGGAGGGGGCGGAGCCTCTGGGGGCATGTGGGCACTGGGAGGGGGTGGAGCCTCTGGGGGCATGTGGGTCCTGGGAGGGGGTGGAGCCTCGGGGCATGTGGGTACTGGGAGGGGGCGGAGCCTCTGGGGGCATGTGGGTTCTGGGGGGGGCGGAGCCTCTGGGGGCATGTGGGCACTGGGAGGGGGCGGAGCCTCTGGGGGCATGTGGGTCCTGGGAGGGGGCGGAGCCTCTGGGGGCATGTGGGTCCTGGGAGGGGGTGGAGCCTCTGGGGGCATGTGGGCACTGGGAGGGGGCGGAGCCTGTGGGGGCATGTGGGCACTGGGAGGGGGTGGAGCCTGTGGGGGCATGTGGGCACTGGGAGGGGGCGGAGCCTCTGGGGGCATGTGGGTCCTGGGAGGGGGCGGAGCCTCTGGGGGCATGTGGGCACTGGGGGCCTTAGGTGAGGGGACCAGTCTCCTCAGGGATTATCCAGCTCAGTCTCTTTCTCTTCTCCTTTGTTCTGGAGTGAGCAGGGTTTCACCACATGCTGTGGTGGGTTGTGCTGCCACACAGCTGGGCCTGCACCAGACAACTGATCAAGGACCTCTGAAATGGAGCCAGAATTAACCCTGGGGCCTCCTTAACCCCTTCTTAGCTGTTCCACAATCCACATATGATTGTGGAAAGTGTGACCTGAGAGTTAACATGACTAAGTAAGACTGATCGAGAAATGGGCATCGCAGCCAAGCCAAATCAGGAGCAGTTGGAAAATTAATGCCAGTGGCATAGACACAGCTTGTGAATTTGTTTTTCACTGCTGAAAGACAAAACAGAGCCATCTATGCTTCTGACCTGGCTTGACCGCAACAGGGCGATGGAGAAGCCTCTGCCTGCCTGATCCTCGGTCTGGGTTGAGACTCCAGTGTCTGATGTCTTGATGGCTATGAATGCCGTTTCCTGAGAACTACTTGCGTCTCCCAAGTGTGCAGTGCAGGTGGTCAAAACCAGATAGAAAGTCCGCAAGGCCCAGAGACGGCTCTCCTGCCATGTGTGCCTGTATTATGTCATAAAAACTTACATTAGGGATGATTGCTGGATTTAGCTATTTGGACATTCAGTACTTTTCCCCCTCTTACTGCTGTAACAAATGAACCAAGCTTAGTTGCTTAATGACAAGGAGGTTAATCAGATTAAAACATCTATGCATTGAGGGGCACTGTGGCTCATACCTGTAACCCAAGCTCCTCAGGAGGCCGAGTTCTTATCTTGCAGATGGTAGGTCTGATGGAGGAGCATACTGTACTGTGTACACTGTAAACTCCTTGATAAGATCCTGCGGGATGCAAACCAGCACTTTTTGCCATGGGATTCCACGAGGAGAGACCAGAGCCATTTCCCCGACACATGTCAGTTAGAGGCCATAAGGAAGCATGCAGTCTCAGAACACACCCACAGAAAACGGGAGTGTATTTTGCTACAAGCAAGGCAGTACCACAGAAAAATCAAGGGACGGAGAATGTAGTCAGCACCTATTGTATGCCCAGCATAGTGGAGATCAAAGCCAGGACTCCCAAGCCTTGGAGAGCCCAAATTTGGTGTCTTTGGCATACTGAGTGTTTGGACCCACAGGGAATTCACTTCTTCAGGATGAGGTCTTCTGAGCTTGGCTGCCCACCCCTCACAAGCAAGCAGAGGCTCTGCTAGCTTTACCATGTACTCCCTCTTGTAAGACAGGTACCAAGGCACCCTTCGCTGGGGTCCTGGTTACCTGTCCCTTGTGACTGCATAGACATGAACAGTCTGTGCATTTAAGACACCTCTCTGTGAATCTTTAGGGACTAGTTTCAACAAGTTATGTCTTCTTGTGTCAGGTCCCTGGGTAAATGGAATTTCCTCTAGGATCATGGCTCTTGGTGGGCTTGGACTGTGTCACATGGCTTGGAGATGAATCCGGCCATTATGTTACCTAGGGCTACTGTTGGCCTGGGTCCTGTGGTGGACCGGATTGTCCCCGCACACTTGGGCCCTGGGACTGGTACTGGAGTTCACTTCAGGAGCTGTGGACAGGCGCATCCGCGGCCCATAGATCAGAGGCCTGCTGTCAGGATGCCCCAGGAGAGAAGGACTGGAGCCATCTTACAGAGCGATGTCTGGACTCATGAGTCAGAGGTCAGCGTCAGCCCGCAAGGACCCGGCCCGACGGACCTTCCTCCAGCCGCTGTAGACAGGCTGCTCTCAGTCTGCAAGAGAGGGAGGGGCTGCGCTGGAACGCAGGGCCACAGGGGGGTCTACTGCGAGGTGATGTTTGCCAACCCTGCCCGCCCGGAAACCTGGGCTCACGCGTCTCCTGGGGGGACAGTGACGAGGCCAGACAGGTTGTGTGTTTTGGAGGACCAATACTCATAGTTGTTAGTAGGTCTGATGTAGGGTCTATGCACAACGGGGCTTTTGGGGGTTTTCAGTGACCCATACTATTCTGAATGATTGAAGTTGCCAAAATAATTTAGACAGAGAGTGATTAACTAAGACACAAAGTGAATTCCTGGCCTCTGCTTGTACTGCTCGTACCTAACCTTCCTGCACAGTGTTTAGACCTCTTCCACGCTGACACGAATCCATAGTGAGGTGACGGGAGGGTCCATCCACAGGCAAGGGGGGCAGCCGCTGTTCTTCCAAGAGATCTGAGCAAACAGACTTGTGATGGATGCATCCAGTCTGACCTCACGGGCACATACCGTGCTTGTCAGAGCGCCATGCCGACGCCCAGGAGCCCCGTCACCTCCCTTAGCCGCTGGCTGAGCACCAGCTCTGGGGTAGGAAGTCTCAGTGTTCAAAACCCCACCTCATCTTGTGTTGTTTTTACTTTGGGCCACTTGGCAATGTTGTTATCCGTTCTTTTTTGGAACTCTTGGATTATTCGTTTGACACGTAATCCATTCCTGGAAGCCCCAAAAGTTGCTTCATTGAAAGGTAAAATGAGGGCAACGTTGCCTGTGTGGGTGTCTGGGGCCCGGCTGGGGGCTGGGGAGGTGCGTGAGGCCTCCCCGGTCCCGCAGCCCCGCGGCTGGGGGAGAGAGGACGGCAGAGGACGGCGGAGTCTCCCGAGGTGTGTGCCTGCTCCTGAGACCTGGCTTGACCTCAGAGGAGTCTCTTGTGGGCGGGCTGTTGATCACTGCCCTCAGTTAGGAAGTGCGTGTGTGTTTGGGGTACAATCCCGAGGCTTTCTTTGTGACAGTGACTCTCTTCTTGTGCATTCCATCTGTGAATCCTAAGATGATGTGTGTGCGCATGAGCAGAGCACCCGGCCGGGCCTGCGCTGACTGCCGTGGTAAAGGAGACGCTGGAGTTTTATTTGTGGCTTTGCCCCGTTCCCTCTCCTCACGCTTTAGACTGTTACATAGATCAGTTGGATAATAGCATGGACGAGTCTTCTCTTCACTGACACATCTGTGGAACAATCTCATGACAAGGCAGGGCTGTAGATGACTTCTAAGAGCCATGGTTTCAAGGTGTCACTGACCAAGATATTGAATCCAAAGAGCTCAAAGCAATTGATGGTGGTTGGGACAGAGGAGCCATGGTGAGGTGGTGAGGATCGCCGAGAAGTTGATCTTCCACAAAACAGATTGTCCACATCCCAGTGACCGAGATAAGAGAAAAACCTGGAGGGCGTCCACTTGTGTCCGTGGCCCGCCACTTGGTTGATTTCTCCCAGGAGGGGCCCCGTGGATGGATGCTGCTGTTGGTCAGATGAGAGTTAATAGTCCTGCACCTTACTGAGATGAAGCTTTTCCATAGCCAACAGCGCCAGGCCTCCCTGGCGCAAGTAAGTGGTGGAAGGCTTAAAGCTGGTGATGTAGATGCAGATGGGAAGGTCATGCTGGCACCTGCTTATGAGCGGAGGTTGCGGATGCATTTCTGAACTATGTATGTATCGTTAAAGATGGGGTCTCTAGTGTCACTGAACAGGACTATGCCCGGCCACGGGACAGTTCTGCCAGCTTGCAAATCCAATAGCTCTGCTTGGTGCCCAGCGTCAGCTTCTCCTTACAGAACTTGGCCACAAACTTGGGTGGCCAGGGGCATGGTGAAGGGGAGGGGGCGAAGGCATTCAGGGGGTGTCGTACAGCGCTTCATGGCTTCAAGTGCCTGGCCAGGTGGGTCCCCGGGTGGTGGCTCAGCCGCTGCCAGGGCCTGATGCCAACGTGTTCCCTCATGGGAAGGAGGACCTCCAGGACAGGTTCCCGTCCTCCGTCCAGCTCCGTCCACCCCACTCCAGCAGGACGCTCCGCACCCCTCGGAGCGGTGTCATCCCTGCGGAACAGCAGCTGCTTCAAGGAGGCCCGGGGCTGCTCCCCCTGCCGCCTGGGAACGCTTCTGGCCAAACCACGGCAGAGCTTTCCTGTGACTCGCCTCCCAGAGCCCCCACGCCTCCCGGGCCAGCTCTCCCGCTGGAGGCCCCTCAGCCACCTCCCTCCTGCTCACCCACATGCCGGCGTGCACTAGGTTAAGTGTCCGGCTGTGTCTTGGAAGACAAACTGCAGACCCTGCCGAGCCTGAAAGGGAGCATAACTAGCCACTGGAAAGAATGTAAACACGTGCATAGCTAATGAATTCTGATGTTAAAGGAAGCGTGGACGCTCTCCCACCGAGGGCCTGTGGCCAGCTGAGCAGGCCGCTGCGCCTCGGAGCGGTGCCCGGCCTTCAAGCCAGTGGCGGTTTGCCGGGAAGAGGTGAGAAGTGGCACCCGAGTTTTTGAAAATCCACTTTGAACAGACCGACAATGATGATTCACATTTACCTTTCATGTTCTGAAAGGAAAACGGAAGTCTGGGTTTGAACTGTACTTCTGGACTTCAGAGAGGGAAAGGGAGGAAGTCTGGAGGAAACCGTGGCTGACAGCAGGCAAGGTGTTTCGCCCTGACCAGGAGCAGAGGAGAGGCGTCCCGAGCTTCTCAGGACAAGTCCTAAGACATCGTGTCCTCAAACATCCAGGTGAAGACAATCTCGACGCACTGTCTTCCTTGCATAATTTATCATGTGATGACACAAATAATTAACTGATGTTTGAGTTTCTGATTTATGCAAAAGGAGAAAGTCATGACATATGCTGTCCTGAAATGAAGCAGCTGTAGAGAGAGAGGGAGAGACCGAGGGAGGAGAGAGAGAGGGAGAGATGACTAGAGGGAGGAAGGAAGGAGGGGGAGGGGTGAGTGGAGGAAAGGAGGGTGTGGAGTGGAAGACAGAAGGGAGGGAGGGAGGGAGGGAGGGAGGGTGGGCTGCCTCTTCCCCAGCTTTGAAGCTAGAAGGAGTCTTCAGGATGGAGGCCACTTACTTCAAAGTTATCTTTGCAAATCCAAGGCCAGCTTTCACACGAGGTTAACCAAATCACTTATGCTCAGCAGGCTAGGGTGTTCTATAAGATCTGCTAACAGAAGATGAAGTGTGACTTGTTCAATCCATACAGCACAGGGCTGCTTCTGAACCGAGATTGTGTCTGTCTGGTCCGTGTGCATGTGTGCTGTGGCACACTGCATGTGCGGTGTGTCTGGTCCGAGTGCATGTGTGTGTGGTGCATACTACATGTGTGGTGTGTCTGGTCCAAGTACATGTGTGTGTTGTGCACACTACATGTGTGGTGTGTCTGGTCTGTGTGTGTGCTGTGCACACTGCATGTGCAGTGTGTCTGGTTCAGTGTGTGAGTGTGTGCTGTGGCACACTGCATGTGCGGTGTGTCTGGTCCGAGTGCATGTGTGTGTGGTGCATACTACATGTGTGGTGTGTCTGGTCCAAGTACATGTGTGTGTTGTGCACACTACATGTGTGGTGTGTCTGGTCTGTGTGTGTGCTGTGCACACTGCATGTGCAGTGTGTCTGGTTCAGTGTGTGAGTGTGTGCTGCACACACTACATGTGTGGTGTGTCTGGTCCGTGTGAGTGTGTGTGTGCTGTGCACACTGCATGTGCAATATGTCTGGTTCACATGTGTGTGCTGTGCACACTGCATGTGTGGTGTGTCTGGTTCACATGTGTGAGTGTGCTGCACACACTACATGTGTGGTGTGTCTGGTCTGTGTGTGTGTGTGCTGTGCACACTGCATGTGTGGTGTGTCTGGTCCCCCTGGCCACCGTAGGAGAGGTGGCCACAGGGGGTTTGAGCGTTTGCACAAGCTGTTGACACGCCATGCCACTGAACTTGGACCTCATTTCAATGGAGATTCACTGTCCTACTAAAATGTGTCCAAGAGATGAATGTCCAGTAGAATTTTCACCCTGGGTGGAAGTTCCCATACAGGGAAGTGGGGAGCTCTAGCTGGGAGCTGGTGGCTCGCTCACGCCTGTCATCCTAGCTACTCAGGAGGCTGAGATCTGAGGATCACGGTTCAAAACCAGCCCAGGCAGGAAAGTCCATGAGACTCTTATTTGCAACTAACCACCAGAAAGCCAGAAGTGGCGCTGTGGCTAAGTGGTAGAGCCCTAGCCTTGAGCTGAAGAGCTCAGGGACAGTGCCCAGGTCCAGAGGTCAAGCCCCACGAAGGACCAAAAATAGATAAGTAAAATAAAAGGAAGGGTCGCTCCCATCCCCAAGAGGGAAGCCCTGCTGAGGGGCTGCTCCTCCTGGCAGGGTAGGGAGTTCACTATCCGTGCGTCTGCTTGCCTAGCGCTGCCTGGCACTGCGTGGCGGGGCTGTGAGTTCACTATCCGTGCGTCTGCTTGCCTAGCGCTGCCTGGCACTGCGTGGCGGGGCTGTGAGTTCACTATCCATGCGTCTGCTTGCCTAGCGCTGCCTGGCACTGCGTGGCGGGGCTGTGAGTTCACTATCCGTGCGTCTGCTTGCCTAGCGCTGCCTGGCACTGCGTGGCGGGGCTGTGAGTTCACTATCCGTGCGTCTGCTTGCCTAGCGCTGCCTGGCACTGTGTGGCGGGGCTGTGAGTTCACTATCCGTGCGTCTGCTTGCCTAGCACTGCCTGGCACTGCGTGGCGGGGCTGTGAGTTCACTATCCGTGCGTATGCTTGCCTAGCACTGCCTGGCACTGCGTGGCGGGGCTGTGAGTTCACTATCCGTGCGTATGCTTGCCTAGCGCTGCCTGGCACTGTGTGACAGACACAGACCCCAAGCAACAGCAGACACACAGGCAAATGAATGCCAGGAATCGTTTGTCTTTTAATGCCATGAGACGAATGATAGACGCTGATATCTCATAAAACCATTGCAACGTGCAGCTCTTGGTGGCAGAAGGTGGGGATCTCGGCAAGCCCCTGACAGTATTAATTTATATTAATATAAAGCTAATGGTAATTTATCCACAGGAGAATAAATGGGCTCAAATCACTCAGATTGTAAAGTAAAGGAATGTATTGTGGATTATTATGTAAAGGAATGGACATTATTACGTGGATGGATAGCACACAAATACATTATTACAAAGATGCTATGAAAGCGTGTACTCAAACACTATTTTCCACTTGACTCCAGACAGAAACGGAGATGCTGTTGCTTAGCAACCACAGCTCCCATCTGAACAGCTCAGTCCAGGGGCCCAGGGCCACCAGCTTTAGTCTGTGTAGGAGCAATTTCAATCTCTCAGAATTCGGAAAGCTTTATTCGCAGCTGCAATCCTTTCCCTCACTAGGAAATCTTAGGGACTTACTAATAAACTCATAAACTACCAAGGTTCGATGCAAAAGAAGCCGTAGATTCATGCTTTAATAATAAGTTAACAATGAACACCCACCAATATACATGAAGTATGTACTTCATACATAATATATACATTATATAATTCTTATGTATAATGTATATGCACCGTGTATGTTGTATAATATGCATGATGTATATACACCATGTATATACATTAATGTACATTATTATAGGTTATTAATGTACATTAATATACATTAATGTAAAGTCATGGGCTCTAACCTGCATCCCCTACCACTCAAGCCCCCAGACACTGGAGGTGGGAGGTGGGAGGGGTTGGGGACTGCAGGAGGAGAGCTGGACTCTTTGAGCATCGTGCACTGGCCACTGCTCTCTTGGCAGTGAGGCCCGATCTCTTACCCCAAATGGTGAGGTCAGACGATGAGCAGCCCTCCCACAAACCAACACCGGGGAGGAGGCAAACCACATGGCCACTGTGACGGTTTCCTGGAAGCAAGCCAAGCCTTGCCTGTCTCCTCCTGACCTGGGGAAAGGACCACACTGGGCTCCAGAACGCTACACACGGGAATCCTGGGGGCCAGTGGCTATCATTCATTACTGCCTGACAGAGAGGCAGCCAGGGGGTCCTACTGTGTGCATAGGGGTCCTACTGTGTGCACGGGGCTGGGTCTATGACCAACGTCACTTCAGGGGTACAGGGAAGATCAGAGCTCTTATCCCAAGGGAAACACAAACTGCCACTGTTAAAGACCGAATCGGCTTACTTTTAACTCAACTGCATGTGAAAATGGCACAAACAGGCTGAATCCATGCCAAATCCTTGAACATAACATAGAGCCCACCATCGGGCACTGGCCTCCACCTGAGCTGATTTAATCAGGGCACAAACAGGACCTGATGAGTACTGGCCTGCTCAGGCCTCTATGTTTTAGATCATTGTTGTGATAATGACCTTCTGGTCTACTCAGCCCTGGCTCCAGGCGCTTCTGGCCTAGGGAGAGGCCAACCTATTCCCATACTTCAGTGGGGTCCCATGGGAATGGAGTCAGCTATAAACGGGGTGCTCAGTCCCTCTGGGGAATCTCAAAGGCCTGTGCATTTCCCTGGAGGCCTGATGGCTGGGCCAGGCTGGGGTGGGGCTTCAGGGTCGGAGCCCGGTGACCCGCAGTGACCTGCGTCCCCCTGTGTGGCAGCTTGTCTGCAGACTTTACCTGGACAGTCCTATTTTCTTGGCGCGCCTTGAAGGCCCCGGGCCAAGATCTTTTCAGGACACCTCCAGACCTCAGATGGGGTGAGGATCTTTCCAGAACACACTGGCTGGCCCGAACCGCCGCAGGGACACCAGTGCTGGCCCCACCCTGCCCAGGCGGCTCAGCCCTACACACGGGCAGCACGGGTGTGGTCCGGGTCCGCTGTTCGCTCCGCTCTGCAGTCCCAGCCACCAGGAGTGTGTGCACGGCAGCAGCTCCGATCTCCCCCCAGCCCTTGGCCCGACTCCGCTTCTCAGCCTGGCTCCCGCCCCATGCCAGGGCCCCTGGCCAGCCCAGGGTGCGGTGTCGAGGCACCATGCTTCGCCTCCTGGCCCCCGCTGCCTCTCAGGCCTCTCGACGCCAGCGCCTCTTGGGCCTCCCTCCCCTGGGACGTCTCTCGGTCACTCAGCCATCCCTCCCAGAACACGGCCATGACCCCCCGCACAGCCCTGCTGTCACACCGGCTTTATCCCAGCCCCTAGACACGCCTGGGTGGCGTAGCTGTGGGTGGGAAGCAGCGGGCGTCCGTCGGCGGTGAGCACCCAGGCCGGCGTGCGTGAGCGGGGCCGCGCGCATCTTGGACTGGAGGCCTCCAGCGGCTCACGGTGTGGGAGGGGGCGGCCTCTCTGCGGAGTCCCCTGGGGCTGGTTCTGCAGGGGTGACGCGGGGGGGTGCGTACTCGCCGTCCTGGGGGTGCTGCCCCTGCACGCAGAGCTGGCCAAAGGGCTGAGCTGGCTTCCCCAGCAGACGCGGTGGAAGGGGTCGCAGGAGGCGCCGGCGGGCCGCGCTCTGGAGGGCACTGTGGGGGAGGGGGTCACAGTTATATGAGTCAGGTGAAGAATACATTTCTTTTTGGATGAGGTCATCCCTTCCCTTGCTTGCTATGACTTTTTTTTTTCCATCCAGGGGCCTGAACTCTGGGCCTGGGCACTGTCCCTCAGCTCTTCAGCTCAAGGCTAGCGCTCTACCACTTGAGCCACAGCGCCACTTCCGGCTTTTTCTCCTTATGTGGTGCTGAGGAATTGCACCCAGGGCCTCATGCATGCAAGGCAAGCACTCTACCACGGAGCCACCTTCCCAGCCCCGCTATGACATTTTATAAGTATACAGTGAAGCATCAGTTGGCATTTAGTTTACAGACAAAGTGGGAAGATGACTAGAAGCAAGCAGGGTTTGGATAACCTAGCTTAGCTATTTGTAAATCCTGCAGTTATTTGACAGGTTTTAGTCTAACCCTTGGTTTACGAGGGTTACAGAGCCACCAGCACTGTCCTGGGCTGAGAGGCGGGGCCTGAGGGCTGCAGGCCACTGCCCGGGCTGTCTGACCATGCTGGCCTGGACAGAGGCCACGCTCCTTCCCCGGCGAGTCAGAAGCAGGCGTCTCCCAGGCCACCTTGCCTGGTCTCCTTGCTCCACAGCCTCCTGTGGACTTCCTACTGGCTCTGCGAGTCAGAAGCAGGCGTCTCCCAGGCCACCTTGCCTGGTCTCCTTGCCCCACAGCCTCCTGTGGGCTTCCTACTGGCTCTGCGAGTCAGAAGCAGGCGTCTCCCAGGCCACCTTGCCTGGTCTCCTTGCCCCACAGCCTCCTGTGGGCTTCCTACTGGCTCTGCGAGTCAGAAGCAGGCGTCTCCCAGGCCACCTTGCCTGGTCTCCTTGCTCCACAGCCTCCTGTGGGCTTCCTACTGGCTCTGCTCCCCACGTGACTCCCGGGCCTCAGCTGTGTGTGGACTCGGGGTCAGCTGGTGCTCCCAGCGCTGGGCACGGAGCCTGGGCTCTGCGGCCACTGAGCCTGTCTGCGGAGCTGGCTCAGCATCAGGAAGGAGGCAGGCCGGGGGCTGCCGCGGGCGGCCATGTGGACCTGACGAACGTCACCACGGTGGTGTCCCCCGCCAGACCAGGGCACACTCATCTTGCCAGCTTGCAGACAGAACCGAGACGAGGGTCCACACATGATGACACTTAAATCTGGAATCCGGGGAAGTCTGAGGAATCTAAGCCCATGAACAACGTATTCCACCCCCATCCCTCTCCTGAGCGCCCAGGCTCACCTGTGGGCAGCTGATGGGAGAACCAAGCTCACCCAGCCGGGGGGGGGGCACCCAGCAGGGTTCGAGCCGCCTCACCCTCTCCTCAACCATCTTCCCAAGCAGGTGACTGAGCCTTCTGTCTGCTGGTTAACGGGCACCAGCCACCCTTGCCTTCCGCAGCACCCGCTGGAGGAGAGCTGGCCCCTGGCATTGTCCTTCCAGCCAGGCGGCTCTGCCCCGCGACTGAGATGCTGACAGGTCTGACCAAGCTGCCCACCGTACCAGAACACGTCTACGCGGACTCTTCTATCCTCCTTCTTTTTTGTCAATTTTTTTTTATTGCGATTAAGTGGTGACATAATTTCCCAAATTTCACAGTATTGTGGAATAGTGATGCTCAGTTAAAGTCACAAACACATTCTAATTTTCCTGGAGCAAATTGTCTATGACAGTCTATAACATTAATGAGTTCTATGAGCTTTGAGATACGGTTATTTCTTCCACATTGGGTGATATGTACATTTCTGTTGTTTGGCATAGCATCAGCTGCTCCCTCTTTCCCACTCGTTCCCTCCCTCCCATCGCTGCCATTGAGTTGCTTAGTTCATTTTGATCAATGTCCAGTACAGCTAATGGGTCCCACTGTTGAATGTTTTACCCTGATTCCCTCTAGTTCTGTGTGGTCTTCCTGGTTTCCCTCTGGTGTACACATATTCACCATACATGTGATCAGCAGCATGGGGTTATTTAGTAGTGATTTGACCAGATGAGTGGAGGTTCTTTGTTTCTTGAGTCCTGTTAGTTTTGTCATATCACCTTATGTTTTGGATTTAGCATCCACTTATCAGGGAGACCATGTGCCGTTTGTCTCTTTGCTCTTGGCTTACCTCGCTCAACATTTCTTCTAGCTCCATCCATTTCCCTGCAAATGCCATTATTTTGTCATTTCTAATGGCTGCATAATATTCCATTGTGTATAGATACCACAATTTTTGGATCCATTCATCTGTGGTGGGACATCTGGGTGGTTTCTATATCCTGGCTATTGTGGACAGTGCTGCAATAAACATGGAGGTGCATGTGTCCTTGTATACTGGTTCCTGTTGTTCAGGGTAGATGCCTAGAAGTGGTATGACTGGGTCATAGGGGAGGTCAATCTTTAGCTTTCTGAGGCCCTCCAGACTGCTTTCCAAAGTGGTTGTATAAGTGTACATTCCCACCAGCAGTGTAATATAATAGGGTTCCTCTTTCTCCGCATCCCCTCCAGCATTTGTCATTGTCTAGCCTCGTTCTTAAAACACACCAAATAACACTCGGAGCTGCTGGTGCTCCTGCTCCTGAGCCCTGAGCCCAGCCTCCGGGGTGTGGCTCCAGACTCCAGGCTCGCTCTGTGCTCCTGGGGCCTCTGACATCTCCTGTCAGGGCCGGAGCCTGGGTCTGGCGGGGCCCTGCCCCAGAGGGCAGGGGGGCCGGTGGAGGCAGAGCCCTGGGGCCCCATGTGCTTAGAGCAGAGCTGGGGTGCAGGGGAGGTTCCCCACCTGGCTCTCACCACGTCACCAATGCCAAGCGTCCGTGTCACCCACCTCTCACTGGGGTCTTCTGCATATGGACAGAGCCTTTGCTCTTCTGAAGTGCCCCATGCTCCCCGTGGTGTTATGGACTTTACACTTGGAGGCGAAGTCGGGCAGCCCACGGGGCTGGGTGGCAGCGGGAGGGGGGCTGGGCAGCCCCCGGGGTGGGGTGGGTGGGGCAGCAGCAGAGGGGGAACGGGGGGGGGGCCTGTGAGCTGGAATGACCCGGCAGAGACATAGCAGCAGCTTGTGCCAGGGGCCCAGGAGGGAAGGAAGCCAACAGCAAGAGAAGGGTTAATGACATTGGGCTGAAACTGTCATAAGTGGGCACTGAGATTGAGAAGGATCAGCCGGGCGCTGGTGGCTCACGCCTGTCATCCTAGCTACCCAGAGGCTGAGATCTGAGGATCTCAGTTCAAGCCAGCCCAGGCAGGAAAGTCCATGAGACTATTATCTCCAATAAACCACCAGAAAACCGGAAGTGGTGCTGTGGCTCAAGCGGTAGAGCGCTCGCCTTGAGCTGAAGAGCTGAGGGACAGCGCCCAGGCCCAGAGTTCAAGCCCCACAACCGACAAAAAAAAAAAAAATTGAGAAGGATCCGGATGTCCAGGCTGTGGTCCTCTGGCCGGTCGCCCCTCAAGGCCCTCAAAGACCCCTACCAATAACCTTCATCTTCAAGATGGAGAGGCCACCATTACACCTGCAGACAGGTGCATGGGGCGGGGGAGGAGTGGACCAGGGGATGTTACAGGAAGACCCAAGAGTCACCAAATCTGTGGGTGAAGACGGCCAGAGCTACGCCCAGGGCACCAGAACACACATGCCATGCCTGCCCGCCCCACGGCGGGATTCCTGTGGCTCAGGTCCTTCTGCGCTCATGGATGACTTCTGATCGTCTACCACAGACTAGGTTGCTGCTTGGCTTGTGTGTGCTCCGCACTGCAATAAGCACTTGGACAGGATGGATGTCTACAAAATACTTGCGTTTATTTAGAAACTATCCTCCATTTCAAGAGGCTCGCGCCGGGGCGGAGGTGGCCCTCGGAGAGGGCGCCGGGCCCGTTTGTGAGATGATGTTAGCTGTCTGGCAAACCAGCAGTGCTGGACAGACTGTATTGTTGTGAGTGGATTTTCCACAATGACAAGGAAAACAGGGGCAAGCCTCTACTAGGTAACTTTCAACGTGTTTCTTTCCTATTGAGATTGAGGTAACGGATACTTTAATTTTATAGACTTGATCTCACCTGACAGGAAGTGGCCTGAAAATTGGTTAGACTAAAAAACATTACATAAAAGCCAAAAATCATATAAATCGTTGGAAAGCCCAGCTGCTGCCCAGAGGCAGGTCTGCCCTTGGGCTGCCTGAGAACAAAGCCCTGCTGCGGTCCGGCTGCGGTCCGGCTGCGGTCTGGGCGGGCCGCGGCCCGGCCTCGGTTGGTCACATTTCTGACTGTGCGTTCTCCTCCTCCGCCGCCGGCCCCGTCTCTCCCGCCGCCAGGACCTGCATGGTCTTCCTGGACTCCCTGAACTCCACCACCCCGTACGCCAGCATGGCCACGCTCAGGACGCCCGCGAGGATGTACAGCTTGGTGCTGACGCACAGAAAGGAGCTGTAGCCAAAGGCGATGACAAACCCCAGGGCTTCCCACAGGCGGTAGTTGGCAAAGGCAGCTTCCTTCTTCTTCTCGAACAGAACGCCATACAGAGCTGCGGAGGAGACGCAGGGTGGGGTCAGGCACAGGCCTCACACATGACCACTAACACCGTGCGACCCAGCCTCGGCCCCGTCCCGTGAAGGCCATTGGCCGTAAGAAAACACAGCTACGCCACTTTGTGGGCTACAGGGAGTTGGGGGCCTCGCTGGGGAGCCCCGCCTTGAGGAGGAGGGGCTGCCTGAACCACCCACCACACCAGAGGGGTCACGTGCCCATCCCGTGCCACCCCAGGGCCACGGACACGGCCTGTGCCGCCTGTGTCCCCACTCCCGGGAGGGCTGACCGGTGCCCCCCTCCCCCTGTCCCGAGTCCCTGCTCCCACAGGACATGGCTTCCCACAGCCAGCATCCCCTTTCCCTGATCTGGGCTGGGCTGGAAATGGTCCCCTCCTGCCCTGGTCCGTCCCCTAGGTTCCTCCAGCCTCCACACCAGGCGGGACCCCGGGCTGCACCCGCCGCCAGGGGCCTCATCCGCAGCTCACTGCTTCTGCATCACAGATCAGAACACATGCCCTGGGAAGTGCTTCAGCCCCGGTGCAGCCCAGGCTCCCGCGGCCCTGGTGCAGCCCAGGCTCCCGCAGCCCCCAGAGCGCAGCCCAGGCTCCCGCGGCCTCGCTTGCAGTCTCTGGCAATGCACTTGGCCTCCGACAGAGCTGGACTGGTCCTAGCCCAGCAACGGAGCCAGCGACGGCTGGTGGTGACGTCTGACCTGACCGGGTGCGGACGGAGGGCACGGAGGCACCGCCAGCGCTCACCATTGTTCTGTGTCTGCCAGACGGCGTCCGCCAGGCCCCACAGGCCGGGGAGGAGGAAGAAGACGCTCATCTGGGTTGGCCGTGGGCGCCACAGCAGGAGCGTGACGATGCAGGACAGGTGGGTGGCTGCGCCTGGACACGGGAACCATGGGACGGTGAGCAGCCGAGGCGCGCGGCCTGGGCCGGCCAGGCCCGAAGCCAGCCTGGCTGAGGGGAACGGCTCTGTGCCCTGGCATTGCCTGGGTGACTGGAGGAGGGAGAGCCAGGTGGCTGCGGGTCCTGACCTGTGGGTGGGGGGAAAGAGACCACACCACGCTGCCCCGTGCTCCTGCTCCCTGGCTGCCCCGTGCTCCTGCTCCCTGGCTGCCCCGTGCTCCTGCTCCCTGGCTGCCCCGTGCTCCTGCTCCCTGGCTGCCCCGTGCTCCTGCTCCCTGGCTGCCCCGTGCTCCTGCTCCCTGGCTGCCCCGTGCTCCTGCTCCCTGGCTGCTCTGTGCTCCTGCTCCCTGGCTGCTCTGTGCTCCTGCTCCCTGGCTGCCCCGTGCTCCTGCTCCCTGGCTGCCCCGTGCTCCTGCTCCCTGGCTGCCCCGTGCTCCTGCTCCCTGGCTGCCCCGTGCTCCTGCTCCCTGGCTGCTCTGTGCTCCTGCTCCCTGGCTGCTCCTGCTCCCTGGCTGCCCCGTGCTCCTGCTCCCTGGCTGCCCCTGTGCTCCCTGGCTGCCCCGTGCTCCTGCTCCCTGGCTGCCCCGTGCTCCTGCTCCCTGGCTGCCCCGTGCTCCTGCTCCCTGGCTGCTCCTGCTCCCTGGCTGCCCCGTGCTCCTGCTCCCTGGCTGTCCCGTGCTCCTGCTCCCTGGCTGCCCCGTGCTCCTGCTCCCTGGCTGCCCCTGTGCTCCCTGGCTGCCCCGTGCTCCTGCTCCCTGGCTGCCCCGTGCTCCTGCTCCCTGGCTGCCCCGTGCTCCTGCTCCCTGGCTGCCCCGTGCTCCTGCTCCCTGGCTGCTCCTGCTCCCTGGCTGCCCCGTGCTCCTGCTCCCTGGCTGTCCCGTGCTCCTGCTCCCTGGCTGCCCCGTGCTCCTGCTCCCTGGCTGCCCCTGTGCTCCCTGGCTGCCCCGTGCTCCTGCTCCCTGGCTGCTCTGTGCTCCTGCTCCCTGGCTGCCCCTGTGCTCCCTGGCTGCTCTGTGCTCCTGCTCCCTGGCTGCTCTGTGCTCCTGCTCCCTGGCTGCCCCGTGCTCCTGCTCCCTGGCTGCCCCGTGCTCCTGCTCCCTGGCTGCCCCGTGCTCCTGCTCCCTGGCTGCCCCGTGCTCCTGCTCCCTGGCTGCCCCGTGCTCCTGCTCCCTGGCTGCTCTGTGCTCCTGCTCCCTGGCTGCTCTGTGCTCCTGCTCCCTGGCTGCCCCGTGCTCCTGCTCCCTGGCTGCCCCGTGCTCCTGCTCCCTGGCTGCCCCGTGCTCCTGCTCCCTGGCTGCCCCGTGCTCCTGCTCCCTGGCTGCTCTGTGCTCCTGCTCCCTGGCTGCTCCTGCTCCCTGGCTGCCCCGTGCTCCTGCTCCCTGGCTGCCCCTGTGCTCCCTGGCTGCCCCGTGCTCCTGCTCCCTGGCTGCCCCGTGCTCCTGCTCCCTGGCTGCCCCGTGCTCCTGCTCCCTGGCTGCTCCTGCTCCCTGGCTGCCCCGTGCTCCTGCTCCCTGGCTGTCCCGTGCTCCTGCTCCCTGGCTGCCCCGTGCTCCTGCTCCCTGGCTGCCCCTGTGCTCCCTGGCTGCCCCGTGCTCCTGCTCCCTGGCTGCCCCGTGCTCCTGCTCCCTGGCTGCCCCGTGCTCCTGCTCCCTGGCTGCCCCGTGCTCCTGCTCCCTGGCTGCTCCTGCTCCCTGGCTGCCCCGTGCTCCTGCTCCCTGGCTGTCCCGTGCTCCTGCTCCCTGGCTGCCCCGTGCTCCTGCTCCCTGGCTGCCCCTGTGCTCCCTGGCTGCCCCGTGCTCCTGCTCCCTGGCTGCTCTGTGCTCCTGCTCCCTGGCTGCCCCTGTGCTCCCTGGCTGCTCTGTGCTCCTGCTCCCTGGCTGCTCTGTGCTCCTGCTCCCTGGCTGCCCCGTGCTCCTGCTCCCTGGCTGCTCTGTGCTCCTGCTCCCTGGCTGCCCTGTGCTCCTGCTCCCTGGCTGCTCCATGCTCCTGCTCCCTGGCTGCCCCGTGCTCCTGCTCCCTGGCTGCCCCATGCTCCTGCTCCCTGGCTGCTCCTGCTCCCTGGCTGTCCCGTGCTCCTGCTCGCTGGCTGCTCTGTGCTCCTGCTCCCTGGCTGCCCCGTGCTCCTGCTCCCTGGCTGCTCCTGCTCCCTGGCTGCCCCGTGCTCCTGCTCCCTGGCTGCCCCGTGCTCCTGCTCCCTGGCTGCTCCTGCTCCCTGGCTGCCCCGTGCTCCTGCTCCCTGGCTGCCCCTGTGCTCCCTGGCTGCTCTGTGCTCCTGCTCCCTGGCTGCTCTGTGCTCCTGCTCCCTGGCTACCCCGTGCTCCTGCTCCCTGGCTGCTCTGTGCTCCTGCTCCCTGGCTGCCCTGTGCTCCTGCTCCCTGGCTGCTCCATGCTCCTGCTCCCTGGCTGCCCCGTGCTCCTGCTCCCTGGCTGCCCCATGCTCCTGCTCCCTGGCTGCTCCTGCTCCCTGGCTGTCCCGTGCTCCTGCTCGCTGGCTGCTCTGTGCTCCTGCTCCCTGGCTGCCCCGTGCTCCTGCTCCCTGGCTGCTCTGTGCTCCTGCTCCCTGGCTGCCCTGTGCTCCTGCTCCCTGGCTGCTCTGTGCTCCTGCTCCCTGGCTGCTCTGTGCTCCTGCTCCCTGGCTGCTCCGTGCTCCTGCTCCCTGGCTGCCCCATGCTCCTGCTCCCTGGCTGCCCCGTGCTCCCTGGCTGTCCCGTGCTCCTGCTCCCTGGCTGCCCCGTGCTCCTGCTCCCTGGCTGCCCCGTGCTCCTGCTCCCTGGCTGCCCCGTGCTCCTGCTCCCTGGCTGCCCCGTGCTCCTGCTCCCTGGCTGCCCCGTGCCCCTGCTCCCTGGCTGCTCCTGCTCCCTGGCTGCTCTGTGCTCCTGCTCCCTGGCTGCCCCGTGCTCCTGCTCCCTGGCTGCCCCGTGCTCCTGCTCCCTGGCTGCTCTGTGCTCCTGCTCCCTGGCTGCTCTGTGCTCCCGGCTCCCCAGGCTGCTCTGTGCTCCCTGGCTGCTCTGTGCTCCCTGCGCTGCTCAGTGCTCCCGGCTCCCCAGGCTGGCCTGTGCTCCTGGCTCCCCGGGTGGCGGCCCCAGGGCACGGTCTGGGCCCGTGGGGACCTCTCCGCCACAAGGCCCAGAGCAAGGTGGGAATGCTTCCTCCTTGGGGCGAGTGTGGGACGGGACTGGGAGGAGCGCGCCATGTGAGAGCCAGGCCTCCTCCATGTGCCTCACCCTGGCAGGGCGCGAGGAGGCGACGGGGGGGGGGGGGGGGGGGGGAAGGGGAAGGAACAGGAAGGAAGAAAGGAGGGAGGGAGGAGGGAAGAGGGAGGAGGGAGGGAGGAGGGAAGGAGGAGGGAGGAGGGAGGAGGGAGGGAGGAGGGAGGGAGGGAGGAGGGAGGAGGGAGGGAGGGAGGAGGGAGGGAGGAGGGAGGAGGGAGGAGGGAGGAGGGAGGAGGGAGGAGGGAGGGAGGCAGGCAGTCCAGTCACCAGTCTGGCAGCCACACCCCCCGTGTGCCGGGCTGCTTGGGCGGCGGCTGTGGGCACCCACCCAGCACGTAGATGGCGGCCCGGCCGGAGTACTGCGAGAGCTTCCCGTACAGCAGCGAGCACAGGGAGGTGGCCGCGGAGAAGCAGATCATCACGTAGCCCACGAAGTGGATGCCCAGGACACAGGTGGTGTAGGACTGGGGACAAAGGCAGAGCGGCATCACGGGGGCCGCGTGCTCCCTGCGTGGGCCGCGCGCTCCCTGCGGCTCCGGCCCGAGCTGCTGCTAGCATCTGGAGAAGCTGCCCACGCTCTGGCTGGCACGCCAGCTCACACGCAGGGCACGCCAGCTCACACGCAGGGCACGCCAGCTCACACACGGCACGCCAGCTCACACGCAGGGCACGCCAGCTCACACGCAGGGCACGCCAGCTCACACGCAGGGCACGCCAGCTCACACACGGCACGCCAGCTCACACGCAGGGCACGCCAGCTCACACGCAGGGCACGCCAGCTCACACACGGCACGCCAGCTCACACACGGGACACGCCAGCTCACACACAGGGCACACCAGCTCACACGCAGGGCACACCAGCTCACACATGGGACACGCCAGCTCACACACAGGGCACGCCACCTCACACACGGGGCACGCCAGCTCACACATGGGACACGCCAGCTCACACACGGCACGCCAGCTCACACGCAGGGCACGCCAGCTCACACGCAGGGCACGCCAGCTCACACACGGCACGCCAGCTCACACACAGGGCACGCCAGCTCACACGCAGGGCACGCCAGCTCACACACGGCACGCCAGCTCACACACGGCACGCCAGCTCACACACAGGGCACGCCAGCTCACACACGGCACGCCAGCTCACACACAGGGCACGCCAGCTCACACGCAGGGCACGCCAGCTCACACACGGCACGCCAGCTCACTCGCAGGGCACGCCAGCTTACATGCAGGGCACACCAGCTCACACACAGGGCACACCAGCTCACACGCAGGGCACGCCAGCTCACACACAGGGCACACCAGCTCACACGCAGGGCACGCCAGCTCACACAGGGCACACCAGCTCACACGCCAGGGCACACCAGCTCACACACAGGGCACGCCAGCTCACACACCAGGGCACACCAGCTCACACGCCAGGGCACACCAGCTCACATGCCAGGGCACGCCAGCTCACACGCAGGGCACACCAGCTCACACACAGGGCACGCCAGCTCACACACGGGGCACGCCAGCTCACACACGGGGCACGCCAGCTCACACGCAGGGCACGCCGGCTCACACGCAGAGCACGCCAGCTCACACACACGGCACGCCAGCTCACATGCCAGGGCACGCCAGCTCACACACAGGGCACGCCACCAGCTCACACACGGCATGCCAGCTCACACACAGGGCACGCCAGCTCACACACAGCACGCCAGCTCACACACAGGGCACGCCAGCTCACACACGGGGCACGCCGGCTCACACACAGCACGCCAGCTCACACACAGGGCACGCCAGCTCACACACGGGGCACGCCAGCTCACACACAGGGCACGCCAGCTCACACACGGGGCACGCCGGCTCACACACAGGGCATGCCGGCTCACACACGGGGCACGCCAGCTCACACACGGGGCACGCCAGCTCACACACGGGGCACGCCAGCTCACACACAGGGCACGCCGGCTCACACACGGGGCACGCCGGCTCACACACGGGGCACGCCGGCTCACACACGGGGCACGCCGGCTGGCACACAGGGAGCCTTGTCCAGGCCCCGGGCTGCCGCATGAGCACTGCTGGTGTTGCAGGCTCCTCTCTGAGTCAGAACCGAGAGGAGATGGTTGGGACAAACACCCACACCAACCTCTTCCCCACACTTTCCCCGTGTCCCACTGCTCACACTGACTCCACACTTCCTGTTAGGCCTCTACACAATTGAAAGAACACGGACCAAGATGAAGAGGCCTCCACCGAAGGCCGGGATGTGACCCAGCGCGGCACCAGCACCACCTGTCCCGTGGCTGGGCCAGGCTAGCCGTGCGCTGAGGAGGGCGGGGAGGAGGGACGGTGGGACGGGGCGCGGCGGGGGCGCGGCGGGATGGGGTGGGGCGGGACGGGATGGGACGGGGCGGGGCGGGGTGGGGCGGGATGGTGGAGGGGGAAGCGAGGGACGGAGCGGGGCTGGCCTCCTGATGCATGCACAGCGCAGGGCAGGCGTCCCTCACCCTGAGAACAGGGCTGCAGACCAGACCGGACACCAGACATGGCTGGGGCGCACTTGTTCTAACGGTATTTGCCATGTGCCTGGAGTTCAGTGACGGTGCTGTGCTTGTGGTGAGGAGCGACTGTCTTGCTGAGGGCGGGACGGGACGGGGCGGGGCGGGGCGGGGCGGGGCGGGGCGGGACGGGGCGGGGCGGGGCGGGGCGGGACGGGGCGGGGCGGGGCGGGACGGGGCGGGGCGGGGCGGGGCGGGGCGGGGCGGGGCGGGGCAGGGCGGGACGGGACGGGGCGGGACGGGGTGGGACGGGGCGGGACGGGGCGGGACGGGACGGGGCGGGGCGGGGCGGGGCGGGGCGGGGCGGGACGGGGCGGGGCGGGGCGGGGCGGGGCGGGACGGGGCGGGGCGGGGCGGGGCGGGGCGGGGCGGGGCGGGGCGGGGCGGGGCAGGGCGGGACAGGGTGGGGCGGGACGGGGCGGGACGGGGCGGGACGGGGTGGGGCGGGGCGGGGTGGGGCGGGGCGGGGCGGGGCGGGGCGGGGCGGGACAGGGTGGGGCGGGACGGGGCGGGGCGGGGCGGGGCGGGGCAGGGCAGGGCAGGACAGGCAGCCAGTCTCCTTGATAGTGGAGGAAAGTGCTAAGGACAGCACTGGGGCGCGGCTGGGGACACAGCTGGCTGCGGAGTCGAGCCAGGCCCAGGTGCACTGGACGGAGGTGGTGGCTGTCACCTGGGGGTGGATTCCAGGATCTGGGCCGGCACCCCCGGGTGGAGGGCAACCCCGGGGCGCTGACTGTACCTGCCGCTGGCAACGTCAGCTCTGTGCTTGCTGTGCTGCCAGCCCACACCACAAGGGCGGCAGTACAAGGCCGGGGGTGGGCGGGGCGGCCGCGTTACAGGGGGCGGCCGGCAGCAGCCTCTGGCTATCCAGCGGGCCTTGCCCGGGGAGACCCTGGCGGGCAGGAGCTTTCCCCTTCAGGAGTGGGAGCTGCGGTGATGGCAGATCCTGAACCACCGTGGGGTCGGGTCCCTGTGGCGCAGGCTGGTGGGGTGGCGTGGTGCGCGTGCGCGTGTGGGCCGCGGCTCTGTTTCTCTCCTACCCTTGTGTATTCACCAGAGATGAATCCTTGCTGCAAGCCGCTGTACAGCGGCAGCAGGACCAGGAGGCGCAGACGCCCGTCCCCCAGCAGCCGGAAGGTGGACAGCAGGGTGGTCCAAAAGGGAGGTGGCTTTCCGTCCTTTCCTTTTCCGTTCGGCTCAAAGTCTTCCAGGGGTTCCAGGAATACGGCGATGAGCAGGATCGCCAGCACGCCACTGACTGAAAGCAACAACAGGAGGAAGACGTCGGGTCTGCAGGTCAGGGCGGTTTGCTGGGCCCTACCCTTCCTCCTGCCCACCCACAGCTGGCATCCCAAGTGTCAAGGTCCTCGGGTGGGCCCATGTCCGATCAAAGACAGAGCTGTCCTGTTTGAAGGAGCAGAAGAGCGGTGCATAATCCCCTCCATTTTTCGAGTCTAATGTGGTCCCCGCTCTCGTGGTCTTGGCTAAGTTAACACAGTAGCCATTAGCATGGCTGGACAGTAACTGTGCGTCAGTCATGTGCTTTCTGAGCTGGGGACGCCGTTCTTTTTGTCTAGAATCACGACTGAGTTGCGATTGTACAAGCTGGACAGCCGAGGGGCACACATTGGCAGAGAGAGAGTTTTTAGCTGAAAAATGTTTTATGCTACAAAACCTGATTTTTAATTTCCTTAGAAAATGGGGGATTTAGCAATAGTATATGCTGATATAATATTTGTAGGATAAAACCTCAATGAAAAAGGCAGCAGATCTTTCAATAGTCTACACACACCCTTTTCCTTTAAAATGGACAGTTAATTCAGTCTCAGACATATGCTTTAGTTCATAAATGTTCTCTTTAAAAACACTGTCTTGTTATTGTGAAGGTACAGGTGCACAGCGGCGCAGGCAGGCATGAGCGCATTTCTTTTTGGACGTCACCCCTTCCCTCACTGTTTCCCAGTCCCCCCCATCCTCACCCACAAATTGTATAGTTCCTTTTCAACATACTGTCTAGTGAATACCACTGCTGCTTTGTCTCTCTATTTCTGTGTTGTAGATAAACAAACAAGACAAAAAGGAAAGAAAACAAAAATAACAACAAAGGGGCTGGGAAGGTGGCTCAGTGGTAGAGCGCTTGCCTTGCATGCATGAGGCCCTGGGTTTGATTCCTCAGCACCACATAAGCAAAAAGAAAAAAGCTAGAAGTGGCGCTGTGGCTCAAGTGGTAGAGCGCTAGCCTTGAGCTGAAGAGCTGAGGGACAGCACCCAGGCCCAGAGTTCAGGCCCCACGACCAACAAAAAACAAAACAAAATAAAACAAAATCAAAGAAGAAAAGCTTTGGTTTCCATTTCTTGGAGTTCATTTAGAAAAATATTATTTTATCTGATCAGGCACAGAGGCGTTGCTCTTTGTGTGCCTCCCCTAAATAATTTTAAGGGAAAAAAAAGATTGGCTTGGGACTCGCAGGCTTCTATGCGAAACCCGGGTAGTGGCCCCCGCGGCCTGTTCTGACCCGCGGCCTGCTCTGCCTGTGCCTCCTGTGGCCAAGGCTGCTCTCAGAGCCCCACAGGGGGCCGAAGGGGCCGAGTCCACGAAGCCGCTCCCCACGTCTGTCTCCGCAATGCCGCGGTTTAACTTGTGTAATGCCTGGTTTAGCTTGCTAACATGTAAACGGGTGCTTGTGGCGAACGGATTCTGCCCCGGACTCCGAGGGGTGAAATAGCGGCACCTCATGGCGCCCTCATCCCCTGCTCCGAAGATGACCCGGCCCTCCATGCCAGCCGGGGCTCTGAGGCGGAGGGGTACCACGAGGCTGGCTCTGGCTGGCCCTGGGGCCCGGGGCACGCACCGGTGTAGATGCTCAGCAGCGTGTAGATCAGCTGCCGAGAGGGGCCCTGCGTGCTGTTGCTGGCGGCTGACACCATCAGGCAGTCCCGGGCCCCGCAGGATTCCAGCTGCTTCTCCAGGATGGACTCTGTGGAGTCAGAGCAGACGGTCAGGCTGGGCCGCAGCGGCTGCCCAGGACGGGACTGTGGGAGGTAAGGTGGAGCCTGAGGCCAAGGCCAAGGATGAGCGGGTGTTCTACCGCGGATCCCAGACACACAACCCTTGGGCTCAAGTCCACGGCCTGAGGTTAACATGGTTTGTTTGGGAAGAGGAGAATTAACTCAGTGCTCTGCAAAGATGCGGAGAAAGAGCACACAAGATGGCGTCCTGCTCTCTGAGAGCATTGCTTCCTCTGCATCAATGAACACATTCAGACTCAGTCAGTGGAAAAGAAAGGCACCCTCTGCTGACGACCACTTTCAAATTCCTCTTTCCTGCCCCCACTGCCTGGGGACAGAGAGTGAAGGAATACAGTTGGAGACCGGGCGGGTGAAATACGGCTGAGTGAAGAGTATTTGCCTAGGATGTGATCCCGGCACAGCCTATCAACAAACTACCAACACCTGCAAATCAGGATGACGTCTGAATTTCCCGAGAGAAAAGAAAGACGTCAGGAGAGAAAGACTGTGCATTGTGTGATGCTTTTCATAATACCCATCTTGTAATAAAAACCTCACAGACCTTGTAGGCTGGAAAGGAGCTGGGAATGGCAGAGGAGCAGTGGGAACAGAGGCCCAAGGCAGTGAGCCGCCCTGCCGGGCCTTCACACTCCTGGCCACCGTCTCCGGGCTGTGATTCAGCAGGTGTGTGTGGGGGGGAGGGGGAACACCGGTCAGTCAGGAGCAAGTCTGCAACATTTCCCCCGTGGCTTCCTTGAAAGGGTGCATTTAGTAAGCAAGAGCATCGTGCAAGACCCATGCTCGCTTGGGCCGGGAGAGGAAGCTATGGGGCCAGGTGGAGGGGCAGAGTCCAGCAGTGGTGGCGGCCAGGCCTCCCACTAGCAGCAGGGAGCTTGGACTTGGCTTTATGCCTCCAAGCAGGCATCAAAGTGTGTGGGCAGGACATGGCTCCTGTGTCCTGTCCTGTGTAGGTGGGCTTGGGGCAGGCGGGCAGGCATGGGATGAGGCTCTAATGACCCCATAAGGAGATAACACAGAGACGTCGTCCTCAGGACAGCAAAGGTTCTACAGACGCAGATTCCACTCACGGGGGGCCCCCTTGGTGTCTCTGTGGTGGCCCCTCCAAGGACTTGCCCCTGAGTACCTGGAGCAGAGCCCCCCTGGCCCCCTCCCGTGGGCACCCCGGCGCCTCCTCTGTGGAGCCGGCGTGTCCCTGGGCTCGGCGGTGGCCGAGAAACCCCACGTGCCCCTCCCCCAGCCCAGTACCTTTCGTGGGCGTCTGGCCAAACACGAGCGAGGAGATCAGGTTGCCCCACACGCCAGAGGACTGGAATATGAGGAAGAAGATGCCGAAGTACTGGTTGACCACGTCCCTGCCGAGCTGTCCGGTCCTCTCCGCGTGCCGGCTCCCCGCGACGGTGAGGTAGGTGCACTGGGCCGACCACAGCGGGGCGGCGCCCAGCCCCAGCAGCACGGACGTGGGGATCAGTGAGAACCTGCAACGGGGCGGCGGGCAAGGGCAGGGTCCGCTCGCCGGCACATCCCCAGACATGCTAGCCACACCCAGGCCAGACCGCTCGCTCCCGTCCGAGGGGCTGGGAGCCCCTGGGGGCTGCGGAGCTGGGGAAGATGCGGAGTTGGGGGCAGGGTGGGGGAGGGGGCCCAGGAAAGCTAGCACAAAGCCTTGCGCCAAAGCAGCCCATGGGGGCGCGCAGCCCAGTGCAAGCGTTGGGCCGGCGTGGGCCGTACCAGCTCGCCTGGAAGTTGCCCAGGGAGAAAGCCACGTAGCAGCACATGGAGCCCACGATGGTCCACTTGCAGCCGCACCTCTTGATGAGGATGGGGGGGAGGAGCATGGAGGAGAGCAGCACGGCGCCGTAGAGGGAGCTGAGCGTGGCCACGCCCAGGCCGTCCTCGTTGTAGAGACTGCTCTGTGGAAACAAGAGCGGCCTGTCGGCGGCGGCGGCGCCTGGGCCGGGACGGGGCTGGGGTGCAGGGGTGAGGGGCCGCCCGGCCTCGGGGCTGGGATGCAGGGGTGAGGGGCTGGGGTGCAGGGGTGAGGGGCCGCCCGGCCTCGGGGCTGGGATGCAGGGGTGAGGGGCTGCCCGGCCTCGGGGCTGGGGTGCAGGGGTGAGGGGAAGCCCGGCCTCGGGGCTGGGGTGCAGGGGTGAGGGGCTGGGATGCAGGGGTGAGGGGCTGCCCGGCCTCGGGGCTGGGGTGCAGGGGTGAGGGGCCGCCCGGCCTCGGGGCTGGGATGCAGGGGTGAGGGGCTGGGATGCAGGGGTGAGGGGCTGCCCGGCCTCGGGGCTGGGGTGCAGGGGTGAGGGGAAGCCCGGCCTCGGGGCTGGGGTGCAGGGGTGAGGGGCTGGGGTGCAGGGGTGAGGGGCAGCCCAGTCTCAGGGCTGGGATGCAGGGGTGAGGGGCAGCCCAGTCTCAGGGTTGGGATGCAGGGGTGAGGGGCCGCCCGGCCTCGGGGCTGGGGTGCAGGGGTGAGGGGCAGACTGGCCTCAGGCCTGAGGTCCCAGACCACCAATGAGCACAGTGGGCCGGGGTGAAGCACCCTTGCCTGGGTATGGGATGGGGAAGCCCCACGCGCCCAGGCCCGAGGGGGAGCTTGGGAGGCTTGGGGCAGGGCTGTGCGGCAGCGCACACACCGCCCTGGGGCCGCTGCTTCCACCCAACGGCCCGTCCCAGCCCCGGGACATGACAGACAGCCAAGGAGAGCTGGGGGGTGGCGCCTGGCGGCCACAATCAAGGAAACCAACAAGGCCACCACTTTCGCTTCACACGGAAAGTTCCCACGGAGCACCCGGTGAAGCGAGTGTCGACGCAGGCTGAAATCCTGTGAGACATCAAGGGGTTCTGGAGGAGGCCAGGACCCCGTCAGGACCGGCCATGGGGACCCCATTACAAATGGCAGTGGGGACCCCGTCAGGACTAGCTGCTGGGACCCCGTCAGGACCGGCTACGGGGACCCCGTCAGGACCTGCTACGGGGACCCCGTCAGGACCGGCCGCGGGGACCCCGTCAGGACCGGCCGCGGGGACCCCGTCAGGACCGGCCGCGGGGACCGGCGGACGGTGCTCCCTTCCTCGCTTCTCCCTCCGTTCCCCGTGAACCGACTAGGGACATGACCCACTTGAGAACTGGAGGCTGGACTCCCACAGGTCCTCAGTGTTTGAAGGGCTCCGCGAGGCCCGTCCCCGGGTCTCAGCCCTGGGTGGGTTTCTGCGATCCACACCAGGCACAGAGCAGGTAATCAGGCAGGGTGGCACTCGCCTGTCACTAGATGCTCTAAGAATGTCCCCAGCCAGCCTTGGGGGGACCCCGGGGAGCAAATGCACCCAGGGACAGGAGCGCCTGCTTCCTGCCACCAGACAGACCTCAGCGTTCCCTGGAGGCCTCTGCCCAGTTAAAGATCAGACTGTAAGTTTGACTCTCCCAAGAACACATGCGAATCTATCCAGGTCCACAGGACCCACGCCCCAGCCTGTCAGAACCGGTGCTGTTCACACACAGCAGAAGGAATACCACAAATAGTTTCAAAGTGTTGGCGATTTCCTCAAAGTTCAGTTTCAGTGAACGCAGAGTCACGACACCTAAAGATCTTTGGTAAATTCATATTACTCCCCAAATCAGAAAGCCGACATCTGGGGCTTGGAATTCCCAATGCTTTTCCTGGTATCTCCCTTCAGCGGCCCAGGCAAAGGCCATCTACCCCCACCACTCTCTCCCCGGCTCTGTTCTCCTGGCCAAGGGTCAGCGCCACGCCCTCCACCGCGACCCCATTGCGCCAGGCACGGGGGTGGGTTCACATCAAAACCAAAATGAAGGAAGAACAAATGCCAGGGTGGGCTGGATTAAAAAGACATCTTATTTAAAGCGGGACACCAGAGGCTCATGCCTGTGATCCTAGCTACTCCGGAGGCCGAGCTGAGATTCACCGTCAGAAGCCAGCCCAGCCCATAAATTGAGACTCTTATCTGCAATTCACCATCAAAAGGCTGGGCATGGAGGCGTGGCTCAGTAGTAGAGTGCCAGCCTTGAGCAGAGTAGAGCCAGGCAGGTGAGGCCCGACCCCAGGCCACAGCAGGGCACGGGAAGGGTGTGGGCCCGCGGCGGCCGTGGACGCGGCGTGCAGGTGAGGTTAGCGCTGCAGGGCGGACTCACCTGGAGGTTCTGCAGGCCTCCGAAGGCCGTGAAGAGGAGGAGGAATCCAAAGGAAATCACGAGGACATTCCTCAGGCTGCTCTGCATCATGTGGACCCGGCTGCCAGCCGTCGGTGGCGGTGTCACCGGGCGGCTCCCTGAAAGACACCAGGGGAGGCCTAAGAAATCTGAAGAGCCTCGTCTGTGCCGGCCCGCCCAGCCTCCAGCCTCTCATTGGAGTGGGAAGCCTGTTTGTTAGTCAGGAAGGAGGCCGCTTACTAAGGAACCTGGTCATCCGACCTGGTGAAGCCCGGGGCTGTGTGGCTTACTCACCTTCTTATGGCCTGCCCTAACACCTGCAATTGCAGGGAAAGATTACGACTCTGCTGGGCTGGTACGTGATCGCACTGTTTCCTGCTACTCTCAGGCAGGCACGGCCCTCCAATAATAGATATTGTATTTGCATGTGCACGTGACAGTACCTTCTCTGTCCCGAGAAGCCGTCACAGATGCAGAATGTGGAATGTTCTTCTGTCCTAAGGAACAAAGCACCAATGTCAACTTCAAGGGATGTAGTTCCGTTTTGAAAGAGGGTCATTAATGTGCTGATAAGAACCTGGGGGCAAAGTCTAAGTCCTGCAAACATTATATAATTTTACAATGAGGCAATCATTTAAAAATGATAGGAGCAGCTTTGCCACATCTCAAGCGTCCCACACTCAAATGCCAGCATCCTTATCATCAGAGATCTTAGTTCCATTACGGGACCAGACACAGCTCAGGACAGCTCAGTGATCATCAGGGATCTTAGTTCCATTACGGGACCAGACACAGCTCGG